>NC_079520.1:3863425-4463425 GCF_003711565.1 Takifugu flavidus | reverse complement strand
TCACGGCCCGGTGTAACGTCTTGCTTTCGCCAGGAACATAATATATTGGCATCCAAGTAGGTGCACCTGTAAGGTTTTAGGCGCTTGGACGTGGGGTGACTCAGTTCAGCGGGGGACATAGCCCATAATGCTACATTATAATTCATAGGACCAGGGGATGGCTGCGCCTCCTGCCAGCAGGACTAATACTTTCCATCTGGGTGTTGTTTAGGAAACTGTGTATCCCAAATAGAGCCTAATAAGGACCTGCTTCTGATCAGAGCGGCTCGGTTTAGCTTTGGATCAGGACATGACAAAATATTGACAAAGATGAGTTTCAGAAAGATGCGTTTTTCATCACCGGGGGGGGGGGGGGGGGGGGGCTCTTTCAGCCCAGCTGAGTTACTGCACGCTCTTCCTTCCTGCCTCTTATCCAACTTTAGGAACAGCGTGACTAAGCACGGGGGTTGGTGAAGGGGCTGGTGTGTGGGGGGGGGGTATTTGCAAGGTCACCTTGTTTTTCATGGGGGAGGTGCAGTGATGCCCTCGGGCTGCTTCAGTGTCTTGCCCTATATAGTTCCTGAAAGCTTTTTGTCTGTGGGCATGAGTTTGAGTGGATGTCATAAATCCTCAGGAAATAGACCCCCCCACACACACACCCAAGTCTGACACACTCTTAGCGCCGGTGCTCTTGAGCAATGCAGAATGAGCACAGTTGCAACAGACTGCACGTGGGCTACACAAAAGGAACCTCAATGTGTACAGGGAGGAGGGGTACACAGTTGCCGTGGAAACAGACAGCCCTACCCCCGTTTAGCAGATGGCGGTGGTGGGGGTATCGGGGGTTGGGTGTAATGATGGCGGGATCCTGAGATAATTATCTGCCTTTCTGTCCTGAAACAACAGCTCATGCGAAGCTCAGGGAAACAGGTGACGGGTGTTCACGTTCACCTGGTTGTTGACGTCTCTTCTGCTGTTGTTGCGTTTACGAAAGTGTTTAGTTGCAGCTCCAGTTTTGAATTTACATATTTACCTAATTTTTTTTCATATTTCCTTTTCTCTGCCGCATCAGTTTTAATGCAATTATTGTGAGATATCGTGACGATAAGTTAAAATTCGTTTTTTAAAATAACCGAATAGCCACAGGTGCACATATTCTCAGGAATCACTGACAAAAATGAGTAGTTTAGGTGCAATTGTTTAACTTGGTTTTTATGAGATGGATATTAAATCAATTGGTTTGAGATTTTCTGGAAGCTGGTTTAATTCTGTGTTAGTGTAAAGTAGCAAAGAGTCCAGAAAAGGTGCGAAGGAAAGCGGTCATAGAAGCTAGTCATCTCTGTGAGGGTGTCACACCCACACCGGTGGTGCCTCTCGTAAACTGGCCCAGCAGCAGCGTCTTATCTCGTAACAGAAAAATTGAGACCGTTTGACTGTTGCCTAACCACAGAGAGGCAAAGATTTTTTTTGTTTTCACTAGTTCTTTCATCCGTCACCCGGAGTTTGCCCTTTTCCACCGCAGGAGCTTCCATCCTTTACCAGGGATTTTGACAATCCTTGGCGTATTTACACCAAAATTACCCCCGGTAACCCCATACCGTCTGGGATTTTTAAGATTCCCTGGATTCTTGGGGTTGTGAGCTGAAGAAGACCGATTGGGTCTGACTGGAACTCCCCCGCAGTCTCTGCTTAATTTGGGTTGTGTTATGACCATTTGGAAACTCAAGTAAAGGAGAGGCGCAGATGGACGGCGAGGTGAGTGCGTTTGTGGGTGATTACATGTTTGTAGGTACAGATTAAGTTCCTGGAAAAAAAAAAAGAAAAGTGGCTTATTTGGCTCAATGGTTCCCCGACCTTTCTTAGACTTTTAAAAATGGCCAAATTGCTTCTCCAACTCCGCAAACACCTCAAGACCGTCTGTAGCTGCATTTCCTGAAAGCAGATACATCCATCAAACTGGTCCCAGAACTTTGGAGTGAAAGAACTAAATGTTCAAGTTATATAATTCTGCAGTGAATTTAGTTTCCCCTTCAACAGCTGCTGCTGAAACATGTAACATGGCGGAGATTATTCTGGAATGTGCTGGTCATGAGCGCTGCCGTGAGCTCTCGCCTCCGAGGAAGAATGAGCTTTCAGTCCCATCGGCACAAAACTTAAAGCGGGTGGGGGGGCGACTTTTAGGGGGAACACGCTGCAGGCCAGGGGCCAGAAGTCAGCCCTTCTCCAAGAGATAAAAGAGACTTTTCAAGGCTCAGGAAATGTGCTGAGGGTGGCCTCTTTGGCCCGGCGTCCCTGCTGCCTACCACACACATCTGGCTCCGGCACTATCCCTTTCATTAGTCGTGACGGCGCGACCAAAAACACAGCTGTTGTTCACGACTGGAAAAACAACCGAGAAAAAAATAGCATGGGAAGAGTTTATTCTTACTGGATTGGAAATGTTTTTTATCTTCCTGGATGAACGTGTCCATTTCTGCCTCTGGACGCAGTCCTTTAAGAGGATCCACGTGGAACTCTCCAGCTGCCCACATCTGGTATGGAAATTTTGTAACTGCACTCACCCCAGCTTGTTCCCCTCGTTCCAAAGCCCGACTGTGTATGTTTTAAGCCTTTAAAAGAGGCCTTCTCACCCCAGATCTGAACATGTTCAAGGAGGAATCCTGAAGTAAATGCAAATTCTCAAACTCGTTGTTATTTATTTGGTGTTTCACTCAGTTTGTCAGGACGCTCCAGAGATGGCAGCGTGACTGGAGGAAGAAACGGGCCCTAAATGCACGAAGGGTTTGCCAAGCTTTCAGGTTTAGTCGGACAGGGAGGAATTATGGTCCTAGTAAAACTGCTAAGATCACGATTAATTCAGCATGTGCCGCACTTTTCTCCGGGCGACGAGACAATCCATCAGAGGCTGGGGAAAGATGACAATACAGAGGGAACGCTGACCTTCGGTAAAAACCCCAGAGTGCTGGCGTAAGTGCGATCGGGACTCAGCTGACCATCAATCTGATTTCACTTCAGTTTTTTTCTTCTTTAATCGCCATGCTGCAGTTTCTGTCCCTGTTTACTGTGGTGGAATCCAAGTTTCAGTGGACTAAAACAGCAGAATTGTGTTGCAAAACACAACATCTTCGAGGTCGTTACACTTTGGAACGTAGCTCAGACGTGGTTCTCGTCTGGAACACATGTTTGCTCCATCTGGCCCTGCCCTCTCGTTTTTGAACAATGATGTCATCATATTCGTCTCACCACTTCTTCTTTCTGAGCAGGGTCAAAGTTGAATTCTTGGGAACCGCAGTGTGGGCTAGATGAACCATGAAACACGCTTCTCCTCATGCTCCGCACAGTCAGTCAGACGACTAAGATATTTCAAAAGCGAGGCCAGATGTCATCACGGTGGAGAGCTTTGCTGGCGACGGAGCCGACTGTCGCAGATTCCAATGTGGGATCAAATCTACCCAGAATTCAGAGGAAAATATTCTCATTTGCATTAGTGGATTTTGGTGCCCTCCCCCCCATGTGATTATCATCCCATTGTTCCCTCATTTGCAGGTAAGGAGGCACAAATGGGGTCCTGGTGTGAGAGCGTGGAAATGCACCAGTGTCTCACCTTAATGCCGTGCAGCCTCTGAAACACAAACACAAAGAATGTTACACAGATTTAAAGACCTGCTTTACCATTTACTTAATTATCTACTTAAATTAATCCCCACTTCCTTTAACCAACTAATTAACCATTAATTGAGTGCAAAGCACAAAGCCATTTATCTGATCCATCCAATCCAGGCGTATCAGTTGATCATTTAGTGTAATCCCCAAAAGTCATGGTTGGTGTTTGTGTTTTCTGACTAAAATTGTATTTACACAGCTGTAGAATAAACTGCAGGGGATAAAACATGTCGGCGTATCATGTTGAGGGTGTTGGGCTCAAATGTGTGAAATACTGCCCTCTATAGGTGCGGCGATGTCGGGGGCAAAGAGAATTCTCGCTACAGTAATTTAACTGATACTATTGCTGGGATGCTAAAGCAGCGAGAGACAGTGAGACAGAGGTGTAACACACTGTGACAAAACTGAGCTACAGCAGCATGAAAGCAGACTGGCACATGCACGATACAGGAAGTGCTACAATGAAAACATGGACAAAAATATTCTAAACTTGACCAAAGGACCCTGATCCTGGCCTTCAGCCAGGCCTTTGTGGCCCTTAATATATTATTTATATGTAATATTGCCAGAAGCAAATGTTGTTGTTTTTTTGTTTTTAAAAAAAAAAGAGTTTTAAAAGTGTTGGTGGTGGTTTTGGTTAAAACTACTATACTAAAATCCTACCAACCGTGCGCCTCACGCAGGGGTCTCGCTCGGGCCTTGAGGTCCATCTTGGTTTGTAACCAGCTTCTTCTGTCACTCGTTAACGCTGTTCAACTGAACGTGACTGATGCTTAAGACGGCCGTCGAGCCTGTTCAGCAACACTGCCCAAACGCTCGTTTCACTGCAACAACAATGGGACCATGGTTTTCTAATTAGTCATTCGCCATCCACTGGATTCAAACAGGGCCAAGTGGGTGTTTATCGAAATGTTCCTGGAACCCTGTTTCGTGCCCCATTTTTTTCTGCAGAATCAGCTCCTCTCGGTGACAACAGATGGATGGTATGTCGGGAAGGCGAAGTTAATGCAAACACAGCGCTGCTCCGTCTAGTGTAAATAGGCGGTGGTGGAGACTAACATTTGCTCAGGTACTTTTCAGGGAGGGTTTGTTGTGTGGTTCTGCTACAGGAAAAAGTCGACAGACAACAACAAGAAGGTGCCAGACGTTGACTTCAGGACCTTTGCTTAATCATCTCATTCTCTTTAAAAAAAAAAGCAAGATTTTTGTTCTTATATGGTTTAAATTAGACACTCTAATAGGTTACAAGTGTTTCATGGTCCAGTTGTTCCATTAATCTTGGTGAAATGGTTTGACGGCTCTTTTGGAAACCTCAGCAGTTTGAATGAAATGGTGAGGGTTCGAATCCCAGAAGGGGGCATGTAGATCATTGTTGTTTATCTTCTATGTGTCTTTATCTTATTTCACACTCTGAAAAGCCCTTTTTTATGTGTGAAAAGTGTGTTTAGGTTGCAGCTGTTACAAGAATTTCCTTTCTTTTGTTTGATTTGGAAGTAGTCCAACAAACATCTCTTCCCTCGTGTAGTTTAAGGGCAATAAACCACCACCTGGCAGTCGTCCACGCCTGCTTTTCTGTCTTAAAGCCACCATTCCAGAAGTTCTGCCAATACATCACAGGTGGAGCAGCCGTGCCAATGTGCAAACAGTTTTGCAATTTCAGAGAGAGACAATCGGATGATTCTTTCCAGCTACAATGTGATGATCGTAGTTCCAGCGCATCCATCCTCACCTCTGTGATTAAGGAAAAGCAGCAGCACGTACACTGCACCGAGCCCCGAATATTCAGCTGAGCGTGCAAATGCAGGAGACGTGCACGTCCACGCAGTTGACTTAAAAATGGACGACCGGTATCATCATCATCCTCATCACCATGGAGACCGCACTATGTGAAACTTTACACTAAATCCAGGTAAACTGAAAAGAGGTCCCTGCCCTGAGCTGTCGGCTGGAACGGGATTTATCAGAGGCTGTGAAAAGCTGTGGGGGGAGGGGGGGACATGACCAGAAAATGTCTAATTCAAGAGACAGATGTGTCCCAGCGGAGAATTTATGGACAAAGCCACACATGACCAGGAGTAAACAAAGTCAGGACGCATGTCCCATCAACAGCTGCCTGTTGAACAGGTACTGGAAGCATGTGAGCAGCCACAAGAAAAGTTGCTGAGTCATGATGCGCTGACATGCGCTGACACGTGACAGCGGCTTGACTCAACACTTACCCAAGAGGTTTAATAACAACCACACAGGTGCTGAATCTACACTGTTGTTGCTTATGCAACAACAAAGATCCATATTGTCCAGTGGCAACATCATTGTTGTTGACATTCATAACTATGGGATGTCCTCCCTGTATCTCACATACAGTAAGAACCCGTGGAGACGCTCTTTGTCCGTGCAGGTCATATATTTGTTCTGTATGAAGGAGGAGAGAAGGACCTTCCACTGAACACGTCTGTGTCCTGACAGGATGGACATTTCTGTCCACTGATGGGATTTGACTGGCATTTATGCCGGACGCCTGGCAGATTAAGGTTGTTTCCCTGCCACAAGATGTGTCAATAATCCACAATCTGTCAGCAAATACAGCTACTTTTGTCTGTTTGTCAAACATTTCTCCTCAAACTGCAAAATCCAGAGATTATTGAACCAAGAGCCAGATAAAGAAACAGTGGCCCAAATGCAATATTTTCGTATTTCCTGCGGGAGTTCCTTTTTCCACCGGCTTCGTCTCAGCATTTCAGTTCCCATGGAAGGTACACAAAACACAGTCAACATGTTTTGCTAGGCCAACGGTCGCATTATACATAAAGTGTATATTTTAAATACTACACCTTTGGAGGATCTAGAGAGTTGTTGACATGTTTCTCGTTCCCAAATCCACTTTTGGTGATTGGAAACTCACTGAGAGTTATTAAGTTCTCTCTGTTATGGTGCAGGGCTGCGTTTAATATCTGTCGCAGCCCAGAAACTCAAGCAGAGAATCTCAGAGCGTTCTGATCTGTTTCAGGCGAAACATTCGCATTGTTATTATAATGGGGACGATGTCTCTCAAGACTATGTCTATATATAATAGAGATATATATTATATATTATATGTAGTATATAATAGAGACTATGTCTCTCGACTGGTCTGGGAACGCCTGGGGATCCCTCCGGATGAGCTGGAAAAAGTAGCTGGGGAGAGGGAAGTCTGGGCTTCTCTTCTGAGGCTGCTGCCCCCGCGACCCGACCCAGGATAAGCGGTAGAGGATGGATGGATGGATGGATGGATGGATGGATGGATGGATGGATGGATGGATGGATGGATGCATGGATGGATGGATGGATGGATGGATGGATGGATGGATGGGTGGATGGATGGATTATAATAGGGACAGGAATCACACTGCGAGAGAGACAAAAAGTGACCAAAACCTTTTGTGTGTTGTTTCTGTTTTCTATTTTGCCTTGGCAGAGGTAATGACTTCTATGCGTGATGGATCACTAGCATAAAGTGTCTTGTTGCCTCGTATGTCTTTAAGTAGTTGGTTGAAGTTAAGCTATACCAGTAGTTTGGAAGGCAGGTGTGGCACAGGCAGCGTGCTGCTTTAAGCAAGAATCCTTTTAACTTTGATCAATGAAAAATCAAAACTCAAAACTAGTTTTGATCCTTTGATCTTTATATTGGTCCCAATCTTCTTGTGACTTTATGTGTGGGGGAGGTAACGCGTGTGAGCTCGCAGAAGCTTATTCCAACATAACAGTGAAGAAACTTCCAATGCATGTTCTGTATTTGTTTTATTGTTTAATAACATATATAAAATTTTAAAAAGCCAGAACGATGTCAGCAGATTTGTCACTGTCGAGCAAATGGAGTAAATTTGCCAAATTTAGCGAGAAAGTCGCCAACCCTGTTATCCAAAAACCCAAGAGAAAGCCAGTTTGGTCCAGTCTGTCTCAGATGACCTGACACCTCATTTCTCTGCCTTCCGCTCGGCCGTGCGTTATTTTGGGCGCGACCTAAGTGCCTGAAAACACCCCAAACAGCAACGCAGTATGATTACATTTCTCCGCTGTGGCCTGTGAGTCACGCTGTCCTCAATATAAACAGAGAAGTTCAACCCAAACGCCTTCTATTGAATGAGCTTGGGTCCCGAGTTAAGCTGACGTCTTAGTGCCTATAAATACATTTACAGAGTTGCTTCTTTTGTTTGAAGGAACATTTTTTTAACTGTTATGGTCAAGTTAACTGGATTAACCAGAGGAGCCCAGAAGACAGATGTGAGGACGTGAGTGAAAGTGCCGAGTCAGCCTTACAGAGCGGAGGTTTGTCAAACTGCGCTCATCCTCATAAAACCTCAAACCCAGCTCCCCGGCAGGGACGAAGACGGGTTTATGAGCGATAAAACACCTTCTGAAAACGAAACGCGACATCAACTTTGCTGATAAAATAGGGGGGAAAGAGGAAAACGTGTGCATGTGGGTGCAGCACCGCAGAGGCCGCAGAACTGGAAAGATCTAAAACAAGTACACACACATCATACAGCATCCCAGATACGATCTGATGGGGGTCCTGTTTTAAACCTCTGATGACAAACAGGATGGAACACATGCGTCATTCGCATCTTCATAAACACTGGGTTGATTACTCATTTAAGGTCATCCACGGTTGTGCTGGAGTCCTTTAGAGGAGGTTGAACGGCTGATTTATAAGGCTGATCTATGAGCCAGACACCCACGCCTGTGGTGCACAATGTGCTCAATGTGCAGCGGGCTGAGAGTCAGGAGTGATGGAGCGTCTGCTGCAGCCCCGCAGTCTGCAGAGAGCACCAGGAATTCTGCATCATCACCCTGTTATCTCCCACCGCACGCTTGGATTGTCTGACTAAGTGCACACATACCTGTGATCTTTACCCGGAGGGCCACTGATCGGTCTCTCTGGAGGCTTGAAAAGAGATGATTTAATGGGAGCTGCAGAGATCTGTCAGTGACGCAGCAAATCCAGGCGGTTGTATTCTTTATTTCCTTTAAAGAACGATAGTAATTTAAATACTCTGAGTAAGTGGGACTTCTGATCTTGGCCAGAAACCCTCGAGCAGAACCCATAACTCAGTTTTTGAGTGACGTCTTGTTTTCGATGCTCCATGGTCACAAGTTCTTGCAAATGTAATTAGCCTATTTACGTATCTGCTGAGGAAGAAAACTGTCTCTAGAATATGTCTCACCAATAAATTCTTTATTTCCTCGCTTGGTTGGAACTCTCGGCCCAGCGTTTGATGTGGCTCGGGACGGAAACCATCAGGTTTTTCAGCGGAAGCAGCAGGTGAAACGATCTGATTGATTTGACTGTCAGGTTTAATTTATATGGTCTGAGAATGCGCAGCATTGTAGTTTTCAATAATTTTGTTAGGAAGAAGCCACCACAGCCTCCTCACAGTAACGTGTCTTTAGATTCCCTGGTGTGTGCAGCAAACGTTCTGCTGCTGCCACCTGCTGGACATATGTGATAATACAACATGTGAAATTCAAATTGATTTATTTTGCTTTTATTGTGTAAGTTTTTCAACTCGTCAATCAAAATGTATGATGGAAAAAGTATGTGCTAAATGTGACAACTAATGAAACAACCGCTAAGATGCCTATTATCATTTTCCATCAGTACATTTTCCCCTCCTCTCCTCTCCTCTCTCTCTACCCAGCCCTCCATCAGCAGGAGGGTCCCCCTACATGAGCCTGGTCCTGCTCAAGGTTTCTTCCTGTTAAAGGGGAGTTTTTCCTTGCCTCTGTTGCTTGTTTGGGGTCAGGCCCTGGGATTCTGGAAAGCATCTAGAAACAATTTTGATTGTAAAAGACGCTATATAAATAAAAATTGATTAAATTGATTGATTGAGAAGAAATAGCTTCTTCTGCTGTTTATCATCGAACATGACAAGTTAATTTGACAATTCTTAAAAAAAAAACCCACAATAACAATAACGATAATAATGATACTTTTTTCAGTACTCGCCAGTCAAGGAGGTACTACCTGAGGGGAAAGAAGATACCATCTCCATAAAGTTGCTCAGCAGAAGGAAGCACAAAGTGCTCTCAAATCTGCCGGTAGATGTCTGCTCTGACCTTCACTTTTGGTGCTGGATGCAAAATGAAATGCAAAGTTTACTTTCATTGAAGTGAGAACTTATAGCCCGTTATATCCTGTCCTGGACGTTGCTGATGGGCAACAGTCCAGCGCGGGTTGTCCTCAGCCCAGGAAAGACGCCCTGGCGCCTTCTTTGGTTTAAGAGAGGCTTAACACCAGGACTGTCGCAGTTATAGCCCGTCCGGGACATTTTCCCCCTCCTTTAGTTCAACCTCCCGATTGTGCTCAGATTTGAACAGAATGACTGAAAAAACATCAAATTTTCAATACTTTGATTTATTGGGATGCGCTGCAGCGTTTCTGTGTTTTCAGTGAATTCAAATCAAATAATTTCAAATAATCTTTATTTATATAGTGTCTATTACAATAACAACTGTATCTTGGAGCTTTCCAGAAACCCAGGACCTGACACCCAACAAGCAACAGTGGCAGGGGAAAAAAACCCTTAACCTTGAGCAGGACCACTATCATACAGGGGGACCTGTATGATGGCCAGCTGGGCAGAGAAGGAGGAGAAGAGGGAGGTCAGTAGGCTCAGAGGTCAGCAGGTCAGAGCACTGCTATTACCAGTAGGTCATGTGCTCAATGTGCTTACAGAGCAGCCAATAAAAATGGGCTGAATATCAAAAAACATCCTGTCAGTATCGCCTCTCAGATCAGGTGCGATGATAAAAGTTTCTCAAGGCAGATGTTATCTATAACCAGCAAACTTCCCTTGAATTGCACCGTCTTGGCCACTTATGCAATTTCTTCTGTTTCTATAGAAACCAGCCAACCTGGTTCAACCAGCTTGGTTTGGAAATTGTGGTGAACCAGCCTGGGCAACGAAATAAATATATAACATCATTGTTAAAACTGTAATTATCGAGTTATTAAACACGAGCAAAGCCAAAGTCGTCACCTGGATTGAACTAACATGTTAGAACATGTTAGAACCTCCCGGGGGATAATTACTGCAGGGGCGATTATTGTTCAGCTGGCAACAAATTACTTAACCCCAACGGATGCAGCTTCTCATTTCTTAAACAACCATGATGAACAACACGTCCTGTGGGTGTGGAAAAGATGTCAGTCTGTTGGAGGAGTTAATTGTATCAAGCAGAGAAAACATCCAAGGAGATTATAACTCAGAACTGTCCAGCCATTAAAAACTGGGATTGTGGGGAACCGTCGTCTTCGAGGAAGAAGTGTGATCGGGAAAAATATCCCAACGATCGTGATCGTTGATCAATTCGCTGTTTAATAGTGAGAAAAGGAAAAAGTAAGAACATTTCCACACATACAATGTGAAGGATTGGGACTGAATAGCTGTTTAATCTTAAGAAAACCACTAATTAGTGAGGCTAATTGGGGGAAAAGGCTCTGTTTTGCTAGGAGCAGAAAGACTCTGGAGTAATGGAAGAAGGTCATGTGAGCTGATGAGTCCAGGGGCATCAGGGCAAGAAGAGAGAAGGGATGCACCCATCGGGCATATTCCAAGACGGCAACGCCAATGATTCATGGGTCTCCGGTTCAGGGTGACATCATCTTCAGATGGGGACGGACCTCAACCCCATGGAGGATCTCGGGGATGTGCTGGAGAAGCTTAGCGCAGTGATCCAAGTCTCATTTTTGTTTCTTTTACATGACTGTAAACCCGTAACTTTGACTGTAATTACAATCTCTCGTGTTTTCGTAACGCCTGTTCGGAAACCCAAAACTCCCAGTTGGACAAGAATTCAGGTTTTAACTCAGAGTTTGTTAAACCTGCTTTCTGAAAGGGGCCCCTGGACCTCACTGGGCCATTGTCCTGACGTTAGACAATGCAATTTCTGAAAAAACAAAAAGGAAAGCCCAAACACAGTGAAGACTGGAACCACACGTAGTTAACGTTAACAGTGATGTTTGTACATGGTCACTGTGAAGCCCTGGAGAATTATCTCCACAAACATCTGCCTGCTGTTGCCACTTTAACCACACCTACGCAGCTGCGTGACGTTGCTTTTTGGGGTTTTATTTCTTATTTCTTGCGGCCGCAGGCTCACTGGCTCGGGGACGGTTTACACACGAGGGAGATGAAGCTGCAGTTTCTGCTGGTTACGGCTCTCAGTTGCTTGAGACCTTCCAGCCCACAAGACGGAGCGTGGCAGGTATGAAGGAGCGACTGTTGAACCTTTCTGTTGCTACCGTTGGTGATATGTGGACAGGCGTCCAAAATGACGTGAAACTTCCTCCTGTCCCGCAGCCGCCGATGACTCCCGTCTTCAATTTTGAAGGGCTCCTGGAGGGCCTGGAAAACTCCTCCTATGATCTATACGATGACAGCTCGGTTCCGTGCAACCTGACCGTGCCTGGATTCAATAATCTGGGCCTGGCGATCACCTACGTGTTTGTCTTTGTCCTTAGCACGGTGGGCAACAGCGTGGTCATCTGCGTGGTGTGCTGCATGGCGAAGCGTCGCAGCAGCACCGACATCTACCTGACTCACCTGGCGCTGGCGGACCTCCTCTTCGGCTTCACAGTGCTGTTCTGGGGCCTGGACATCCACTACGGTTGGATCTTCGGCAACGGCATGTGCAAATTCCTGTCAGGTCTCCAGGAGGCTTCGGAGTACAGCAGCGTCTTCCTGCTGGCGTGCATCAGCGTGGACCGCCACCTCGCCATCGTGAAAGCGACACGAGTCAAGTCGCCCCGAAGGCCGGTGGTGACAGTGACGTGCGCCGCGGTGTGGCTGGTGGCCATGCTGCTGGCCCTCCCCACTGTAATCCAGAGACGGCACATGAGCACAGAGGACCTGGACCACGACATCTGCTACGAAGACACGGATGAAAACACCGACCGGTTGATCGTCGTCATGGGCGTCATTCACCAAGTGCTGGGCTTCTTCCTGCCATTGGGGATCATGACTGTCTGCTACAGCTCGACCCTAGTGACACTCTACCACAGGCACAATCGGCAAAAGCAGAAGGCCATACGCGTCATCCTGGCGGTGGTGTTCGCCTTCATCGTGTGCTGGCTGCCTTACCACGTGGTCCTGCTGATCAAGCTGCTCATTAGCAGCAGCTTAGTGCAGGAGAGGTTGTGTGAGACCAGGTACAGTTTGGAGGCGGCCTACAGGGTCACCAAGGTGCTGGCCTTTGTGCACTGCGCCGTCAATCCGGTGCTGTACGCCTTCATCGGGGTGAAGTTCCGGAACCGCCTGCTGACTGTTTGTCACAAGCAGGGCCTCATCAGCAGCACGCTGCTGGCCACTTTCAAGAAGGGCTCGGTGAGCAGCGTTGGGAGCACCCGGTCCAGGAACAGCTCCGTCACCCTGTAGTTGAATTACCAGCCAGGGAAACATCCTCACCTCCCCTCCTCGGGGCAAAAAAGAAAAAAAAGTTATGTTAACTGTTGCCTAAGACAATTGGGAAGTCTGCACATGAAGCGACCGATGTGTGTGAATGTTGAGGGACGTTCTAGAAGACGGACGGATGGACGACTAAAAGGACATATTAAAATCTATACGAATGAGGTGCATTTTAATGCTGGTTGTGTCGTTCCAACAGACACAGCAATCAGTTGTCCAGACGTTAATCTGTCTGTCTGTCTGTCTGTCTGTCTGTCTGTCTGTCTGTCTGTCTGTCTGTCTGTCTGTCTGTCTGTCTGTCTGTCTGTCTGTCTCAAAAAAGTTCTAAATGGATAACAATAAAATGTTCAGGACATGTTGATAATGTATCAAGGACGATCTGATTAAATCTAGGTGATGTTCCAGATTCTGGAGGGTCTTTGACCTTTGATCTTCCAAAGATCAAAGCCAAGGAATATTGTTGGGACCTAAAGATGCTTTTGTTACCATAAGATATTTAGTTATCTAGTCTAGTTAATATTTAGTGTTTATCTCAGTGTTAGTCTCACTACTTAAGGCTTGAGCTTGGTCTGATTTTGGATCAGCTGACAACATTCCTGTTGTCCGTTTTTGATTTTTTTTAGCAGTTTTTACCAGCACAAGTATGTTTTGCATATTTCATACCGGAACATAGCGCTTTGATGTTGTGAAAAATGTGGTTTTCCCTGACTTGTGACTGAATGTGCAAAACAGGAAGAGGTTGAGAAATGATCTCATCACAGTGAGAATAAAAATAAAAACGTGTAAATCGATGGTATTTCTTCACGCTGCTCGTGACATTCACTAATGCAATATATGTGCTTATGGATCAGTTCATTGCTATGTTTCATGTGTTCCTGATGTCTTCGCACTGGCGGTTCATTTCAATTTGGATTAATGTGATTATGCTGTGCTTCCACATTTTCTTTGTGCGCGTCATTAATGTTCTCTCTTTATAAAGGAGCCAACCAGAAAATGTAGCTAAACGAGCACAAAAAGACTTCAAATTCTCTGTATTTATGAGAAATATATAGATTATGGTCAGAGCCTCAGTTCTAAATCTGACGTCTTAAGCTATAGTTCCACGGTAAACCTGAAGAAGGAGCCAGAGACCAATGTGAATAAATTTACACGGCAAAATTGCATTAAAAAAACTTTATTTTCACAACACAAAATCCAAACAGAGACAAAAATGTATTTAAATAACAATGAAAAAAATCAATGGTTGATTCAGTAGCTTTTCTGGGGGAAGTTCTCAGTAAACCAACACCCAGTGATTTAAATTATTATTCAATTTCACAGACAATTCTAACAGTTAGAATTTAGATCTCCAAGTGGTTAATTTAGCTGCCCGTCAATAGTTCTTCCAGTCATTAACATCACATATTGGTGATTGTCAAACACAGTAAATACAGTAAGTTGGTGCTGGCAGCTGCCTGCTAAAAGCTGATTACAAATGACTAAAATCCACACAGGCCAAATAATCTGTCTCTCCTCAGCAATTCACAGTAAAAGACGACACTCAGCACAACAGCCTCGTAGTATTGGATGCTCATAGAGCGGATCAAACTAGCCGCACTGGGCTGGCTGAAGAAGCCAGATGCGTGTTAAATAGTTGGTCTCTAACGTTGACGCCGGTGGAACATGAATCGCATGTTGCCTTTTAACGGGCCTAATGCATGTATGTATATACATCCAGAGTCCAGCCACACGAGTGCCGCCGCGCCGCGCCGTCACTCCACACATTCTGCTATCTCTGCACCATCCACGATCAGGGTGTGAATGATCCCGTCTCGTCTCTTTCCGCTGCTCACAGCCTTCACGCAGCAGTTGTGGTCGCCCAGTGTGAAATGGGTTTCCGTGCCATCGTCCACAAACTCGCCCTGCAGGTGCAAACACATGAACAGCTCAGATTAGGGCATTCCATACTGCACACGTGAGCTGATCTAGTCCACTTAGACAAATCAGATCACTTACTTACTTACGTAGACTTACACTACTCGGGCCTAAATTTTACTAGAACTTTAAAATGTATTTACCATCAAAACATTCATATGTTTAACCTTTCTATACGGTATTTGGGTACTACTATACCACTGACCGAAGCCTTGATTTCATTCATGGTTAAAAAAAAAGAAAAAAGATTAATGACAGAATTGGATTCAGGGACATGACCTTGTTGTTTTACTTACTGCTGTCTCAATATTTTGGCCGTTGCACCAAACATCCATGGTGTCCTTCTCTGAAACAGGGCAGAAATTAAATGTTGACGAGTGCTGAAAAACATCATCTCAAATAACACAGCTCATAAAAGTGAAATATATGTTGACAGAACTGAGCTACAAACTGAACAATTAAGATCATAAACTTTTGATATACAGGATATCAATATAGAGGATGATTTCAATAGTCTGTGGCTTAATATAAATATACAAGTCGAAGCAGACATAAGCTACCTAAGGGTTCTACTGCCCTCTAGTGGTGATTAGAAGTACAGGACCTACAGGGATTACAACATTGACCTCACTGGAGATGATGCAGCAATGCTGAGAGGCCCAGAAATATTGTGCCGACAAGGAACCTTTATTGACATTTTTGAGTTGAACTGGATCACCTCATTGATCTTTGCATGGTTGATTATGGAGGCACGTGGTTCTCCCTGCCCGATAGTGCTGTTGCTAATGCAGGTGACGTGGCTGATCAACTGCCAGCAGCATAATTATAAGAGGATTTGACTTGATGACACAGGTGGCTGGAGATGGTGTAGGGTTTAAAGCGATTGAGGAGATTAGCTGTTGTTGCGACATATTAGTTTTTGGTTCTTCAGGAAGACATCCCTTTAAACTAAAGTATATTCTCCCAGACAATTACTCAAAAGAGATATATCGCAAATTCAGTTTAAGGTGTGGATGATACTCACCCAGAACCACCCTGCAGTCGGTGCCGTCCAAGTTGAGAATCCATGTGCTGGTGACCTTTGACCTGTTCTCCATGTACTTCTTCAAGCTCTTGCCGTTGATCTCCAGTGTGTACTCATAGGCGAAACCGCTGACGGCGTCGATGTTGATGGTCGCTTTGGTTTCCGACTTCCCCACACTGAAAGTTTCCTTCCCGACCAGTTTGAACATCCAGTCCCGTCTCAGGATCTCCTGCAGCGAGGGGAATCCATTAGCAGCTCCTCGCTGGACTGAAGCAGGCAGTCGGACTGGGGAAATATCTATAGGCTACGTGATTTCATACCTTTCCGTCAACGTAGATGACCCTCTTTCCAGTAGTCGTGCCGTGTTCAAACTCTATCCTGTGGACTCCATCACTCAGCGCCACCTCCCACACGCCGGCGAGGTCATTCGACATCCTGTCTGTTTCCAACCTGCAGCTGACCAACATAAAAAACTAGCCGGCTTAATAGCCAGGTAATTACATTCCATGTGCGCGTAACACGATTTAAAGGTGAACGGAAGTGGACAAGGGACAATGTTTTAAGACATGACGCACTTCTTCGTGGTTCTGAACGTAACAAGTAAGAAATCAGCGCATCACAAGCTAAAAATGAGCTAACGTGAATGAATCACGGCTACAAATAACAGGAAGTTTCTGCCTGTTGCACAGTTATTTCCGGTGTAGTTTACAGAATAAGAGTTTGGGGTGTTTACACAACTGGTCAAATTCATAGATTATACACGTAAATATACAAAGCAGTCTATACTTATATCCCTCATAACAGTGTTTTTACATCAGTTCTAAAAACTAACTGATACCGGGAGAAAGTTCAACAAAAAAAGCAAAAATTTATTTTAATTCCTATTCACGCGTGAACTAAAATTGCATTTAAGTTGAAATACCGGAAGTACTTGAAAGGCTATTTCCAGTTCTGATGCTACATTAGCTGTGATCGTTAATCACATTTTTATTCTGAAATATGTATTGCTTAAACGTTAATTACGATATATTATTCCTCGCCCTACCTCAAATGTCTGTAAACCTGTGGTTGAATAACCCCTTTTGTGGTAGATTTGCCAAGCAAACATGTGCGCTCAGCAGTGCCAAACAGACGGCGACACGCAGTTGCCAGGGCAACATGGGTCCGCCTGCGGGCGTATCTGACCACGCCCATCTTTTTCACGAAAAAATGACAGCAGGCATGTTATTTAAATTTGAATTTAATGTCCTCGAAGGAAAAATCAGGTACGCTTGATTTAAACAAAGATTGTACTCTATTACATTCATTTATGTGTAGTAGGGTATTATGCATAACAAATGCAGCCTTTCACCCCTTAAAAATGAAATACACTGTTAGTTTCACAAATTCTACTGGTGCAATTGTGTGTAAATTGTGTAATAAAATATTAAACATAACCCATATATGTGACTTATTGGAAGCAGTCCTGCTATCTGCATTAATAATTACTCAAACACTTAACCTTGATTTATAATCGCATTGCTCCTTTGTTTTGTGTAACACCGCGGGATGTGCTCCTAGCTCAGAATGTTCAGGTATTTGTGTATTATGTTTTCTTACAGGTGATGATGTGAAGGGGCAAAGCTTGATAGCCAGTAAATATGACAGAGATGTCACCTCCTCCACTCAGACTGTCATACCGGACCAGCGGGTCTACATCCACAGGAGGTGGCAGGATCAGGTCAGGTTTACCAGGGGCAGACTTTCCTGTCAGCACATCAGCTTCCACAAAATATATATATTCAGAAACTGCCTGACTCCAGATGTTCATGGCTGTTGACACTTTGCCAGTGAAGTAGATGCCCTGTCCCTGGGCTGGTTCTGTAGTAAGAAGTCAAACAGTTCTGTTAAAACCCATTTTCAACACCGTTGACAACAGTGCAGCACGCCAAGCATTACCATCAGGTGGCGCAAACTCTGCCTGGAATCCGATATGGCTGACCATATCACAGAAGTGTGCAGGGATGCGCTGCAGCATTCTCCCGGTTGTAAAAGATTTCATTTGGTTCTTCTTCAGGTCAAAGATCATCCTCAGTGTAGGATTCTCTACACTTTCAATCTTTAACAAAAAAAAATATTTCACAAATTCCCGCAAACAACTCGTCATACGCGAGGGTTAAGACCAAAGAAAGCAGCACAGCTAGTGTCAGAACATTTTTGTATACTGTACCTTAACAATCTCCAGGCCTGCAGACCAGAAGGTGGTCGCTAAGAAATGTGATCTGGGATTGGGAATCTCACGTCGTTCATACTGCAGGTTCGTATTTGTATAACTTGAGAGCAGCTTCGCCTCCTCGTTCACAAAATCCTTCTGGATCTTACAAAGCATGTTCTCCACCGCCAAACAGGCAACCGCTACATTTACAATGAAATCTCCATTCAAAATTAGGCGTGCCACGCCTTGGTTTAAAAACTCCTCGATGGCAACGTTATTTTGGCGGATTATTTTGGTAAGCTGCAGATATTCTTCTTCCCCAAAGTGAGTGATGAAATTGTTCTGGATCTCTCTCATCACCCGGGGATGAATGAGGATGTCAGAGAGCCACGCGTAAGCCTCTTGTCTTGATTCCTCAGAGGAACCACTCACGCTGAGCTTTGCAGTAGAATCTCCCATCCCATCGTCTTGCTGCTCAGTCACTGCTGAGAAACACAGTTTGACACAATTATTCGATATCTATTTTGATGCTAAAACCTTTGGAACTTAGACAGAGCTATGAGCGGCACTAAAGTCTGCCACAGGTTAGCATTAGCATGATTTGCATTATGTTTACAGGAAGCAGCACAATACCCTTTGTGGGTGGGGGGTTCAAAGTCTCTAGCTGGAGAGATCTCATCCGATCTTCAAAAGCCTGGAAGAAGACAGTTATCACTGGACAGATGTTTTCTCCCATGACACAGTTTGTTTTTTTATCTTCACATTGAAATCAGCAACTCAGCGACTTTAAATCTCAAGTAAGATTTCTGTCATCAAACCTTAAATGTATTGTGATCACTGGGGTATATCACAAAATAAACCTCCATCTTCTTCGAAGAATTTTTTGCAAACTCGAGCACAGCCGTTGTCATGATCTGGGCGACCTCGTCCCTCTCAAAGTTCAGGCCTCCTGTGCCGATGGCGGGAAATGAGATTGACTGGTGCGACTTTGCGGCCGCCGACTGCAGACATTCTGATACTGCATTTGAAAGAATCTGCAAAGGAAGAATAAATGGAGGGGCAGAAAAGGTGAAAAACCTGAAAGGAGGAATTCAAGCTTCCATATACAGCTACACTCTACCTGATGCGCTTTGTGATTGAACTTAGAGATGCACAACGCGTGATACACCTCTGTACAATGCAGGTTGTAGGGTCCTGTGGTGATGATACTTCCATTAGCAACCCTGGTGCTTTTAAGTTCTTCTTCCATCTTCGGGCCAGCTTTCTTCAGTATGGCCTGGGAGATTTGACCACTGTTCCAACAGTCTTTGTCTGTTGTGTTAACAATCACATCCGTCTAAGACAATTAAAAAATACAGCAAAGACTTACTGTAAACCCAGTGATGAATCATATAAGAAAATGTTAAACAAATACACCATCGTACGCACATCAAAAAGGTCAGCCAAGTTTGCGTTAGCATGATGCACTAAGACCAATATTGGGAGCAGTTAGTATTGATTCTTACCTGCTGCTCTTCAATTTGACCCTGCTTCAGTGTCAGCCGGACAGTTCCCAACTGGACAGTGTGTGTCGAGCTATGGTAGGTTTTTGCAGTCTTGTTTCCTGCTGAGCTGCTGGCTGAGTGAGTAGAAAAAATCCTTTTGCAGGCCTTCTCCATTTCGGTCACAGTTCGGTCATCGATGTTCACCAGCAGGATTTCCTTTAGATACTTAACTTGGGATTTCTCACAAAAACATCTGACAGTTCTGACTATGCTGTCGGCACACCGTGGCAAAGGGTAGCCAAACAGTCCAGAGCTTATTGCTGGGAGAGCAACTGACTTCAGACAACACTCCTCTGCTGTCCTAAGACTGTTCAAAACAGCACTCTCCAAGAGCTGTGCAGGATGATGGAAATTAGGCGGGGAGTGGCGTGATATTTTTGGGCCCACTGCATGGATAATTACTTTGCATGGTAAAAGTCCAGCGGGAAGAGCAATCGCCTCGCCTGTTTTCAAGACACCAAACTTTCTGACATATTCATCGCTGTCCTCTTGAATTTGGGGACCTCCGGCTTTAGAGAGAGCCAGAGCAATGCCACCAAAATGTTGAAGGCCTTCATTAGCCGCATTGACGACAGCATCCACAGGGAAATTGCTAAGATCTGCTTTGTGGACCGACACCTTCACCCCTGAAACGAGCGCCTCGAACCTCTTTTCCGAGACGGGGGCTGGTTTTTTAATCGGCATAACGGACCGGTAGCCTTCGGACGCCGTGCCACTGACGATGGCCACACATCCAAATTTGCTTTGAAGAATATCATTCAGAAACAATTCACAACTTTTCCAAATGGTGAATGAAGGTCCATCTAGGAGAATATCAAACGGACTGGCCATGTTTGGCAGAGATCTACAAAAAATAGTTAAAGTTAAACACCTCAACACCCATCATAAAACAAGAATATCTACAATGATTCAGCAGACATCAATTCACTGATTAGAATAAAATTCATTTTATAGTAATCGCAATCGAATTCTATAGTATAAATATATTCTATATATAAATTCCGTGTGGTGTTGTTCGCCTCCCTTCCGCTAGAGGGAGCAAAACAGTATGTAAACGTCATTTACCTAGATACAATCAAGTAGACATGGTAGAATATGTTTCTAAAATTCATAAAAGACACAGAATGGGTTACGATCACTTTATAATAAACAATTTTTAGGTGCTACTAGCCCACCCTTTAGAAATATGTGCAAATGCACTACAAGCGCAGGCCAAAATAGAAAGTAAAATTAACAATGAACCATTTGCTACTTCAAGTGACCTGCTTTATAGTTTAGTGAAGCAAACCGACATTACATCAAGAATAAAATACAAAACTTATGTAATTAGGTACGACTAGGAGTAGCTGACACTATAGTCGGTTTTCGAGAATGGCGCTGATTAAAACAAGATAGATAATAACAAGATAATAACAACTTTAGCTAAGAAAAAAGAAGACGGTTGCGTGACAATGACGCAGTACGAAACGGCACACGAATTACAAAGACTAAACAGCAGGGGGGTAAAAAAGGTGCTGGGATGTGACACTTACCGTCCCTTCGTAAAACTTAATAAAAGTAATCACGAAATGTGTGATTAGAAACGCTGGGATAACCTAAACGCCTGGAGACTCAACCCTTTCTTTACAAAACGGCGCACATAAAAACCATTTCCGTGTTCCGGAAACAAAAGTGAAAGTAAACCACGACTCCGAAATCAGACGACGAACCGCAACGATGGAAGTCTCCCACGATCTGCTGGTGGAGCTCGAAGAAAACAACATATGTCGGCTTAAAAATAAGTTACTGAGGTACTTTCAGAGCAAAAAGTCAAATGGTGGCGAGTGTGAGGTGGATTATAAAGAGGGAGACAGGACGGCTGTGTTACGCTTCCGCAGAGAGCAGGGTGAGTTTGGGCTGAAAAAGTAGAGCCTGTTTTATGTTTAGGATGTATAGTATGTATATGAATAAGAATTAAGTTTCGGAGCATAGTTTATTTTTGCGATTTTGTGATCATAATTGTAACTTTTATTTGATTTCGATTTTTTTTTATTTTATTACAACAGACCCGCACTACCGCTGCAAACAAGTGATGTCCTTTCTTTGCTCTCTGTTTATTGTGATTTGATTTGTACAACGCAACACAAACCAACCTGAACCTAACATTTTTCTAAATTTTGTCTAACCCCAACACACACAGACACACACACACAGACACACAGGTACACAAACACACACGCACACACACACATACACACACAAACACACACACATTCTTCAATGTTAACATCAGTTAAATATCAGCCTATGATTAAATTGTGCCTTTCCTCTCCTGGATTTCCCCGAGAAATAAAAAGTAAGGCTAAAGCACAATAAGGAAGTGGATTTGATATATCCACCCATTTCTGTTGCCGACATACAGAAGGCCAAGGACGAAAGTTGATGTGAGGGATAGAGTGGGGCATTAAACGTTTATACCACATGAGAGTAATCTCATTTTTATAACCACTCACAGATCAGAAAGGTGTGTTGGAGAAAGGGTCACATGAGATCACTGTGGACAAGTGTGTCCTGAAGATGACAGTGCGTCTACTCACAAACGAGGCCACAGTGCAGGTACGTGCACAATTACATCACTATAAAATGATCTATCTATCTTTCTGGGACATGTACAGTGCAAAACTGATTCCACAATATAATCATTAACTCATTTTCTTTTATTTTCCTTCACTTCCAGGCAACCTCATCTCACGCAGTCGCAGTGAAATGTAACTAACTGAAAATAAACTCATATGTGTGTCATCCTGTGATTCTTGTCTCAAAGCTTGTTTGTGTCTAATTAACAGCAGATATCGGTGACAACCAGGCGAAAAGGGAGGAGTGCGTCCCTGCGCCCGAAGGTCAGGCACACGCCGGGGGTGGAAATGACGAGCCAGCGGCCGAAGCGGCCTGCCCCACCTCGGCTCTTTTGGCAAATGTTCCAGAGAATATTCAGATTTTTTTGAAGTTGCTGGTGCACAACATTTTGAAAGATGGGGACGCCAAAAATCCAGTCTTCAGTTTTGAATTCCTCCCTGACATGACTTCAGCTGTGGTGACTTTCCAGAGTGGAAAAGGTACATTACATGCCAGGATTAATTCTTTTGCATGCCTGACTTTTAACTGCTTTTCTTCCTGAATGTACGGTTGCGTAATGAGCTTCTATTTTTGTCACTTCCATCACAGAAGCCTCCGATTTCGTGGCAAGATGCCCTCAAAACGCTTGGTTCATAAAAATTGGATTATCAGTCCAGCTTCTGGAGGTCACACACCAAGTTCTTGTTGAAGGTGCAGAAAACATCGGCGAAGAGTTCCTGGCATTGTACTTTGAGAATGCAGGTGGGGAGGTGGAGAGTGTTGTGGTGGATGAAGTTGATCAGTCCGCCATCATCACCTTTAAAGAGCAGAAAGGTATGATTTTGAGATTGGCTGAGCCCTCCGTACACTGACACATAGGAGCGATCATCAATTTTTAGAGGTTCAATTCTGAAATGTGATTGTAATTTTCACCTTGTAGCTGCTCAGAACATCTTGAAGAGGAAGCACACCATCGATGAAAAAGAGATCCAAGTGTTTGCCTTTCACAAATCGTTGGGGACCGCGCTCTACGGGCAGGAGAAGCCCCGACTGACTCTTCCGAAGGCCATCAATAAAGCCATCGACTGTGCTGTCTGGACATACATAAATTCCAATCAGGCTGCGGCGGAGAGCATCCGCAGCGCCCTGAAGGAGCACTTCTGCATTGTGAACCTTGACCGAGCGACCGTGTGCTTGAGCCCAGCGCCGACGCTGAAACAGCATAAGAACGCCAAAGCCATTATCAACCAGTGGGGGGAAAACGTGGAGGCCACTTTTGTGCAATCTGTTTCAAAGTTCAGGTGTTTAAATCTTTCTCCCCCAGCACTTCTCAACATTCTCTTTCAAGGTGGAGTGAAGGAAGAGCTGCTCAGTGTGTACCCAGAACTGAAAATATCAAAAAGGAACGATAGTCCAGATTTAATAGTCACAGGTTTGGTGGAAGAGATTGAGGAAGTACAAAAATTTATATTTAATAGAATGTCAGAATTAAAATACCAGAAATTAGACATGGATCCCTTTGTGCTTGAATTGCTCAAAGAGGAGCAAGAAGAAAAACTTACAGATATGTTTCTCAGATCTCATGGAATTAATGCAGCACTTAAGATTAGTGGAAACACTCTGCAGTTAGTCGCTGTTACCGACGGGGCTCTTGCAGATGCTGAAGACCATCTGGGAAAACTGCTGATGTCTCAGTATGTGGATGTTGAAGACAGTAACGTCCTTAAAACACCAGAATGGGATGAATACGTCCGTCAAGCAGAGAATGCTAACAATAAGCTAGCCAGCAGAATTCGGATCCGCATTAAGGATCAACAGGTTGTAGTTTCTGGACACAAGGCTGTTGTCATAAATGTTAGCAGGGAGCTTGAAGACTTTTTAAAACAGAACGCTCATGTTGAGGAAACGGTGGCGATCAAACCGGACATCATTTTGAAACACATTAAAGCCTTTGACAAGTCTCACATGGAGAAACTACAAGACAAAGTAGCTTTGTCTTACAAATATGAGGCCATATGTCTAAGTGGCTCAAGAGCTGATGTTCTGAAGAGCAAGAGTCTGGTGGAAAAGCTGGTTTCGTCTTTCATCTTTGAAACTTATGAAGTTTCTGTCCCTGGAGCCAAGAAGATGTTTGAGAATCTTGACAGTATGAACTCGCTTTTTAATGCAACCGGTTGCCTGGTTGAACTCGTGGACGGCACCAGTGGGCAGGGTAAGCCCACCAATGTACCCAAGCCCCTGTGCCAGCTTCAGACCATGGATGGAACTGAAATATTCGTCTGCAAGGCAGATATTTGCAGATACCCGGTGCATGCGGTTGTGAGCTATGCTAATCCGGATTTCAGATTTACCAGCAGTCTTCAACGAGCGCTCCTCAAGGCTGCAGGCCCCCAGTTGCAGGAAGATTGTGACCGCTTAATCCATTTGAAAGGACGACTCAAGCCTGGAGATAATGTCATAACTGCTGCCGGGGGCCAGCTTTGCTGCAGGAACATCATCCATGCGGTGGCACCTGAGTTAGATGGAGGTCAAATAATACGTGTGAAGAGAGTGGCAGAGTTGAAAAAAGCCATTAAAGGCAGCTTAGAACTTGCCGAAAAGAAGGGTTGTGTGTCCGTGGCCCTGCCCGCTCTCAGCATTACCTCAGGTTTTCTGTTCAAGTTGAGCGTAGGCACCATCATCAGAGCCGTGAGGGAGTACTTTGATGAGAGGCACAACGACATTGTGTTGAAGAGGGTTCATTTTGTGGACACCTGCGACAAAAGTGTTGCAACGATGGTGGCGGCTGTCAGAGAGCAGTTCAAAGACCACTGTGCCCCTCAGGCCTCCTCTTCCTCACCAAACCTGCCCTCTACAACCACCAGTACTTCAGCAGGGAATCAAACTCCATCCAACCCAAACTGTTTGGGTCAAGTGCAGACCAAAGAGGGCTTGAACATAACTCTTGTTGTAGGGAATATTGAAGATGCCACGGTAATTAATAATAGCGTTCTTTATTTGAAACGGTCCGATATTCTCTGCTTCTTTTCTCAGAATTTGAAAGTCTCCATTTCATTTAACGCATTTCCAGACAGACGTGACCGTGAATTCTGTGTTTAATGATCTGGATCTGAACCGAGGAGCCCTTTCAAGGGCCCTTCTCCACGCGGCTGGTCCGCAACTTCAGGACTTTTTAAAGGCCCAAAACTCAAGTGGAACCTTAGGAGAGATCATCGTGACTGAGGGATGCCAGCTGAAGAGCATGTTCGTCTATCACGCAGTCACGCCTGCCTCGTACAATGCTCAAGCAGTGCAGGTAGAGCTGTGCCGTTTAGGATTTGTCTTTACGGTAGTTTGTCTCACTCTAAAGTGAGGCCTCAAAATGGTTAACTTTAAAACGTTTGGACTTCAACTTTTGAGATTGTTTTATTCGTAAATGAAGCAACATTTAATGCTCCGGTTTCCAGGCCTTAGGTGGAATTTTCAGGGATTGCCTAAAGAAGGCAGAGGACAGCGGGATGACATCAATATCGTTCCCCTCCATCGGGACCGGAGGACTCGGCTTCCCGAAAGACCTGGCAGCCCAAATGCTGTATGATGAAATCTTAAAATTTAGTAGCAAGAGACAGACTAAAAGACTGGCGGAGGTGACGATCATCCTTTACTCTGGAGACACAGAAACTCAGCAGGTAAAGAGGATGCACTTTTGTTCCATGCTGCAGGTTTTAAATCATTGAAATCAATGAACATTACCTGTACGGCTTTCTTAGTTGTGAGAATATTAAGAAACAACTCTTAACTTTGTATCCATCTTCAGGCGTTTACTGCAGAACTGAAGAAAAAATTCTCCAAGGACACAGGTTCAGGTAGGCATTTCAGTATTTTAGGTATATAGTATGTTTCATTTCTAATATCAATGCTTAGAATTAGGCTGTTTCCTAATTTTAACATTATTGGATTTAATTTTTGTATTTTAGGTCACTTCTCTAAAATTGTCTCAAGTTCAGGCATGTATGAAACCAAAATAGGCAGCGTGACTATCCAGGCAGTCACGGGGGACATAACCAAAGAGACCACCGACGTCATCGTAAACTCCTCCAACAACACATTTTCTCTCAAGACAGGTTAAATCAAACTAGCGTTACACCAGTTTGATATGCTACGTAATATGTGTAATAACAATAGCAATAACGCAAGATATTCACTCCCTTTGTAGGAGTGTCAAAGGCTATTCTGAAAGCAGCTGGTCAGGCAGTTGAAGATGAATGCCAAAAGCTTGGTAAGAATGTTTACAGTATTTACGAGTGTTAATTTACTTTATGGCACCTTTTCATGTTTACTGTATCTAAAGAGAAAAAGATAAACTTAGATATTGTATTTGGAACTTTTTACTGCATTTTAAGTTGTCCTGAGTGCAGGTGATGTTGATGATATTGATTTTTTTAGTTTTAGCAGTCAGCAACATTACAAATTTGACACATTTAAGAGGGTCTGAGAAGGTTACAGCAGCACAGCACATGCTAATTATTTCAATTCCTGGGAATTTTTCATGAATCAATCCACATTCTGCTCCAGCTGCCAGCCCAAACGCAGGCATAATAATGACCCAACCGGGAAACCTGCAGTGTAAGAAGATCGTGCACGTGACTGGGCATACCAATGCTTTCCTGATCTCCAAAGTTGTGAAATCTGCGCTCCAGATGTGTGTGGCAAACTCGTACACTTCTGTTTCATTTCCTGCCATCGGTACAGGTGAGACTCATCAGCAGGATGTTTTGTGCTTCACCCCGGTGGGTGCAGGCTGACTCTGGGTATCATCACCTCGGTCATGTGTGTGTATTTTAGGTCAGGGCAATATTAAAGCAACCGAGGTGGCAGATGCCATGTTTGATGCCGTGATCGATGAACTGAGCCAGAACAGTTCTACTACTCTGAACACAGTCCGGATAGTCGTTTTCCAGCCACCAATGCTGAATGATTTCTACACTAGCATGCAGCAAAGAGAAGCCAGTGCTACAAAATCAGCATCCTGGTTGTCTAAAATCAAAGGTAAGAACCACACAGGCAATAATGTCGAGGTTGGGATTTCTTCAAGGTCACATCCTTATCTTTCTTCTGTAGCGTTGTTCACTAGCAGTGCAGACAAGCCACAAAAAGAAGGTGGTTTCATCAAAAGCGTGGAGGTGGAAGCTGTTTGCTTTCACATCTGTGGCAAATCACAGGCTGCCGTGGACTCCGCTAAGAAGAAGATCAACGACCTGATATCCAAAGAGCGTTCTACCAACACCATTACAAACAAGGCCATCCGCAGCCTCTCTCAAGCGGACCACCAGCGCCTGACTGACATCCAGACGACCTTGAATGTGAAGATAATGGATGAAAGCCAGAAGGGCACGCCGTCACTCACCATCGAAGGGCTTGGCAACGACGTACTAAAAGCCACCAATGAAATCCTGGAGATGCTGGGAAAAGCGAGGGAACGGGAGGACCTGAAGGTGAAGATGAAGCTGGCAGGGAGAGTGGCAGCCTGGCAGTACCAGCAGGGAAATGGGTTCCAGAGTTTTGACTCCACTGCCAACTATGAGCTGGAGGAAGCACTTGTAAACAATGTATCAAGTGTTGACATTACCATCCAAGGGCAACTCTACACGGTTCAAATGCCAAGTGGACCAGCTACTGATAAGCAGGGCAACAGCCTACAGATAAGGCGCACTGACAAAGGTATCTTACACCTTTTTGTGTGCCATGAAGCGATTCCAGATCAGGTCGATTGATGATTTGTGTCAACAGATGAAGACATACCCAATCACTGGGACGTCATGCCGGCCAACACATCGTGCCACACTGTCACCCTTGCAGCAGGGAGAGAAGAGTACAAACAAGTCGAGAGAAAGTTCCAGGCCACATGCGGGCGGACCATTATTTCGGTAGGCTACTGAGTGTTTGAGAGGTCAAGTGTTTTTCGACGACTCAACTGTAATAACTAACGTTTCTGTCCTTAAGATTGAGCGCATCCAGAACCCGTTAGTGTGGAAGACTCTGCAGATTAAGAAACGGACATGGAGCAGAAGAATGGGCATCAGAACAATGAGCGGAATCTCTTTCACGGCACCAGTGAGGAGACTATAGCCACCATCAATTCACACGGCTTTAACAGGAGTTACGCTGGGAAGAACGGTGAGGTCATCCAAAAGGCTTTTGCTAGATCTGAAATTTTGAAATAAATACACAGCAAGCATCTCAAAAACTAACTCCTGCACTGTCTGCTGCCTCTTTAGCTGCTTGTTATGGTAACGGGACGTACTTTGCTGTCAATGCTAAGTACTCGGCGCAGGACCTCTACTCCAAGCCCAATCAGAATGGTGACAAGCACATGTACCTTTGTCGGGTGCTGACGGGCGATCACACCCTTGGACAGAAAGGCATGGTGGCCCCGCCGCAAAAGACCTCCAACTCTGTTGAGTTGTTTGACAGTACTGTGGACGACCAGGCCAATCCTCAAATTTTGTGATCTTCTCTGACAACCAAGCCTATCCTGAATACTTAATTAAATTCAAATAATCTATTGCCTTATACAATCATAAAACACACAACTTCTGGATTTTCATGGTCTTCCAAATGTTTTTAGGTAATTATTAATTAATATTATTTCTATTGATGTATATCACAGGTGTATAGCTTTACTTCCTGGCTTAGTGAAGCTCTGAATGGTATGATTGTTTTCCACCATATAAAATCAAACAGTATCATCTTGTAAACTACATATGCTGATTACCCAAAAATTTTGCAAAGAGATGCAAAAACTAATGTTTGGTGCCTATTTGCTGGGTAGCATTTTGGAAATTCCTGCTGCCATTAATTGTGTGATTTTTTGGAGCAAAAGCATGAGGAACTTGAAATAAAACTGAAACTTACTCAAGTCTGCATCTTTTCTTTAAAAAAAATAACACAAACACGCAAATCACATGTAGAGTTGTATTTATACCTTGCAGGACAATGTTTATTACTGCTTTAAAGAAACAATATAAACAAAAAAGATTCTTAAGGTATCCAAACGGTCAGGAAGAAACTTAGAAGTTTTATCAAAAGCACATATGTCCTCTGGCACCACCTGCGGGTAATATGGTGGAATTACAACTCAATTATGGCGTGTGTTTGTGTCGGGGGGGGGGGGGGGTGTTAAAAGTAAACATACACAAAGTCTAATAATAAACATATTTTCTACGGAAACAGTCTGAGAGCATCTGTGGAAAGAGTTTTCCTTTTGGTTGGCGCACCACAACCTCACAGATCCCCTCCTCAAAAAATAACTAATAAAAATAAAAATCGTCAGCAAACTAAATCACAGAAATCTTCTTACTATTTTTATTTTGCTGAACTACGCGGGCGGACGGTAACCATAAGCCGGTGCTTCGCCACACACTCACATTCCTCGCTGGGGTGGATGTTCGCCGCATTCCCCACCCTCCAGCTCAGGTGCGCCCGTTTTTTGGAAGTTCAATGCGGAAGTTTTGAGAAGCTGAGCCCCTCCGCCGTCAACAGATTGTTGATGGAGCTGCTCATGTACTTCGGGAGAGCCGCGTTCCTGCTGTACCCCGTGTACCTGTCCGGGTACCTGGGCTTCAGTGTCAGCTGGGTTCTGCTCTGCATGGTCATGGTCACCTGGTGGAAGAAGAATCGCCAGTGGAAAGACAGCAGAATCGGAACCGCCATCGAGTTCGTCGACAATGAATCGCAGGTGGTCCACAAGGAGCTGCGAAGCGCCCTTCAGATGGCTTCGTGGGTGTGTACGGAACCATTGTTTGGGGTGGGGTGTGTGTGTGTGTGTGTGTGTGTGAGCTGGGCCTGAAGCTGAAGTTTTGCTGCCTTGCTCCAGGGAACGCCGGCAGCACTGCGATTCGGCTTCTGATGGAAAGATGTTGGACCAGTTTCTTGCATGATTATTACAAATGCAGATATTTCTGTTGCCGTAAAGCAGGGGTGGGGAACCTTTTTCATATCGAGGGCCATTTTAATTTTTATAAAGTCCTCCGAGGGCCATACTATTACGAACACATACCTATGGATGCAAAGAAAAAAAGACAAAAAAACCTATATAACCACTGTGTTACTAAGTCTCATGATTGCTGCATTTGAGTTTTAATTATTTATTTAACACACATGCATATGAAATCACCAAGAAAATAGAATAAAATGACAAACAAGTAAAATATGTTTCCATGATCATACAAAACAATAAAAAAAAGAGGTGCAGAGTTGAGGCAAGAGACCCGTAAGGGCCTGTTCGAGGCCTCTACTCACAAAAACTGCAATACAACAAGATAATCAAGAAAATAAATTAAAAGAAAGATAAAGACAATAATAATAACAACTAGAAAGCACTCGGAGAGCGCACAATATGCCAAGCATTCCTGGCATATTGTGATTTCCACCATAAATATTAGTCCCACATATACTTTGACTACATATTTAGATTCCTTGACCATAAAAACATACCGTTAGCCACTGGAATCATAGCAATATATGTCTTAGTTAAGTAGTTATTCACGAAAAAAAATCACACTTTGAAACAATATTACTTTGTCCGGCGCGAGCGCCTCAGCGGCGGCTACGAGGCACGTTCACGAACTCTCCTTCGTGAGGTTTCAGCTTCGTGGCTATTAATTCACTCACCACAAAACTTGCACGCGTAATATTCTCTCTGTCGGTACATGGTCGTGTGAAAGCTGCTTGTTGAGCCTCCAAACTCCGGCGAAGAGCGTTAATTTTATCCAAACTCATCGGTCCTTTCAACCCGTCAGTTTAGCGTGTTTCGCTATGCATTTTTCGTCCGTGTCAATCAGTCCAGCCCACTACGTACATCACATGCTGTGTTCACTGACCCTGACCTTGACTCGGACATAACATAACCGTCTGTTTTATCTCAGAAAACGGGAAAATATTTCCTCTTGTTACGAAAGAAATTTCAGGATACGAAAGGCAAAAATACTACCGCTGCTACTCCTCTCGCGCTCTCGGAGTTTAGCGAACGGTCCCACTGTATAAGTGCACATATAAAATATAAAAATCTTATTTCGTTGCGGACCGGTAGAAATGGTCTCGTAGGCCGTATAAGGCCCGGAGGCCGAGGGTTCCCCACCCCTGCTCTAGAGAACCGACAAATAAAAAAGTTTCTCAGTTTTCAGGAAACAACTCTTTCATTTTAGATTTAATCTAGACTTTGGAGATGTGAAGCAGGAGAAAGAAATGGACAAGGTGAGCTTTGATTTCAGTGTGGAAACACAGCGAACGGCTCATGTTGATGTTGATGAAACGCTCTTGATGTGACCTGCTGCAGTGGTTTGAGCTGGAGGGGGTCCCCTGTGGAGAAGTCCACCTAAAGCTCCAGTGGCTTTCCCTCAATACTGATCCCAGCCTGCTGACAGAGGTGAACCTTTTACTCTTTAAAATCAAATGTCCGCGTCGTAAACAAACAAATTTGGTTCCTTTGGCGCCAAACTCGCCAACTCTTTATGCTTATCTGCATTCCAAGGTCATAAATATTGAAAGACTGGAATGATTTCTGCGTGATAGAATGTGGTCGCCTCTTGTTTTTCAGTCTTCAGACGGTCTCGCCTGTGCAATGCTGGCGGTTTATCTGGACAGCGCTTCAAACGTGCCGGTAGGTGACGTCGTAGCGGGCCCACTGAGGCGGGCAGATGATGTGCTGATGTGGGGTCTTGTGTGTGCTTCCAGAAAGACCAGGATGAAATCCACAAGCAGAAGGAACAAAAAGAAGGCCAGGTAAAATCAACCCACACACACAGAAATGAAGCTTGTGATTTGATCCACAGCAGGTGCCTCCAAGGAGTTGATCTAATCTCGGGGACCCTGAGGGACCCCATGTAAGGCCTTATATGTTGGGGTTGAGTTAAAACCTGCAAACCTGCAGGCAAATAAACCAGAGACAAACTAAAATACAGTTGTTTGAGCAAAACAGTGTGTAAAAGTCATTTACCGAGATACAGTCAAGTAGACATGGTAGAATATGTTTCTAAAATTCATAAAAGACACAGAATGGGTTACGATCACTTTATAATAAACAATTTTTAGGTGCTACTAGCCCACCCTTTAGAAATATGTGCAAATGCACTACAAGCGTAGGCCAAAACAGAAAGTAAAACTAACAATGAACCATTTGCTACTTCAAGTGACCTGCTCTATTTTTTAGTGACGCAAACCGACATTACATCAAGAATAAAATACAAAACTTATGTAATTTGGTGCGACTAGGAGTAGCTGACTGATTATAGTCGCTTTTCGAGAATGGCGCTAATTAAAACATCAAGATAGTAACAACTTTAGCTAAGAAAAAAGAAGACGGTTGCGTGACAATGATTCAGTACGAAACGGCACACGAATTACAAAGACTAAACAGCAGGGGGGTAAAAAAGGTGCTGGGATGTGACACTTACCGTCCCTTCGTTAAACTTAATAAAAGTAATCAAGTAATGTGTGATTAGAAACGCTGGGATAACCTAAACGCATGGAGACTCAACCCTTTCTTTACAAAACGGCGCACATAAAAACCATTTCCGTGTTCCGGAAACAAAAGTGAAAGTAAACCACGACTCCGAAATCAGACGACGAACCGCAACGATGGAAGTCTCCCACGATCTGCTGGTGGAGCTCGAAGAAAACAACATATGTCGGCTTAAAAATAAGTTACTGAGGTACTTTCAGAGCAAAAAGTCAAATGGTGGTGAGTGTGAGGTGGATTATAAAGAGGGAGACAGGACGGCTGTGTTACGCTTCCGCAGAGAGCAGGGTGAGTTTGGGCTGAAAAAGTAGACCCTGTTTTATGTTTAGGATGTATAATAGGTATATGAATAAGAATTAAGTTTCGGGGCATAGTTTATTTTTGCGATTTTGTGATCATAATTGTACTTTTATTTTGATTTCGATAAATAGACCACAACAGGCCCACACTTCCGCTGCAAACAAGTGATGTCCTTTCTTTGCTCTCTGTTTATCGTGATTTGATTTGTACAACGCAACACAAACCAACCTGAACCTAACATTTTTCTAAATTTTGTCTAACCCTAACACAGACGCACACACACACACACACACACACACACACACACACACACACACACACACACACACACACACACACTCTTCAGTGTTAACATCCGGTAAACTCAAAACTGGAGCGGCCTTTCCACTCCTGGAATTCCCCTAGAAATAGAAAGTAAGGCTAAAGCACAATAAGGAAGTGGATTTGATATATCCACCCATTTCTGTTGCCGACATACAGAAGGCCAAGGATGAAAGTTGATGTGAGGGATGGAGTGGGGCAGTAACGTGCGGTGAGGTTCATGGCTGGTGAGGCACTGACTCCTCAAGAGTCAGATTTAGGATTGTAAGAACTGAAAAAAGCATCTTATTTCACCATTTTTCCAACAGCATATAACTACTGATAATGCTTCATATCCCATCAGCATTCCTCTTTCAGTTACACTGACAAACCAACACAAACATTTACACAGGAACATATTTGTCCTATAAAGAACTTCCTCTTATAGCTATGGATAGAGCAGCCATCTTGTGTTTGAAGAAATTCATATATTCTGCAAACAAATTAAAGTGCAGAGATGTGTGCAGCACAAATTTAATTTCTGTTATTTTTCAAACTTTAAATTCTGGTGCTTCAATTGGTGCCTATTAGAACACTGCAGCGAGAAAGCACCTGTCAGCTCGCGTACGCCCCCTCGAGTTGAGGCAGAGTACTGCCTAAGTCACCTGCTGACTTTTCTCTGCACTTTATTGTGCGATCAGCAGGAATAGTTCTCTCACACATGCATAAAAGACGTTACATAGACTGCAGAAAGTCATGGTGTATAACGACTATTTCTGTAAAGTTCATACTAGTGATATGCTGAGGAACAAAAACTGGCACACGTCATGCAACCCAGTTTGTATTGGATCATGCAGTCAGACGTGAGGCACAATTCGCCTCTGCCTCACCCAGGGTTTCTGCCCTGGATTTGATCGGAAAAACTCAAATTCGGCAATTTTTTCTCAATAAAATGGCAGAAATGTGTAGTCATACTCCAAATGCATTTTAACACATATCAGTGGAAAATATTAATATTTATTTATGTACACTTTCTTTTTTCTTTTTTTGGTCAGGGGAGGCACTGCCTCACCTCCCTCCCCTGACCGCACGTCACTGGAGTGGGGCATTAAACGTTTATCCCACATGAGAGTAATCTCATTTTTATAACCACTCACAGATCAGAAAGGTGTGTTGGAGAAAGGGTCGCATGAGATCACTGTGGACAAGTGTGTCCTGAAGATGACAGTGCGTCTACTCACAAACGAGGCCACAGTGCAGGTACGTGCACAATTACGTCAATATAAAATGATCTATCTATCTTTCTGGGACATGTACAGTGCAAAACTGATTCCACAATAAAATCATTAACACATTTTCTTTTATTTTCCTTCACTTCCAGGCAACCTCATCTCACGCAGTCGCAGTGAAATGTAACTAACTGAAAATAAACTCATATGTGTGTCATCCTGTGATTCTTGTCTCAAAGCTTGTTTGTGTCTAATTAACAGCAGAGATCGGTGACAACCAGGCGAAAAGGGAGGAGTGCGTCCCTGCGCCCGAAGGTCAGGCACACGCCGGGGGTGGAAATGACGAGCCAGCGGCCGAAGCGGCCTGCCCCACCTCGGCTCTTTTGGCAAATATTCCAGAGAATAATCAGAATTTTTTGAAGTTGCTGGTGCGCAACATTTTGAAAGATGGTGACTCCAAAAATCCAGTCTTCAGTTTTGAATTCCTCCCTGACATGACTTCAGCTGTGGTGACTTTCCAGAGTGGAAAAGGTACTTTACATGCCAGGATTAATTCTTTTGCATGCCTGACTTTTAACTGCTTTTCTTCCTGAATGTACGGTTGCGTAATGAGCTTCTACTTTTGTCACTTCCATCACAGAAGCCTCCGATTTCGTGGCAAGATGCCCTCAAAACGATAGGTTCATAAAAATGGGATTATCGGTCCAGCTTCTAGAGGTCACACACCAAGTTCTTGTTGAAGGTGCAGAAAACATCGGTGAAAAGAGACACATAGGAGCGATCATCACAGCAATTTTTAGAGGTTTAATTCTGAAATGTGATTGTAATTTTCACCTTGCAGCTGCTCAGAACATCTTGAAGAGGAAGCACACCTGATGAAAAAGAGATCCAAGTGTGCTTGAGCCCAGCCGACGCGACGAACAGCATAAGAACGCCAACCATTATCCATACAACCAGTGGGGGGAAATGTGGAGGCCACTTTTGTGCAATCTGTTTCAAAGTTCAGGTGTTTAAATCTTTCTCCAGAATCAAGGCGGGAGGGGGAGGCAGAGGCTTCTGGTGGAAGCTGTGGCTGTCTGAGGCTGTGGGGTGTGGTGTTGTTGCCTGTGGATAAAGCCAAAGGAGTCATATCAGTGGCGGGCCTGTGGATGTTGTTGAGGGAGTGGAGCAAAGTCTTTATGAAGCCATGAACAAGATCAGTAAACGCGTGCAGAGACAGAAGTTGAGCAAAACCGAAACTGTCAAAATGCCCCCAGCACTTCTCACCATTCTCTTTCAAGGTGGAGTGAAGGAAGAGCTGCTCAGTGTGTACCCAGAACTGGAAATATCAAATAGGAACGATAGTCCAGATTTAATAGTCACAGGTTTGATGGAAGAGATTGTGGAAGTACAAATACTTATATTTAATAGAATGTCAGAATTAAAATACCAGAAATTAGACATGGATCCCTTTGTGCTTGAATTGCTCAAAGAGGAGCAAGAAGAAAAACTTACAGATATGTTTCTCAGATCTCATGGAATTAATGCAGCACTTAAGATTAGTGGAAACACTCTGCAGTTAGTCGCTGTTACCGACGGGGCTCTTGTAGATGCTGAAGACCATCTGGGAAAACTGCTGATGTCTCAGTATGTGGATGTTGAAGACAGTAACGTCCTTAAAACACCAGAATGGGATGAATACGTCCGTCAAGCAGAGAATGCTAACAATAAGCTAGCCAGCAGAATTCGGATCCGCATTAAGGATCAACAGGTTGTAGTTTCTGGACACAAGGCTGTTGTCATAAATGTTAGCAGGGAGCTTGAAGACTTTTTAAAACAGAACGCTCATGTTGAGGAAACGGTGGCGATCAAACCGGACATCATTTTGAAACACATTAAAGCCTTTGACAAGTCTCACATGGAGAAACCAAGACAAAGTAGCTTTGTCTTACAAATATGAGGCCATATGTCTAAGTGGCTCAAGAGCTGATGTTCTGAAGAGCAAGAGTCTGGTGGAAAAGCTGGTTTCTTCTCTCATCTTTGAAACTTATGTAGTTTCAGTCCCTGGAGCCAAGAAGTTGTTTCAGAATCTTGACAGTATGAACTTGCTTTTCAATGCAACCGGTTGCCTGGTTGAACTCGTGGACGGCACCAGTGGGCAGGGTAAGCCCACCAACGTACCCAAGGCCCTGTGTCAGCTTCAGACCGTGGATGGAACTGAAATATTCGTCTGCAAGGCAGATATTTGCAGCTACCCGGTGCATGCGGTTGTGAGCTATGCTAATCCGGATTTCAGATTTACCAGCGGTCTTCAACGAGCGCTCCTCAAGGCTGCAGGCCCCCAGTTGCAGGAAGATTGTGACCGCTTAATCCATTTGAAAGGACGACTCAAGCCTGGAGATAATGTCATAACTGCTGCCGGGGGCCAGCTTTGCTGCAGGAACATCATCCATGCAGTGGCACCTGAGTTAGATGGAGGTCAAATAATATTTGTGAAGAGAGTGGCACAGTTGAAAAAAGCCATTAAAGGCAGCTTAGAACTTGCCGAAAAGAAGGGTTGTGTGTCCGTGGCCCTGCCCGCTCTCAGCATTACCTCAGGCTTTCTGTTAAAGTTGAGCGTAGACCCCATCATCACAGCCGTGAGGGAGTACTTTGATGAGAGGCACAACGACGTTGTGTTGAAGAGGGTTCATTTTGTGGACACCTGCGATGAAAATGTTGCAAAGATGGCGGCAGCTGTCAGAGAGCAGTTCAAAGACCACTGTGCCCCTCAGGCCTCCTCTTCCTCACCAAACCTGCCCTCTACAACCACCAGTACTTCAGCAGGGAATCAAACTCCATCCAACCCAAACTGTTTGGGTCAAGTGCAGACCAAAGAGGGCTTGAACATAACTCTTGTTGTAGGGAATATTGAAGATGCCACGGTAATTAATAATAGCGTTCTTTATTTGAAACGGTCCTATATTCTTTGCTTCTTTTCTCAGAATTTGAAAGTCTCCATTTCATTTAACGCATTTCCAGACGGACGTGACCGTGAATTCTGTGTTTAATGATCTGGATCTGAACCGAGGAGCCCTTTCAAGGGCCCTTCTTCACGCGGCTGGTCCGCAACTTCAGGACTTTTTAAAGGCCCAAAACTCAAGTGGAACCTTAGGAGAGATCATCGTGACTGAGGGATGCCAGCTGAAGAGCATGTTCGTCTATCACGCAGTCACGCCTGCCTCGTACGATGCTCAAGCAGAGAAGGTAGAGCTGTGCCGTTTAGGATTTGTCTTTACGGTAGTTTGTCTCACTCTAAAGTGAGGCCTCAAAATGGTTAACTTTAAAACGTTTGGACTTCAACTGTTGAGATTGTTTTATTCGTAAATGAAGCAACATTTAATGCTCCGGTTTCCAGGCCTTAGGTGGAATTTTCAGGGATTGCCTAAAGAAGGCAGAGGACAGCGGGATGACATCAATATCGTTCCCCTCCATCGGGACCGGAGGACTCGGCTTCCCGAAAGACCTGGCAGCCCAAATGCTGTATGATGAAATCTTAAAATTTAGTAGCAAGAGACAGACTAAAAGACTGGCGGAGGTGACAATCATCCTGTACTCTGGAGACACAGAAACTCAGCAGGTAAAGAGGATGCACTTTTGTTCCATGCTGCAGGTTTTAAATCATTGAAATCAATGAACATTACCTGTACGGCTTTCTTAGTTGTGAGAATATTAAGAAACAACTCTAAACTTTGTATCCATCTTCAGGCGTTTACTGCAGAACTGAAGAAAAAATTCTCCAAGGACACAGGTTCAGGTAGGCATTTCAGTATTTGAGGTATATAGTATTTTTCATTTCTAATATCAATGCTTAGAATTAGACTGTTTCCTAATTTTAACATTATTGGATTTAATTTTTGTATTTCAGGTCACTTCTCTAAAATCGTCTCAAGTTCGGGCATGTATGAAACCAAAATAGGCAGCGTGACTATCCAGGCAGTCACGGGGGACATAACCAAAGAGACCACCGACGTCATCGTAAACTCCTCCAACAACACATTTTCTCTCAAGACAGGTTAAATCAAGCTAGCGTTACACCAGTTTGATATGCTACGTAATATGTGTAATAACAATAGCAATAACGCAAGATATTCACTCCTTTTGTAGGAGTGTCTAAGGCTATTCTGAAAGCAGCTGGTCAGGCAGTTGAAGATGAATGCCAAAAGCTTGGTAAGAATGTTTACAGTATTTACTGTCACGGACCAGACGAGAACCCAAATGCGACACCAGAGTTTGACTGAACACCAATTTATTGTCAGAAACAGTCTTGCTGCTAGTAAGCGACGTGAGTGGGCCTGCTGCAGAGCTATAATTTCGAATGAAGCGCGAGTAGCGAACCCCAGGAATCGCTGTAGCTGCTTGCGGTACTCGGGGCGCGGCCAGTCCACAACCGCCGAGACCTTCTCCGGGTCCATCTGGATGTTCCCTGGCGCAATGATGAAGCCTAGGAAGGACACCGACGGGGCGTGGAACTGGCACTTCTCGGCTTTTACGAACAGCCGGTTGTCCAGTAGCCGCTGTAGTACTGGCCGCACATCTTTCGAGTCCTTTCGAAAAGATCAAGATGTCGTCCAGGTAGACAAAGACAAACCGGTCTAACATGTCCCGGAGTACGTCGTTAACTAAGGCCTGAAAGATGGCCGGTGCGTTGGTCAATCCAAAGGGCATTACAAGGTACTTGTAGTGGCCGGCCGGGGTGTTGAACACTGTCTTCCACTCGTTGTCCTCCCGTATGCGAACCAAGTGGTGGGCTCTCTCCCGCCGACAAGCCTGAACCCTCAGGTCCACCCGGATTGCTAAGTCAATGGCCCCATCCAGCGAGCTGGGGACATTGTAGGCCACCATTGCGTCCTTAATGTGGGCTGCTAATCCGTGCAGGAAAGTGTCCACTAACGCGGCGGGGCTCCACTGGCTTTGGCTGGCCAGGGTGCGGAAGTCAATTGAGTAATCAGACACAGACCTCTCTCCCTGACGGACCGCCAGCAGTCGACGTCTTGCAGAGGACCGAGAGTTCCCCTGCCCGAACTCCTTGCAGAGCTCAGCAGCGAAAGCGGAGAAAGTGGAGCAGGCCTCCGATTGACGCTCCCACTCGGCCGCTCCCCAGAGCCATGCCCGTCCAGTGAGATGTGAAATGGTGTATGCTACCTTGGCGGCCTCAGTAGTGAACGTACGGGGCTGCAGGGAAAAAAGCAGGGAGCAATTCACCACGAAGGCGTCGCAGGACTCCGGATTACCCTCGTAGCGCTCGGGTTCGCCAACCCGAGGTTCGGGGCCCTGCTGCAGAATTACAGGAGCTGACGCTGGTAGGGGGGAAGCAGTGGGCACCGCCGGTTCCAGGCGGGCTGACAGCCGGCCGAGCTGTCCGGAAAGTGCCGCGAACGCCTGCTCATTCGCCGCCGCGGCGTGTCACACTTTCGCAGCGGGTCACACTTTCCGTCACCGGGTTCTGGGTTCATTGTTGGCCAGATCGTACTGTCACGGACCAGACGAGAACCCAAATGCAACACCAGAGTTTGACTGAACACCGCATTATTGTCAGAAACAGGCAACAGGCAGGATTCACGGGGGAGCGAGCAGGATAGAATAGTCGGGGACGGGCAAGGTCGAGATCGAGCAGAAGGCAGACAGGGTTTACCGGGGAGCAGGCAAAACAGAATGGTCAGGAACAAGCAAGGTCGGAACCGGGCAGGCAGGCAAACAGGAAAATGCTGGAAAGTCATCTGAACACGAATAACGATCTGGCTTATTAGTGTCCTGATGCACAACAGGCCAGCGGGGCGAAGCGACTCACGGGTGAGATTGCGCGCAGCTGTGACAATTTACTAGTGTTAATTTACTTTATGGAACCTTTTCATGTTCTTTACTGTATATAAAGAGAAAAAGATAAACTTAGATATTGGAACCTGCAAGTGAGGATGAGTGAATATTGAATTTTTTCAGTTTTAGCAGTCAGCGACATTACAAATTTGACACATTTAAGAGGGTCTGAGAACGTTACAGCAGCACAGCACATGCTAATTATTTCAATTCCTGGGAATTTTTAATGAATCAATCCACATTCTGCTCCAGCTGCCAGCCCAAACGCAGGCATAATAATGACCCAACCGGGAAACCTGCAGTGTAAGAAGATCGTGCACGTGACTGGGCCGACCAAGGCTTTCCTGATCTCCAAAGTTGTGAAATCTGCACTCCAGATGTGTGTGGCAAACTCGTACACTTCTGTTTCATTTCCTGCCATCGGTACAGGTGAGATTCATCAGCAGGATGTTTTGGGCTTCACCCCGGTGGGTGCAGGTTGACTCTGGGTATCATCACCTCGGTCATGTGTGTGTATTTTAGGTCAGGGCAATATTAAAGCAACCGAGGTGGCAGATGCCATGTTTGATGCCGTGATCGATGAACTGAGCCAGAACAGTTCTACTACTCTGAACACAGTCCGGATAGTCGTTTTCCAGCCACCAATGCTGAATGATTTCTACACTAGCATGCAGCAAAGAGAAGCCAGTGCTACAAAAGTAGGACCCTGGTTTATGTCTAAAATCAAAGGTAAGAACCACACAGGCAATAATGTTGAGGTTGGAATCTCTTCAAGGTCACAGGACTCATCCTTATCTTTCTTCTGTAGCGTTCTCTAGCAGTGCAGACAAGCCACAAAAAGAAGGTGGTTTCATCAAAAGCGTGGAGGTGGAAGCTGTTTGCTTTCACATCTGTGGCAAATCACAGGCTGCTGTGGACTCCGCTAAGAAGAAGATATCAACGACCTGATATCCAAAGAGCGTTCTACCAACACCATTGCAAACAAGGCCATCCGCAGCCTCTCTCAAGCGGACCACCAGCGCCTGACTGACATCCAGACGACCTTGAATGTGAGGATAATGGATGAAAGCCAGAAGGGCACGCCGTCACTCACCATCGAAGGGCTTGGCAACGACGTACTAAAAGCCACCAATGAAATCCTGGAGATGCTGGGAAAAGCGAGGGAACGGGAGGACCTGAAGGTGAAGATGAAGCTGGCAGAGAGCATGGCAGCCTGGCAGTACCAGCAGGGAAATGGGTTCCAGAATTTTGACTCCACTGCCAACTATGAGCTGGAGGAAGCGCGTCTAACCAATGTATCGAGTGTTGACATTACCATCCAAGGGCAACTCTACACGGTTCAAATGCCAAGTGGACCAGCTACTGATAAGCAGGGCAACAGCCTACAGATAAGGCGCGCTGGCAAAGGTATCTTACACCTTTTTGTGTGCCATGAAGCGATTCCAGATCAGGTCGATTGATGATTTGTGTCAACAGATGAAGACATACCCAATCACTGGGACGTGATGCCGGCCAACACATCGTGCCACACTGTCACCCTTGCAGCAGGGAGTGAAGAGTACAAACAAGTCGAGAGAAAGTTCCAGGCCACATGCGGGCGGACCATTATTTCGGTAGGCTACTGAGTGTTTGAGAGGTCAAGTGTTTTTCGACGACTCAACTGTAATAACTAACGTTTCTGTCCTTAAGATTGAGCGCATCCAGAACCCGTTAGTGTGGAAGACTCTGCAGATTAAGAAACGGAACATGGAGCAGAAGAATGGGCATCAGAACAATGAGCGGAATCTCTTTCACGGCACCAGTGAGGAGACTATAGCCACCATCAATTCACACGGCTTTAACAGGAGTTACGCTGGGAAGAACGGTGAGGTCATCCAAAAGGCTTTTGCTAGATCTGAAATTTTGAAATAAATACACAGCAAGCATCTCAAAAACTAACTCCTGCACTGTCTGCTGCCTCTTTAGCTGCTCATTATGGTAACGGGACGTACTTTGCTGTCAATGCTAAGTACTCGGCGAATGACACCTACTCCAAGCCCAATCAGAATGGTGACAAGCACATGTACCTTTGTCGGGTGCTGACGGGCGATCACACCCGTGGACAGCAAGGCATGGTGGCCCCGCCGCAAAAGACCTCCAACTCTGTTGAGCTGTTTGACAGTGCTGTGGACAACCAGGCCAATCCTCAAATTTTTGTGATCTTCCATGACAACCAAGCCTATCCTGAATACTTAATTAAATTCAAATAATCTATTGCCTTATACAATCATAAAACACACAACTTCTGGATTTTTATGGTCTTCCAAATGTTTTTAGGTAATTATTAATTAATATTATTTCTATTGATGTATATCACAGTTGTATAGCTTTACTTCCTGGCTTAGTGAAGCTCTGAATGGTATGATTGTTTTCCACCATATAAAATCAAACAGTATCATCTTGTAAACTACATATGCTGATTATCCAAAAAATTTGCGAAGAGATGCAAAAACTAATGTTTGGTGCCTATTTGCTGGGTAGCATTTTGGAAATTCCTGCTGCCATTAATTGTGTGATTTTTTGGATTATAAAAGCATGAGGAACTTGAAATAAAACTGAAACTTACTCAAGTCTGCATCTTTTCTTTAAAAAAAATAACACAAACACGCAAATCACATGTAGAGTTGTATTTATACCTTGCAGGACAATGTTTATTACTGCTTTAAAGAAACAATATAAACAAAAAAGATTCTTAAGGTATCCAAATGGTCAGGAAGAAACTTAGAAGTTTTATCAAAAGCACATATGTCCTCTGGCACCACCTGCGGGTAATATGGAGGAATTACAACTCAATTACCGGTGGTGATGGCGTGTGTTTGTGTGTGTGTAAAAGTAAACATACACAAAGTTTAATAATAAACATATTTTCTACGGAAACAGTCTGAGAGCATCTGTGGAAAGAGTTTTCCTTTTGGTTGGCGCACCACAACCTCACAGATCCCCTCCTCAAAAAATAACTAATAAAAATTAAAATCGTCAGCAAACTAAATCACAGAAATCTTCTTACTATTTTTATTTTGCTGAACTACGCGGGGGGACGGTAACCATAAGCCGGTGCTTCGCCACACACTCACATTCCTCGCTGGGGTGGATGTTCGCCGCATTCCCCACCCTCCAGCTCAGGTGCGCCCGTCTTTTGGAAGTTCAATGCGGAAGTTTTACAACTTCACCTCCGTCTGATGGTTGTGGAACCGAAAAACCCCCACCTGTGTTGACAAGGAAGAAGCTGTAGAAGACGGGAAACAGCCTTGTGGAACTTCGGGGATCAGGTTCCAACCAGGGTTCCGCCTAATGGCAGCCGCAGGTCAGACGGACCCGAGCGAGGACGCGCTGCTCCCGGCCGGGCTGCCGACCCACGGCGGCAGCGCGGAGAAGCTGAGCCCCTCCGCCGTCAACAGATTGTTGATGGAGCTGCTCATGTACTTCGGGAGAGCCGCGTTCCTGCTGTACCCCGTGTACCTGTCCGGGTACCTGGGCTTCAGTGTCAGCTGGGTTCTGCTCTGCATGGTCATGGTCACCTGGTGGAAGAAGAATCGCCAGTGGAAAGACAGCAGAATCGGAACCGCCATCGAGTTCGTCGACAATGAATCGCAGGTGGTCCACAAGGAGCTGCGAAGCGCCCTTCAGATGGCTTCGTGGGTGTGTACGGAACCATTGTTTGGGGTGTGTGTGTGTGTGTGTGTGTGTGTGTGTGGTGTGTGTGTGTGTGTGTGTGTGTGTGTGTGAGCTGGGCCTGAAGCTGAAGTTTTGCTGCCTTGCTCCAGGGAACGCCGGCAGCACTGCGATTCGGCTTCTGATGGAAAGATGTTGGACCTGTTTCTTGCATGATTATTACAAATGCAGACATTTCTGTTGCCGTGAAGGCTCAAGCTCTCCGACACCGTGTTACCATGGCTACAATTATTATAGCACCACGTGACAGGTTGAGGACCGATTTACCGAACTTTAGAATACCTCGCTGACATTTGTAATTCCATTTTATTTTGTAGGGAAATCTAAAGATAAAGACTTAGCTCATCGTTCTGGGCACCAACCCAGTGTCTTTGGTTAATTCAGCTGGTTTCTGGGTTTTGTTGGATCGCAATACCTCCCGTATGTAGCTGCCGATCCGCGTGTTCGTTGAATGAAGACTTCGAGAAGAAAAGTACCAATTTCAAAATGTATTTGACAATAGAACCAATTCCAGATACAAATATTACAGAGCTCCGGGCCAGTTCATCACCCTAGCAACAACAGAGTTAATCGTCAGGGCACGAAGTCTGACAACCTAACTATCCCTGGGCCCAGTCCTTTATAGTCACACACATGCAAATTCACAATGTCCATGCAATCCAATCCAGATCCCCCGCTGAGATGTCCCCGTCCTCTTCCTCCAGTCCCACTTGGTGTTGGTAGAGTTCTTCTCTTCCATTGTTTTCCCAGGTGGCCAGCTCCCATTCTTCATGCAAATGTGATCATCATCAACCCCCCTGATGTCGCATTTACAATGAGTGTTTGACACCCCCTGCCTGACTGGCTCCTGCCTGACTGGCTCCTAAGATAACAGTAGAACAAACAACAATCCTGCAAATGTCTCTGTTCTTTATTTCATTTGCTAATGAGTCTACCTTGCCTAACTTCTAAGAGAAGACAGAAACATATGGTGAAACACATAACAAGATAAAGACAATTCTCAACAGTTTGCACATGCTGCTGTGTTGGTTGTGTTGAGCAGAAATTCACCTTTAATGCTTGTGACCCCCTGCAGGTTCACTTCCCTGAGGTGGAGAAGGTTGACTGGGTTAACAAGGTACAGTAATGACCTGATTTACCCGTTTTTCTATGTTTGGTGACATTATGTTGGAGGTCAGTATTCAAAATTGCTGATGTCTTTTGCATCTTTAAAAAAATAAGTATTGGCACCAGAGTGAGAATAACTGTATTAATACTGTAAATATTGACACAAAGGGATGTTTTGGATCCACTTACCTGCTGGGAGCGGGTTTCACCTGTTTGATTGCTCCCTTTCTACCTGAAGATCAGCCAAGAGAATGCTGATCTGAGCCGCTCTTTAGGATTTACAGACTAGTTTGGACACCCCCTGTTGTTCTCGGGGCTGTGAGGTGTTACCTGTAATAAATGCTGATGAGACCGTGGTACTGCTCCGCTCTGATTGCAATGTCCAGGTGTTGGAGCAGGCCTGGCCCTTCTTTGGGATGTACATGGAGAAGTTCCTGAAGGAGAACATCCAGCCGGCCGTCAGGCTCTCCAGCCCTGCGCTTAAAACCTTCGCTTTTACAAAGATCCACTTTGGAAACATCGTGAGTTCGTTTGAATCTGCAAGGAGCTGAAATGAACGCCATCTTTTCCGCGTCCGATGGCTCTAAAGATGGTTCTTTCCACCCGTGTTTCTGCTCTCAGCCGCTGAAGATTAAAGGGATGAAGGCGTACACGCACGAAGTGGACCAGCGGGAGGTGGTTCTGGACCTGGATATAAGGTGGGTAAAGACACATTTCTCCCCTCAGATCTGGTTCCCGTGCATGACCCCTGCGCTGTCCTGACCCCTGCAGTTACCTGGGCGACGTGGACATCGACGCCGTGGTGAAGGAGCCGATCACAGCTGGAGTCAAAGGCTTAAAAGTGGGCGCCTGTTGTACGAAACCGCTCCTCCTCGTAGGTGCTCGGCATGTGTTGCATGTGTTATGTGTCATGTGTTTGTGCCGATCGTTGCAGCTGACGGGGATGCTGCGCGTCATCTTGGAGCCTCTCATCGAAGAGCCGCTGCGTTGGAGGAGTCACCTTCTTTTTCATTCGCCGCCCAGTAAGCAGCGACCCATCTTGTCATCGTCCCGTCGTTGGAAGTCGTTCCTGTAACTTTTGTGTTTCCCCAGAAATTAGAAATCAACTGGACCGTGTGAGGACCAACTCTTGGACACCCCCGCCTTCAGGTGGTGTATCCGCCTGGCAGGCGCCTGAACTTTCCTCGTTTGGACCCCTGGTAAAGTCCCTCCGTCTTGCCTCCAGTTCCTTGTCTGAGGAGGCCATCATGGACATCATCGCCTCTCTCATGGTGCTGCCCAACCGCATGTGTGTGCCCCTCATAGACCAGGTCAAAGTGGACCAGATGAGATTCCCGCTACCTCGCGTACGTAACACACAGGAACCAAGTGGGATTGAAAGTTCCACCCTGGTTTATTCTGGGTCCTTCTAACGGACAGATCATCTTGCAAATGAACGTAATATTTCTTGGAATTTCGAGGGATTTCTTTAAATTAAATCTCGATTCCAAATGTGGCAATTGCTGATTTGGTCTGCTGTGCAGGGTGTGGTCAGGGTCCACTTGCTGGAGGGCAGGGACCTGGTGGCCAAAGACACGTACATGATGGGTTTAGTGAAGGGCAAGTCGGACCCTTACGCTACCATCAGAGTCGGCACCGCAATGTCAAAAGCAAGACCATCAAAGAGAATCTGCACCCCAAGTGGAATGAAGTGTACGAGGTAGAGAGCTGCCGTCTTTGACTGGTTTAATGCAGGTCTACAAGTTTCTGTTTCTAGTAAAAATTAAACACAAACACATTAAGCCAATATATTTTCTGTTTCTGTGTGTAGTTTGTTGTCCATGAAGCCTCCCAAGAGTTGGAGTTGGAGCTATATGACGAGGATACGGATAAAGATGACTTCATGGGACGGTTAGAAACCATCAAATATCATCCAAAAACTGCAGTTTGATGATTGTATTCACTGGCTGTTTTTACTGAGACGCTCATAAACATCTAGACATTAAGTGGCTTTCTCGAGACAACCGACGTGAGTTTAAAAATAAAAAAAGTTTCTCAGTTTTCAGGAAACCTCTTTCATTTTAGATTTAATCTAGACTTTGGAGATGTGAAGCAGGAGAAGGAAATGGACAAGGTGAGCTTTGATTTCAGTGAACACAGACACGCGAACGGCTCATGTTGTTGTTGAAATGCTCTTGATGTGACCTGCTGCAGTGGTTTGAGCTGGAGGGGGTCCCCCATGGAGAAGTCCACCTAAAGCTCCAGTGGCTTTCCCTCAATGCTGATCCCAGCCTGCTGACAGAGGTGAACCTTTTACTCTTTAAACAAATGTCGCGCGTCGTAAACAAACAAATGTGGTTCCTTTGGCCCCAAACTCGCCAACTCTTTATGCTTATCTGCATTCCAAGGTCATAAAATTGAAAGACTGGAATGATTTCTGCGTGATAGAATGTGGTCGCCTCTTGTTTTTCAGTCTTCAGACGGTCTCGCCTGTGCAATGCTGGCGGTTTATCTGGACAGCGCTTCAAACGTGCCGGTAGGTGACGTCGTAGCGGGCCCACTGAGGCGGGCAGATGATGTGCTGATCTGGGGTCTTGTGTGTGCTTCCAGAAAGACCCGGATGAAATCCACAAGCAGAAGAAACAAAAAGAAGGCCAGGTAAAATCAACCCACACACACAGAACCAAAGCTTGTGATTTGATCCACAGCAGGTGCCTCCAAGGAGTTGATCTAATCTCGGGGACCCTGAGGGACCCCATGTAAGGCCCTATATGCTGGGGTTGAGTTAAAACCTGCAAACCTGCAGGCAAATAAACCAGAGACAAACTAAAATACATGTAAATTTCCTCCCTATTTTAGGCTCAATCATATGTAACGTGACAACAACTGGCTGTGCTTTGTTTAGCTCCTTTCAGAGGCCTTACTTGGGTCATATTTCTTTTCCTGTTCGTTTTCCAGGTGTGTTGTTATAAGAGTAACTGGTATTTCCTGCTTGTCCAGTGCGTGCCTGTTGTTCTCTGTGGGTGTGTCCCTAACAGCTGATATTCCTCCTGTACAAAATCTCTCTTGACTGGATTGTTTTAAATTTTTCATCGTATGAAAGAAAAAATGCATGAATATGTCTTGTTAGAAATATTACTGAATAATTTCCATGACCCAAAAAGGTAGTGGCTGTTAAAAATATACATTTAATGACTACAACCGATAATATGAAAGATCTTTTATAGGTTTTAATTCAAATATGATTCCTAAACAGCATTTATTGTGTAAGAGCTCTATCTGCTGGTGATTCTGCAAAACTACAGCATTGATTTTCTGAAATGGCTGGAAAATAAAATTGAATAAAATTTTTATATATTTCCAGGTAGGAAAACAAAGAAAACTTTGTTTTGTGACTTTAACTTTAACATTCTCACGTGCTGTTAGAAAAAAATACATGTTTCAGTTTCACTGTGTGACTTAATTATAGGATGGAAATGATACCCTGATCAACCAGCATATGTTTGGAAGTCTCAGAGTTCTTTTTCTGTTGATCATTGATATTAAAATAAACGCTTTGAGGTCCTGAAAATGCAGCATATTGACACAAATGGCCGACAGATTTACCTGTACACAATGTGATATCTCACAAAAGGTATCGAAATCCGTCCTTAATGGTGCTGTTGTGTGAAGATGGAGAAAACCAGAGACTGTTGGGAGATTTTAAATAGTGTAAACCAAATAACCCTCCATCGGTGATGCATCTTATTTCCAGTTCACAAAGAGGACTGCCGCCCCCAACAGCTATGTGGAACTTTCTGTTGATGATGATGTTCAGAAAAGCAAGGTAGCGTCTGATAACCAATGACTCACCTTCCTGCGTGCTAATATGGTGTTTATCAGACTCTGCAGTGAAATGTCTTCCCTTTTATAGGTGGTGTATTCATCTAAAGACCCTGCGTGGGAGGAGGGCTTCACCTTTTTTGTGCACAGTGTCAAAAAGCAGCAGCTCTGCGTTCAGGTTCGCTGTTTAATATTGTGCATAACACAAAGTGACGTCTGCTTGGCGATGCGGCTCCTTTTGATATTTTACTGTGGCTGCAACCTCGTTTATTTGCAAAGATTACCGCAGCCCTGGTTTCTGAAAAGTCAGAGCTCTTCTGTGGCGTGCAGTTTACAGGCCGTAAAGACAGACTGAGAAGTGAAAACTTACAGGAGAGATGCAGGATTTTAAAAGCTAATAGGTGACCTCGTGTTTCCTGAATGTCTCTGCTGATTCCATTCACACAATAGAAAACAGATTGTGCTACATTTACAATTCTGACCTTTATTCACCTCTCATTTTAAAACCCAATCTATCTTAAAATGACCTCAGGCTCTTGAGCAGCTGAAGTCATATATCACCACAGCTGTATAAAGAGTGAAAAATGAATAAATACTGTATATTTATTGAGAACAGTAACCTTTAATATGATGTTAAACAATAAATCCTTCACATTTTAACTGCGTTGAATTTGACTTCTGGCGTCAAAGTCTCCACAGGTTTTATGGGGCTCTAAAACAGTCGGATTTATTGTTTTTGTGGTCCAGATCAAAGAGCACGAGAAGAAAACACTGCTTGGGACGCTGAGCTTGCCGCTGAATCGCCTCCTCAACATCTCCAACATGGCTCTGGACCAGCGGTTCCTGCTGGAGCGATCCGGCGCCAACAGCCAGATCAAGCTGAAAGTCACTCTCAGGGTGAGGGAGTGCATGAACAATGTGCAACTATGAAACTTTTAAATCCAAAAGAAAAAGAAAAGACTTAAATCTATTTAATTCCATCTTCCTCAAACACAAAACAGGTGCTTTCAGTGGAAAAACCTCCGCCCAAGGCGATTGTCAACCCTAAGCCTCCTCAACCCAACGTGGCCCCACAGACCAACCAAGGGGGCCAGCTCCTTAAACCCCCTCCCCCTGTTGCCACATCCACACCCACACTACCCACCTCCAACGCCGTCACGGCCGCTCACTTCTCAGGTACACCGTCACAGAACAGCTTGAATGGACAGTACGCGGCGTCCCACCGGGGCTCCATGATGGCCCTCGACACCTACCCCACAGCCTCTTCAGCATCAACCATGCGCAGGTTCGACTCCCACAGCCTGTTGTCGGAGAACTCCATCGCCTCGTCTCGCTTCGATGTCTCAGAAGGCGCCCCGTACCCGGAGTGAGTCTGTCGATCTGCAGGTTTCCTGCATCAGGAAGGAAAATAAATCTGAATAAAATGTGGAATCCTGGTTTTAGGGCCATCAGGAGACATCAGGGCTCCTTTGGCGAGATCCACCTGACGATACGCTACGCCACCCTGAGGAACAAACTCATCATCGTGGTTGATGCCTGCAGGTTTCTGGCGAATCTCTTTTCTGTTTGGCTCCTAAAAGGATGTGCGCAGGTCTTTATGGTCCCTCTGTTTCCTCAGGAACCTGTTCCCCTGCACCGAGAACGGCACGGACTCGTACGCCCGCCTTTATTTGCTCCCAGATCAGTCCTGGAGACATCGCAAAAAGACACATGTGAAGAAGAGGACGGTCAACCCCGTCTTCAACGAGAAGTAAGATCGATGTGCTTAATCTGCATCGCACATTTTTACTGGGAATATCTGTCGCTGATGGTCAGAGTGTTTAACAGAGTCTTCCTTTTGCAGGTTTGAATTTGATGTTTCACTCCAGGAAGTCCAAACCAGGAAGTTGGACGTGTCCGTGAAAAACAACAAGATGTTTTACAGCCGAGAGAGGAAGGACATCGGCATGGTAGGAGCAGCGTTGGCTCCATAAGGCTCAGCATCAGCAGCACAGCATGAGGAAATATTGTTTCGCGCTCTGCTCTTGTCCACAGGTACTGATTGATTTCTCAGAGATGGATGTTTCCAAAGGCGTCACGCAATGGTACGGACTCAAACTCATGCTACACGCACTTTATCCAACCACTGCAACCCTCTAAAGTTCTATGAGTCCAATTAAGATGATCTAGTTTTGGTCAACAGCCAAACGTTCACACCATCAGTCATCAGTGTCACTTAGGGGGAATCTCAGGGAATCAGAGATGAATCAAAAGGCCTTCAACACTGATATTTGCTCTTCTACGCTAAAGCTAAGCTAACCCCTTCTGTCTTGGTCTCACGTGGTTTATTCTGCGAGGAGCCTGGGTCATCGTGCTGAGAAATGCATGTCTGCAAAGTTAAAAATTAACATGTTAGTTCTCTTTTCTTTTAAGGTTTGAGCTGACCTTGCCCGGACTGAAGACCTTTGGCTAGTGTGCAGTGACTCTTGTGTTGCACCTCGAAGATCAGCTCTGTCCATCTGAATGTTCCAAACCCTGGATTCATTGTGTTGGGGTTTTGTGGATATCTTAGCTTTTGGGTTTGTGCTTCTTTTTATGTAAATAGTTTTAATGTAACATATTAAGGAAGGTAAAGAAGAGAGTATTGAGTGTTTACTGGCACAATTGAATATTTATCTGCATAAATATAACATGCAGAGGCCCAAATTTATTTATGAAAGATAAAGCTCTGTGGGAGACAATTAAAAGCTGCAAACGAAATGAGAAACTACGGATTCTGTTACCACAAATATGGATGAGGATCATCACAGCGTAATGAGTGCAATAAAGAACAGTTTAGAGGTATAATTTCAGAATTATTTGAATAACACCAATTTTAAATTCGAGAACTTTAGAAATCTTTTTCTTTGTGAGTGGCTAACTGTAATTCCAAATTAATACTATCGGCAATATTTTAAAATATCCATAACTATTGTCACACCAAACATTTTGGATTAAAGAAATTATAATAAATGTCATGTTCTGAGTTCCATTTTGCACGTAAAATCAAGAGGTATGTTTCAGTCTTATGCCAAATACAGTGTTTAACATACAGTAGATCTAAATAAATCTAAGTAAATTTCAGATTTAATCAGGTTTGTTTTCAATTTAGCAAATATGAAACACTTTGTATTTATAATACAAATAATATTAACATATGTAACATTCTTTTTTTTTAAAAAAAAGTAAAATACTGTATTTCAAGTACTGGAATGACGTTGCAAATATTGCGTTTGTAACGGTGCATTATGGGAATTGTAGTACAAGGCCCGGATTACGCGCCTTGAGTTTGACACGTTTGTTAAAAAAGTATCGGCGTTTGACCTCACTGGCCCAAGAAACTGGAAGCAAAATTCTAATTTGTGACTTGTGTCGGAGAGACATTAACATAGTTTTGTCGCTAGTTTGGTCACTTCCTTAGCAACAGCCTTAGCAACGGCACACCAACAGAGGAAAAGTCATCCTTGCGGTTTCCATTACAGAATAAAAGCAGCTTCTAAATTTACACCAAATACTGGCATTTACTTGTTCCAGATGGTGATATATGAAAACTTAATTTGGAAAAAAAAAACATGACTTCCTCTAAAAGGGAGGAAAAGAAGAATATGGATGCATTATTGCGACCCAAAGTGCAACAGGTATCTGTTTTAATTATAATAATTCTGCACACATTGAAAATATGTTTTGTCCTATTCTCAGTTTTGCATGTACAAAAACATGCTTTAACACATAGTATGTCAAATACACTTTGCTAAATGAGTTGTTCCCCATCTGGAGATTTTCGACTGTAAATTTAATGTAACTATTTCCGGCGTAAACTGAAAGCTGACTATTTCAGGAAAGATTACCTTCAATTTTGCAAGGCACCAAATCGAACTAGCCACATCCACCAATATGATTAAGGCTTCAAAGGGCTTCAAAAGGACCACCAACTTTATGCTCTTGTGTGCGATATCTCGGTGTCCTACATGCTTTACATTTACCGGACGTGACGATGCACGCTGATACACATTTCCTGTTCTCATCTCGCGACCTGGACAAGAACCGGCCTCGACCCTTGGCCCATCACAGAGTTTGACTTTACTTACGCAAAATAAAAGATCAAAGCCACTATAAATCAAAGCAACATACTGTGTTACATCTTTGTTACATTGTATTAATACTGAGATCTATATTACTGCCATCAATTAGTTTCAACCACAGTGTGCAACAACGGAAAGAAATAACAAATATCACAAGGTGCGATATCGATGACACATGTAATACAAGGCACACAAAACATGTTTATCAATCATGATATTTCTTCGTGTGAAAAGTAGGATGTATGGTTATGAGTAATACTTTTTGTCCCTGTGCGAAAATGCAGGGATGTCACGTTATAATTGCTGGTTTTGTGTTTTCAGATGCCAAAACAATATGGTGCAGATAAAGAAAAGAAGTGTGATAAAGTTCCTGAGTGCTTTAAACAGTCCCAAACACAGTTGTGTACTGTAAGTACCGGTACTCTATGAAATTGTCCTGTTTTTGGTATCTTTTACAAGTGGCTTTAAACACTTTATATCCTGAAAGTTAATACCAGGTTAATGGATGATTTATGTCAGGCTGTACAGGGCAAGGTGCATCAACCATGGCTGGATATGGCAAAAAAGTTGTTTATTCCACCTGCAATAATGCAAAAAGGCACTCGCTCCGCTAAGAAAGGTGTGTTTAGTTGATCCATGGTGCAGCTCAATCATTACGTTTAACTATCCAGAGATGATGCAGTTGATGTTTAAGCCTGTTTGTGCCAACTGAAAGGTCAGAACATGAACCAGGGCGGAAACATGACCCAGAACCAGACCTGGAGCTCAGAATCCCACAGCAGCCCCTACAGGAGAAAGCAGAGGAGCCTCTATGATGCTGTAGTTAAAAAGCTGTGGTAATTATCTACGTTTTACCCTCTATCCTGGGGTTGTGTGGAGCCCGTGTAGTGATTAACAATTGCAAACTTTGCTTGCTTTTCTTTTATTCAGCCAAAACACCGAGGAGGATGAAGGCTTTCTGCCGTACGATGGGGTAAAAGACAGCACACACTCGACCAGTAAATTGTTCCTGCATATTTTTTTGTTAAATAATCCTCTTGGTTTTGTAAGAAATAAATACATCAACTCACTCTCCAACAGTTTTTGATGCATATGGAAGACTTCTAATGATCAAAAACCATGGGATATCACTAAAAACCCAGTATAATAGTATTTTTTTTCAGTTTTGAAAGTATGTTCTATTATTGATTCCCATCAGCAATTTAAAGAGTTTATTGAGAAAGGGTTGGACTTGATAAGCATGGCTCCACTGGAGCGTTCGTCACTGAAGAACATACTGCAGATGGTTCCCACACACCTGAAAAAACTGAGCACACCACTGGAGCAGCTGCTCAGGGAGATAAATGATCAGTACTTTCTGGCTGTCAAAAGAGCAAGTGGTGCGTCCGCCATTAACATAAAAGTCTTTGGTGTTTGTGAAATGATGTCACTGGGATTCATTTGCATTTTTTGTCTTCAAATGTGATTTCAGTGGAATATACATTCAAATGCTCAAAGATAAATGAGGAGAAAAAAGCCATTGACCTGCCCCCTCATAGACTGGAGTAAGTTAAATGAACGTGCATCTTTTCCATGTCGCTGCTTTCTTTCGCAAGGTTTAAAGCAGGGTGAACTCGCCAAATCAAATATGGCGTTTCAGTGTGTTCCTGACGATTCTTGACCGATCTGCCATCTTTCAATGTGCCTTTTTAAGGCTGCAGGTGTATCCAAAACCCTGGAGGGGGGCCTTTATCGAGGCCCAGGCCCAGCTGATGGAGAGCCTTCATGCTTTCAACCCTGTCACACAAAAAACCCTCAGCCTGTGGTACGACAAATACCAGTGAGTCTGACATTATTTTGTTAAACCCTTCATTTGGGTTGATTTGGCACTATTCTGGCTTAAAAAGCAGCCATCGTGCATCTATAAGTTTAAAGCTTCTATGTTTACAGCTGGAGAGTTCGCTCTGGATGGTACACATCCCTGTAAGGTATGTTTGTGCCTTATGGCTCTGCTCATCTGCTCGCAGAGATCTCCGTGTGATCGACGTGGAGGACTTCCACAACAGAAAAGACCCCATAGAACTCTCCGTGTTTCAGACGATGGTCTCCTTTCGTGTTGATCGCGTCAAGAGAATCCTCAACAAGTGAGTCCGTACACACAGAAGTGTTACATGTATATTAAATTAACAAAGGAATGACGTGATTTTTACAGTCACTCTGCCTTTTTTCTCATATAGAAACATTATGGTCTCTTTGATTTGCTCCCCAGTTGGCTCCTCGATGTGCAAGATATCTATTACGAAGCGAGCAGAAAATTGCTTGTGCCGCTCTCGTCTGAACCGACAAATCTTCAGTCTTTCTTCAACTCTTTGGCTGTGCTGATGACCTCTCAGCTGCAGGAGTTTGCCTTGTTCTCTCTGAGGGACTACACGAGCCTCATTTCCCCGGTAGGAGACCCCGACACCTTTTAGCAGGATGACTCAAGTGGGGAACTAACATTTCAGTCTCTCTGTGTCGTGTAGTCGTCAGGGGGAGCCTACAGGCACCCTGGTTTTGTGCTGCATTTGGTTCTGAAAGACAACGAGATCCGGATTGATCCTGAATTCAGATTGTACGAGGAGGCCTTCCTGAATGTATTTGAGCTGATTCTTTCTTCTGCCGGCACGGTGCCTCGTGTGGACACCTTTCTGCTGCCTGACTGGGTGAGAAGGCAAATGTAGGAATGACAAAGTCATAGTTCAAGTTTATTAGAACAAATACCCACTCAGTAAAGTATATTCACTGATGAATCTTGGTTTTACCCTTTCATTAAAAACATTGCACGTTGCCCTACACTGCTCAGCGAAAACTGTTGCGCAATCCTGCAGCTCAGGCAGCGTTGTGTAAAAGTTCAGGTATAACTGATCCACATCAAACCATCGGATTCAAACTCACTGGTTGTGGATCAGTGAGATCTCTTTTTACTGCACTCGTGCTGTTTGCATCACTTTTTCAGTTCTTATTTTAAATGTAAAGGAAGAATTTCTATGGAAATATTTAAATATTTGTCCCCCCCACCCCCCTTTTGTAGACAGATCTTGACTTTGAAAGAAACCTGAAGCCCCAAATCCAGTCGGAGGTTGTTCAGGCACAAATGGAGGAGGTGCGCGAGGTGGTCTCGACAGAGTCCATCAAGCCCAGGGAGTGCATCACAGATTATGATAAATACGCTACGCTGGTGTCCGGAGAAGCCGAGGAGGACGTGAAGAATTTCCTCAGTCGGCCGTATACCTTTCAGGAAATACTGGCCAACATTGTCCACTATCAGAATCTGGCAGAGCAGATCCAGTACACATCAGCTGAGGTAATTAAGTGTAATTACTGCATGTTGCTATAAAGTGGGTCTTAATCATGCAAATGACGACAACTGCTGGAGGTTTATTTCTGTTTTATTTTCAGTAACTATTATTCTTTTCCCACGATGGACTATAAATTCTTAGTGATTTCAGATGTGATGTTTATTCAACATTATTCTGAGCTGTAGGTGGTTCAGTACGGTATGTTTGAGGTGCAGTCCCACAAGCTGGTCAACGCTCTAGTTGAACGGACAAAGGACCTGCAGCAGAAACTGACGGCTCGGATACTGCAGGATCATCAAGACATCAACAAGAAGTTCGTATCAACCTTCATCACAATGCCAGCTACATCAGAAACAGGGTTGTATAGCTAAGAATTGTTTCTCCTCAGGCTCTGTGATGAATTCGAGAACATCTCACGGAAGATGATCATACCATCTGACATGCAGGAGCTGATGGAGCTTAAGGTAAGGATTGAGTTGGTAAACGTTCGTGGCTCCAATGCCCAGCATAACATCGCTCCCTTTTCACCATGTAGGAATTCATCAATGAGGTGGAGACCACAGAGATGCCCGTGTTCCACCAACGATTGTTGGACTCGAACAAACAACTGCGCTTCCTGATGGACTCTGTCAGCCTGTCACCATCCCATTTGCAGCTAAATGCTCAGACCAACCAGCTGTTTGAGAGTCTGCCGCCCATCTTTGAGAAGCACAAGCACATCATGAATACTACAATCGAGCAGTATCAGAGCGGGATGAAGGGTGCGTCGCCTCCTTAGGCCTGTGTTTCAGGCGGGGTTCAGATGTGAAACTGAAACTGAATTAAACTGTCACTGAGAAGCAAAAACAAAAATAGTTCAACCCTGAGAGCTTCACATAAAAGTGGACAATTTTAAAATGTGACAAAGCCCAGCTCCATTTTAAAAGGCAAGCCAATTCAAATTGACGAAATATCTGGAGAAAACTCATTTAGATTTACCAAAAGTGAGGTGAAAAGCCAATGGAAATCAAAGGGAAATGTTCTGAAATATGATTTTTATGTACCAAAACAAGTTCCAGTACACACATCAACTTGTATCAAATTTATTTTAAACAGTTAAAATAAATGTCTTAAACCTTTGGATTTATATTAAAATCACTTTTTTTGCCAGAACTCTACTTGATGGGTGCGATACATTTTCCTTTGATTTATCCTGTCAGGTAGCATCTCATAAATGATGCGTTATAAACAGTCTATACATCAAAAAGGAGAGAATGTTTATGTCTTCCATAAAGACCACAATGTACATCTTGATGCATTTTGTCTTTTTTTGTAATTTACAGCAAAGGACAGGTGGTAGGTGAAGAGTTGTCAAAGGTCTGCTGATCACTTAAGATTACCAAGAAAAAAAGAAAGGCTACATTTTATTAAAAAAAAGTACAGTGTACTTTAATTCACATTTTATTTGTTTATTTTTTTTACATTTTATTTTATTTGTAAGACAACATCAGGTCCATTCTGACAGAAACATGTTCTTCCTCTGCTGAGATTGTGGTTACAGAGTTACCTCATGTTTTACTTTGAAAACATCCCATCGTCGTGGCAGCAACCTGTGGTTGAACATGAACTCAGCCAGACGGGAAATGACCAAGATGGTTGTGAAACTAAAGAGCATGGACACTGTCCTGACAGGCGACGACTGGGTGTAGACGCCATCGACCAGCGTGCAGCCGGGGAGACGAAGCAGAACAGGAAGGCCTATGCTGTTCTCGCCCAGCAAAATTCTAAAAGTCAGGCCAATAATGGAGCCAGCAAAGCCGCCATATCCGTTTGTCATTTGAAAGAAGAGCACAGAGATTAAATGAGGGAATATGAGCGTATAGGACAGGTCAAGTGCAAGAATCCAGAGAGTCAGCAGGCTGTTACTGGTGGAGGTCAAGGCTGTTCCAGCCACACCCACCACCACCACAGTGATGCGGATCACCCACTGCATTTCTTTGTTCGATGCCTAAAACCAAATATATCAATTTTTAAAAAAAATCCTTTTAATTGGTTTGTTTCTCCACACTGTGCCTCTTTGCTACCGCGATCATCATCTAGGAGCTGTTGTCTTACCTGTTTACGCACTATGTTCTTGTAGATGTTTGAAGAGAAAATAGACGTTGCAGACAGCATGCCGGAGTCTGCCGATGACATCACAGCAGCAGCGATAGCTCCGATTCCAACGACTGAGATGTAAGATGGAGCGAGGTTCTGCAGGGCCAGAGGCATGATGAAGGATTGTTCCCCCCTCTCATACGGAGATGGAGATCCATACAGCGTTTGGTTCCAATCTGTGCAGCGGAAACTCAAACATTGTAAATTTTCTCTCCTTTTCTCTGTGTTTTTGTAGCTGAAAAGGTGAAACTGCTGATCTTTAATTGTAAATATCAATGTTTTTTTCCACAACTGATTACCAAACGTCCTCACACATATCTGGCTTACTGACCTGTGGAAGCAGCGACAGCCCCAATCAAGACGGAAGGAATTCCCAGAATAGATACCAGAGCTGCAGCGCCAAAGCAGCAAATCTGAGCCTTTCTAGGAGAGGAAGAAGACAGAATTCTCTGGTGGAAACACTGAAATGCAAGACTACCAAGACCCTGGACAAACAGAGACAGGGAGACAAACGATAAGGACAAATAAAAGATGAAAAAGGCATCTGTCTTTACATCATGTAGCATTTAGCATGTGGTTAATAATGAATGTTCAGCTCACAATCATTAGGAACTCATCAATCCAGTTCCAGATGTTCCCTTTATTCAAAGTACCGAGCCACGGTTCTTGAAACCCCTTTTTGAAAGCGGTCTCAGTGATGCTTACAGATATTTTGCTGGTCATCAGGTAAGGGACACACAACCACTGCCAACAAATCCAGAGGCCATCAAAATGAAGCTTGTAAGGCAGATATTTTTATATAGATATTGTACATCCTGAAACAAACAACACACGGTAACTCACCAAACTGAAAAAAACTAAAGCGAGCTGGATGACATCAGTGTAGGCCACCGAATAAAGGCCTCCCATTAGTGTGTAGATAATGGCAACAACAGCGGAGATCCAAACAGAATAGCCGAAGGGCAAATCCAGTATCACACTCAGCGTTGCCCCTGTCGGTTGAACATGCAAATGCAGACGTATGGAAATGATTTTACTGCATTTACCACCCAGAGTGTTTGAAACTGGACTTACCCAAGCTAAACAGGGTGCAGGCCACCCACAGTATATCTGACATCAGAGCTGGAAGCACCAGAAAAGCACTCAGCACGTTGCCATACCTTGACTGGAATGGGTCCATCATGGTGATATACTTCCTTTCCCTCATCGGCTTGGCCATGAAGAGACCACCTGTTGCAGATATTCCTGAATTTAGGCTCCCATTAATTCACAGTGAGTAGAATGAAGCCATTTCAAGTGTTACAGAAGTTACAAACAAGTTTATGTGTCACGTTGGTCAGCACAGCTGAATCAGACTGCAAATCCCTGTTCTCAGGTTTGGTAGGAAAATTCCTCACTCTTTTTCAATTCATGGGTCACCTCTGTGAATCCTCCATCTTCTGGATCAACTAATATCCAATCCTCTCTAACAACATTTATATATCTATTTTTCAGTCTGCTGGTTCTTCTGCCCGGCACTTCAATCCTCAGCATTCTTCTAATAGATTAATTGTCCCTCTGGCCTCTGAATAAGTTCAAACCATCTCAGTCTGTCCTCTCGCTTTACCATGAACATTAACATCTACCATTTCTCCCAAAGAGACTTAGAACAGCATTAAAAATAGTGGTTCCCACACCTCTTTTTGCAGCTTTGACTACCTTTTGTGGATTAAAATCATTTCACAATATGTATAGAGAGCTCACTACTATGCAATAATACCACATACAGCTATTATTGTTTTCATAGTACATCAAACATCTTTAACCAAACTGAAAACAAGGGACATAGTCACTTTTACAGTTGAAACGTGACACTTTTAAAAAAAAAAAGATTCTGCTTTAAATTAAGACACATTGTCTATTTAAACAATACACTTAAAAAACTGTGGCAATATAAATATTACTCCCTGTATAAACACCAGCACCCTTCTAGGAGGTGCTCCCCCCAGTTTGAGAACCACTGCATAAGAAGATGGATGGAAAGATGGAGTTTAACAAGTAAAATAACCCATCTCTGCATTTAGCCACTGTGTAAATAGTGGACTAAAGACAGTTATTTTCTATCCCTGTGATATAAATGCACCATTCCCTCTTTTGTAAGACTTACCAATTACAAATGACAGCGAGTACTGAACAGGCATAAGAGCCCATATTAAACCCAATTTAGGATTGTAAACAATCTCGGCCACACCCATGATAAATCCACCTCCAACCCAGGTAGCTGCAAAAGAATGACAGACAAGCATTATGTATGCAACACGCTGGAAAACCCCATACTGTATTTAGATCTTTTTGAAACAAAATTGCAGACAATCTAAACCAATCTACAGGTCATCAAATGGCAATCTTCTGCAGGAGAATGACACTTCATGCATGTATCCTCCTCACAGTCATGCAGGCTATTGAATTTTTAGCCAATAGATTTTTGATCTGATGGTGCAGTTATTGATATCCTAATTTCTAAAGAGTCAGTAATAGACCCAAAAGGTTACATTATGGGCAGTATATTGGAACCTTTGTATTTTATTTAGGCTTTATTCTACTTAAAATCATCATAGAAGTTTACCAGTCATGGTGAAAATGCCAACAAGCCAGTCTATATTCCTGTTTCCCAAAAGCAAAGCTTCCCGTCTGTCTCCATTGCCCTTCTTCTCAGCTTTCTTGGACTTCCAGGCCGCAAACAGTCCAATTCCCAAAATCAGGATGTAGAAGACAATCACCATAATAAGACCTGGGACATTCAGAGCCATGTTGACTGCTGGAAGACAGATGGGATGAGTGAGCAATCTAAGACTGAACATTGTGACCGTGTAGAAATGAAGCCAGTGATGGATGGTGACGTTCAAAATTGTGGCAGTTTAATTAAGTTCAACCGATGATATGATCACACCATCATATTATTCATGTACGCTCTAGTGTAGGGTTCAACAACTGTCACAGTAACCTTTCCAAAAACAGCTGTCAATATATGAGTGTACATTTAATTGTTTTTTTAGCTGAAGAGTTTGATCATAGAAGTTTTTAGAATCAGAATTTATCACCAATTACTTTGGTGCACACAAGAAAATGGACTTAATTGGTGCAAAAGACAAACATATGGATTATAAATCAGAATTAGAATAAACAGGGATAAAATACAACAAATGCAAATAGAATAAAAAATGCATTTAAAGCAATAATTAAATATATACAAATATGTACACATGTGAATATAGAAATATGTATCCATACACGTGTGTATAAATAAACACATACACACACATACATACATATACAAGCAGGCTCCGTCAATCTAACAAGGATAGACAAGATGGGTTGGATTCCTGTGTAGCCTGAACCAGCCGCCAGCTGAATAGGGAACCAAGTCCTACTGCAGACACCTCCAGAGTGCAAAAGGAAGGGAGGAGCTGTTACACCACCCCCCCTCCCCCCAATAAAAAAGGAGTTCTGTCAGGAATGTAAAACATTTAGCAAACATTCACTGGCAAACCACATTCTGCAGCTCAGTAACCTTGGTACCAGAGGAAGAATTTAAAAGGGAGTGGATCAGAATTTGCCGCAGGAGAGTGTGGAAAGTGTGTGCAGAGTCTCCTGTCAGAAGGAGCTTCAACTCACACCTCTGAGAGAGCTTTGACCATGTCCCTTTGACATCATGTTCCGTGCCTCCATTATTGAGGCAGCTGACCGGTGCTGTGGCCGCAAGGTGGTTGGTGCATGTCGTGGTGGCAATGCCTGAACCCACTGGTGGACACCAGCAGTGAGGGATGCCGTCAGGCTGAAGAAGGAGTCGTATTGGGCCTTACTGGCCTGTGGGACTCCTGAGGCAGCAGATAGGTACCGGCAGGCCAAGCGGAGTGCAGCTATGGCTGTTGCCGAGGCAAAGACCCGGGCATGGGAAGAGTTCGGTGAGGTCATGGAGAACGACTTCCGGACGGCTTCGAAAAGGTTCTGGACCAACATCCGGCGTCTGAGGAAGGGGAAGCAGTGCACTGTCAACACTGTGTATAGTGGCGATGGTGTGCTGCTGACCTCAACTCGGGATGTTGTGGATCGGTGGAAGGAATACTTGGAAGACCTCCTTAATCCCACCAACATGCCTCCCAGTGAGGAAGCAGGGCCTGGGGACCTGGGGACGGGCTCTCGTATCTCTGGGGCTGAAGTTGTCGAGTCAAAAACCTCCTCGGTGGCAAGGCCCCGGGGGTGGATGAGATCCCCCCGGAGTTCTTTAAGGCTCTGGATGTTGTAGGTCTGTCGTGGTTGACTTGACTCTGCAACATTGCGTGGACATCGGGGGTAGTGCCGCTGGATTGGCAGACCGGGATGATAATCCCTGTTTTTAAGAAGGGGGACCGGAGGGTGTGTTCCAACTATAGGGGGATCACACTCCACAGCCTCCCTGGTAAGGTCTATTCAGGGGTACTGGAGAGGAGGGTCCGCCGGATAGTTGAACCTCGGATTCAAGAGGAGCAATGTGGTTTTCGTCCTTGGCGTGGAACGGTGGACCAGCTCTTGTTGTGAAATATAGCGAATTGCATTTTATGTTATAGCTATTTTAATAAAAGTAGAGTAGTTTCGTAGATAATGCGAGAAGGAATAACTGGGGTAAAGTGGACTGGGAAAACTGTATGCGAGCGTGTTTGTGGGAAGGAGGACAAAACAATAATGTGTGATATCTGCTTGGGTTAGGGTTCTCAAGGCTGTGCTCCTGTGCGTAGACCGAGAGCCGACGCGGTATGACGCGGGATTGGCGAGTGCAAGTGTGGGCAGGAGGAAATACAGTCGTGGTAGGAGAGTGGCAGTTTGAAGAAGGAGCAATAGGTGGTGGCATAGGACACTCAGGCGTAGACGTGAGGATGAGAGTGAGGATGAAGAAGGCGGCTTTGGAGGCGGAGTGAAGGCATGTGACGGGCTGACGCTCAACTGGGAGCCGCCTCCACGGCAGGCGGGGGCCTCGGGCAGTGTACAGCTGAGAGGGCCCACACTGGGGGGGGCATGGCCTCATCTGTGGTGTGTAAATTGGACATATTCATACTCAACCTGCAGTCTATATATAAATTCTGAGTAATCTACATCAGCCATTCGTCGGTCGTCCAGTGTTGATTATAACTTCGAATCAATGCTTCAATCACTACCTCTATATCTAAACATCTTAAAGCATTACAGCATAGTTGTTTATTTATATTTCAGATCTCTTTTATGGTAATGTTTTTTAATTTGATTTTATTTTGTATTTACCTTTAGCAATAAGCATAATAATCCAGAGTAGTAACACGGAGCTGGATGAGTTTATAATTGTTTAGGAGTCCTCGCGTGCATTTGGGTCATCTGAATGGAAGCATTTTACATATATGAGGAGAGCTGGACGGTTCCTCTGAGTGCAGACAACGACAGACAACGAGCAGATCTAATCACGATGAGCAGCGACTGACGGTTTAGGGTCAGGGTCATGGCCCTTCAATCAGCAAACTGCCCCATAAACAGACATAAACCTACATAGTTACAGTAGGACAAGCAGGAGAGGATGATTGTTGTTGTTGACTGCGCTAGGTTAACATCTGTGTTTTAGGCCTGTCTGGTCGCCATTACGTTGACCTACAGCTGCAGTTACCCAGCAAGCATGTCGCCTTGTGTTACTGCTGCATCGATCATGCAGCAAATACGGCAAATTGACCCGCCTTCGATCCAGAGCCCACCTAGCCGCACAGAACGCTGGCATGTTTAATCTAGAATGTGGTGTAGTGAAGTACGGAGTCCTGGCTAATGAGTGAATCTCCTGGCACCAGGGCCCTGATGTGTATTAGCAAGTTGCTATGGCAATATTTAGAGACCAACATTAGATTGTATTGATTGTAAAAATGTGTTTACTTCTCCTCGAAATGATTCATTTAAAACATTGAAGTTTAGCTGTTGTGGTGCTGTCATGTAAGGGAGTGCTGGAGTTCTGCTGATTTAGTGTCGGATAAATATAAAGTAAATGTTTGAAAAGGCCACAAGAATGCCGGCGATGCTAAAGTTAGCCAGTTGCTCAGGCTACTGCAGTTACAGGCTAAAGCTCAGTAAATATAATTACAGTATTTGTGTCGCAGGGACCCCTTGGTAAAGGTAATAGCTTCATCAGAGATGCTACATCCTCCAGCCTCACATGGTCTAATTCCCACTCTTTTATTTCATTTTTCATTCCATCCTTTGTCTCAGCCAGTGAAAAATAGCAGAAGAGGAGTTTTCTTTCCTTTCGTGTTGCTGTATTGTTAAAGAGGGCTTTTAACTGGAAACAAACACATATTTTCTCTGGATGAGGCAGCAAATTAATTTGAATTAGAAAAGAAATTAACTGACACTGTTGCGGTTTAAAACATTTTTTTCTAAACTTGACCAGTACTCTTTTCAGTGAATTCATTTATTTAACAGACAACTGTGGATATACCCCAACTAACAGCACCCTGAACAAATCAACATGTGGGACAAACTTGGTGCCATGGTACAGATATTGGAACTAAATCCATTCCCAGGATAATGCACCAACCAATTGAATGAAAGAATGAAAGTGAATGAAAGTGTCTTAACACTTTAATGTGAACTGGCAAACTTCACAGCAATGAGACCAACCCATCTCTTATGACAGTAGAGTAGTCACCCCCCCCTCTCCCCCAGAAAAAAAAAGCTGGAAAACAAACTAGCTGAGCTGAAGCTATGACAAAATGGCAACACACCCAGAAAAGAAAAATCAGTGACTTAGCTCTGACGTAGGTGTGAGCAACACACCAACCGATGTGTTTTTCCAAGAATCCTGGACAACCCCACACTTGTCACAAACCACCTCCATGAATGTGATAAAGAGGGGAAACCAAACAGAACGCCAATGAGAATGCATGAGTCTGTGGTTTGTTAGTTACAAAGCACAGGGGTGTATAGAGTGCTTGGAAGAGTGAACAATATATGGGTGTAAGTGGTGTATAGCCGTTCAAAAACCAACATTAATAATAGAAATGTTGTCTAAGTTTTTAACCTGGACAGGCTCGATCCTGGAGAGAAAGAGCGAACGCTGAGATCAGCTGGTACTTACAGCTTCCTGTGTAGCCTGAACCAGGTGCCAGCAGATTAGTGAAACGAGTCCTGCTGCGGAATAAAGGGAGGGGCTGTAACAATATATCTAAAATATGAAAATGTATACAATAAACAAGAGAAATAATACAAATATATGTACAAGAAGATGCTAATGATGGAGCTGTTGTAAAGGTGCGCAGTGCTTGATATTACAGTTAAGAACAGACTGTGGTGGCCTGCTGATATAAATATATCTTATGATTCACAATGTGCAGTGTAAGCTATGAGAAAATAAGATGGGTTACTTTAAACAGATGTAAGAGTCTGGGGGGGGGGGGGGGGGGGGATGGCAGAGGAGGAGGAACTGTTCTTGTGGTGTTCCTTGAGGGGAGGGACTCAAAGAGTTTGTGTCCAGGGTGAGAGGGATCGGCAGTGAGTTTGCTTGCACACTTCCGGGGCTTAGAAGTGTACAGGTCAAGGTTAAATTATTTAACTATCACTGTAAACTATGTTTCCTTCAAAAGATTATTATTATTAATATTAATGATGATAATTACTCATATTCGTATCCTTGCATTAGTGTTTTTTTGGCAAACAACAACAAACCCAACAACAAAAATAATGAAATCTATCAGCCACCTTTCTGCTCCCCTCTGCATTTCAAGTTGCGGTTTGATCCTGGGGCCGGCACACCTGGCTGGCCCTGAGCCACACATTATGTGTCTTTACGAGCAGAACTGGGGCGTAGTGGCTCTGCTACATACCTGCTGGTTTCTGTTACGCTTGCAACCACTCATTTGTGGCGTAGAAAAATGTACAGTTATTGAAACATTTCTTAAGATAAAAGATGTATTTGCAATTAATAATTGATGCCCTGCACATTTTAATGAAAGACAATGACAAACACACACAGACAGAGAAAGGGGCAGTGCGTTTAAATTCCAGATTAGTTTTGATTGGTGTTGCTTAGGACTTTATGAAAATAGCCTTTTATTAATCTCATGACCATATAATTAAAAGGTCTAAAATGTTAGGATCCAGGGTTCTGGATTGTTTTTTTCCTGCAGGGGTTCGTGGTAGAGCCATGCTCCTGTCACAGGTTGACGCACCTGCAGGCTATCAGCGATCAGCCGACTATCTAAAGACTGGACTCCTGCCTACCAGTGTCGGAGTATTTTGGTGTTTTTGGTCTTTTGTCTTTGGTGCGTTCCCCTGCCCGTTGGAGGGCTTCATGCCGTCCGGCTGGACTTCTGAAACGAGCTTAACCCGACTCCTGTGTTGGCTCCGCGCTGGAGCTCTCTGCGCGCACCAGAAGTTCGGAGTGTTGCTTCCCTGCAGTCCAGGAGGACTGCCGTTTTTGTGTTTGCTAAATAAAACGTGGTTTTAGACTCATCACTGCGTCCTTGCCTGCTGTTAAAACCTAGACTGTAACATAAAATCAATGATCCAAAAGCATCTGGGAGGTCCAGAGATTCGGGCAGGTGAGTAATCAGGCTGTAAGGCCAGAAGACAATCAGGTAACCATGTTGATTACTGCATGGGAGATGTCCTGAGAAGCCTGAAGCTATGTGACGCTGATCAACAGGTGTATGCTCAAGTGAGAGAGGTTTCTGTATGCATTATCTAAGCACAGTAACTATGGGATGCCACATGATAAGCTAAGACAAGGCAATCTGAAAACATCTAAAGCAAAAGTGTCAGCCGATGCGTCATCGTGTGGACTGGCATTCAGCGGGCTGTACATCAGGTTCACTCTCACCATCTGAAGAGCAGAAATGAAAAAAGATGGTTTTGGGCCACAAATGGGTCATGAGATGTTCCAAGACTGATGGGAAACCACTTCACACAGGTGACTGGTCATAAACCCTTTCTCAGGCTGCTTGAAGGACTGGATCTTCTGCCTCAAAGAACTGAGTGATTCTGAATGAGGCTCATGTGCTCTTTTTACAGCTGACGAGCTACCTTGATCACCTGTGAATGCGAACTTCTACAGACTACAACAACATAAGTGTGACCTTTTTAGCTGAACCTGTAATTTCCTCATATTGTCAAATTAAAGGACTAGGTCGAGACTGAGAATGTGTGCTCACATGAGGGGATGTGGTGTGCAGAAGGTTGGCCTGTGCACGCAGACCAGGAACCAATGACAGAAAAGTGCAGAAAATGCAAAAGACACATCCATTGTAAACGACCCCTGCCCTCTGAATGCCTAACCCAAAAACAATAGCAAAAATTGAAAGTAAATTTGACTGAGAGGCGAAAATGTAGGAATTGTAGCCGGCAAGAACGGTGTTGCTATTAGAGACTGTGGGATGTAAAAATACAAAGTCAATGAAAAATGGAACTGAAAACAAGGACACATGAAATAAATAGCTTGACTACAGATTATTAGCTTGCTAAAACTCACAAGTTAGACTTCTTACTCTAAAATTAACTACCTTTGGACAGTGCTGAGAACAATGGACCATTTTAGTAAATACACTCTAGTCAACAGTAGATCTCTTAATGAAAGAAAATAGTTATCAAAGATGCTTGCAAAATATAGACAAGCAACCAGTAAAATAACTGGCCAAAGTCATGGTTACTTACCAGTCCTTGTTAAGGGCACCAGCGGGTCTCCTGTGTCTTCTAAAATAAACACCATAGGAAACCTTTTGTGAGAGTGTGCAAGAAAGATTTGCTTAAAAGCCTCAACCCAGAATTTTTTTCTGCGGCAGACCAGTTATGCAAGTCAAAGACAGACCCATCCCACAGTTACGATGTCAGATGTGCAAATCATGATCTTCATCTAAGATTAAAAACCAGAGAGGGCAAACATTAGGACAGTAAACCATTTTCAACACTATTCAAATTTGAGCTTGTAGCCATTCAGTACCTTGGTACTCAGCTATAGAAAATACGCATATGAGTTTGAAGCAGTGTCATGTAAAGCAGTGGGACACAGTAAACACAGGAAAATTTTACTCTGGGAGAACAGAACAGAAATTAATTAATGCCAAGACCTTGCAAATAAACTAAATGCTTTTGCAAATATGTATCATGGTTTGCAAATAGAAAACACCATTCACAATATCTTGCATTTCAAATAAATACATTTTAAAAAAAATATGAAAAAAAATCTACAACTATGTTGACTAGACATTTGCACATCAAAAGAAAAAAAAAGACGTAGATGTATGAAGAGAAACAGTCATTCGCTTGGTAAGTGATTGATTGTTAGTGCTGAGAAATACCCAATTCCAGAAATGCGCAAAACACTTTCAGTCTATTCACAAGGAATTCAATCAATCCAGTCATACAAGTCAACCTAGCCAAAAACACTCCTGTTTGGCTTTTTCTTGTCATTCATGTAGAGGCAAGGGCCTCCATGTGAGGAAGGAACGAAGCAATATGTTTCCTGGAATTACAAGGTTTTGTTATAATAAATCACATAGAAGGAAAGTGAATGACAAACAATATCCACCAATCATCAACAACGACCTCATACAGAATCAGAGCTCAAATTCTACTATTTGGCCGACTGTTGTTACAGACAGGTTTTTATTCTGTTCTATGTAGAACATCCTCACCACCATAATTTGCCCCCCAATACTTTGCACATATTGTAACTCTAACTGTCGAAGAAACACAACAAGGAAAGGGTACATATTATACAATCATTATTTCAACACAATGACAGCCTGATTTTCCATTAAAATACAATTAGGTACATTTATCTGTGGAAAATAATGGCAGCTTTCTTTCACTCCTTCCCTCCTCTTCATTAGCAATCAACTCTGTGTGTGAACAGGAGTCGTAAGTGCCTGTAAATCCTGATGATAACTGGATTGCTGCCTGCTGCTATGCTGACACTCCATCTGATACCAGCCTTCGCTGTCCGAACATTCCCAGTTTTCCCAGCTTTTCAAGTTAACACAGGAGCCATGTCATCGTTGATATGAAGAGAATGGTTACTATTTGCTGGGTTAACCTAAGGGTAGCAAGCTGGGAGAGGTGGGTATCAAAAATGCCAAGCTTTGGATGGACAGGTGAGGCAGCTGTTAGCATTTTGTCCTGCTGTTTTATGGCCTTAAATACCTCGTTGGCAATTAGATATACATATGGTTCACATTGGGCTCCTTGATGATAAGAAAAAAAGGAATTAAGTTGAAATGGCATTTGAGTTTTCTTTTTACTTGGGAGAGCAACACATCTGCTGTCATCTGCTACTTTTTACTAGTACTTCATCTGTGAATTACACGTTGATGTTGATTGTGGTTTGTTATGCAAATAGACTCCAGTGTCTTGCATGGAATCATGGCCTGAGGAGTTCTGTTTCCAATTGCTAAGTGTAGCTCATGGTATTATCACTTGGGGAAGAAAAAAACATAAAAATTAGATCTAATCTTGTTTTGTCATCTTCTCCCCTGTTTTTTATTGGGTCATTTGTGAATTTGGTACCTTGCTCAAGAGTACCTTGACAGGGTTCTGAAGGTTTTCTGGCACATTCCTTGACTACCAGAACACCTTCAATGTTTTGTCTGCACTGAGGCTTGAACAGAGACTCCTCCACTTCTCAGCCCAGCCCCCAACAGACTGAGCTACCACTACTCACAATCAAACCATCTGATATATTTCTTTTGGTCCTCGGTAAAATCCGATGTGGTCAAATTCTGTTACTCCTGTCACATTTGCCAAATGACAGGTAAACCAAATCAGTTTATTCATTAATCTCCATTGCATCCAGTAATTGCTGAGCCATTTAAACACATTTTATTGGAATGTGTCAGACCCTTGCCCAAAACAAAGGGGGCACCCCAGTACCTGTTCATTCTGATATGCACCAACAGATGCTCTCCTGAGGATGTAACGTTCCACATTTTAAGGGGTTAAGCAGTGGTTGTATTCTTTTCTGTTTTTGTGTGGTTATATTCTGTGTTTGCCTAAAATACCTAATAGAAAACTGGGAGGTTTGCTTATAACTTTTACAGCGTGTGACACAGGCGCTCCTAGGCTCGGGGCATAACAGTATCCTTCCATGTGACATGATCAACCAGATTCCATTGCAAATTCAGACATGTAACAGGACAAAATTTAGATTATGATTAGAATGCTACGTGGGAATCTAGCAAAGGCACAAGGGCAGGTAAGAGGAGAAGATAGATGAAAGAGATGCAGGTCGGTGAAAGAGTAGGGAAGAATCATACTCATGAGTTAGTTCATGTAATTAGGATGCATTGGAACAAATTCCCCTTAAAACTCCAGAAAGTTTGTTAGCTCTTGGCAAGGAGTCCTAGTGGAGCTCTCTTCAACCACGTGGATCTTGAAAGGGGTCCATCTGCAACCTGCCCTCAGAAATGACATATCCCAAGAACACAACTGATGGAATGTGAGATATCAAATTTAACACATTTTATGGAGAATGTGATGACACAGATTTAAGCTTCTTTTTAAAAAAAAAAAAACAAAAAACCTTTTATTCTGTTAAGAAATAACACCATCTTATTTGGCTGGAATGAACGACGTCAAGTGTGCTCTCTTAAGTATCACACTGTCTATCAAAACCGTAGCCATGGTAACACATGAAGACATCACACCAGGGAGGGTAGAAGAAGTGTCTTAGAAGAGTTAAGAGACATTTTCAGCATAAGGTTAACAGAAGTATGATCCCACTTTGTCAAAAGAGAGGAGACCAAGCCCACAGCGACTACCAATGAGTTGCCTGTGCCACACGCATGCTGTCATCTCATTCACACCAGATGAGCTTTGAAAAGAGGTGGATGTGAGGACAGCTGGTGTAAAACACTGATTCCAGCTGCTTTTAAAATATCTAACTCCAATGAAGTGTTCCTTTATTCAAGCTGACCAACTGTGTTTAGCTGATACGACTAGCACATGTCTGTTGTCAAAGCTTTGTATTGTGTTTTTTCAGGATAAAAACACAAGATCTAGCTTCCCCCCCCCGCAGTCGATTTGTATTGATACTTCTTTTGAAGAGAATAGGTGGAACCACTGGTGGTTTCACACGGCAGCTTCACAGCATCCATCTGGGTCACCCCGACTTGTCTCCGTTCTTACACTTTGTCCTCACTTGGCAAAATTAAATGCAAATCATCCTGGCAGCAGGTTTTATTTACCTCTTTGCTCTTGTAAAATAATTCCTCTGGCTCTCTTGTCCTTGGTAGAATGGTGCCCTCTATTTAAAGTTAAGTCATGAAAAGAAAAATCCAGAGAAAGCAAAAATTAAAACAGTATAGAGGCAATTGGTGGCATACAATCAAACCAGCAGTTAATAACAAGCTAGGTCAAACAGAAAAAACATATGGTCTTAAGTAAACAGGAAGACAGGAGAACACCGGTGCAACACATTTAGGGAAAATAACAGGTGGGACACAGGTGAGAAGAATGAAGTCATCACAGGATGACTAGAGAACAGCCTATTGGAATTTGCATGGTGTTTGCCCAAGAACCAAGTGCCACCACTTGGCAATCATTTAGCTGCAAATTCTTGCGAGAGTTATGCTACACCTGTATCTTTATTCTCTGCTGCCCTGAATGTGATGTGTTTTTACACTGAAGACATTCCTTGACAAAATAATTCTCATTTGTAGTGTTTTGGTCCATCACGGTCTGCTGACGCCGGTCATTAATTGAATATTGTTGCGTCCATGCTGAAAACATTGACCTTTAATCTTGATCTACTTTTTGTTTCTCCTCTTTCCTTTCTTTGTCTCTCATTACCTGTTTTTCTCTTCTCCTTCCCTTTCACCTTGTGTCTTTTCTCCTCCACTGCAGCTCACTTTTTTCTTTCCAAAGGAGAAAGGAGATACCCAGATTCAGGATCCATTATTGATGATGATCTGTGACTGCTGAAGCTCCTGGCCCCTGATCTGGAGCTATTTAAGGTGTGACAGAGCAGAACACCTTGTGTCCTGATTAATGGAGCAGTGCCCGTCACACAGCATCAGCCCATGTGAAATCCAGTCCGTTCTTCTCAAACCACGTTGCTCGAGGACAATTTAGGCCTCTGCATTAACACGTGTGACTGGGTTGTGCGTTTGCATCTAAATAAAAGGCTGTTTAGTCTGAGTGTGAAGGTGCCACAGTGAGGGGAAAGGTTCTGGTTCGACAAAAGTGATCGCAGCAAGAAACCCGGGACATTTCTGGGCATTTTTCTGTTCTAAGGCCCCCCGCAGCTCTATATCATTTGTTTTTACACCTCTGTAAGGTAACATTTCTCAGAAATGTTTTCAGATGCAATCGTCCCTTCATACTGGTTTTACATGAAATTACCCTCTCAGCTGACAAAGCCTTCCAGTTAAGTAAAGATCCAAGTATCCGGGGCTTCACCAGAAGTTGCTTTTGGTCCCAGTAAACACATCCATCTCATGTCTCAGACCCATAGCTCTTGTTTAGTGGTTATCGATCTTACAGCACAGAGCGCTCTTGGCTTGTTGTATTTACATGGCTGAGAGGGGCTGAGCGGCGCCTATTCCTGGAGACAGATGAAGGCCTGCTGATGGAACACCTGGGAATGCCACATTTATCATCGTCATCCTTGTTACCACACATCCACAGATCATGTCCACCCCCTTGTCCCCCGTTCTCCCCTTGTTTTCTCATTGTTCTTAACTCAAAGTGAGTCCCTCTCCAAAAAGTTGCTTTCTTTGGTTGCCTTTCAAACAACCTTTAAAGTGAAACAAATATTTATTTTATCCGTCTGAATGTTGAATGCTGTTGATAGCTTAATGTATCAGGATTATCAAACATGTGACCTGTCTGTGTTTTAATATCCTGGATCTGGTTAATATAGGCTCCCTACCTGACACGTTGACAAATACTTGAATGGTCTCCTACCTGTTAATTAGAGCGTGGATCTCCTGTTGACTTAGTGCAAACATTCCCCTCATGGGAAACCATCTCATGGGATGAAGATCTGCATTCTTTATTTATACAGATGCGTTCCATTTCCAGGCAGCTGAAGGTGCAGTGAGAAGGCTTACCATTAAAATGCTCAGAGATTCCTGTTTTTCAGAGTTTGAACCGGCTTCTGGGAAACATATTTGTTTACACGGGCTGTCAAAAATAGTCCAGGGGGCTCCCCAGAGAGGACCACATGCTGCACATCAAGTGATTGGCCGCCGAAATTCCTTTAGAATTTTAGGATTTTAAACTCGCCCAGGTATTTTTGAATTGAACAAAGAACAGAAATGTGCAGGAGGTGATAGATGGTGAGAAATTGGACCAAGCGGGGTCTCATTTGGGGGAAGGCGCCCGACAGTCGGTAACAGAGGGGTCTGAGAAGGCTCCCTGGAGAGACAAAGGAATAGAGTTTCAAAGCAGAAGCTTAACCTAAGCTGCAGCAGGATCCCATCAGCTGCAAAAGGTGAGAAATGGAGACGAAACAAATCCTGACTGGAAACATGCGGCCTGTGATTTTAAAGAGTCCTTGCCTTCATTAGGTCGATATACATCGTGCTGTTAGTGATTCTTGGGATCTGAGTTTGTAACCTCACTCCCCTTCAGTCGTAGTCGCACAGAGGAGATGTTCGACTGCAACTGAAGGTCTCGCAGTATCATCCATCACCATGACTGCTCAGCTGACACACTTGGGATGAATCTGAGCTCTGGTTTAGTTTCCAAGGCTCTGTCAGTTGATCATAAATGGCTTTGATCATAAAGCAGCCTCTACACATATACGTATACTAAGGGTGGAAGTCATATGATGCCGTCACTCCCTTCACATCACTGTGGACCACATCAGTCTGCCTACCAGATGGACCGGACCACGGAGGACACCATCGACCCCGTGGATCAAGCAGCCCTCATCCAGTTGGACCACAAGGTCTTCAACGCCCATCTAGACTTCACATCCCCCTTCAGTACCATCTTACTACCACGGGTCCATAAACTGTCCCCTCTCAGACTGATCTCTGGTCCTGGACATCCTGATGTGCAGGCCGGAGCCTGACGAGGTCTTCTCTTCCAGGCTGAAGAACTTCCACCCAGAAGGTGTTGGACAATTAACCACGAGAGGTTTGCTCATATAGCGCAACACATCATTATTTTTTTTACATTTTTAGACTTTATATTCTACATCTATTTAGTCAGTGTACTATTTTTATATAATTTTATTTCTTCTAATTTGGGGCTTCTGGGTGCAACGTTCCGCTCTGTCCATGCAACATGTGATAGAATGACAGTAAGGAATCCTTGAATCCGTGAGCTGTGGATCACGAGGGCAGGGCGCTCCATCGTCTGCTCGGCTGCATTGAACTATAACAGGCACGACGGTCCAATTATTTCAGCACTGGTGTAAGGAGAAGCTGTGTGACAGGGTAAACAAAACATTCTGTCTTGTTAAATTTAGATCTTTAATAACTCCATCCTTCTTTTGCATTGAACACACACACACACACACACACACACACACACACACACACACACACGCACACACAGAGTTGTACACACTATTTACAGATGACAGTGGGTGCATGCCATGATGGAAAATCATTTGTTCTCCTCATTCACAAATTGTTTCCCAAACGAACTTGTCATTTTAAAAATTGTGCCCGCGAATGAAGCTGTCATTTTACAAATTGTGTGTGTGGCGGAGAATAAAGAGCGCAAGGAGTGATTATGACAGCCGAGGCAGCGCGCGGGCATGCACTGGAAATAGGAAACACGAGCGTGACTGCTCTTCATTCAGTTTTACATTTCCGAGATTAATTTATTCAGCTTTGCATCACATTTTCATTATCTAAACCTGCATGGGCTAACTTTACGGGACACGGACTGCCTCTTTTTTTCCTGCCCCGTTTTTAATAGAATTAAATGACAGCACACTGACTGGCCACAGCCCAGACATCTCCTTTTAGATCTTCAACAAATCAGTTTAAAACACAGCCCCTGCCACTTGATGTCAAACTCCATTATGCCTGCGAGGCTTTTGATTAAATTAATGCAACAAACAGACACTTTGATTGGATTGAAATGCACTAGAAGTGTTTTACAACCTTGAAAGCTTAGAGGTGCAGTGTGATCGCTACATTTCCGAGGAACTTTTATTTCAGTTTGGTGTTTTTTGGAGGGATAAGCATCAAACCCGGGGGTCTGGGTCAGTCACCTGTGTTTAATATAAGAACAGCCAACAGTTCCAGCCACGACGGACAGTTTGTCTTCTTGCCTCGATGATCTGTCTTCGATATCCACTGATTTCAGTGTTGCTGCAAAGCTCCGCCCACAAAATATTGCAGTACCTGCCCATGATATAAGGTGTGTCCCTCACACGAGTTTGCCTCCATTTTACAGTTCCGTCTTTTTGTTGTTGTCATGTGTGGGTGTTACCTGACATTTTATTGTAGGAAAAACACTTTTGAGTAAATTTCCGAGCTTGATGACCCAGTTTTCAGCTCATATAGGTTTTGTCTGCAGATATTTTTGCAAGCCTTTCAAAGATGCTGAGAGTTTTGAGCTTTCTCTCTTCTTCCTGCCTTTCCCTTCTTCTGCAACAAAGGCCTTGAGATGCCTCCAGAGGATACCTTTGCTTCTGCCTGGCTCCCCATATTCTGCCAGCTGTTCCTTTCATCAGGCTGAATGCTGACGCGTCAACATGTTTGTGATCACAGCCAACTCCTCACAGTCGCTCTTCTTTGTCTTTGACAGTGAATTTGATTCTTCTGCAACTTTCCCCCCTTCTCCTGTCACAATATATCATCTCCACCATGTTCTTCAACCATTTGTCTTTATAGCTGATGTTTCCTGTATTGTAATTGCGCAACCCCTGCAGTGTCTTTGATTCACACTCTATACCCTAAATGCTATTTACAATGAAAATGTCACTTCCCTTCTTGACCACCGGAATGCCAGCCTGCATATTTTTACAAGAATGCCTGAATCACTTGGAAATGTGGCTTTAAATTGCGCCTCTTTTCAAATGAATCTGCATCCCCAACTTGAAAGTAAATCATTACCTCAATCCAGTGTCTTGGGATTTAGCCTCAAACAGCTTAGCACAGCATAACATGCAACAGGATGTTATAGGATGTTTCTGTTATAGCAATGGGATTTCTTCTGCTTCTCATTTAAAAGCTTTAAAAAGTGGCCGTGGCTTTCTGTAACTGGCATTATATAAATGAAAATAAATAGATTAGCATATCCAGCTACGGTAATGTCACGGTCCTGTGTGCGCATTATGAACCGATGTCTTCTCCTATGTGCCTAACGTACTCTTTTATGCAGTTCTAAACACTTGTTCTGATGCAAAATGGAAAGAAAGTGGAGCTGGAACAGCTTTCTTCTGCCCCTGCGTGAGTTGACACCGACTTTTTTTTCTCTGAATCCTGTCTTCTGAAAGCACTGTTATTATCCCCCTCGGGGCACCGCTGCACTGATGAAGGCTTTTAAAGCCCCCTCCGATGCGTCTCAACCACCCATTACCAAAATGGTGAATTAATCAGCCTTTAAACAGCAGGAGTCATCGTGCAGTCACGAGGCTGCTACGCTCATGATAAGTCATTAGGCGCGAGGAATGTTCAACTCCAGCTGCACGTCTGCCTGTTGAACAAAGACGTAATTCCCACATGGATCCGGCCGATTTGCACGTTCACTCTTTTAAATGACTTCGACAATGTGAGCCGAATTTTAGAATTTTCTCTGCGGCAGTTGGTGTTTGGCTTGATCTCTGCAGCGCGGTACTCACCAACACGCCTGGGTTTGAGGGTAGGTTGTTTTTTTTTGGTGGGTGGATTTTTGGCCTCAGGCAAAACAAGTGAAAACATAAGTGACTGCGAGAATTCCTTCAAAAACAGTAATTAATGCCACAAATGTTAAGCCAAAGTGAGTATAAACAAAGTTACTATGAAGAGGTAATTACCGGTAGTTAAAGAACAGTGGAAAAAAAATCCCCAAATGACTAAAAAACTAGATCAATGTCCTCAATGTAAATAAACAAAAGAAATTCCAGATTCATTGTAATTCTGTTCTATTTTGGAGTCTGAGGGAAGCTCACATTAAATAAAACCCCAACACATATGTATTTAAGCACTAATAATATCAGTTAATGGCTTCCCATTCATTCCAAAGGGAAAAGATCATCATATCAAACAATGGGCACCATTTTCTGGGAATATCTTCTCATTACACGATGTGTATAGAAGACTTCGGGTAGATTTTTATTGCACGGAACATCTTTATTTCTGCTCCGGTGGGATCCTCAGAGGCAGACTCTAATTGGTCCTAATCGTTCATAACTGTCAAATGATAAACTGCCTTGGGCCTTTAATGGCACTGTTAAAGAAATAGAAGAAAATAGTGGCCAGTTCTTTTCCCATCAATACAGGTAGGTGCCCATTTTATCAGGTAATATGTGGCTGTAGACAACTTCACGAAGACACAGCGAGCAGCTTTTTGCACGCCCGTGTTCCCAGACAGGAGCACAAATATTACAAACAAAAGGCCTATACAGCATCTCTGCAGATCTCACCAGAGATGTTGCTGACAAGTTTTTAGCGATGATTAAATAAATGGAGGAGCAAACGTCTCATACTTGAAACAAAAACACACACGGACATGCTGAATATCTACAGGCTCTTCTGAAGTCCCGTGTTTATCTTGGTCCTGTAGCTTTCTGCAGGTGTCTGCAGCCACCACCCCTTTAGATTCAGGTCTTCAGCGACATAAACACACATAAGCCTACATACATATTAGCTGTAGCATTTCCATAGCCTGTATCTGCATGTATGATGGGTTGTTCCTCTCCTCTTTCTGTGCTCCCCTGTCTTCCTATATTGCCGCCACTCTTCCTCTTTTTCCCAATTGATTCCAGTGTGGTTGACGCGACGCCGGGCTGTGACCCCACACTGGCCCTGTGAGTGATTAGCATCACGAGAATCGAGCTGGTAAGTGAGTAAAGCCATGTGGGAATGGATCCGAGGCCTGTTGCAGATCTAACCACCCACACAAGGGCATGGCCAAGCAGCCAGTCACATCCCACGATGGGTTAATATCCTGGGAGCCCTCATCAGTGTTTTTAGCCCCGTGACAGTCCAATAATAACAAAGTAACATTAAGCTATCGGGAGGTCTTCTCTGAAGAACTGTCCCCGTGCACGTGTGTACAGAGAGCAGGTGTAAAAGTGCCACCTCGGTGGAATAGGAAGATCCTCCCAGCAGACTTACTATTTATATCGAGGTCTAACCCTTCTCCCAATTCCTTCTGCTTCATTAGTGAAGCGGCCTCACAGGGGAGCAATTCTTCGCCCTCTGCTTCCTTCCTGCCTGTGCAGCTCATCCAAACTCTGGCAGGAGTAATAAAGGAGCGACTCAGACCGCGAGAACACCGCTGGCGAGACGCCGACGCCGGCACGATAAGGCGGTTGTAAACAAGCCCAGATCAGAGCCGCCGTCTCATAAGTCAGATAAGAGGCCGATGATGCGGCGAGTGTGATTGTTCCCCTTGTTTAATTATGCAGGTCATTACTCACCAGGATGTGAGCACGCTCATGCACATGTGCACGAAGGAAGCAGGATCCTGAGATCAGAAGGCCTTGTACCTAATTAAAGTGCCATGAGAATAGGCCATTCCCAATAAAACACAGCCAATCGCCCACGACCATGAGACAGAAATGGCTGTCTCAGCAAAGTGGCCTTTAATAAAAGCCTCTTTTATATTTTACTACAATGGCCTTTTGTAAATCTTGATGTTTCTTTTTGTGGCCGCAATAACACGGCTTAAGGTCACGTCCTTACAGAGTAACTAACCTTCTCCTTCATGCCACAGCGGTTTTAAATGAGGTCCACTTTATTTCTAATAAATACCAAATGGCACATTTGATGAGATGATTAAGATTATCACACCGGTTCCATCAGATCCAATAATAACATATATAAAAAACCTTATTTCATGTGTAAGGAATATTGATGTAGCCTCACTGTCTCTACAAGCACATTGAGAATTGTCAGCTTAAAAAAACCAAAACCATTAATGAATATAAAAAGTTGGCTCAGATCAGGGAAAAATCTTGAGTCAAGTCTTCATACAAGCAAACAGCTGTGAAATAATCTGCAAGTTTGTTGTGTGTTGACAAGATCTCTCTCTGTGCGATACAATCAAAGAGGAAGTAATAACCCTCGGAGGTGATCTGTTACCTCTGCAGAGACAAAAACAGCCGAGGAAGAGGGATCAAGAGAGGTAAAAGCAGAATGAAACAGCTCTGGGTTTAATATAAAGCTGAACTTCACGCTGGGGAATATATTGTGCATTTATTTGCATGCACAGCGGCAAAAGAGATGTGTTCAGCAAAGATGAGCATGGAGGCGCAGAAGTCGAAAACAGCTCCTTTAATAGCTCTGCACTCCACTGAGGAGGGACTAGAAAGGCACTGTGATCTTACACTGTGGTGCTGGTTCCTCTCCAGAACTGACAACAATCCTCAAAGTCAGAGATTGGCTGCCAACAAAACTGTGATTTATTTGCCGAAATATCGTCTTCGGCTTAATTAGAACTGTGGGTGTGCGCGTGAACCCCCGCCTGTCCATTGAATATTTAGTCCCCCTGCCTGCGCTGACAGTTGTGGAGATCCTGTAAAGTGTTGCCAAGGATGTCCCTGGCAAACCCTGAAACCCACAGAAGGGGCCCCGCTCCACCTGCAGACGTGCAAGAATCAAGACCAACACCTGCTCTTGACCGCCCGGCTTCCTATCGTAGTTTAAAGACAATCTGGGAGTGGAGACTTATCCAGGGTGTCCCCCGCCTCTCGACTCCAGCAACGTTACTCTTATGTGCCAAGACGGTTACCTGGCACACGCGTCTCAAACGTCCTTCAGCAACCTGCTCTGCTTGAGGCTTTTCTTCCCTGTAAATAGGTGCGTCCTTCAGCGCAACCACCAAAACCTGGCACAGGCCGAGGGGGAGATGGGGGGGGGGGGCTCCAAGGAAAAAGAGAAGGTGCCCTCCAGAAAGTTGAAGATACAGTTTCAAAAGAAAGCATCCAACAGCAGCGTTGTGAGGATGTGGCTCTGAGTTCCAAAGAAACTCGCATGAATTGTGGGGGCGGCTTCTTGCCGCCACCTTTGGACCCCTTCTGAGATCGGGTGTGAAAGCAGAATACAAAGAAATGTCACATGAACTGTTTAAATGCTGCTTCGCCTTTCTGGAAAGACTGGAAAGAGCCGAACGCTCCAGCAGGTTTTTGAAAGTTCAACACGCCGGATGCTCTGGTAGCCTGTTGAGCCGTTTCACCAGTTTAAAACCAAGCCGGAGTCAAAGGTCATCTACTGTGTTGTGCAACACGGAGACCTTTTGTGAATCTCAAAAAAACCTGACGTACAGGAGAAGAAATTAGACTTTCAATTCAACAAAGCTGCCGCGGGAGGTTGACAGAGGCTGAGAGGTGTAGGAATAAAAAAAATGGAAGCATTTTTTGGAATTGTTTGGGCCTCTGCATGTGAGCACTATTCATTTCTAAAGGCTGCCAGCTCGACACACAATCACCAGCTTTGGTGTAATTGTGCATGTTTGACGGCCAAATGACGACGGGCTTAGAGTGCTCATTAAATAAGACACTTGTTTAATGATTAAAAGGCCTCCTACAACAGAAAAGTGTGTTTCTATATGAAAATAATCCAGCAACCTAACGGGGGGCCAGTAAATGAAGCGGTGGCATTGATTCTTAATCACAGCATTGTGACCCCTGGTGTGACCCCGACTGGAGTCTGTCTAGGTGTGCTCAGAGGGGAAGTACACACACATAAATGCCGCCTCTCTTTATCGACATACATGTTTTCCAGCAGCTTCCTGCTGTTCTGATGTCTGACAGCAGGTACAGCATCGCCGCTTGAACCGCCACCTCTGCGTGCGCATTTATTTCACACTTAATTTGCACCGTTAAATCACACTATGGGGGCTGCTTCAAGTATGTCAAAGGGTGTGCAAATATATGTAGGACTAAGACATTAAACTGACTAACGACACTCTACGCAGAGCCAGCTTCACTTTGTATCCCTGCTGTGTGAAACCCTCGCTGTCGGCTGTAGTTCATGTCTCTGCCTGTTGGGGTCGCTCTTCACCACTGGTTGGAACACACTTTTTGGGTTGGTCTTTTGTAAAGAGAGGATCATGTAAGCAACATTTCCAAAATGTCCCAGTAAACCTTCTGCTCTGTCTGTGACTGACCAGAATCAGGTTCCCAGTGTGTTGAGAGGACACGACTGGTTTACGTTATTCTTTAAATCTTTGTCTCACAGGATTTTCCTCCACGTTGGGAGAAGATTTAGAAACAAACATGCACAGTCACGAAACCATTAAAAAAGCATCTAAATAATGAAGCTGCCCAGTCAGCCGTTGCGTCTTTGATTAGCTTCATGCTGCAAGGTCACCAGATCAGGGAGCATCGCCCTTGCAGGGTGAAAAAAAAGCCCCCCCCCCCCCACAACATTCACGTCATAGACAGATTTGGTCTTTGCATCCTTTGTTTCACATCTCTCTAGTCTTATTTTTGGCTCAACTTGGTTTGGTTAATGCTGAAATATTACTCACGCCACTGTGAGGCATGAGAACGTAAATATGCCCCAGGTCACCGGAGGTTGATCTCATTGGTTCAGTGGGAGGTGGGGGGGGGGGCAGAAAACTTCCTCAGAATTTTCTGGTCTAAATGGAGTAAACAGAAAAGGCTGCTATCATGAAGTGGAAGCTCTGTGCTGTCACATTAGCACGTCTACATGTTTTTTTTACACATGACGCTGGGGCATACAGTCTGTTACTGTAGCACATTATTACACGCATTATTATCTGAGTTAATGCTAATAAGGGGCGCTTAGAGACGCGACAGCAAGCGCATCAGACGCCAGTCTGCTATCAGACCCGATTCGGTGATTAGGCGGACGCAGTTCTGAGGTTAATCTCCTGGGAGTTGTGGTTTATTATTGTTGTGGCTGCTCAGGTTGGTGTTTACCTCTGCAGAGTCACGCGCTGTCGTGGTGCTTTAGGGAAACGCCGCCTCAGGCGCTGCAGGTTGCTGCTAACCTCCTCGCTATACATTTATAGATCTCAAGCCTGGTCTTTGATGGCTCATGTTGAGTGACAGCAGCGCACTGTCACGGCGGAGGAGGATCTTCCCCCACCATGAAGCGAGAACAGGGTGTTACAGGAAGCTGCATCGGAGAGCAGCCCCGGTTTAAGGAGCAGTACTTAAGCTCAGGTTTCTGGCATCTGTTCGCAGGTGCCCAGCTGCTTTAAGATGGATTCAATGCGTCTCTTGCAAATGACACAGTTTCTTTTGTCTCTGTTGCCTACAGCGAGCCTCCATTCGGCGCTGTTGGAAACAGAATGCTTTCAAATTTAGGAAAGCCACAGCGGCCGTTAAAGGGCAGGTGGGAATCATCCAGGAGCAGGAGGGCATACGTGTGAAAAGGACAAATGGGAGATTTATGTGGGCTCTGAGTCTTTACCACTAGCTGAGTGGATTTGCAGCATCAATAGAAATGGAATTAGGCCCTGGAGAAGTGCACTCGTTTATTAGGGCACAGAGAAGCCAGATATTGGCTTTTAACCTCCCGGTAAGTGCAGAGGAGAAGGACCGAGGCCGCGGGAAGACACACGTGTTCACGGGAAAATGCATCTTAGCTGCCGTTGGGCAACACAAGAGAGGTTAATGGAATTGATTGGTTGAGGGGGAGGTGTAGACGACTCTATTGAGATGTCTGAGAGCAAAGGTCCCAGTTAGGCTGAAGGACACCTCGTCATGTTGAAGGCTTCAGATCCGCGTCGCGTCAAGTTGTGCACAACAGCGAAGATCTGAGAGTTTGTCAGCAACACCGACTGCGCTGATGGGTCGTTATATCAGAGGCGTTTTTCCAACAAGTGTGCGAGCTGCAGCAGACACTTGTCATCTCGACGATAAGAAGAAGCCCCGAAAGCTGCACGCAGACAGTGAGGGATCAGTTTGAAAGCCCAATTTGTGCCTGATCACACATGAGAGCCTGCGTGAAGACAGGCAGACGAGATCCAACTTTTCCCCAAATGTTCCTCACTTTTATTTACTGTTTTCCCTCCGAAAGGTTGTGTTTTGTTTTTTTTGTGGGTTCATGGACTTGGAATTCCCACAATCGTCAAGGTGAAGCGAGAGACGAAATGATCAAGGAGCGCGAACGAGGCAAACATTCCTTCCTTCCTCCGTTTAAGTAGAAATGAAGTTTTTCTCCTCTTCGGGCTGGAACTAGAAGTTGTTTGCAAGTTGCACTGAAGCAAACACGCCACAAATGAGTTAAAGACAGGGGATGATGGCAATTAAGCTGTCAGATGAAGCAGAGCATCCACAGCACGAGTGGGAAAGAATGAGAAACTCAAGTTTTATCTAATTGCATCTTTTGTTCCTGTGGTGCTCCACATGTCTATACAGTCTCAGACATTATTGTTGATTACAGCTGTTAAGCCGAATCAAGCGTGTGTGTCTGTGTGTGTGTGTCACGTACGTACACCCAGAACCTCCCGAAATGATTGCAAATTTGTAGAACGAGCCCTTCTTGCCAATTAAATCAGTGGCAGTTGTAGAATTTGTGGTTTCAACCACAATGTGAGAGCAGCTGTTTATTCGGGCCCAAAGATATGGCGGGACAGGAGCGCTAACGCTCTCCGGTACACACAGAGAATCCCCGGGAGACGCTAAATAGGCGTAGCCATCTCAGAACACCTGCCAAGGCTCAGAAGCGTCTGCGTAAACAGCCCGAGGGAAAACGTTCCAAAGTTCTCTCAAAATAAAGTGTCTCCACGTGCTGTGCGAGCGCGCACGTCTCTCCCTCTGCTTTTAGAATCCTCTGGATAAATGTCGCCGTGCGCTACCGTCAGTCAAAATCAACCATCCTTGGAAACCTGTGATCATATCTGTGATGACAAATAAAAATTAATCAGGCTTTTTCCCTTCGCGGGTGGAAATCCTTCGATTCCTCCACTTTTCCGTCTCCTCCGTCATCATGACAGGTTGGCTTTTTTAAACTCTGCGACATCGTGTAATTAATGGAAGACGCCGGTGGCATGTCCTGATGAATGAAAATGACACAAAAATGACGCTCGCCGCATATGCCCCTGCCACTTCCTGTCTTCGTGAAGGGGTAATTTCCCTCTACAACCACAAATACGCACTCAAATCTACAAACGAGGCCTCTGGCAGCAGAGCGATTAAGCAAAAAAATCCCTGAGTCACGAGATGTTGGCGGGTGAGCTCTCATCTGTGCAGGGAAAACAACCCATTGTGCTGATGACACCCATAATGAGTCGGTAAGTGCTAGGTGCTTTTGTCATTATGTGTGCAAAAATCAACATTTGGGCAAGAGGCAAATGGAGGTTCGAGTGGCCTCCTGAGCCTGCTGGCCTGTCGTTGGGGTCACCCCACCCGGGTGGATGTTTGGGCTGGTGCTGCAGGTCAGACTCAACCTTGGGGCCTCCGGTCGTAACTCATCTCGCTTCTTCTTGTTGTTGTTTGTTTAATTTTTCTTCTTTGTTCAAGTTTAAATGGTAATTTAACCTCTTTCAATGACACCAGAAACCAGAGCAGCTGAGTCCGGCTTCTGATGCTGTTTTTTTTCGGGGGGGTGATTTTCTTTTTTTGCCTGATTTCTTTCCCCAAAGTCTCAGGTCGTATAACCAGTAAATAAACTCCCTCCATTCTGTCCCCACACACGTGACTCCCACTGCGCGAGAGTTTGTTCCCAACAGTTTGCTGGAACTGGCTGTCCTGAGAACAGTCTTTGTTGAGCGCCACCGCTGAGTCCCCCTTTATCTCCGTCCTCCCTCCTGGGTCCGAGCCCGCGGGTACATTGCTCAGGTTTGGAGATAAAAAGGTAAACAGTCACCGGAGGACGTTGGGCAGCTCTGGAGCCCGCTGCTCCTACAAACGCAACACGAAAGCAGAAAATGAGTCCTCTGAAAACGGCTCCGTTCACCGGGCTGTGTGTTTGTGGACGGCCGCCTTTTAACAAGCTCACCTTCTGCTCCGAGGACCAAGGACAGAGACCTGTTGCTATGCGGATGATTGAGACAGGCAGAAAAGTGGGCACCTGCTGACCTGCCACTTGACCGAGGCTTAGAGGAGCAAACACACACTCTGCACTCATTCAGCCATCAGTCCAGAGGGTCAGTCGGACCACCTACTGAGGGGGGAACATTACACACAGCCGATTCTGTGATAGTTTATTTAGGAACGTCATTTAATCCAGGGACACGTCACCAGAGCAACGGAGTCTCCAGTCGACCTAAAGCCACGTGCGTGGTGAGAAGATGCAAACTCCACAGAGACCTGAGTGAAAACACAGTGAATTCTATACACGAGGGGGAGGGGCTGAAATGTTCTGTAGATACAATCAACCGTAATAACCCTCACAGTGTGAGTTAAACAGCATTTTAGCATTCAGAACCAAGCGTGCATAAAATGGAGAGGACGGCATGTTGTGATGGATATTTACCCAGATTTCAGCTGACACGGTGGCCTTCCTGTGGTGATTTCCCCGCATACATTTGAGACACAGACGGTTCTCCGCGCGCTCCATATTTATGGCTCCATCTGTGACCCTCGTTGGGGCTGCAAACCAGCCACTGAGTAAATATGGTCGGGTTCCTGTGCATTTCTATCACGCCAGACTCCGCAGGTGTCTGAAGGTCTTTACCATCATCACGCTGGGCCTCACATGCTGCTTATTTACCTCGCAGCCCACCTTCCGTGCACGCTCCTCCACCTCTCAGGGTGTGTTGGAGAAGACTGCTATTTCTCCCAGACCCACCTTTGAAGGGGAGCTGAAGCACGCGGGCTTCCGCTCGCTCCGTTATCATCTTTCATCAGCGATGTTCAGAAACCCTCTTGACATTTTCCCCCAACAGAGAGCTCTCGACCGTTCCCCGTTCCTCGTCCTCGGCTGAGGAAAAGTGGCGGGAATAAACTCCGGAATGAGCTGACATTTGCGGCTGGTAGCCAAGTGCGATTCGCCAAAAAAGTAAAATCCTCCCCGGGGAAATGCCACAGTGGGCGCAGGCGGCGTGTTTTCACCCCCATAACGCATCTCAAGCTTAAAAGGAATTCATTTACAACAAGAAAAAAAAAGGATTTTCAACCACTGATCTCACCAATACTAATTCTTCCCTAAAAACAAACACGGTGCTTCGATTATATATTATTAAAACAGCGCTTTTGACAGCTGAGGACCTGCTTTGTGTGCTTTCATTGCAGAATTCTGGACCCACAGCAGTATAATTTCAGCTTTTCAGCTGGAGCCGCAGAGCTGGAACTGTTCCCCGACTGTGTTCTTTACTCCGAAGCCCCCTGGGGTGCCGTTGCCCCGCCAACTAAAGAAAAGTTAAAGTCACTTTAATGTGCTTGTTTTTCGTAACACGCGACTCGGGGCGGCCCGGCGCTGTCGCGGAGCTACCTTTAAAAAGTCATTAGGAGATAAAATGTGTGTAACAAGGCACAGCAGGCGGCCGCCATCAGTGAAGGTTGATATATTTGTTAACACAAGTGCAATCTATGGTGCGCTTCATTTTATTTGGTATTTTGTTCCCTGCTACTGTGCCCCCACTGTCAAAGGCATCTTTTATTCATGAAGTCACATTTACATAGTCATTAAAATAAATGTCAGCAAACTAAGGAGCCGACTTGTTTTTCAATGAGCGTTATTGCCCAAAACGTTTCCCGATGTCGCGTTAAAAATGGTGCTCTTCCTTCCATCTCATCCCTCTCTCCCGGTGCATCTGCACAGCAACCGCGCGGCCGTCGCTCCCTTCCGCCGGGGGGAAAATCCCGGCAGCGAAATATGACAGGTAAATTATGCTAAAGTGGTGAAACGCAGGGCCCTGATGATCCGCCTCCAGTCAAGAGAGTGTGTGAAAAAACACCTGGTCATTATTTATTATGAGGTACTTCATCAATTCTCCAATTAAGATCCACTTCCTGGTTCAGAATTTAGTTGGGAAAATCGAACTGGCTGATCATGTGGACGTTGCTAAAGCTTCTCTTTGTAAATGATCCTGTCAAATGAGCACGACCTTATCTAGCTTCATGTTTGACCCTCAACCTCCCTTAGATCCCGCTGTGGCCAACAGGTGACCATGAGACAGAACAGGAAGTGACCTAATTATAGCTAATTTCACTTAGCTTGTTTTTAGATACCAGAAGTAACATGTAGCAGTTCCAGCTCTTCAGTCACATGACTTATAGTCTGTTATGAGAATATGTAACAGATAGTTAATACATATGTGGTCAACGTGGTCCAGTAAAGAAAAAAAACTAAAGAAAAAAAGGGTTTTGTTTTGTTGGTGTGTGAAAATCTTCACAGTGGGCTTATTTATTATCAGGGAACATCCAAATACAGTAAAAAGCAAAGTTCCCTCCACCTCTGAGCGAATCGCAGCGGCGCTTCAGCATAATCTCCATGATTTAAACTCCTCTCCCACTATTAAAGACAGCAAAGCCATCAGATCTTCATTATCAGGCCATTGACCTGGATGTTTGGACCCATAAAAGACAAAGATGACAAACGGGAAGTAGCAGCTCCAGGTAGAATGAGTTTTAATTCCAGCCTGCTCAGCTGGGCGGGGGGGGGGGGGGGATTACGCTTTGACAATCAGCGGTGTAAATCAGAACCAAAGGAAGGGGCGGACACACGGCCAAGCTTTAAAGGAAGAGATGAGGTATCTATTCGATTAGCGACGCTGGAAACATGCAGATGAAGCTTAAAGCGTTAAAAAAACAGCCTTCTTCTCATGTAGGTGCCTCTCACACCTTTTGATCCCTCTGACTTCACACTCATTGAACACGGCGTCACAAACAGCTTGACCGCTTCGCCACAGACAAACGGAAAAGGAATTCCGCTTCCCTTTAAAATTAGAGCTGACCGACGTCTGGCATTTATCCCTACAAAGTGCTTTCAGCAAGATTAATAATAGCTTCAGTCATGTGTGGACTTTATTAGTGCCTAATGTGCTCTCATCGCTCTCAATGACCAATAAATAAAGAGCAGCGCCAAATAGAATCAAACAGCTATTTGTCATCCTGTAACCCCGGTGCTGTTGGCCAATGATTATCCATTACCGCCGTCCTCCGACTGAGCACGGGAAAGGTAAATCCTGCAAGTTGGAAGGCGAAAATATGACAGATTCCAGAACATATATGTTCCGAGCGTCCGTCCTGGTAAAGTTGTAGCAGCGAGACGGCGGCGTGAAGATTTACACCCTCGCGCGGGTGAAGAAACGCGGTTTTCTGCACCAGCGGCCGATAACGGGCGGAGACGGGCGGCAACGACAGCAAGAACAGATGCTGTCCGAGGGCGGTGGAGGCGGTCCAGGCGTGAAGATGAATGTGGTTGTTGGGATGGTGACGAGCACCAGTGAGCAGCATCCAGCAAACCTGCTGGGTCAAAGGTCACGTCAGAGCCGAAACACTCATCTCCCTGTCCGGAATGAGGGCTGATCAGGCCAGAAAACGACTTGACCTCGTTATTTAGTCACATCTCCAGACTGTACGAGCACTCAGGATGTAACGCTGATTAATGTTTAGTTCTTAGACGCACCCAAAACGTCACACGCAGCCCAGATGCCAGTGTTGTTGCCTAATTGTCTTGTTGCCACGTTAAATTATTAATTAATTATCGCAGCAAAATTTTAGCTCTGCCTCAAATTGTCACTGGGAATCTCCAAAGAATGAGCTCTCCAGTTATTTATGTCCTTCTTTACTGCACCACCCTCACATTCTATGACATTTGGCAGAGCTGGGGGAGGGAGCGCGGCTGCCGTCCGTCTCGTGAGCCGCTCGTCTGATCCTGTTGGCAACAAAATACCAAAGATGAGTCCAGGCCTGGTCTGAACTGCGCTGCAGCTAATGGGAAGATGCAGTAACACAGCGCAACAAAGGCTGAGCTCTATCCTCTCGAGTCGCCCACATTCATCTCTAATTACAATAAAAAGAAAGATCCTGATTAAAATATCCTCTGGTTTTAGACTTTAAGGACATCGTCTGAGCCCATTAGCACGGCACCACAACAGTTATTATAAAGAAATAATGAAAATTCAGACTAATTAATTATTGACCAGGAAGAGTTAAATAATTAATATAGTTAAGTGCCAAAGATAAATAAAGAACAAATATTGATGAAACAGCCGAAGCTCTAAAACCTGTTGGGACTCCGGGATTGTTCTACGAGGCAGATTCTTATATCCCTGCGCTGTTCTGTGTAATACAGCTGCACGACTGGCTGCCATGTCAATTTTGTGAAATTATTGGGAGGCCAAATTTTCAGATTAGCATAAAACATAAAGAGCCTGTGGAGAAAAATCAGCCCCCAATTATTCCACTCTGTCACTTCTGCACGAGCGACTCGGGGCTGATTGCAAGAGGCCACTCCAGAGCAGAAGCACTATCACTGGAGAAAAGAGGAAGAGTTTAGCGCCTGGTCCGCGGTGGGGGCCAGAGAGGGGGCGTGAGCCGACCTTCGGCTCCGCGTGGCAGATCTGGGACCTCAGACACGCCCATAAACACGTGAAATGCTGCATCCGAGGTTACCGGAGATACGATAATGTACACAGAAACACCAAAATACTGTCACGCCTCCTCGTCATCATCATCATACTTGATCTCAACCGTTTCAGGTGTTGCTAATGTGCGTGGGCTCACGTGCACGGGTGGGTAGTGATGGCCATAGAGGTGGACACATGTAGCCGAGAGGGAGACGAACCCTCGAACCGTAGACCAGATGATCCATGTAGAATATGGAAGAGGCCACGATGCAACGCGGGGGGGCAGAAACAAGGAGACACAGGCGAACGACATCAGGGCAAATCAAGGCCAGACAGGAAGGAAAGAAATGAAGCCTCCTTCCCAGAGCGATCACTGACGAGGGAGCCCGCGTCAGGCAGAGCGAACGTGGAGACGCTCCGAGTGGAAAATACAGAAGATAAGTGGGGAAGTGAGGGAGTCGGCCAGAGCAAAGCCTCTCGTCTGCATGCGGGCCCCCGTCGGCCCCTCGCCGCGCCTTCAGCTCTGCTCTCCTCACGGAAAGTCTCGCACTCAATCAGTCTCAAGCTGAGGCTTCATCACGGAGAGGCGGCTCACGCGGGTTTGCACACTTGGGCGTGCGCTGCAGACAGAATTCCAACCCGCCGGAGCGGCGTGCGAAGGCAGGAAGTTGCTCTTAGGACGGCTCCGTCGGCTTCTCGCGCCCAAAGTGTTGCTCAAAGTGACAACAAACGAACAATTTAGAAATGAATCTCTTTTTTATAATAAAGGCTTTTCAAGTGTTTGACGTCATCGCGCGACCTTCAGGGTGCAAAGGGCAAAGGTTTTGTGCCAGATGTGCCGATAGTCCTGCTAGCTGACCGCTCCAATGATCTCATCAGAGCTCCGTGACGGCTGCTAATCGCCTGGTTTCACGGTGATGAGCGAGCTCCTGACCTCAGATGCGGTTTTGTCCTGCCGTAATGAAGGCTGACATGTGCCGGACTTACTTTAACCTTTTTTTTCCCTGTCTCCCCCCATCGGCTTTGTTGTTAGCAGGAGAGAAGAAGACGTCAGAGCGTCCTCCTCCTCTTCCTCCTCCTCCTCCTCCTCCGTCAGGGTTGGACTCGCTCTTGTGGGCAACTATTAGGATGATCTGGCAGCTTTTGTTCAAAGAACTCTGGGAGAAACTCCGGACCGTTATGGAACATCGTCTTATTGATTTGGACAGGCTGCATCAGCTCACGCATCAGTTTACAAACCGCTTGTTTTCTCCCCCCCCACCTTTGAACCGCACAGCAGCGTTCTGAAAGCAAACAACAGGAATCCTGCTGGTGGAGGCTTTTCCACCACCTCTCCATTCTCTTTCTTCTCCTTTTGACTAATTACTTGAGCTGGGTGTGAGGTTTGAACGCAGCCTGCTGGAGCGATGGAGACGGAGTGCTGGTGGCAGAGAGTGAGGACTGATCAAAGATTTTTTTGCATTTACGCTCTCCCTTTGTTCTCCTTTCTTCACAATACAGTCAGCATTTATGAATAATGGATCTCACTGACTTTCCGAAAATTCAGACATTTCAGGGTAGGCTATTAACAGTTTTTGACAAGAGTGAAACTTGGAATTAATAGTTTTTTCTCCCCTGCGCGCGTGTATGTGTGTGCAGGGGTGTCAGCTTTGAAGCTTTGATGTGGAAATGGCAGCAGTCGGCCATTATGGCGGCACACAAGAGCCTTTTCTGGCCGCAGCTGCACAAACTGCTTTTGTTTTTCAATTTATGCTTTATTTTCAGTAGCCAAGTTTATCCCTTATTCATAAGTGAGAGTTCACAATAGCTCGAGGGGACTCCTCTCCGTTAATGGTGTCGCGTTAGAAGTTTTGTCCCCCCCTCCACCCGCCGTTCCAGTTTTTTGAGTCAATCTTAAATGAGGTTCAGGTTTTGTTTCAAGTTTCTGTCTCAGACTCAACAGTGGCTTTAATCACACGCTCGGTGCCCCTGTTGCTCTTCAGCGGTTTAATTACTACAGGACTTAAACCCGACGAAGGCGAGTAAAGACGCAGATTTACGTTTACCAAAAGTTGTTGAAGAACCTTGAAAGCCTGGAAATTGAAGCATCTCGGTGTAATGGCTGCGATTGCTACGTTGTCATAAGAAGCTGTAAACGACAGCTTCTTTCTGCTGTTTCCTCACATCATATAACCTGGTATTAAGGTGAAACAGCCTCCAATTCCAGGCTGCTGCTCCTCCGCGTGAGGGTTCGAGGACAGACACCAGCCCCAGTTTCCCAGGAATGAACAAGGCTAGAGTGACTTCTGATGCGGAGTAAGGTTTATAGACCTAAACATCACCTTCACGTCGACACTTTCTGTCGTTTATTGTCATAATGGGACAAATACACAGACGACAATGTCACATTTTGCATTTCATACCCAGATTATGAACAAAATGAACAAACGCCAGAGCAAACAAATGCACAATCGTGGGCCTGCACTTCATTAGATTTTCATTTTTTTTAACGACCATGCGCATTGGGGCATCGTATCACACTGTAATCAACAGATTGGAGATCATTTGAGATCAAAATTACTACAAAAATAAACCCATTTTCACATACCTGTAAATAAATGTCACATAAACCTGTTTTTAAACCAGCATGATGAACTTCAATTGATGTTAAAGGAAAATACATTCAGGCGTTGTTGAAGATCCGTGTGCACGAGCGACAGATATGTTGAATCACGATCTTGCAGCTTAAACCCCCCCCCCCCAGAAAGGTAACACCAGCTACGTGACACCGCCAAAAAACCAAAAAGTCCATATGCAACAATGGTTGTCATTTGTATTCTAACTATGGAGGATTAAAAAAAACCCTGTTTTTACTCGTCGTACCACTGCGCTCATGCCCATGCATGATTTAGTCGACAACACAACTTCGACGCGACCGACTGACGGCTACATTTACGACATAAGACGACTGACGTCACATAGTGACAGAGATAAATGAGGCCGCAAATCTCGTCTGTCCGCCGCTCCAGCTAGCCAAGCTAGCAGCGTGCGTGAGCTGCAGGACAGCGATGGGAATGTCTAGGGGGTGGGGGTGGGGGTGGGGGTGGGGGAAGTGTCAAGCACCAGCCACTGGAAATACACACTCGGGCCAATTTTGGCACACTAACAGATATTATTTCACCATTTGAAACAAATAAAGAAAAAGAAAGAAATAATGTTTCCAAAGGGTGTTAAAGAAGTGCTGAAGATTCGCCTGAAAGCGCTTCGTAGTGCTCCGATCTGCTGTGTTCTGATTGGTCAAAGCCAGATTGTCAGGAACTTAAATGTTCATGAAAACAAACCTACCTATTTGCTAGAGTTTTAGCTCCTTCATGATGTTGAATACTAAGAGCCCAATCTGTAATTTGGCATCTAGTACAGGAAAGATGGCAAAAAAACTAAATAAATCTATTCTACTCCTTCAAAGTGAGACCCTTTAAAAACTATCGTGACAGCTGATAATAAAAACTACAAATGTGGAGGCTGTGCCAGCTGTGCTAGCTAACGAAATAAAACTCCCGGAAGAGGAACAATTTAGAGGTGAAGCGGCATCACGATGACGAGCGGCCAGGCCTCGAGGTGACGAGATGGTGGGAGATGTCGCGTGGAACGCACCCCCCGGGTGCAGGAGGGACTGGTCACATGACACAGCGCGGAGCGCTTGAGGTGGTACGACGACAACACGCCAGCAACAGACGATGGTTGGACAGTGGCAGCTGCCGCGCTGCAGAAACTCCCCACTGCAGCTCTACCAGTTCACAGGTTCTCAGTGGAGGAGGTGTTGGAATAAAGCCACGCCCCTTTTGTCTCTTTGTGTGCTTCACAGTGCGTGGACATATTTACAGCAGGCGGAGGAGCAAAATGTAAACATCACGGGCAGAGTGGTAATAGAGTGAGATATTTAAGCTTCTGCAGCTTGTTTGGAATGGAGGCCACAGACGAGACGCGCAGGAGGCCACTGACACCGCAAACAAAGCACAGGAAGTCCAACAACTGTACGACGCACCGGAGTCGCCCCTCTTTCACCTCACAGAAAACCTCCCCACGCTCTCCTCCTGGACTAGAAACCAAAGTCGAAAACAATTTGGTCCTCAAAGATGGCGATGAGCAACATGATGGCGAACCCGGTGACCAGGCCGAGGTTCTGCAGGATGAAGTGTCCCAGCTGGCAGCGCTTGTGGTCCTCGCTGTCCCCGTGAAGCATTTCGGGCAGCTGTGAACAAAGAATGAAATAAAATCGTGGATGATGGGAGGCGCAGGGCGTGACAGCGTAACTCCTCCTCCCCTGGAAGCTCAGCACGCCGCCTCGCCACGAGGGCCAACTCACCATATCCACCAGCGCCACGTAAAGGAACATGCCGGCCGTGATGGCGAAGATCCAGCTGGTGACGTTCTCCGTGTACTGGCCCACCGCCGTGCCGATCATCATGCCAACGTAGGCCATGAGGGCGGACAGCAGGTTGTAGGCGATGGCCTGCTTCACAGACATCCCCGCTTTGAGCAGCACCGCGAAATCACCTGTCAGTCAGAACACACAGTCACCGAAACGGCGTGGGAGCGGAGCCCGCTCGCCTCGCTGCCACGCATCCTCTATCATGCCAAATCTGCGTCTCACAAGGTGGGTTTTGAACTTCCTGTTTCCTCTCCGCTGCCTATAAACCCCGGCTGAAACCATCAACGTGTCTGCCACCTTGTCTTCAAACAGGCGGAACGTTAGGCTCCTTCCCAAGGAATTCCTTCAGCTCTCGTGGTCGCGCGTGCGTGCGGCGGCGTCTGCATCCTCTCAGCGGAAACGCTCTGGATTCACGGGGAGAGACGGCGGATGGCCTACATTCCCCGCTCCGCGCAACAAGCGGCCCCTTTTTTCCGGCTAATTACCACAATGAATATATTAACCCTCCGCTCTCATCCATCCATCAGGCCCAGAGAAACAGGGGGAGGGATTTAAAGACAGATCGGCACGCACCTCATCTCGGAGGCTTTTGCTCCTCAACACTCCGGCGTTTCCGGCGCTCAGACACGCCTGCCGCCGCCGCCTCATCTACTACAATTAACGTACCCGTCGCTGCCAATTAGCTTCACTCTGGGTGGTTAAAGAACTCTCGTAATCATCATCTTTTCCATACAGCTGCCAGTCAGAGCTGCTTTTATTGTGCTCCAGAGGAGCTGAGGGGGGCCCACTTGTCAAGCAGCTCGGGTCCTGTGACAGCAGCCGCAGACGTGTCAACATGGAAGCGGAATTTTTCAAGTCGGCGACGTCCTCGATGCAGCATGATGGGCCGTCGGTTTTTTCCGGGCTTATTTATAGACTCAATTTGATCAACAGATGCTGATGTAAATGTGAAAAATTAATCATGAAAACTGTTCCAATATTGAGTTTAGTATTTAGTGTAAGAACGTATCAATATTTTTTGACATTAGCCATGGAGTAGGCGCTCCTGGAAAACTAGGATCCATATCAATGGGAATGCCAATATTAAATTACATGGAGAGTGATCTGGTAAGTCTTCCCTAGATGGGAATAGCACTGCGGTTAACCATCTGAATATGAGCCAAGCGGAGTAAAAATAGCGATAAAGGGGACAGAAATGTTGGAAAAAGAATGTTTTTCTATCTCGGAGTTTTGCTCGCACAGCCAATTTTTTGGCAGGGGGAAAGCGTTAAAGCATTTTTCTCCAGTACATAAACAAAACATGACTTTCATCCAACTTTATCTTACATGATTTTTCAGCAGGAGCCCATTTTCTCTAGTTTCATGTCCACGTACTGCAACAGAAGAGGCTGGGACGGGCAGACAGACCCACTGAAGGCTATCTGTCAGGGCTTTGCACCACATTTGCCACTGTTCTCTTCATCAGTTGCACAAATTAAGACATGACAACAGCACTGTGACCGGAGACATCATTATTCCCCATCAGCTGTAGCTGGCCTCCCTTTTTGTCTTGATGCTTCTAAACAAACAGGCAAAGGAGAGTGCTGGGGTGAGCAGTAACCGCACCACTGTGAGCTAGAAAAACTCTGTGCCCGCCGAGTCAAATTGAATCTGAAATGTCCTCGGAGAAATGGGACTTAAATGCAAATATTTGTCCTGGCAGCTGCGCTGTCTTCCAGCCTGACTGTACTGAACAATGTGTGGCAGACAGAAATGCTTCATCTTTGCTGACAGACACACCGATAAGCGGATCTGACCATCTGGGGGTGGGGGGGTGAGTGGTGATTATTACTACTGCTGGGGTTTAACAAGCACTGAGGGAAGCAACTTGGTTTCAAAGTTTTAGCTCGAGTGGGGAAAATGCTGTCTTGACTTGGCAGTGACTGCCAGTTCAACTATTCTCACAGCCTTCACGATGTCGCTTTAATAAATGATGCCGCCTGTGACGCGCCGACAACTCGGGAAACAAGATAATCGACGCAATTTACTCACCGAGTTCGTGAGGCAACTCGTGGCAAAAGACGGCCACGGACGTGCTGATGCCTCCTGTCAGGTTAGCGCTGAAGGCGGCACCTGCAGGAACAAGGGGTCAAAGAAATCGCTCATTAGCTCACCGTTCTGTGCCGAAACCAGATTAAAAATGAGATTTAACAATAGAAAATACTTTCAGATTCAGCTCCAGTGGAGCCGGTAGAACGACAGATACGAGCTCTCACCTATAGCCAGGCCATCGCTGAAGTTATGCATGCCGTCCCCCATGATCACCATCCAGGCAATGCTGGCGATACCAGCGTCCTTCATCTCCTGGTCAGAGTGGCAGTTTCCTCCGTGGGAATGGCCGTGGCCGTGGGAGTGCCCCTGATACTTTGCCTTTTGCTCCTTCTGGGTGGGCGAGGCGTGGGAGTAGGAAACGGCCGGCACCTTGCTCGTGGACGAGTCGGGCGTCTGGACTTCTGTGAGCTGTGTGTCGTTGTGGCCGTTGTCATAGGAGCTGGCGCAGTTTTCCGGGTCTGGAGAAGGGTCAAAAGTGTCATGGTGGTACGGAGAAGCCAAGTTACCCCAAACAGCGTTTTTGCTATTTTTACCTCCACTCAGAGGCTTAAGGTGCAGCCACTCTGCATCTGAGCGACGATTTAACTTGTGGTCGGACAACTTCCGGCCTATCTTTCCCTCCTCGTTCACTTTCGTCATGACCTGAGAGTGAGAAAACATCAAACATTAGCCCCAGAAATTCATTCAGCGTCTGTTTCAACTAATGAAACGGAGAAGCTACTTCGGAGGTCTTACCCTGTGGTCTTTGTAGTGTTTAAACATGCCAATACAATGTTCAATGATGAAGAGGAGGTAGATGCCCGCCAGTGCCGTTAAGCCCTTCCACACTCCGTCAAAGGCTGAAGCTAAATTAACGCTGTGGCTATGGCCGTGCTCACTGTGGTCATGATTCCCTTGAGACTATAAGAAGAGAGAAACCAGAGAAGGAGCTGAGTCACAGCTTATCAGGGAAAAAAAGGTCTGCACATATCTGCAAGTCTGTAGGGGGAAAAACAGTCTGAGCAGAGGATGGCTGCAGATCAAAACACCTTCAACCACAAATGACACATAAACTCCAGTATCTAAAAAAGTCCAGAAGCGGCTCGGCTAGACGTGCCAAACTCACGTGAGGAAGCAGATGGAGGAGGGCGTCGCCACTCAGGGTGCCCACTGCGAGAGCCACCAGGAAGGTGAGCAGGAACTTGAAGCAGGACTGTTTGAGGAAGGGTACGAGCACCACGCCCAGCAGGGACAGCAGGCTGATGATGGTGATGGACACGAAACCCCAGAGCCACACCCACACTGCAGGAGGACACCGATGATCATTTAGAGGAGCCGAGGAGTGACGAGAGTGACAAGATTTCAGCCAGCTGATTATAGCAGCATTTTTCTGTCACCGAGCTGCTGTTTCAAGCTGTTTGCGATCCATTTTCACACACCCCCCAACGAGTTTTCACTCCGTGTGCCCTTGTGATGATACACTGGGCCTAAAGCAAGAAATGTGAAGTGATATTTCAGCACATTTCTGCTCGGCCCATTTGTCATTCAAGGCCCCAGACATGACACGTGAAGCAGAAAAGGAGAAAATCAGAAAGGCACGCCATCCGTTAAAGCGTCGGTCCACCTGTCTGCCCAGGATGTGTTCCACTGAAACAATTTCCCCATCACAGGAGACAAAGCCGTTAATGTTGTATGAAATCCAATATCACACCAAAGCTGGTGATAAGTTCGCTAAAATGGATCCTTTACTGCTGACATTTAGCTTTAGGAACGCTATTGACTGAAATGCAGTCTGCATGTAATGTGCATTTACAGACAGTTGACTTCAGCCTGGAGTTCAGGAAGTAAGACTACAAAATAAAAGAGAAAATGGGAAGAAATGGGAAGAAATCCTCTCCTTGGAGTTGTGCGTCACGTAGCCTCTAGAGTCCCATTTCAATGTAACGTTTTATCACTCCAATAAAAACACTTTTTCAACTCTTCGACTACTTTTTCATGACACATCTTAGCTTACAATTTTTCTTTTCCCCATAAGTGTTAAGAAAATGTTTAAAAAATAAAAACCAGTCTGAAACGGAGCCAGTTTTCAACACAATCAAATAACAAAGGTAGTTGAAATCCCAAAGGGATTGTCAAAGAATCCACTGCTCGTGGTCAGAGCTGTTCTGATCAGCATAGCTTTCAGTTTTACCCCTTATTGAGCCTTAATATTTCACAATTCACAAAAAAGAAACAGAATCTGCCGCTTAGCCAGGGGGGGGATGAATAATAACACTAAAATCAGGAAGGCAGACTCTTCCTCTCCTTGCCTAATGGGCCCCAGGTGGTGTCGCCTGTGAAGAGATGCTTAAACATGCCTTATGCTTGACAGAGCAGTCTTTAGAGGGACTGAATCAAGCTGTTACCGTCCCATTACCCAGCTGTAGGATTAAAAAACATTCGAAAAAGTGCCTCCACCCAGGAAAGGGAAGGCGGGTCTTCCTCGGGGAGGAAATATTCAAAGTGAAGAGGAGGGCCTGATGCTTCCATCCTGATTGCGGAGCCACTTGTCATTAGCTTCATGGAAGCTTCCCACCGTGTCCCTGCCTCTCATGTGAGACTGTGCTCACCGTCTCCCCATAAATGGGCGGAGCTTTGCATATTCATTGATCTGTTCATGAGCATTTTGAAGCATTCCTATTAGTTTCCCTCCTGTCTGAAGGACCGCATCTGGCTTATTTTGACTGGCTTTTACAGTTCCAGGCGGATCTCGACAATCTGTGACATCCGACATCTGTGCTCGTTCTCACACTCGGCACATTTCACAGTGATCAATGCAGGCAAATAAAGTCATCCCGGAGGTTTGTGCGCCAGACGCAGGAATGCCTGCTGATTACTAGAAAACACAATAACTCAACATAATAATGGCAATAAAAACTATTCGTAGCGTTCCAATAGTTGGATGACACCGCATCTGCGTTCCTTTGGTATCTTTTACGAGACGCGGACAGAGAATCTGATTTCTTTTTCCACTGATAACCATTTTATCACTAACGCTGGGTTTCTGGTTTCATTCCTAAGGTTCTGGTGCTCCTGTCGAGTGCTTCCGGATTTGTTGTGTTAGCAGAACACTGTGCTGCCTGAGAGGCAACTGCACATCAGCCAAACAGTACATCGCTGTGGGTTCTTAGCACCCGCACAGCTCATCCGTTTTTCAATCTCATTATTCCGATGTAGTTGTGTATTTTATGTGCGTGTAGACATGGGGGAGGAGGGTGCGAGGCGGGGGTCGTGGGGGGTTGAAACAATGAGGGGAAGGCCCACTGGTCTGTGTCTTCGCTCCAATTACACATCCCCTGCGAGCCATGACTCAGAGAAAAAATGGCCCGTGTTGCCTCCCGGGCTCTCCTAATTGGCACGGTATAAAAAGAGAGGGGAGTTAGGACCATAAAGAAACTCACAACAAAGTTTCATAGCTCCCACGTGGATGCTGGCAGGAGGTAAATGTGAGATAGCGTCGTGGCGTGCCGTGATGCCTACGGTTGCATCTGGGCGCCCCATTACAGACAATCCAATGCTGCTAGTTTTCCACTAATGAGGAGAGATTTCTGCCCCTTTGACTTGTTCTTGCCTGTTCCATAGAGCCATTATCATTTTTATGACCGTTTTCAGTGTTGGCACACTGCTGCCTGCAGCGGGAGATAGAAGTGACTCTGGGGAGGAGTGTGTGTTTTCTAATTAAAGTTATAAGAGGGCACGTGGTTAAAGATTTAGCTCCTGATCCAGTCCTGATCCAGTGAACCGTACGAATGAACTAGTTCCTACTTTACTGACAGTGTTACTCCACCATAAAGTTCATAACAGCTACAGCAAATAACAGTATTTCAAATGTTAAAAGAAGGCCGTGGCTCTTCAACCGTTTAAATAATACAAATATACGGCATGTTAAAAGCTGCAATAAGGTCTGACCTAAATAAAACTGACTGCTGTTATCGTTAAATGCATTTTCATGACAGTAAACAAGTGTCACATGACCTGTCTGTCAATCTTTGTCTTTAGAAGTGAGTGTTTATTGTCCAGTTTGATTAGTAGAAGTGATTTATCACTTTATTCCACAAGCTGCTCAAAGAGCAGAAACAGCTTTTTCTATTCATTTGGGTTGAATCAGTCTCGGTAATCATTTCCCCGATACTGTATATACGATTTGTAAAAGTTAATAACAAAAAGACCTGCAGTGATAATACGGCCCGGCAATCAGCTCAGACAATAATAGCATTAGAGCAAAACGTCAATAGGCCATTCAGTCAGCAAATGACTCACTGATTATTTGCTCATTGTTATTTAGAGGGGCCACACCTCCACTCACAGGTGTGTCGAGCTGACCTAGAAAACTTGTGCTTCTGACACGCTGATATGCACTATCTGTCTGATAAGAAGCTGCCCTCACGTGTCCGTAAGATACTGCTGTGGCAATAAGATTAATAAGACCGTGCTTACTGGCAGGCTTTGTTTGCCTCGCGGTTTCACTATTTCTAAAACAAAGCATGTTGGGAAAAATCTACCAATAATAATGAAATCATACACTGTAGCCTCACCAGTACTGAGGGGCTCCAAAGGTTCCTGTTCCACCATCTGATGGTCGTGCCGGATGCAGACGCGGCTGTCAATCTGGTAGAGCAGAGCTGGACACAGGTAGGTAAACTGGCTGGGGGAGATCGGCGAATCGGGGTTCAGGCCATAATATTGGAGTAGCTGAGTCAGGTTCAGACACTGGAGTGAAGCCAACATAAAAGACATGAAACAACAACAGTCACGTACACTCGCAGGTGTGTTCAGTGGAGTTTAAATCAGTCCCACCTCCTCGTGCTGATGAGCCACTTCTCCTTGGTGCTGAGGTAAAACTGCAGCTGGCAAGGTGGGTGCCCCGGGTCCCCCCGATACTTCTCGCTTATCTTTCCGAACGCTGACGTGGGTGTCACCATGGCGATTGTGACTGTGTTCGGACTGATAGTCGTGACCTTCGGATGCTGGTGGAAGAGTAGACATCTTGCTCCTTCTTCTCTGTCTTCTAGACTGGGCAGGCTTTGGGGGCCTCTTGGGCTGACTCAAAGTAGTAGAGGGAGAAGATGGTGGCTCATGGTGGACCTGGTGGTCCTGGTTGGTTATGGGAATAACAGTACCTGTCTGCCCCCCATGGATGTCATTATGATTGTGATCACTGTGGTCACCATGGTCACTGTGTTGATGGTCACCATGGTCTTGTTGGTGGTCGCTGTGGTCACCATGGTCATGGGGTTGATGGTCACCATGGTCTTGTTGGTGGTCGCTGTGGTCACCATGGTCATTGTGTTGATGGTCGCCCTGGACTTGTTGGTGGTCGCTGTGGTCACCATGGTCATTGTGTTGATGGTCGCCATGGTCTTGTTGGTGGTCGCTGTGGTCACCATGGTCATTGTGTTGATGGTCGCCATGGTCTTGTTGGTGGTCGCTGTGGTCACCATGGTCATTGTGTTGATGGTCGCCATGGTCTTGTTGATGGTCGCTGTGGTCACCATGGTCATTGTGTTGATGGTCGCCATGGTCTTGTTGGTGGTCGCTGTGGTCACCATGCTGATGATCACTGTGGTCTTGTTGGTGGTCACTGTGGTCACCATGGTCATTGTGTTGATGGTCGCCATGGTCTTGGTGGTGGTCGCTGTGGTCACCATGGTCATTGTGTTGATGGTCGCCATGGTCTTGTTGGTGGTCGCTGTGGTCACCATGGTCATTGTGTTGATGGTCGCCATGGTCTTGTTGGTGGTCGCTGTGGTCACCACGCTGATGATCACTGTGGTCTTGTTGGTGGTCACTGTGGTCGTGATCTTTAAGACTGCTGTGGTTATGAGGATTTTGAAGTTCAGCAGTGGCGTTCTTGTGTTTCGGCTGCACTTGGGTCTGCTCGTGTTTGCGTTTTCTCTCATCCGTTGTCGGCACATGTCCATTGTCCCGTTTAAGGCCATTATCCTCTACTTTGGTGTGATTGTGATTATGCTCCGTGTTGTGGTCGTGGTCATGGTGGTGGTCATGGTCATGGTGGTGGTTATGAATATGATCATGATTGTGATCGTGGTGGTGGTGGTGGTGATCCTGATCATGGTCGTGGTCATGATCGTGACCATTTCCTGCTGGTGTCCCAGCAACCGGAGCATCAGCAGTGGGCTGCTGATTGCATCTCTTCGGGTCTTGGTCTATGTGAGGATTGTGGGTATCGTGGCTGTGGTGGGGATGTCCATGTCCATGTCCATGACCGTGTCCATGACCATGCCCATGACCATGACCATGGCCGCTGTGGCCTTCCTTCACAGAAGAATGTGTGTGCATGTCCCCCTGTGCATCAATCAGATCCAGGTGAGATACATGGTCATGACCCAGCTCATCATGTTCCACCTCCACCACTTTCACCTCTCCCAAACCTAAACTAAAAAGTAAACTCTGAAAGCCGTGGAAATCTAGCCGGCCTTTTTGGCCATATCGCTTGAACAGCTGCTGGATGTAGAAATGCTGCTCCTCTTCCAAAGTGTGCCCTTGAGAACCACTGGGCTCTGAGGCCAGAGGGGCCTCTCTCACGTACGGAGCCTGAGAAATCTGTAGGTCACTGTGGGAGTGGTCATGCCCACCATGCTGGTGACCGTGCTCCAGCTCATGGCAATGGTTACCCTGATGGAAGAGGAAGGTGAGCACACACAGGAAACAGAACTTGGTGTGCACTTGTACTCGCATTGTCTCCTCAATTGTGGTCTCCTTCCTACACAGGAGGGTGAAACAAACACATTTTGTCACATAAATGATGAATATGGAGCAATATATTCACTTAAACATATGCAATGCATTTATGAGAAGTGAAAGGCTTTAAAGGTTTGTTTTGGTTGTCTGACTTGCAAATCTCAGATTTAAACAGCAGCAAATCAGTGTGACATCTATAAGGCAGGTGCATCTAACGATGACTGAAGGTGTGACTTCACTTCCTGTGCTGTCTTTAATCAAGTGAGCTAAACTGTCTGTTATCAGTGTGCCTGAATTAACTTTTTTCACCAATAGATATAAAAATAGTGAAACTGTTAGCACATATTACAGAAAACATTAACTTTTCCCTTATGTGTTAAACCTTAAATAGAGCCGTTATTTGTCTGATTACTAGCTGGTTAACATGCAACTGATTACTAGCTGGTTAACATGCAACTTTGAACAGCACAGATTCGTGTCACAATCACACTGATTAAATCGCTGTTATCGCTCTGTAAACCGAACCATCGACGAGCCCCAGCGTAGAGCACCACTGTAACAGTATTTTTTAAACGTGTACACTTTTTCTGTCCCCATTGAACTAATATCAATAACAGAAAAGTTTATCCAAAAGCTAATTTAAGCTAATGTGTTTGTGGTGCCAGCGCACCACAAACCCTTCTGTCCAAACCCTTAAGCTTAGCATAACAGATCTAATCAGGGAACCTTCTGAGTACAATACGCTCCTTGAGAAGCCTTGGTGATTAATTGTTGCCCCCCCTCCCCCCAAAATGGCCCTGCAGCAGCAATATCATTCTAGTCAAGTGATTCTCATAAGGTCTCTGGTCATGCCTGTAGGTGAATGATGCATGAGGAGTGAGGTGATGTCAGATGATTAACCGGAAACTGACAACATCCACAAGAGGTACGCTAAACTCACACAGATACCGAGCTGCTTGTTAGGAATAAAAGCAAGATGGATGCTGCCTTTATTATGGTATGGATAGTGTAGCAGCAGTAACTCCTGACTGTGAACTCATGGGAGCTCCTCCAACAACAACAATGCAATCCAATGCGTTCAAAATGAGTTGCTTCTACAACTATTTCTTTTATCTGCTAGTGGTGTTAGCGTGACTAAATGTCATGATTTATTAGCCATATTTTGGTTTCGTGATTGTGAATGACTGACGGCTGAGTTCTGACTGGATGGAAGTAGCTGCTTCTAGGATTTATCTTGTTGGAATAATATGCTGAGAATTCTAAATGATTGTTTTTGCTGGGAAAATGACTGTTCCCTGCATCCCTGACTCCAAGACATGTGATGCAGAACTCTGATTATAGTCATTTGCAAAGATGTGGTCGTTGTTCAGACGACATCATTTGGGCATTAACTAAATTCCCACTTTATTATGTGGGATTAAGGATGTCGCTGAACGTCATCCACGTCGAACAGAATCTTGACTTCAGAGAATTCATCCAAACTTTAGTTGGTTTTTCAAAGACATTTCACCTCTTTCCCACGAGGCTTCTTCTGCTATGAACATAATCTATACATAGATCATATGGCCATGCCAAACGCAGGTACGTTTATCTACGATATGAATGAAGACTATATAATTGTTTGCACCATATAAAATGACAAAAAGAGTATTAGAATACGAACAAATATTTCAACAAAACATGAACTAAAACCTTCTGCTTATCTCCGTCTGGCCTCACAGCCTATAACAAACTCAAGTCTACTCACCACAGCGTGCGCTACAGTGACAGTCTTCGGATTTGAGTGCGTCGAGAACAAAATGATAACGTTGCTGCTCTAAAAGACTTTATAAGCACGAGACAGCAGTGACCTATGAACCTTTGCGGCAGATAGGATGGAGGAGAGGCAAGACCTTTTTATAGGAGCACAGCCTTTGAGCAGGAACACAGCAGACTGTGTTTGTCTGATTACATTCTTTGAGGGGAATCCTTATTTCTATTTACTGGTCTTGTAGCGGTGCATATCACAAACCACACGTCAGAGTTAGCATTACAACCCTTTATAGGTGCAGGGCTGATGTAACTGATGATTAAAACTGATTTCTGCTCTTTATACTATGGTTAAAAGAAGATTAATTACAATTACCTATTTTTTTCTTTTTTTAAAAAGTGTGCTTTGCTACCTCACTAAACTACCTCCTAAATTTGTGCTCATCACCTGAACCCCGCCGTTCTCCCTGCACGCCAGTTTAAATGTCTTATTTTGACACACATGTACAATAAATTCCAATAAATTAACACAGTTGTAGATTAGATTCCATTAAGAGGATATTACACATTAACCACAATCATTTCCTAGCACTGTTTATCTGCCACGATAACAATAATAAAAAGTGAAAAGTCCCCAAAAAACATTATTTGTATTAATGATTAATTATTACTGGGTCAACAACAACTTAGACTTAATTTCTTTGAACCACCAACATCGCATCTCTTTTAGCTAAAGGCTAATTGAAGCAAACATGAGTAAATATCCTGTGGACAGGATGGAATTCACCACATCTCATACGTTGAAATGCAGCACTTATAATTAACGTGATAAATAAACACAAATTACTGTTACTGTAACAAATATTCTGCGGGAAAGTAAACGTGTGCTCTTTATTTTTTGGCCGGATGTGAACCTTTGCCATACAAAGACATGGGATGTCGTATTCACATGTTTTCTATACATTCACAGGACAACCAACAGGAAAATAAGCTACAACATTCCTGATGATAACAGGACACTCATTATTTGCTTAAAGAGTAAATAATGACCTTGGCCCTAAAGCTGCTTCATATGATTTTCACCCGACTGTCTTTCCCTGCTAGAATAACGCTGCTGTCTGCAGGAACAGAGGAGGAACCAGTCACTGTAGCACAACTGCATCATCAGAAATGTATCAAATGCTAGCACGTAGCATCTCCCTATATTTAATCATTAGCTTTTGAATTGAAAAGCAGAATTTGCTTCAAAACATCACACAAACATGTCGGTAGAGGTCTGTTTTTTTCTGGCTTGGGGTGCAACTGAATGCCAATGGTCACATGAGCACCCTGCCTGACGTCATTGTTGAGGTTTTTAATTGTCTCCCTATAGTTAGACCACAGGCACAGTGGAATTCATCACACCTTGCAGGTGTCAGACTCCCCTCACGTCTGCTAGCAAACGATGTTGTCACTGCACGCTAAAAACAGCAGTTATGGTATTCATATGAAGAGCCAGGGACAATTGTTAGATTTAGTTTGAAAAGTCCCAAACGTTGAAACAGCAGCCCATAAACAGTATTTAGCACAGTCGCTGTGAGTATGAACACTTCACAAACCATATCCTGAATTAATTTTATGCCATTAAATTCCATCTAAGGTAGCGAGTGGCTGTAATAAATGGATGGATGGCTGCAGAGACCAGCTCAAAATACACCGAGATCATTTGAGACGAGACAAACGTATCTTTCAGCTAATGCCCTGCGTCCCTCCGTGGGGTGCGATTAGGCTGGAGGATAACGTGACCAAGGGGTTACAGGAGATCTTACTCTCCCGATCTCTGAGTCAGACTACAAAAAATAGCAGCAGCTATCTGAGATATGTATGCACCAAACAGGGTCGTGAGGACAGTGTTGCCGAGAAACCACTTGGTAAAAACTCCACAGCTCAGCAGATGGTGCTCAGTCCTGAAATATTCACATCCCAGTGTTAAAAGTAACCACAAGTCAAGATTAAACAGTCCTGGAAACACAACAGACAGCCACCGTGCACAAATCAAAGGGATTCTTCCTGCTCACCTCACAAAAATAAGCACATCCACACTAAAATGTCCATCTCAAAAGTAACACGGGCATAAGAGTGAACCTCTTCAGACCTCCGAGGGCAAAGGCTTCACTAATTTGAGCAGAGAGGATTGGAGGTGTGGGTGGAGGGCTGAGGGAGTATGCATGTCTGCATGTTTGAGCAGCAGGCAGCAGATCATCCACCTGAAAAGCTCCTGATTGTCCGACTGCACCGCTGTGAGGGAAGTCGGTTGGGAGGTTGTTTTTTTTTTTTAAAAGGCAGGAAACTCTCAAAACATCTCTCTGCCTTGTTAAGTTTGCCTGATCTGTTCATTAAAATAGAGGAATGTCCTTGGAACCAGCTGCAGATTTCCAGGCTTATCCACCCATCAGCCCTGATATGGACTGACACGTGCCTCCCAGACGTATGGGCTCTGGAGTTTCATACTCATGCAACAGCGCAATCATTCGAGAAGTGACCTGAATTAGACAACACAAGTGCTTGAAAAGCGCTAACAGATGTTTTACTACCGATCGTAGGTGGAAACTTACGCTACTTTAACACTAATGTAACGAATCCGTGTGTCAGCCAATTTAAGTTTGGATATTTGTGTTTGTGACCAATAACGCAGATGGAAATACAAGATGGTGTGATTAAAATGCCACCTTTTGTGGATCACCCAGCAGTTGCTGATCTTAATCTTGCGTGATCGTTAGTAATATTCCTGTGGAACGGACACAACTACAATGTTAAGTTAAATCTTAAAACCCTGGTGGAATCCCAACCCTGTTGTTTTTGCTGTATCCCTCTTACATCCAAAATAAGCGGCGCACCTCTCCCCCAACGCTTGTGTAAACAAGGCCCAGATCATCTTTCCCTTCGGTTCTTTCAACTGTTTAACAAAGGTGGTGTCGCACGTAAAGGAAAACACCCATTCTCCGTAGTCAGTTTCATATCGGGGGAACATTCGTCTGGATCAGTTTTCTCAGCATTTATTCCAAGAAAAGCTTGAATTTAACAATGCAAAGGTCTTTCCATACCATAAAACCCCTCAGAACTGCTTTGTGGACTATAACTGCACACATAAGAAGCTTACACCTTCAATACATCCGGGGGCTCAGTAGCTTCAAGGAACTTTAGGTTAAATTTAGGTTCGCCATGTTGGACGTGGCTATTCCCATGTTCACAAAGTTGAAGGGGTCTGGTGATAGTGGTTCGATGGTGCAGTTTTATCAAGTTAGGAACAAGATCTGCGTGAGACTGCACAGAACAAGGTCACATGTGCTTTAATCTTCCAGATCACACATCCTCAGAGATCCGGGGCAGCACCATGTGCGATGTTCACAGAACTGTGCGGCAAACGCGCATTTCGCCAAGAAATAAATATTACGCCTTACGCAAAGAGAATTAAGAGAGAGGAATTCCACGAAGAGAATAATTTCACTTTATTAACGAGATAGAGCAACAATTCCGTCCATACGTTAAGGGACTGCTGAACTCTACACGGCACATGGACAGCACCTTGACCAAAACTTCAGTCTAACACGCACGAAAGAGCACATCCCGACATAATACCTTGGTATCGGCTACGAAACACGGTACGGAAAAAAAAAGGCGAAGCTTAAACAAACCTAGTCCGCTTGTTTCGAAACGACAAGCTAGTTTGCGACATGCTAACATTGAAGCTAGCCTTGAGGCATTGATTCTACCCGCTACAGTCAGCTAGCACAGGTCCCAGTGAAAATTAGCCCACTGCCTACAATGAGCAGTGGCATTTAATGGTGTTTTGAATGAAATATTGAGAACAGGTGTTTAAAAACGGCAAAGAAAACAAGACGCGCACTAGCAAAGCACCGGCAGGGTCCATGTTGTGGGAGTAAATGATAACAAATGGCTTTATATAGTTACCTCACTCGAGTGCCGTGTGCATCTCCTCTCCGCTCGGTACCAAAATTCCCCTCCCCGTCCGATTTACGTCAACGCGCGAAGAGCAAGTCATTTACCAACGCCCTCTACGAACTTTACGTAGGATGTGGGCCGGGTATGGCCAGTTAAAACAGCGATCTAGGAAAAATGCGCAGCGCGCGGTGGAGAACGCTGACGCCCTCCTCCTCCTCTCGTCACGCTGTATGTGGCCTGTCATGTGACCACAATGCGGAAGTGAGTAAGAAACTGCAGAGAGAGAGAGAGAGAGAGAGAGTTTCCTGTGAGAGTGACAAGTTCCTTATTTGCTCTAACTCGAAAAACTTTTATTTTAACAGAAACTGGGCATATTTTCATGATTTATTTCAATGGCACATTTCCATGTTTTATCTAATGTTATCATATACCGCCTTATAAAGTGATAGATAGATAGATAGATAGATAGATAGATAGATAGATAGATAGATAGATAGATAGATAGATTCTAGTTACTCATCAGCACACGTTTATACATTTTTGTACACTATATTTTTGAAGCATGAATACTCCCCCTCTTGATCAGCCCATACAGATAATTAAAGGCAATTAAACCCATTGTGTACCCTCCCGCTGACCCCGAAAGGAATAAAGTTGTTAAGAAGATGAGACAAGAATTAAACACCACAATGAAAAAATGCACCTCCTGACAACAAAATGACTTTAAGGAACATAAAGTGTTAAAACGTCATTACAATATTACTGTGAGAGAAAAAAGACATTATGTCATTCAATTAAAGCAAATCAGGGCACATTTTTCCCCATTTAATCCTATTATTGACCTTGTTTATTTATCGATTTACTATACAACATACTACTCCCTGACTGGAGATATTTCACATCATATCATACTACATGATGGGGTTTAGGTGACAAAATGCTCCAGACCACTGGCTCCCAGCCTTCCTGTAGAGCATGTAGCCGTTTGATGGCCTGAGCCACTGTTCAGGTCATTTCTGTCGGCCTTGTAACACCTGGGTCCACTTGAGCTCCTCCCTGACATGTGTCTCCCTTCTGACATTGGCTTCCTCCTGAAACGTCAGGTATTAATAACAAGTGATTGGCAGCCATGTTCCCATTTAGCACTCTGGCCATGGTGCCTTGGGGTCCAAACCAATCATGAAGCCATAGCAGGGGTGTAGTAGTGGCTTTCACTGTCATTTAACCGGTACCCGGCCCCGGCAGACAGTGAATGAAAAGTGCCAAAGGCTGCATTGAATTATGAGCACCTCTCAGCCCCAGCTGTATATACAACCAGGCACAGGGAGCCATTTCCAGCTAAAATGCCTCTTGCTGCAGACTACTGTGGTAATATTTCATGGACTGCAAACAGAATTGTTATGGTCTGGAGGCAGACTACCTATGCGATCTTAATGACTGGCATGAAAGACAAGATGCTGGCTTGTGGTTGAATTTATTTTCTTTTTTTTATTACTTGGTGCTTAAAAATATAGATGGTTTTTTTTAATAAGCACAGCAAATATAAAATTTCATGCCAGCCTGAGGCCACAGGGGCCTAAACAGCCACCAAGCATAATTACAGAGACAAGTGAAATAGCCCTTTTGTGTCATATACCTTATTTTATACCTATATTACCAGAATCAAATTAAGGTCATCCATCTTGAATGCACACTTTCAGTTAATGGGAATAGGCATATTGTCACCATTGTGAGTGTGTGTGTGTGTGGATGTGTGTTCCCAGTTGACATTTTGCTGATACAGAGCAATATTGGCAGGCCAGCAGACTGGCTGCTCCATACTGGAGGGCGGCCAAAGCCGGGGAGGAGGGGGGGGGGGACAGTGCAAGTGACAAGTTTTAAATATCAGCTCATTAGCCACCTGTAAATCCATCTAATGAGGACTGGAGGATTTTTTTATTCCTTCTAATTGGGTAGAGTTTGCAGAAAGGCAAATGCACCCGCTGGATTCCCCTCTGGTTTGTTGTATTTGCCAGAGCTGTAATGCACACGGTGCTTCACTGGCCAACCAGAACCAGCACTCTGAGACTCACAGCACGTGCCTGATCGATGTAAAGCAGAAGGCAGGTGCCCAAAAGGCTCCATTAGGCTTGTAGTTGGATGGCATGAATAACCACAGATGCATTGCTTCAAACTACATGCAATGACCCATACACAGTGTATATATATATATATATATATATATATATATATATATACTGTATATACAGTATACACACACACACACACACAAACACACACACACATACATACATACATATACACACACACAGCTACACAGAGTGCTTTTACAGCTTAATTGGTAATTAGTTGTTGTTTTGCTGCTGCGCACATATGGCAGATGTTAGATTAGATACATGAGCCTTTACTTGCTCTTGTATTGTCTTGTAATGTCAGCGCAAGACAAAACTGGCTTTTCAACCTCCTTATATGCTGTCGATATGTCACAAAAACATTTAAAAAAAATCCCAACTGCATCTCTCTCGTCTTACAGGTGACAGATTTTGCTTCTTTCATCGCAGTAATAGCCACAAATGTTCCAAATATGGTAAATGATGTGTTAAGAAGGCACCGGATCATAAATAAGACCACGTGTTCAAAAAATAAGAGCTTTATTCTTTTCCAAATCCCGTCTTCCTCCCGACAGCTCTGGCATTTTCCTTAATTCATCCACAGCTTTTCCTGCACACACCCGCTATCAGCTGGGCTTCTGCTTCTGCTTCTCCGAGATGTTAAAGTCAAAAATGCTGAGAAGTTTAGCGGGATCCCTGCAGAGAAAACTAATTTCAAAGGTGATTAAAGTCTTGTCAAACTAAACCCATTCCTCCCCCTTTTTTAATCACGACCAAGACAATCTACTATTATGGGCTTGCAGAATGTGTAGTTTTCACTGATGTGAGTCAGCAGAACATTCTAAGTTTCTACTGTGGTTAATAGCCTGGTGACCAGATATCCTCCTTTGCCTGGAACTGTCCTCTAAAAATGTAAAGTCGATTTTATTCCACTAGAAGCTCAAACATGTGTCACACCCACCATCTCGTGCACAAACTCAAATCTGGTCACCCCAGTGAAACTCCTATTGCCATAAATCTTGATAAATTGTTCCTGAACAATCTGCATTCAGACACTGTTGAATTCACAGCTCTCAGTAACTTTACCTTTACCTTGTTAAGTCACATGATGTTCTTCTATGCATCTCCTATCTTTATTTCCGGGAACATTCCTTTTGAGTGCATGCACTATGCACTCATTATTTTAATAATGCCTTGGTGTTATTTGGATATTAAGTGCACCATTTTCATGACAGAGGAAGGTAGGAAGGCGTGATGCTCTGATGGAACACTACCTAAAAGCTTTCAGATCAAAACACAAAGGACTGTGACTGCCTCCGGTGGTCGGTTACAGTCACACCACATGGGATGGAGCGACACTGATCCGTCCAAAGATGTTCCCAGGAAGATGGTTTCTGCCTTGTTAACGAGTTTTTTATCAGGCAGATTGGTGTCTGATCTTCCAAAGATGGTGAACTTTAACTCAATTACAGACTCCATACTGACGATCGCCGTGCGTTTTACTAAAATATACAACATAGCGAAAAAACATGAATTAATCAATAAAGTTCTCGTCTAGAGGTTCTGAAAACTAACCCCCTTTAACTTTTTCTGTCTCACTTGGTTTTGACACCCAGGCCTGGTTTCTTGCGAGATCACACAGAAAGATTTATGAGCGCTGTCACTCAGAGGGAGCCTTTCTTCTGCATCTTTCTTCATCCCCTGTCCATTGGTGGGTTTGTTGTGTTGCTGCAGCTTGGGATCAAACACGCGCCGACGCTTTGTATTATCGTGGAAACAAAAGAAACTGCTCGTGTTGTGTGAAACAGGAGGAGTGTTTCCTGGTTTTTCATAGTTTTCAGGTGGGGTAGACATGACAAGTGAGACAGACTGGGACTTTCACTGAATCAGTGCTGACGTTTCTCATTCTGCTCTGGATTTCTCTGTCTTGGCCCTAACTTCCACATTTCCCCCCACTCGCCCAGCGCAGTGCAATCACTGTCTTCATTTTACCGGTTTCCTGTCACATTTGTTTGAGGAATCTTTTACCTAATGGCCGTGCTGCAATTTTACCCCAACAGCCCAAACCTGTTTGCCATGTGCGGTCATAATCAGTCAATTTCATTTGAAAGATCAATGCCATACTTAGCTACAAGCTATGAAGCTGTTATTCAATGAGAAGGCAATTTCGCCTTCTCATAAAGAGGGGGGCTCTTTGTCTCCCACCAGACCTGGGAGGAAAGAGTGCGGGGAGGAAAGGGGGGGATGCATCCTTCTTTTCATCCATTCCACGGATAACTCATGAAACCTGCCAGAGTTAGCAGGAATGCTAAGGACTTTGTTCAGCAGGTTCGAGAATACAACAAAACAGCCCTCAATAAATGAACAATAACAATAACCTGAGTTCTGAAGCCATCTGAAAAGCATTTGGACCAGTCATGGTAGACGCTGTCTGACTATGATAAATGGAAGAAGTTTAAGTCAAACCCCCCCCACCGGAGTGTCCACACAACTACAAACATGAGAAAATAAATGCAACAGGGAGAGAGGTCACTAAAGGACCCAGAAGAAGATTTAAATGACTGAAATCCTCCCTTACTCTGGGTAAATCTACTTGGAAACTCTTTAATGGAAGTTTTAGTTGTTTAGTAGTTTTAGTGACTCTCAACTTCCCAGCATGGAACCCGTGACCCCTCCGAGATGGTGGATATATCATGAACTGGACCCGTTTCACTGCGAATATTGCTGCAAAATCTAACTTTCACGCTCTCTTCTCTTGTCTTCCCTTTATAATGAACATAGTTGTAAAGTGTGTTATAAAAGGTGTAAAGTGAGAGTCTCTGGGCGATGCCCCCTTGGAAGGTTCCAGAGCTTACCACTCTAAACACTTGTAGAGTTGTGTTAACAAGAATATTGATTTGATTCTCCATCATTTTGCCGACTACTTCCCTCTTTTCCTCCCACGCTCGGTCGGGTTTCCAGTGAAATTGAAGTGTCTGCCTACTTTCCATGAGCAAATGTTTTGATTTCTTAAGCACAGGCAAACTCTTATCCATCTTATTGGCCCGGGATCAGATCCCTCTCGATCTACCTTGGCGACAGCGCTGTCTCACTCGCCCACTCACCCACTTTTTCTTCCTATTTTCCAACTACTGCACAAACTTTCTGACACTTAAATAGAACTAACAAGCAACCAGATATGTAATTGCAAGGAAATAATCAGCAACACCCTATTAAATAATAATTATTAAGAGGTTTTACTATAATGAGGAGGGTCTTGGATGGTTGATGGGCCGTTCCATTCTTTACAGGTTCTAATTATTCAACTGCTAATACATGCACATTTCAAATAAACAGAAAAAACACGATTTGATCAAAAACCGGGAGGAGAATTCATGTATCAAAGTCAATTCTACAATTACATCAAGTGTCCAAAGATTTAATTGTGAACTCCCAGCAAGACATTGTCTTAGTTCTCTGAATTTATTCCCAAAATGTGAAGAATTGCTGCCACAGCAAATTTAGGATGATGTGAAATGGTACAACCATGCAAAAGCCAGCACATCAGGGGCATTTTAGGTAACTTACATGTGTTAAGACTCAGAATATTTGGAGTTGTTGGAGCAAGTTTATGTTGTTTTCAGGGAAGGCCTTCGTTCATTCAGATTATTACAATTAGAAAAAGATTACAACATAAGTAAAAATGTTCTAATTTCCAGCATTCTGTCAGTATCAGTAAGCATTCAAATATTCAAATGTTCAATCTTGTTAGTTTCATTTGAACCTCATTCCATTTTACAGAAAACTACATGTTTCTTCTGAAACACAGTTTTAAATATATTTGTTATAGAGAGAACAACAAAGAGTTGAATAAGAAAAAACCCATTTGAACAAATAAACAAACTCAATGCCTTTGGATTTTTAACTCAGATTAAAGATGTGTTGGTTTATTTGATTGGCATCTTTTCAGTGCTCTAATGCATCCTGGAAATGAGCGAAAATTGGTCCAAAATGAGCAGAGAAAGTCACATTATGTCATCATTTGCATATCGGGCCTGAGCAGCAGATTAATGGTTTATGCCTCAGGCAGCTCAAATACAGGCCAGGGAAAGAAATCCACTATCGCAGATGGGGGAGAAGGAATAATATAACAAAAAGTTCCTCTAAATGTCCTGGAGCTTGGATAGACTTTCAAGTGCTCCATGACGTCCAGTGACATTTACATGGGAGGCAAAGGTCTCACTGTTTGACTTCATTAGTGTAAGTCTTAAATAGACAGTTATGCAGTATAACTTTGACTTAATCCCTGTAAAGGTCAAGTATATCTCCCAGAATTGCTGTGTGACGGGGCAGATCTATAGTCCGGCAGTAATTGAGAGGAAGTAGGAGGTGATGTGGCGTTCCAAGACCCCACAAACTCTTGCTGTGAAACATAGGTCATCTAAATTAACTGGCTGAAAGAGATCTCAGCGGTGGAGGCAGGGTCAGTCTCAACTTCAGACTTTAGCATATTCACATAAAAAGAAATATCATTTATTTTATTGTTGTGCTTTGCGTTCAGTGCAACTGTCATACCCTTTCCCAATGCTCTAATTAGCTGCTGTGTTGCTACTTGGTCAAGTCACAAGTGGCATTCCTTAAGAATTATATTATTTGTATGTGTATCTGAATCCGATTTCGAGGTTTCGCTTAGCATATATTGATATCCAGTTATGAATGTACACTGTGGCCGGGCTAATTGCAGCATTACTGTTTCAAGCCATAATGAATAATTATTTCACTCAGCCACCAGGGGGCGAGTGAGACGTTTCGCTGCAGTCATGTCATTCACGTTTACTTTGGTACTTTTGTCACGTGTGAAGGAGGTTTTAGAAGATATAAGCATGCTAACAGGGTGAAACATCAATATCATTCTACCCTAATTTACAGATTCAAATATGCATTTGGCTGAAAGCTGTTGTGGTTCGCACCTCGCAGAGCGTGGCCGTGGAATTTAATACCGTATGATAAGTTTTCGTATACCATAAAATCAAGAATCAGCATTGAGCTTTCAAAGCACAAACTGTCTCGCTGGGGCTGCAACTGTCTTCAAAAACAAATTAAATATTCCCTAAAGAATCAATTAAAGTGCTGCATTATGTCTGACGGTCCTCCGGTATTGTCGCTTCACATGCAGACGTGCCGAATGTTCTGAGACACACAGATAAACAGGCGCTCACACTGTCTGTCCTTTTCACTTTACTCTGTACTGGGGCGAGCTGCGCCTGGGTTCTTTATGTTCTCATTACTCCTCTGCAGAGAAGCCTGAGCTGAAGAACTTAAAGAACATGATTTATTATGCAGTTCTCCCCAGGTGACCCTCGCTTTCCTCTTGTTGAATATACAGTAAAATTATCTGAATGTCACCATCTTCCTCTGTCTCTCACTCTCATTATCTTCCTCTGCCAACACTCTGGCTTCAGGGCGACAAAAACTTTCCCCACGTCGCCGTGCGTTGTGGGACGAAGGCCTCCCACCGGAAAAAGTTTAATTAAAAGGGCCCTCTTTAAACAAATACTTGCAGCATTGCTGGGAGAGCCTGCATGTGTAAACATGGCTAAAATATAGAGAGCCAGTGTCAGTTAGCTTGGCAATGAGAAATGTTTTACAGCTTTCCAAATACAAGAACAAAAAGTCCTCGATAAGCAACAATTTGTTGATCCTTGGGGTGTAAAACTTGCTTTGCATCAGCATGACAGGAAGCTTGAGCGATGTAACAAACGTTATGTTGCTCTTGAAAACCTTTTTTAAGATTTCTCTCTCCACAAAAATGACCAAGAGGCTAAAACCAGGACAGAAAGCCACGTCTGTATTGACGGATGGTGGAGGAAACTTTGACCAGGCTGGACCGAGTAGGTCATAAATCCAGAGTAAACTTCATCTTTCAATTAATGATGTGACATAGCTTATATACTGAGCAGCAGCCTGAGCTCAAAGTTCTTTACTTATGTGGCAGAACATGAAACAGGCTTGATAAACTTTAATTCCCCACAGAGATGCTCTGTATTTATTATGCATGAATACAGTTTGGAAGAATGTGAATGGAACAAGACAGAACGGGGCCCGCAATATGTTTTGACCCTCTGGGAGGCAGCTGTGTTCTCAGCTGGTTGTAAGTCATGAAACCATTTTGGGTCAGAATGAATAAATGATGGAAGGCGGAGGAAAAGCAAGAACAGGCTGGCTAAATATTTCATCCCTGCAATCCAGCGCTTTGACTTAAAACTTGAACTTAAGCTCCAGACTTGCAAAATCTGATAAATATGAATTAAACTGTTCACACTGGAGCAAAACTTGGATCCGTTTTTTTTTTTTACCGCTGTGGGGGAGATGATGGCAGTGCATTGGTTTTAACTGAAGCTAAATATAATGTTTGGCTTCCTTAAAGCTCAAAAAAGTTTCTAATTTTGATACACGACGTGTTCAGCGATTATGGCAACTTTTGGTCATATTTTTGCCTGAGCTGATAGGAAATTGATGAGAATTAGTGGAAAATAATAACGTCACACTCAATTACATCACTTCGGAGCTCTATTTTTCCCCTCACCTGGGCAGAATTTCCAAATTGACTTTTGAATCCAATATTGACTCTGTTGAGGTCAATGAATGTGCTGATGAAGTGCTCAACTTAATTCAACAACCCCTACATCATTTCTGTGTTCTGGCATCGAAACGTTGTGTATTACTTTGATTAATGACGGGGTCCGTTGGGTCTTGACTCGCAGAGGAAGTGCAGAAAACCCAGAGGGAGTCGAGAGCTTTCAGCGATCATCAACTGAGGCTGCGACCATGTTTATTCACTCGTGTTGGGCAACGATAGAACCGCTTCAAACTCCACACCAGAGGGGGAGGAATTAGTTCCCTCTTCTTATTAATAGTCAAAAGTGGGGGCACTATTTAATTACGAAGCTCATCCATCAATCGTAACAACCACTGTCATTGATATTTAGCCGGGCATTAAAGCTACATTCTCTGCTTTATATGCAAAACGAGCTGCCACCAAGAATTTGCAAGTTTCCAATCTTGACACTAATGACTTCCATAATTTGATAAATGATGTATTAAACTGAGGTTTGAACCTTGGAGAATGGGGCCGGGGGGAGAGAGAGACACCGCATACAACAACAGCCACAGACTGTAATCTACGTGAGGAAGTTCTGAATGAAAGGAAGAGAGGGATTCTGGGAAAATGATGGCCCATCGTCACCTCACCAAGGCTGGTTAAACTCAGCTGGAGCTCAGGCGTTTGGTGCTGTTCTCTGATCCGCCATGAAGACGACGCCAAGGCCATTTCTGTCTTCCTCATTAACACCTCCTAATTATAATTACCTGACTGATCATGTGTGAATATGATAAACTCAGAGAAGATAATGGATTAGAGCAGATTGTATAGAGTTGTGTCTCTTCAAACAGTTAGATGGTGATTAAAGATTAAAAAGATTGATTTCATTTTTTAACAATTGCTATTGTCTTTTTTAGTGTCATAGTGTTGTTCATTAAACCGATCATTGTGATCTACAATCTTTGAAATTGGGGATTGTAAATAATGGTACGATAAAGAAAGTACTTTAGCTATTTTTATCTGTCAGACAACAGAAAAAAATGTTTTGCAGATAGTAAATGTGGAGCAAAAATACCCCCAAGTTTTAATTTAACATCCCTTTACAGCTCCTGAAACATTGGCATTATGATAAAAAATAATAGCAACATTAACAGTCATTCAATTAAGGTTAAAAAAAAAAAAAAGCTTGTTTGTTGTTGAATGAAAAAAATGTTTTTGAGTGCAATTTGTGTATGTTTCTGGGTTTGAACAATTTCAGTTAGAACAAATAATTAATGTACATCTCTTTTCAGTTCATCTTTGAATTTCATATTCTCAGGTCACATGACTACATAACAACATCATTTTTTCCATCTAAAAATGTGAACCCTTATTGGCCAAGAAAATGGAACTGCAGTAAATGCCTCGTTAATGTCCCGCAAAAGAAAAGAAGGAAACAGAGCAAACAAAAGCATCCCCATGTCTTTACAACACAAGCAACACACAAAACATTTGAATGCTCTTTCTTACGAGTCGGCCACGTGTGTCACTAATGAAGCCATTATTTTGCCTGTATTAAATTTGGTAGTGTGAAGTTATTGGCTTCATTAGGCAGCACGCTACCATCCAGAGCCTGTGTAATGCACTTTTCCGATCCTGTCCTGGCTATATTTCATCATTTGCTACCATAAAAGTATTAAATTACAGAGAAACAGATTATCCCGGGCTAACAGCACGGAATACTTTTATTGCAAAATGTGATTCGGTGTAACAAGCTGGTTCTGTGGTCATAATTTAACACCCTATGGGTGGGATGCCAGGGCTGATGTTATTCTTGTGCCTGCCACAGAGAGAAAAAAAACAACGTTGAAATACACATTGTTCTCCAGCTTGGTCTTATTATTTAAAAAAAAAACAAAAAAACCCACAACTAAACTAAGTAAGAAAATGATCCTCCTCTAAACGCATCATTTAAAAGAGTGAATGATAGTGTTGTGTAGGGACTGCCTTGTTCCCATCATGGTCAAATAGTGCAGAGGAATTAGCATCAAAATTGGACAATGCATGAACATCAACGTCCAGTCTGTCCTCTCTGTCTGGAGGTCACGCAGACCAAGTCAGTCTCCATAAGCTCAAGATGCATTCACTGCCTGTACGCTTTGAGAACCACGACCGTGCAGAAGACGCAGCTCAGCGCAGCGGCAGCAGGTTGGGTGATGGCAGCTTGTTACAGGTGAACCTCACCGGTGGGATTAGCCTGCAGTCGAATAAGAGCAACTGAAAACATTACGAGAATTCCCTGTGATGCCATGTTGCCATGTTGACAAAAGCTAGACTGGCTGATGAGTTCAACACCATATTGTTTGGATGTCAAATAAAAGACATTTGAATCCATTCTGAGTCAGTGATTCCTTCAGGCAGGCATGTCATCGTGAACTAGTGGATTTGGTGACCAAGATAAACATCTCAGTTTAGGTGAGGGGGTGAGTACCAAGTTCATTTACAGTAACCAAGAAAGTGAACAGAAATGTTGGTGAACAGAATAACAGTGACCAATAACCTGACTGTCAATCAGCTGAGCCTCGGATCTCTTGTATGCAGATGGGAGAACATCCCAGAGAGTCAAATATTCAGAGCAGCACCTGAAGCACCTGAACAGAACCAGTGTGGAGATCTACTGGTGTCCCTGTGCCAGGCATTATAATGCACTCCACACATTCGAACCAAGTCCAATTTGTTCACCTAATGAGCCATCTCTTTGTCTCTGAGCTCTGGCACTGATTCATTAGTTAGATGATGGCCCCAGCACCAGTCTACATCCAGCCCAGTAATGGTTTAACTCAAGCACAGCTTGTTTTTGGTGGAAAATTGTTGGAAAAAAACCCCTCCACTGTCTCAGATGAGAGGTTGTATTAATATTTTAACTCATCCGTCAACACACAAACGTCTCTATCAGGTCATCCTCTTGGTCGTTTCTGATGGTATGGCAAGTCTATTCGCAGCCAGTGAAATAGCTCGGTCTTGCATGAGGCTTTTTAATGTTGCAGCGAGTTGGCCGTGTCCTCCGCTTCCCTTCAAAGGCAACAGAGATGTGTATTGATTTTTAGGAAGAAGAAAACATCCTGTCTAACAACCATCAGAGGGTAGCTAGGCCACCACTGAAGTGAAAGCAATCTCCTAAAGTTGTGAAGCCAAATCTGCAGCAAACGCGTTCTTTTCCCCCACAGTTGGCTTCACTCGTTGGTGCTTAAAGGATTTTAAAGGGCTTCTGTTCGCTGCCTCATAGTGGAAAGAGCAGCAACTGATACAGGAGTTTAACACCCCCCCATTCCATCTTCATTGATGCTATATTGCGTTTACTCTAACCATGGTCACAAACATCTGATGTCATATATTTTAAGTATTCATAAATAGCTCGATCAGCACGTCATATTCGTTACTGTGCCCCAGCGTTAAAAAAGCACATTTCCCCCCCAGAAAAATTTAAATCGAGGCGGAAGAGACGTTCGCTTTCGTCAGACTCAAACATATTCTGCAGGAGGAGGCCAAGGTGGGAGCTCAGTGCGGCGTGAAATCATTTCACAGTGTTTTAAAAAAACAATTATGATGCCGCCTTTGAAATATGGACACAGGAGTGCGGTGTGACTCTCCGCAAATACGGGCAGCCATGCGGGCAAAGAGCAGGGTTTAGCAGGCGATGCCTCGCGGCGAACGCCGTGTGCAGCTGTAATGTTTAATTCATGCCCATGAATGTTTGACTGATTCCCTTCCAGGTGAGTCGGAGACAGGCGGCCATCGCTGTGGAATGGAGTTGGAGGGATTGCTGTGGCAATAAAAATGATAATTAAAGGACAGATAGCGGCCATATTGTGCAAATAATAATAAAGCTGGTGGGTCAGTGAGGAGCCAAACGCCGCCTCTAAAGTGGAGCTTTGTTGGAGTTGCGATGTTATCGGGAGTGAAAGTGCGCTGCGAAAATAAGAGAAAATTCTGCTCCAACCTTTTATCAGGACAGGCTGGTATTGCCGTGGTACTGGTCTGTGTGTGTGTGTGTGTGTGTGTGCGTGTGTGTGTGCGTGCGTGTGCATGTGTGTGTTTATGATTTTTTTCCCCCTAAGATATTGAATGTGCTCATTGACGTATTTACACAAATCAAGCAGACCTCTCTCTCTCTCCTTCTCTCTCTCCCTCTCTCTCTCTCCCTCTCTCTCTCCCTCTCTCTCTCCCTCTCTCTCCCTCTCTCTCCTCTCTCTCCCTCTCTCTCTCTCTTGGTAGCATCCAAAAATAGGATCTTTCCCCTGAAGGGACCCAGCCTTGGCACTCAGGGGGTCTCCACGGTGTGTTTGCCTGACGAATTTCCTTCTAATTCCACTAAGACAAATCCCACCCCAGCCTGAAGGAAACACAAAATCCACGAGATGCTCCCCCCCCCCCCCCATCAATACAGTTTTTATCCACCATGATTGAGCACCCGAACGCCTCGCCAGCCTGCTCTGGTGGCTGTAACCACAGCAGTGACAGATGTGGAACTAATAATAAACCCTCCCGGAGCGTCTGAACGATGTTACACAGAAATACAAAACTCTTTTGCCCGAACTAACCGGCTTTAGTCACACGTCTCCCTTTACCTTTTGGGTGATGTTCCACTTAAAATTGGACCGCTCCTCTGTGTATTTGATGGATAATTTCATTACAAGTGATTAGAGATTTGAGACCTTGCAGCCCGGTTGTAGCGGAAGCGAGCATAAAGAACCGTGTTAAGCTCCAGACTGCAGTGGTTTTCGGCTCCTTTCCCATTTTTTTAGTGACGGAACAGACTCGATGCTGGAAGGGAATCAAAATTGAGGATAACAACATTTGAACAAGCAGCTGTGGAACAGTGACGTAGGAGTGGATGAAGGACCTTTGTGCTCAGAGGCTGCTTTCTATTTCACAGCTGATAAGTGCTCAGAGATGGAGTTTTCTTTTAGACCAATGGGCTTGGTCCTTTTTCAGCTTTTTTTTTTTTTTTACAGCCTTGTAGGAAAGTTCTTTGAGGAACATGACCACCTGGTAAAGTTTGGTGATGTCAGCCTCATCCCAGAGAGGAATGTGACTCTTTTATGCACAATTCTGAAAAGCTGAATAGTTAAACTAGGCCAGGCTTCCTCCAAAAGTCAGAGTAATGCAGTGAACCTGCAGAAACTGACCCGAAACCCAAAGTCCCAGAGCTTCACGGTCTCGTTGTCAAACAGCTGCGAAGATGAAGAGATGACGCCCTACAACGCGTGGCAACATGGCTGCTGAAAGGATCTTTGAGTAAGAGCACCGTCAGATCCATTTGCGTGGTTTTCTAACACAACTGAGGACTGGAATTAATGCGGTAACGATCTCCTGGATGTTCCTGGGGACGAGAAATTACAGAGAAAGGCCTCAAATCAATGATAGCACACGCCAATCAATCACCGGCGGGGAGGTCGGGGAGTGCGTGGCAGCAGACGGCAGTCTCTTGGTCTCAGGCATGTGCCTGATTAATGCCTTGTCTCGCAGTGCGTGGCGACCGAGGCTCCCATAATGCATTGCAAACCACTGTCTGGAGACTTAATTCGCGTCACCCTCGATCCTCCCAACCCTCTCTGTCCTCGCGCGGCTTTGTGTGATGATGCCTCCCAGCAGACCGCGGCAATAATACAGCCATTAATACTGTTGCCATGGTGATTAATCACAAACCCTGAGTGAGCCGGGCCCCTTTGTGCTGTCTGAAATAATAGATTTTTGCTGGCACTTTCATTGTTGCCCTTGGTGTGTCTCACATTTGTATGCCACTTGTGCAAAAACCACAACTTAAAGAACAATTCGAATCAATGACTCCACCAGCCGCCATAAAAACACCGCCGAAGGGGGCACTTTTATCCTGTTTGGCCTCCGAGTGGAACTCCTGCAAGTGACACATGACTTTAACAAATGAGACGAGGTGTGAAACGGCAGATAAGAAGAAACTTCATTAGATCCCTGTGGGGAATTAGACCAGTGCAGCAGCAGCTGTAATAGAATTTAGCAGCGGGGGGAAAAGATAATGAAAAGGTACAAGTGGATTTAAATAAGCTCTATAAAATAAACGAGACAATGGTATGTTTGCAACTGTTCACAGCCAGAGCAATGCCATCAGTATTGCTGGGCTTGTTTTCAGCAAAACTCATTTTTCTTTGGGTTTTTGGGGGATTTAATAAGAACAATCCTTTTGTGGAGCACCAGGAGTCTGAACATGCCCAGCAAAGTGATAATTGCTCTGCAGAACATTCGTCTGGTGTGATATTTAAAAGAAGCAAAAACGTATTTCTAAGACTGGATTCTGCAGGATTCTCGTTTTAATCTTCCTGTAATTATGTTCACAAGCTCAGCAGCGATATGTTTTTTTTTCTTCGTTTATTACTGATGGAGCATTGCATCAAGGGAAAAACAATCTCTATCTATCCCTGGGTGCAGATACTGTTCGCGGCTTCAAAAATTACACAGGTACAAATATGAAAATGTAGACTCTGATTTTGTCCGCCGGTGTGCAGATCCGATATTAAGAGTTATGTTTTTAATTAACTTGTGATTCTTGGAAAATTTACCTTAATTGTTCCACATTTTGCCCCTCACGGAACTTCCAGAGACGCTTCTTTTACACTGAATTTCTCACAATCCATGAGGGCAGCACTTACTGTCACAACAAAACCAGACGAGACTTATTTTTGTGGCTTAAGAAAATCTATTTAAAGGATCCCGTGGAAAAAAAAAGTTTTAGCCCTGAGCTTAAAATGGCAGAATATAGAATTATTGAAATTGTTAGCATAGATCTTTGCTCGCGGTCTTTATTGCCTCCGTTTTCCTCTTCGGAGGATACAACAAGTGCACACGAGAAAAGCCCGAATTAGCGGCTAATGGCTGGCATCAATATGACTATAATGTCATTTGGTGATGCATCCCGGTCGTTACTGGCCCGGCAGAGAGGGGTGCTCGGCTCGGTGTAATGACCAGAATGTCAGGAAAACAAATGCTATTACGCTGCAGTATTAAATATAACTGTTATTCCTGTGACAGAAGTGGGGGGAAGGGAGCATTCAGCTGATGTCTAATCAGGTTCTCTCAAATGAAAGCACATGGTGGGTCTTCATCGGCTCAGAACCACCCCACTCAGGCAGAAATGGGGACATCTTTTGGTTTAATTCGAGATTTATTGATTCATTCTTTAGCTGCCACTAAAATGATTTTTCTTCAAAGATTTGATGCAAATCCACTCAGAGGAAACAAAGAACGGGTTGCTATTAGCCAGATCTGTGTGTGTGGGATGGGGGGGTCTCTTTGTTGGGCTTTAATAACCCTCATGCATGCACTTTTGAGTCTGACTTCAATCTTTACGTTTTCAATCTTATGAATAAAAATGTGATAAAAAATGTCATCATGTCGTGAGAAAGGGGTTGTAAAGCATGTAATTAGCTTACAGAATAACAGTCTTTCATTCAACACCATCCACTCTAGAAAGCACGTTAAATAAAATGGACATTAATTGGCGTCTTTACAGTTCAAATGAAGTATGAAATAACTTTTCCATGGATATTTATTGACATTTTCACAGCGGACAGGAGAAGACGGGGCTGCTCCTAATGAGAATGGAGCAGGGGGAAAAACAGGACACACTGAGAGAAAAATAATGAGACACCCAGGGATTGCTGCTGCGTCTCTGGTCTGCAGGACTCTGACTATTTCACTGACGTTCTGAAGGGACTTTTTTAGACCAGTCGATGAAAATCGCTCATTTCAACCTCATAAGAACGCAGGAAGTGAGTGAATGTTGAGGAGATACTCTCCACCAGCTAAAATATTAAACTTTTCTCCTGTCTTCTTCTTATTATCATTATACTGACGTATCTTTGACTATTTTTACTCTACTTGCTAATCCTGGAGTGAAACCAGCACATCAAAGCAGATTCCTTCACTGTGAAAACATAGTTAGCCAAAAAAAAAGATTCTGATATTCTGTTCTTGGTGATTTTCTTCCGATTGACCCCAGAGGTGTAGTTGTGTGAGGATAATAGCAGAAATTTCCAGGCAATAATCTGTACACAGTGCAGAAAACTGCCAATAATGGTGGTCGAATATTGCCAATCTCAATCCCACTTGTGTAGAAGATCTGAAGGACACAAGGTTGTTCTAGCAAACTGATAGAACTCTCATTCTTCCAGAAGGTCCCACTTCTTAAGCTAACACTAGCACTTTTTGGACAAAAGCACCATCATTTTTAGCCCCACAAAAAACCTGTAGAACATCCAGATGAACCTGCTGCAACCAGGTGAGGTGAAGAACAGTGATGAGGAGATTTAAGCTGAATGTTCAGAACTGGACAGGCATCCGTTAGTGAGCTGGGCTGTCATTACAGGCCCGATACACTGGGTGAGCTCATGCTGGAGTTCATGTATGAAGCCTCTATAAAGGCTTTGGCTTGGACTATTCTCATCAAAACCATCCCAACACGGCTTAAATACCTGGCATGAACCATCACGAGTCAGTAAAATCTTGTGGTGAAAGTGTTTCTTCCAGCTGCTCCACCACTGGCACTGAGGAAAGAGAAAACATCGATTGGTGCGTTTGAAAAAGCGGCAACATGGTCTTTAAAAGGCTCTTCTGTAAATAAACAGAGAGTTTTGATCCCCACCACTTCAACTTGCCATTAGCGTCCACGCATGAATCGATACTTTGCCCCACAGAAGGCTGTGAACCAGTAATTGGTCACTCATTACAAGTGGAAGACTGTATTAGCTTGGCTGTTAATGACTATCATCAACACATTTGCTCTGCTCTGTTATTAAGGTGTTAGGTCACAGAAGCTCGCCAGTTTTAAAGCCATCTTATACACTGAATTACATCACTCCAGCTTTTCCATATACATGTATGTATAGACTTCACCACATATGCTGTAAGGTAGTGAATTAAAAAAAAAACAACTTAACTTGTATACATTAGTCATTTCTAACTGAGCTGGAATTGCAAAGCACAGTTTAGCAGTCTTTATTTCAAACACAATTTTGCTCCCTATTGATCGGTTTGCGGGCGTCGGATTCCTAATTAAAGTCTCCTGACCTGAGCCTGACATCAGGGTGAAGTGGTAACACCTGCATACGATAGACTGTGACGTGTGCATGATGAGGCTTTTTCACTATATCTTTTAAACTGTCCAATAATCTTTAAGGTTGCCTTTCTAATGTAAACGTCTGTATGTTCAGGTCTAAAATAAAGCTTTGTTGGAAGACATGCAGAGAAATTTCCCTCCCAGCTTCATTAAAAGTGACCTTAATCTTGTCAGCTATGCATCAACAGGGCCTTCCATGCTCAAAATGCCATTGACTTTCCATATTAAATGTAAATCTCACTTCCTGACCTTTGTGGCACTTTCATTTGAAAAAAACTTACATCAGAGCATCATTGGAATTCCTTCTTTTCTGACAACAAGATCTTCAACAAGTTCTTTGACTTGCCGATGATCAAAAAACATCCGCTGGCAACAGCCGCTGCCAAGCTCGCAGAATCTAGCTTTACTTATTGAGAAACACTCCCATGTTCCTTTTAACAAAGCCCCCTAGCCCCCCCCCCCCCACCCACATATGCATCATCAGACATTAATCATAATGAAACATAAATATTCCCTGCAGCTTTACATCTCACAAAAGCAATCCATCCTCGGATCTCCTATAGTTAAAAAAAGATCCTCCATGTTCGGCACAGCTAGCGTTTCATAGTTTCCACACACTCCGAGGGAGATTTCCTCACCTCTTCGACCTTTCAAGTCGGTGGAGTTGTGAGTCAAGGTCTGCTCGGCTTTAAAAGGAAGGCTTCAAAGAAGGAAGAGTAAGAAGGTAGAGAGAAATACATCATTAGGCTTTTCTTAACAACACTGGCCCGGCTGATAATTGCATACAGTAAGAATCCTCTTAAGGAGGACGTGTCGCTTCATGCTTCATGCTGATCAAAAAATGTTCCGGGTATTTTCCCCCCCCCCACTCATCCCCGTTGTTGATGATGTGGATAATGAGCCACCTGTCCGCCCGCAATCCTACAGCTTTTCCCGTTCACGAGGGGACTCAATCGCTCGGTGTGTTTGGGCAGAACTGAACATTCAAGCTGCGTCACCTTCGCCTTTGCAAAGTTTTGCAAATTTTTTTCAAAACCTCCCAGGATCTGCGGCTCTAGATTGATGTGTATCACTGAGGCACACCCCTCCATGGTGGGGACTATTAATCTGCTGTGCAGATGAGCAATGTCCGCCCTGTTGGGGTAAAACTACCGAACAGATTTGAAAATATAGCTGAAAATCAGGTAATATTTCCAGATTTTAAGGGCTAAAAGTGGGACTTTTTAACCTGTCCCCAGAAATGCAAAAACTAATCACATATAAAGAATACATCAGCTAAGGTTCAGGATTTGTGTATCTTTTCACATTAGTTAGCTGTGCATTTAACATACATACATCGTTGACATACACGGGAAAGTGCAGAAGGGAAACCTGATGCACCAGCAGTGATTCAGCAACCGTAAAGTTTATTTTACTAATTAGCAGTTGTGATTGAGATAGGATCATAGAGCCAAGATGACTTGCGCTTTTTTCAGGTGCTAACAATCAAAGCTATCTTAGCGAAGCAGAGTTATAGCTTACGCCATCATCCTGAAACCTTGTCTAAGCACAAGGTTGTGTTTTTTTTTTGCGTAGCGAGATGTTCCTGTTGATTTTCTGCTTTTATGTTTGTGAAGAAGCACAAATAAAGTCTTATCTAGTTCTGTTATATTGCAGGGAAAGCAGACATCTCAATAGATCACATTCTGTAGCTCATGCCAAGAAAATCAGGATGATGAATAGCCCTACAGGTACGGGGAAAATGTGTAATTTCAGCTGAAATGTCTCTTTAATGGCTTTTTTTACTGCAGAGCAAAGACTAAAATCATGTGTGACTGAAGATTTCTGACATTTTCTGACATGATTTTATTCAAACAGAAGGACGGCATTAATCCAGAGGGGTAATTTCCTCCCAAAAAAAGGTTTACTGACCAATTTCACATCGCTGTTGTGCTCTCATTTTTCTTCCTCCACCCACAGAGCAGCAGAAGGGTCTTCAAAATGCAAATGTGAACTTTGCAAACACACCAACTTTGATGCCCAGGTCTCCTCGGTTGACTGAGAAGGAACAAACGGCTCATCTGATGAGCCTTCGCGTCTCACGGGGGCGTGGTTTCAGTGGGTGGTTAACAACGGTCTGTTCACAGGGAGCACAAAAGTGGTCACGTTAAGTATGGGGGGGTCAGGATGCTGAACTTTGATCTAGGTGGCGCCCGAATGAGAGGGAGACGTCGGTTATTTTCTTTCCAGGCAGAAAATCCCACTGCCAAAGAGCTGGTTGGTTAACTATTCAGTGTAAAGAAACATGTGTGGAGTATTTCAATGAATCTAGTCTCATTGCGGATTGGGCTCACGATTGCGAGTTTTAACTGACATTAAGCAAAGGTTCACTTTGGTCATCCACGGGAGGAAGAGTGCAGTTAACTACAAAACCAGGGTGAAAAGGAGTACATGTAGGACTTTGCGTGGCCTCTGAGAGTAGAGCAAGTGGTTCTCTCAGAGTAACAATAGAAGAATTCATTGTATTTGGACTTTAAGCTTTTGCTATCTAAAAAGTAGTATACAGTTTAGCCAACCGTTAAAGGCTAATGCTAATAGTAGTAATTCCTAAATTAGCCATGATTGCTAATTGGTACAGTTATAGCTGGCACCACTGATAATCATAATTAAAACCAGATATCTGTTATACCAAAATATCTGTTGACCTCTTGTTGTTGGCTGCATTCAAAGAGCACATTATTTTAAAGAACCCTCAGGCCAAATAATTGATGATAATTTGCGGAATGTCCACTAATCTAATGAATTCATTCACCTTCGCAAGAGAAAAAGAGAATAAACGTTGATTTAACAGGAGTGTCTCTCTGAACAGGAAGTCAATACCAGCTCGATTTCCTGATATGCCCTCTGGCTTTAAGGTCATTCAGCTTTGCCACAGTGAGGAAAAGAATAAGTCAAGTTTCTGACTCCCAGCTTCTCTGTTTAGTAAGCAGCTGCTCACAGCTCCTCAGTTGTGTTGGTGGATGGATGGATGGATGGGTGGGTGGATGGATGGATGAATGGATGGGGGGTGGGTGGATGAATGGATGGATGGATGGATGGGTGGGTGGATGGATGGATGAATGGATGGGTGGGGGTTGGGGGGGTGGGTGGATGAATGGATGGATGGATGGATGGATGGATGGATGGATGAATGGATGGGTGGATGATGGGTGGATGGATGGATGGATGGGTGGTGGGGGGTGGATGGATGGATGAATGAATGGATGGGTGGGTGGGTGATGGATGGATGGATGGATGGGTGGGTGGATGGATGAATGGATGGGTGGATGGATGGTTAGGTGGGTGGGGGTGATGGATGGATGGATGGATGATGGATGGATGGATGGATGGATGGTGGGTGGGTGGGTGGATGGATGGATGGATGGATGATGGATGGATGGATGATGGATGGATGGATGGATGGATGGGTGGGTGGATAGATGGATGGATGGATGGTGCTGGGTGGGTGGGTGGGTGGATGGTGGGTGGATGGATGGATGGATGGATGGACGGGTGGATGGATGGATGGATGGATGGATGGGTGGGTGGGTGGATGGATGGATGGATGGACGGTCGATGGATGGATGGATGGATGGATGGATGGGTGGATGGATGGATGGGTGGGTGGGTGGATGAATGGATGGATGAATGGATGGATGGGTGGGTGGATGGATGAATGGATGGATGGATGGGCAGGTGGATGGATAGAAGGATGGATGGATGGATAGATGGATGGATGGATGGATGAATGGATGGGCAGGTGGATGGATAGAAGGATGGATGATGATGGATGGATGGATAGATGGATGGATGGATGGATGGATGGATGGATGGATGGGTGGGTGGGTGGATGGTGGATGGATGGATGGATGGATGGATGGATGGATGGTGGGTGGGTGGGTGGATGGATGGATGGATGGATGGATGGATGGATGGATGGATGGATGGATGGGCAGGTGGATGGATGGATGCTTTGCTCATGTTTCCACTGGGCCGTTCCTTATCAATCCTCAGTCTTGTTGATCAAAAACTTGTAACTTGTGACACCAAAGATCAGCAGCAGGTGAGAGAATCCAAAGGAGACAGTGGGACTCAAAACATCAAAAGTGGCACCAGACTGATGCTCATGAGGCCCCGAGTGAGCATTTATTTAAAAGCCAATGAAACTAATCACATAAACCAGCCGTTTGACAGAGAAGCTCACAGTCTGATTGGATAACAACCAGGCTGATATTAAAGGATTTATGAGGAGAAAGTGAGAAATGTATAGGTCAGGCTGGAATTAAGATGGAGCGTGGATTACAACCCCCCCTGATTGTTTTATAACATGATTTGTACGACCAACCAGGCTGGAGGGCTGATTCATCAGCGGGGGGCGGCTGTCATCAGCCGTCACCGCTGCGTGGTGAGAGATGAGCCGGTGAGTGACGCGGCGCGGCGCGGCGCCGTGTCCATCGTCGTGTTTATGAATCCGTCTTCATCTGGCGAGCGCAGGCCGCACGGTGCATCTGCATGATGGAACCGCCGGCCCTCGGCCCCGGTGTCGGCCGCTTACGCCTCTAAATGTAAGGTGATCAATGCGGAACAATAGCTTGGATGCATCTGTCACAGAGCCGCCGGGGGTGAGCAACGAGCGGCGCCGCCCTCAGCGGCCGCCGCTCCATCACACTTTATGAAGTGCGGCGGGGAGGGAAGTGCATCCAGGGAGAGCAGGAGGGGGGGGGGACTTTTCAAGTCTGGAATCGATATTCCCTTTTTCAAATCAGATCCCGTTTAAAATGGGAGGTTTATTGATTCCTGCGGGACAAAGCAGCATCAAGAGATCATTAAAGGAAATCTAATCCAGAGAATCGCCGCTATTAAAGGCTAAACAGCCGTGATCTTGGTGGCTGGAAGCTGGTTTGGGTTTTGAGACGGAGGCAGGAACAGGCGCTCATCCCGGCAGACTGTTTCCAGCAGACAGTGACATCCAGGTCCTTGTCCCTGGGGTGGTCCTGAGGGAGCGCAGGCAGGAATCCTGGAGAGGGAGCAGAGCAGACCTGTCGTGCACAACTGTGGGTTCATGTCACGCTGTGAGGTTTGTCCTGACGATTTGCAATTTTATCAGGCCCATTCAGGACTTTTATCCAAGCGACGGTTGTCAAAAGAATCCAAGCACTCACTTTTTTCCTGCTTTTGCAAATGAAATCAGGAATACCTCCTCTACAGGGAGGGAAAAAAGGAAAAAGCACTTGTAATATAGTATAATAAATGAATGAGTTGGCTCACATTAATTAGTTAGTCTCATCTTTGATGATGAATTGATCTCCCAACCCAAATACTCCAGGAATCATTTGGGATAAATCTGTGGACTCCATGTTCGGCCACAGGCGTCGGAACCATATAGAACACCTTATAGTGTGTTTTGGAAATCCGCCCTGGATTTTGCTGGATTTACACCTTTTCTGTCGTTGGATTCCAAGATTTCGTAGGTGCAAATGCACCTTTAACATCTGTGAAACCCATGAAACCATCACGCCAACCATCTGAATCCTGCCATCATCATGTCTGAGGGGCAGACGCCCCCCCCCCCAGCCGTCAGCAGAATCAGATGGGCTGAACTATAACACCATTTTCATGTTCGTGTTTGTTTTTATCGTTGACAATTTCTTTACTGGCGCCGTTATTAGAAATGAAAACTGTGACAGCTGTAACCTGTTTTAAATACTGTAAAAAAAAAAAAGCGTGAAGACTGTTGTTGCGAGCGTGCGCCTTAAAAAAGTCCGTCTGTCAGAGGAAGACTTGCCTGGGCTCTGAGCTTGTTAGATATCTGCACCTCTGTGATGGATCAAACGCCTTCTAAAGCCTTCCTTTCTCCTCAGACACTTCCACAGGAGCATTGTTCTTTTCCTTTTTTTATCATCTGAGTCTTGGCTGCTGCCATTTCTGGCTCCCCCCCAAGGGTACCGCTGTCGTTTTAATCTCAGTTTACCCCACTGGTGCAAAAACACAAGCGATAGAAAACAGACAACACAGAACGCGGTGCACCGCGGCCAGGCGTCACTCTCGGTTCCAAAATCAATGCTAAAACGCCGAGATTCAGGGGGAATCTTTGCAATAATAGTTGGTGGTGCAAGAATGACATTATGGATGAAGCTATGCTTGGACAGAACCGACCCCAGAAGGTCCCAGCAGGGTCAAAAACAGACCGGATCTGAAACACGAGGAACTAAAACCCTCAAACAAGCTGGAGGAGTGGTTGAAATCCACGAGGAGGGGCTGGTGAAAACAAACACGCATGAGTGATTTTATGTATCTGAAAACACACGTGCACACGCACGTGCACCAGGCCGACATCAGCACCAGTGCTCGGTGCTGCTTTGTTTGTTGGTGAACTACTGGCCCTCAATAATTAACTTAATTATAAATCAATAATTAAAGTCATGTCTAGCTTCTCTTGTGCAATTCTAAAGGATGATGGGATTTGTTGCTCGCTTAGGGAGCATCAGTCGCAAACTACTTTTCACATTGCATTATGGGATACACTGATTGGTTCAAAGGGGCCGAACTCATCCTCAGTTCAGAGTGATTGAGTCTATCTGAGGCAGGATTAAAGGTTTCGCTGCCATCGCTGTGCTTAATCGATACGTGAGGTCACGTTTTAGATGCAAATATTTGAATATTAAGGATATAAAATCAAGAGCGTCAATTGTGGGACTGCAGAGAAACTGCGACCCCCAAATATGAAATATGGGGCAAAGCAGGATTTTAACCATTCACCTCTTTTAGATTAAAACACCTTTGAGAGTTGAACCAACAACCACCAAAAGAACTGCATTACTGGTTATAAGAATATGTTCGATGCCCCCTTCCCTCGTGCTGCTGTGAGTTGGAGCCCCGCGTGCCTCTCGGGGGTTCGAGGGAATATTTTTGCCTTTTGTTGCACCAGGAGCGAAAACAACCAATGGAAAGACGCGGCAACGACGGCGTGCGCGCCTGGAAAACGGTGACAGGCATCATTACCGCGCACCTCGCTGAAACAGGTTGACACATTTATAAAACTGTTCCAGCACAGATCCTGCGGTTGCAAAACAGACGCCTGATTGCCGTAACTGCTGCAAATTGATGTGTGATGGCAGCAAACATGCAAGAAACAACAAATATATAAAGAACTGATGGGAGGGAGTGGGGGGTGGGGGTGTGAAGGTGGGGGGGGCTGTTAAAGCAACCCAAAGAGCAACCCAACCTGAACGCCTCCGCTCCTCCTCAGCCCCCCGTTCTCTCCCACTTCCTTCTCTTACTCTCCTCGCCTGCAGAGGGCGTTGTGGTTCTGCTCAAATGGCCACTGTTGCTTCTGCAGTGTGCACTGTTACATAAAAGGAAAACACACCCACAGACCACCCCCCCCCCCCCCCCCCCCCCCCCACAGATAGAGACAGAGACTCTTCATATCAAGAGTGACACGTCATTTGTATTTAATTGCATGTCATAAAAGACATAATGTCGATGCTTTACATGATTATAGTGTGAATATTTCACCAGGAAGTCTAAAACAGTCCAGGAAGGTCTGTTCAAGGATTAAGATTATGTTTATTATAGTCTTGACAGTCTTTTTTCCTCCTGTTTGATCAGAATAAATAGAGAAAGGCGCAGGACAAATTTCACAGTAAGGTGAACTGTTGATAGATAAGGGGGACTGTTAATAGATTGTACATCTCGATGAGGGGTCGTGGTCTTCTTGTCATCCAGACTGCTCTTCAAACGGGCTGAGAAGGTTTTATATTATCTATATGAAGCTCTGGACTGCAGGCGCTGTGCTGTATGTGGCTGCAAATGAAAGCAGGATTAAGTTATCATCCATTCAGTGCTGTCAAAGAAATAATTAAAAGCCAACACATCATAAAAAACGGACCTGGATATACACCGCGGACATGTAGGCCCGTGTGAAGTCTCTCTTTACGCGCTGTAGTGATCTGCGAGGTTAGGGGAAACACGTTGTGGGTTCTAACACCCGCTGGAGACCTTCGCGTCAAGCGCGCGGCGGTCCATTCATCCTCCCGGTTCTGTCTCGCTCCTTCCTTTTCCACTGCTCGGTTTGTTCCTTTGTCGCTGTGGGTTGGCAGCCAGGGAGAGCGACACCTCTTTCTGTCATGGTTTCACAATAGCTGACATCTGAAGTATGACGCGGCGTGTCGTTACCCCCGCAGCAACGTTTCCGGAGGCGCTCTCTCTGGTGCAGGAGCAGAACGCAGAGTTGGGTGTGACTTCGTGCTGGAAAGCCTGTGAAGACCCGTGTTTGCTGCAGACGGGCTCGGCAACTCTTTCCCCGGAACGTCATTTCATTAATATCTTTGACCTATGTGATTTTTTAAAAATGATCAGAGTTCCTCTTTGATTCCTGGTTTCCATCCTTGAAACATTGTTCTCTATCTTTGATGCATGAAAGCGCGCCACCTCAGTGCAGTCGCAGATGATGTTTTCTGGTGTTTTCCCCGCTTAAGAAAGAAAAAAAAAGTCAACCAGGAGGGAAGCCAACTAGTCACAAGTGACTCGAGCTTTGTGTGGCTGTGCTGTGCTCAGGGAAATCAATGGTGGCTTCAGCCTCTGCAGTCGAGATGAAAGGTAGATAAAGGGAGAGGAGATTTATCATGCTTTTGATATTATTACTTTCATTATCGTGGGTAAAATGAAGCAGAACCTTGATGGCGTCGGTGTTGGATCAATTTTTACAATACAAATGCAATTCGGGGCTTTTATTGTCCATCAACACAACAAGTGACTTTATTCTTTCCTTTTTAGAGGGAGGTATAATGTGCTCTTCATGTACGGCGGTGCACGATCCAGAGAACATCTATCACTGGAGGCCCAGTTTTAGTGGCTGGGGAAGATGAAAAAATGCATGAATCCAATGAAAGATGCATTAAACTGAACCAGAACAATAAAACAATGTTTGTTAAAAAACAATGTAAGATAGCTACACTGTAACATTTACAGTAAATTGTTATTTTAACGTGTTTCTGTATCGGTGGGAGGAATGCAGCTGGAGGTCGAGACCTCTGCTCCACACACACATGCTCACCGTCCTCACTAATGCACATCCATTTGTCTGTGAAAGTGGGGGGGGAATCAAGGTGAGCAGTGCAACTGGAACTCAGAGTGCTTTGTAGTACCAGGAGACATGTGCATTACCCCTGAAGGACCCCCAACTGAATTCATTCTATTTCTAGACCCCCTTTCTCTGCTGTGTCCTTTTTCACCCTTTGGAGAGGAGGGGGTGTAAAGCAAAGTGCTTTGTGGCCTGCCGAGAGTGGACGACGATGCAGCATTTCAGCCTGAGCCTCCGAGTGCTGCTGTCCCTCACGAGCTAAGACGCATTTCTCTGTCATATATTGGTCAACAGCCACATGTTGACCAATAATAATAAATAATAGCAAACATGGTTTTCCCTTCAGTTAGTCGCCTCCATGTTGCTGCCTCTCTTGTCTTTAATTACGATGAATTAACGCCACGGTGACCTTCCACTGAGCTGCGGCCGACTGATACCCAGCGCTGTTGGATTCTGGGAAGTGAAATATGCTCCGATTCGCGGTCCTCTGGTTTATTCTGACAACACACGCTGGCGACGACCAGTTAGCTCTGCCACTGATTTTTGTAATATCCAATTAAAATGCACGTTTGACTTTGTGACACATTCAATTCCTTTTATGAACCGGCCAATTTTATTACTGTCATTCTTGAATAATGGTGGACCCCCCCCCCCCCCCCCCCACACACACACACACACACCTTATTATAAACATTCTGTTGGTTAGCCAACATGCTGTTGCAATATATATTCATATATATATATTTACATACCTGGTTTGTAGAGGTGTTTTTGAGCTAGAAAACTGTTTTGTTGATAGATAGATAGATAGATAGATAGATAGATAGATAGATAGATAGATAGATAGATAGATAGATAGATAGATAGATAGATAGATAGATAGATAGATAGATAGATAGATAGATAGATAGATAGATAGATTCATGAATCTTCAGACAACCCACACACACACACACGCACACGTACACACACTCCCATGATTGTTCAACAGCAGTCCTTTTTTCAGCCTTTCTATCTTTCATAACTCCTCATTCTCTCCTCGTCCATATGAAGGTCAGGTGAAGGTAATGTTGGGGATTATGGGAGCCTGGTGTCTGGTCCCTCTGCCTGCCATGAAAGGGTGAAGTTAATGGCTCGGAGACGAGTGGGAGGTCTCCAATCTCTCCGCCGCAGGCCGTGAAAACGGATGCCTTTTATTGCAGATTGACCCCCGTGAGCTGTAGCTGGAGGCCTCTCACCTGATGTTAGATGGGACCTGAGGGCGGTGGGTTGGGGGCAGGATTGCAGTGTGGTTGCCTGGATTTGCAGTTAATGTTCTGGCGTTAATGAAGCTGCCGTGGTCTGCTGGCCCTGCCGTGTCAGAGTCTCTCTGCTTATATGCTGATTACTGCAGGACGGTTGTGGGTGTTGTTGATAGTAAAATGCCTTCAGAAAGGAGGCTTGAAAAGCAAAATTAAAAACCTTAACAGCAGAGGACATGTTGCGAAAGTCGGCAATCGGTGCCGTTTTAAAGCCATTTTATAGGCGGTCGCGCTGCTTTGTGCATGTTTCTTCAACCCTCTTTCTTGAAAAGCACCAACTTTGCTGTCCCATCATCCACTGCTGCTCATCTCAGACATTCCTCCCACAACTGTGGCTTATTTACTTCTCTAATTCTCCAAAATCGCTTTGGAATCGTGTGCAAACTTTACAGTGGGTGAGCTTTCTCTTTTTTGTCACTCTTAAAAGAACTGTTTATGGACTCTGAGGGTATGCTGGTGTCTACAAACAACCTGCAAATGCACAATTAAGGAAACATTAACAGACATGAATATTTATTGTTGTTGTGAATTGCTCTCAACTCCATCTTTGGTGGTAAAGATTGACAGGAAACTGATGATGTTTGATGCCGCCGGAGCATCCCCTCCTCTCCCCACCCCCTCCTCCTCTTCCTGTCTAGACCTGCTCCCTAAAATGCACATTTCTGCAGTCATTTATTCATGAAGAATGTCAAGTGTGTGACAGTAATCAGAGCTCTACATATGCAACAACACTCTGACCTTGTTGCATTTAACAGAGGGTAAAGGATCCTGTACTCCAGCCTGTGATTGCTTGATTTATTTATGCATTTTCTTTTCAAGCTCGGACAGAAAGTCAGCCATTTAAAATGCATCTACTATGTCTGCGTTGCTGGTTCTCTTCCACTGGTACCCAGATCCACCTGCCTGCCGTTGTTGGTCCCTGTGGAGTTTATTGCCTCTTCAATGGTGTGGAGGAAGCAGGATTCCCACGGGGGTTTCTTATGAAGTTGGACTATTTTCTTGACCAGTTTAATAAAGGGAGAGGGTGCTCACGCCCTGCTTGTCTCTCTTTAGACATTTCCTGTGGTCTCTGGCCTGTTAAGATGCTGTGGAAGAGGAAGAAGGGGAGGAGGAGGAGACAGTGTTTATTCTTTAACCTAAAAGTTTGAAAAGGGTGACGCATCCCTGGTTGAAACATTTTTCTGATCACTTTTTCAGTATTTCACAGACTATATAAACACAAGAAGAAAAGACGAAAGGAGAATGGAGCTGCTGGCAGCTACAAATCATTGAATGGCTTTAATGGAGCAAAGGTGCCATATTCACTTCCACAAGTAGACAGTACATCTTAGTCCAGCGCCTAAATAAATGCAGCTAATAACATTTCATCAGTGCAAAATAGAACATTTCTGCCATAAAAGATGTGGCATTTCATCCCTATGTTCTCCTGATCAGGGTTTGTCTGCCCTTCATAACAGAATATCTCCAATACTCTTTCACCGTGTCATGACATGGAAAAATACTGCAGGCTGCTGCCTTTCTGCGGTACAGCCATGACCTTTGTCGGGGAGTTTGCTGCAGGCTGTTGTTGTTGATTCTTTGCTCTGGATATGAACCGCAGGTGCGGGGAATCGTGCTGTGGCCGGTGTCAATAAACTGTCTCCTGAAGACAAGTGATAGTTCAGAAAATGCTCTTTCAACGCCGCGTCGGAGCGGTACAGTCCTCAGGTCGGTAATTATGAGTCCTGAGTCTCAGGGCCAAAAGCGGATGTCAGGAGGTTGGAGTTAATGGATGGGTTGACCAACTGTCAGACAGCCAGCAGCACTCTGCAGCTTCGGAAAACCTCATTTACTGGAAAGAGATGATACATTAGAATCTGAAATTCTACGCCATGGCGTTGCTAATGCTAAAACTGACGGCCCCGGATCCTCCCAACCCCATTAGACATTCAAGGCAAACAGTGGGATTCAAATGTTGAATTAAAACGAGATGCAAATGTTTTATTTTCTCCAAAATAAGCCCCCACTTCCGTGCAACTCAAGCCAAACATACGAGACTTCACAGCACGGCTCCTCTACTGTAGGCATCGGCTTCTCGATTTTTTGCGCAGAGCCGCGAGGTCACATCATCACTTGCTTTAAAAAAATGATTGCACTTTGATGAGTGGGGAGGTTGGAGCGAGGTGGGTGGTAGCAAGTGGCAAAGCGCCATTATTTAGCAGTACATTACCTCCTACCTCCTCCCGATTAACAGGTACAGATGGTGCCCACTCCAAGGTTCTCACAGCTGGCCAACCCCAACTACCTCTGGACTTTAGCCATTCACAGAGGGCAGCAGATGGAAGGTGGAAGCATCGGCGCGTGAGTGTGCAGGCATGAGTAATCACACTTATATGCAACGTGGGCACACATCTTGTAGCGCAAACTGAAACAATTTGCACGGCATCTGGTTATTGTTTTTTTCTTTTTTGTATTTACTTTGCATTTATTTGAAAGTAAAACCCGATCCTGTTGTGTTTATTCTTTGAAGCAGTTAAAGTGCTATAAAATATGAATGATAATGCAGAAAAAAACACAAGTGGACACCAGGATTTTAGCTTTTAGCTCAGGAAACTGTTGCATTACGGGTAATTTAAACAGGAGAAAAGAGCCAGTTCCATTGAAATTGCTGTATAAGTCCACCTTGTATCTTTGGTGCTGGCTCCCTACAGGGATATTTTCTAAGAAGCAACAAGATAAATGCCCCCACCCCCTACCCCCCACAGAGAGCAGACCCTGCTGGTGATGCTGTTGCCTCTGAAGGGGCTGATGAAGACTGGATGGAGGGTGCCACAGATGTGGAGCAGCATAATGATGGGTTGAGGTGAGCATGCAGCACAATTGAAAGACCACCTCCCCCTGGAAACGGCACCATGGAATTATGCATATTTCTATACAGCATCCAGGATGTGACATGGAGAATAGACCAACTACTGTTACTCCCACTTCTGGAAGGTAAAGCAGCTCTGGCGTCTACCTCCTGACAGCAACGCACACAGGCAGACACGGCGGGACCCTGCTTTGATATTTCCCTTCCCCCCTCCAATCTGTAACGACCACAATAAGGAAATCTGCAATATTATCATAATCTGGGGAAACACTAGGAGGATTTCCATCATCCCCAGAAGCTTCCTTCACCGTCTCCTCTGATGTCTACGTCAGCTCCAATGGAGTACCAACGCGGATTCTGTTGAGCTGAAAGTGATTCATAGCGTTGTGATGTTCTGCCGCCCAGCGTGTGCAAGGAACAAATGATGAAAGGAGTGTATAAGAATGCATAAAGACGTCGCACACGTCGGTAAATCTGGCCGTAATGGTCCTTCTTGCTTTATTTTTGACAGAGTAAAGGCCCTTATAAGATAATCTCAGGCTTTCTGATGCTTCATTTATTCACTGTCTCCCTTTGCCTTGATGTTTCCCCCAGCTGAAGATTTCCTCTTCAGCCGCGCCTGATAAATGCAACACCGTCTCCCATAAACAAATAACTTCACGATGCGTTGCGACACCCTGACCGCGGTCACAGCTCCCGAGCACGGGGTCTTCGTCTGCCCTTTGCTCGGCAGAGACTCGGCCGCCTCGGCCCTGCCAAGTCTGGCAAATCGGTGTCTCCAGGCAACAGGGTCAGGGGGGAGGTTGTCAGTTTGGATCAATGGACACACCTGCCCACCCACCTGTCGGCAGCACCGGCGAGACGAGAAGAAAGGGAGAGGGCGGGGGCTCATCCTGGGCGGCTGACGACCCCATTATGAATGAGTGGATGGGTCTGAATGCCTCTGCAGACAGACGTGACTGAGGCTGACAGACCTCAGACAGGTGGAATGCGGCGGTGGAAGCATTTCCCCCGCGCCAGTTGCTGCCAAACAAACAAGCGTCTTAAATATCAGGAGAGCGTCGTGGCTGCCACCCCCTGTGGAAATAACAAAATATTACAGCAAAACAAAATATCCACAAGCCAAAAACTCATGCAGAGATCATAAAACTAGATGTGACATCAATTTGAAGAGGGCTCAGGTGCCAACAAAGCTTCTACCTTTGTTTGAGGTTGGATTGGTGCGCTAATTGGCAGCTGACAGGAAGCCGAAACGGTTTCAGTCCTGTCACAAACCTGTCAAGAGAGACTTCTGAGGGGAGTGCTGCCTTCCAAATACTGTAACCAGCGAGTGAGTGACGGCACTCATGTCTCATGCAGGTGCTCGCCTGATTCCTACGCAGACATTTTTAGATCGAACATCGCCGGCATGCGCAGTTCTTAGACCAATAGATTTAGAGGAAAGAGCCAGAATACCTAATGAAAATAAGACCTCTTATTACCTGTTTGTACCACATGCACACTAACTAGTATTCTATCTTTGTGAGGACTTTCATATCCGTAATGCATTACCTAACTCCTTGCCTAAGTGCCTGCCCCAAACCCTAACCTAAGGTCATGTGAACTGCAACCTTAAAACTGTCCTAACCCTGAAACAGTCCATTGAAATTGTGGGGACCAAGCAAAACATTCCTCATACTCCTTGTGTAGCAAGTAGAAGGACACACACACATATTCTCATATTTCTGTCAGAGACATAAAGACCTACCCCAACCATAACCAACCCAACTAACAACTAACCCTAACCTAACCCCAACTGAAGCCTAAACCCTAAAACTGTGTCTGAACCCTCGAAGATTCTTCGAAGTGTTGGGGACCAACCCAAAATGGCCCAACTTTGGCAAACGTCTTCACTTTGCTAGTAGAATGAGTATTGTGGTACTTGATTCAGAGCAAATTCAAGGACACACACATGCGCTGAGGCTGTGTTGCCTGACCTTCTGACCACGGGCAGGATTCAATTCTTTTTAACAGAGTCTTTAACAGCTTAATAAAAAGTTGTACGAGTTTCTATATGCTGCGGGTCTAAGGTCTGCGAAGACATTTCCAGCACCTCTGGAGCACAAATGGAAACAAGAGATTTCAATCTCTCCAGACCTCAGGAGATACGAGACTCGAATTTTACTTTTTCTACCCAGTAAAGTTTCTATTTTTTTTTTTAGTTCAGAAGAGAAAGAGGAGCCTCCAAAACTGACAGCGTCTGTCATGTTTATGTACTCAAGCAGCACGGAAGGCTGACAAAAGACATTGCTCTTCCTTAATTCAAATGCTTTAATGATGAAACATATTTCATAGCGGGATGGTGACAAATCCAGCCGAATGGCCTTTCAAATCCGGCAGATGCATCAAAATGATGTCACTGTTACTTCTGGAGCGATATCATCAAGTGACAGAGATAATAAAAGAAACAGAAGGAATAAGTCAATGTAAATACAGATAACGTGGCCGAGGTGGAAACCGTTATGGGAATACGATGCTAATCTGCCTGTGGTGGAAGATGTCAGCACATTTCAAAAGGTCTTCTTCTCCATTCTGCATGTAAAACCCGTCTTTCCTCAGAGTACAGTAATGCGTGAGTGGGCAGGAAAAAACATCTCTTTCTCCATAAAAGTGGACAGTTATTGTTCTGTGACGCCATTTTCCTGCCCTTCCGGAGCATTGCTACGCAGATGCGGTCAAGCCTTTGTTTTTCTGTAATTTAAATATCTACTGGGAAGAAGATCAACTCCTGCCATTGTTCCCCTCTTCATTCTCATGCTGATATGAAGGTCAAAGGAGGTTTGGGATGAATAGTGTGAGCTCATTCAGAGAAACCTTTTGGCTCCATTATTGTGGCACCCGGGGGGAGGGTGACGGAGGGGGCTATTCTTTAAAAGGGACAACTGTAGGTGATCCTGCCAGGATTCCAGCGAGAGGTAAAGAGAATCGTCCGTCCTGCGACACACTGATGGCTGTAGTGCTGCGATTCAAATTCACTTGATTTGTACTGGGCTCGTTACAACCACGATTGTCTCAAGGTGCTTTCCAGAAACCCAGAGCCGGGCCAGGAAGAAACCTCGGGCAGGTCCAGGCTGATCTGGGCGGAAATTCATTTAGGATCTGAAGAAAGAAACTACAGAGAGAAAATGTGCTTGAGGCTCCTGGTCTATTATGTTGTGTTTACTAATGACACAATTCTGGTTTAAAGATGAAAATATATATAAAAAATGCTATGATTTGTGTTTTACAGTACATTTGAATTGGTTTTATTGGGCAGTTTCCTCTCAGCCAAGCGGTGACATTAAATGTGCAACTGAGTTACCTGGCAACTTTTACTTTTTATCTGTTAATTATATGCTGTTAAACACTTTAATTTGACTTCTAATTCATCTCCTTTAACTCGCAATTGCTTTCCAACGACCCCTTATCGGCCCTTTCTCTCTAATGAAACTGGAATATTGATACTTCGCTGTCACTTCCTGCCCTCAGCGCGTGACGGATCCCGTCACCGCCAGATGGTGCCGCGGCTGTGAGCTATATTTGACAGGGACGTTTCATTTCATTTCTTTTCTTTATTTATTTTTTTCAATGCGTGTGACCAAGTTTTCTGTTTGAAATAGGAACGTTTGATGCAGACAGAAGCTTCCGAACTGAAATACATCGCAGCAATTTTTATTTCTTTCTGCTTTTCCCAATTTTCAGTGATTCAGTTGAAATTTCAACAGCGCGTCCTGACTGAGCTGGTTAGATGACTTGAAGATGTTGACTTCAATGTTCTGCTGCACTTCCAGGAGCATCTCCAGCCCCTGATGAACTTCATTGGAAAAAAAGGAGGCCAGTGAGTCCTGAACAAGCAGACTTGAAGTCAGGGTGTTCGCTGATAAATCAAAGGGGAAACTTTATATCCCCTGATCAAAGATGGAACAACAAAGACAACAAAGAAGAGAACCTACGATAAATTCGAAGCAACGGCAATTAACGGTTCCGGTAGGTTTCCGATTGCTCGCCATAGATGAGAACCGTCGTCTCTGAGGTGTGTAACTCAGATGTTACGCAACAGCACTGCACAAAAATAAGTGCAAAACAAAGTTATTTTTCTGCTGTTTTGCTTCAGATTTTCCAGCTGTTTCCACCAGGGAGCGAAAAAGGATTCAGCAGCATGTGGTTAAAAAGCGCTCTGGGCACTTCTGTGCACTTCCACATGCATAAATTGTCTGAAAAAGCTCCGGTGTTGTCATCCCCCATCATAGGAGCGAACAGAGAAGCCTGTTCTGAACGTGACAGCTTTGGACACAAGGACAGACAGAAATGCAGAGGAATGAAGTGACCCAAATGAATAATTTAAAGGTACAAATAGATTTATTACATTTAAATCAATACAGGACGTGCAACATACTGAGCACATACTGCTCAGCGTGAGCAGCGGGGTATGTATAAGTGGTTGCATTCAGGAAATATGCTGAAAATGGGCCGACATCCTTGGTAAATAACTCATGATCGTGCTAAGTGGCCCGAGGTTTGAGGAGTCACAATGGAAGAGTCCTTTATGAAAAATCCAGTAGCTACAAGTGTGCAGTTTTGACGCTGAAGGGGAAAACCTTGAGGTGGTAGCATGAAAACCTTCCGCCACACTTGACAAGAAAATAAATCGCATCCATCTCCGAGTCCACAGCTCAGCAGCATTGAAGTACAGATAATGTGGTGTCAGTGAATGCTTTTAAATCTATATCCAATTGATTGGACACTTGCCTATCTCTGTTTTGCGCTGCTAAGAGAAATACTGCAGTGCATTGTGGGTAAAGTATGGTGAATTCCATTCAAATTCATTTGTGACCTTTTGGTACCTCACATTAGAACAAAGAATGCTCTGAATTTTACCTCTAAAGCGTTGTGGATCTGAGTGTATTTCACTGGGAAATCCAGACCCGCTGACCTCTGACGGCTCCACCGTCTGCTGAAAGAACAAACCGGGACGCAGTTGTGACGCCGCAAATGGCAATCCAGATCACACGTTTTCACATGGTTCAGAAATTCTGCTCATTAGCAACGGACACAGGACTTGCAGGCATTAGCAGGTGGAGCTAACATGTTGAGTCAAGCTCCGTGTTTCCCAAACCAGCCGTAAATGGCGATATTGTGCTTTTAATTGGTTGGTCCCTGGTGCCACAAGTGTATATAGTGTGAGTACAACACAGCACATTTAATGACGGGTAATAACAGTTGGTCGTATTGTGATAAAAGATACGAACCCCCATGAGTAGCTGATTTAAGTCGCACCTCTGGATTTTTTCTCCTCAAATGTCGTTTTTTTTGTTAACGAATGGCTCGAATGGTACAATTTATGCTCGACTGACACAAATTATTGCTTTCTATCTGTGACAAAGTGAATCGTCTATATGTGAATCAAGTATAGGTTTAAAACCAGGGCTTTAATGAGCTTTCGTGCTTTGGGGATTTATACCAGACCGACCTTGTGGATGTTTACCACACTGTGTGAGTGCAATCAGGACTACAGCACAGATCCGTCACCACAATCCTGCTTTAGATGAAACTGTATCCCCACAAAAACCCCCAGGAAAGAAATAATATTTCCATTCCATTTCATTAACTCACAGAATGAGTCTCTGTCACATCCCCGGACACTGTCTGGGATGACTTTCCCGCTGTCGCTCTGGCTGGTCGTGCGCTGCATTTGTTTGCTGACATTGTGATTTATTTATTGATGTTTAGCATGGAATCATGGCTGGCATGGAATTCCCTAATGTAAATGAAAGCAGGTCAATATTCCAGTTTCCCTGCCAGCAGCTGCTGCTCTAGAGACTTGGATCTCTGCCGTGAATGTTACCCCAGCCTCGTGCTGATGGGAAAGGACAAACACCCTGTACACAGAATACTAATACAGCAGATACAGTCCAAAATATCACCTGCTCCTCTGCGCTGCAGTGTGCATTTGCATGGTCAGGAGATGAATGGAGAGGTTCCGCTGATCTATAGATCTCCTGCAGTGCGATTTAAAATGAGCAGCTCTGTTGTAGCATGTAGCTGGCGTTTTATTGGGAAAGGAAACCTCACACGACATCGGATGTTACATCTTATCAGTAAATCAATCATTTTATGCCGTTAAATGAGCCATCTGGAGACTTGCTCAAGCTCGATAAGAATTTTAAGCAGATGTCCTGATCTGTGCTACTTTGTCAATGCAAATGTAAGCGGATGCGAGGCCGAACCCTAATGCTTCATCAACAACCAGGCCTCATTTTCACATCGGCTTTAATTCTAGATGTGACTAAGGAGTAAATAGTAAAACCAGCCCAGGCACGCCAACCTCCTCATTCTCTTCCTCCATCTTGTTAAGCCTCACATCCCCCCATTCTTTCCTGCTTGGTTCAACTTTGTCTCAACTCATCTCCCGTCGCCTGTCTTTGAATCAGCCGTTGGTCTGAGTCACCTTGCTCCTCTCACCTACTCAAAGCCTGGACCAGTGCACCCTGAGGCCATGACTCAGCCCTTTCTCACCCATAAGTCTTCACATAATGAGGCCCGGTTAAGTGACAGGCACCCCTGCAGCGCCAGGTGGTGTTTTTTTTACAGTGACTGTGCTCACAAATTAGGCACCTTAGACCACAAGTTTCAGGAAAATCCCAACTGTACACCTATAAACTGACCATCATGACCTTTATAAAAAGTGCAAAAGGTTGGAGAAATATCTTGTTGGCTCTTTTTTCCTGAGCTTGTGCTGCCTGTGATTTGTACATACAGCATGTACAAATCAAGATAAAAGTTTAACAAATGAAATATTACAGCACAGAGAGTTGCCCTGAGAAACAAAGGGGGGGGGGACTCTTCGAAAGCCCTGCTGCGGCGGTGTGAAATTGTCCGCCATCCTGGCTGAAATCCTACTTGCACTTCATTAGAGGGGATGGCGAGCAACCTGTCACCCTCCCAGGGCATTTCAAGTAGATTTAACAAACTTTCAAGCTGAATTGAACACACAAAGCAGAATCCTTTTTATTCCCAGACCTTGGTCTCTTTTCAAGCAACATGGACCGCCTTTATCAAACAAATTGCAGTGTTGCGCTGGGACTGTGATGTCAAGAAGCGTTGTAAAATTACACTTGTGTTGCACGCTTGGCAGAAACCCAGGCTCCCTGGGCTTCGCGCGTGTCAGCCTGCTGATGAGAAAGAGACTTGCTGGCAAGTCAGATGATAACGACTAACACGGGTTGTTTTTCTATCCTGAGTCATCAACAAAGGCTGGAAAATAAAAGTCTGCCGTTGAGTTTTCACACACTTCCGGATTCCCCACGTGCTGGGAAACATCAAGATATCCTGTTTAATGCTGCTATGAGGTCTCGATCATTCATGTATTTAAGGGTTGTCGGTCTGATTCCATCACTCGATCAAATTGGAGTAAAAGCAACCTGTGCCCCCCCCACCACCAAAAAGAGATGTAGTTTGTGCACTCTGCCGTTAGGAGTAAAGTAGAGGGGGTTCCCAAAGGGACTACTAATTTTTAAGTGTTCACAAATGGACAGTCAAGCTGCACGTATTATTATTATTTTAATTATTATTTTAATATCTGGATAGTCAGTAGTTACAAACAACCACAAAAAAGGTCAAGTGCCTTTGATGAGAATATTTGCTGCAACAAAATGAAACACAATAATGAAGGAAGATTAATCACGATTAATCTAAATTAATCCAGTGATCAATCTGATTTAAAAATCACTTAACAGGTCAAATCATTTCCTTTTTGAATGAGAGTCCTGCTGTAGCAGAGCAGCAGTGTGTGACGCACGTAGATTCTAAACTGAGAGAATGACTTTTTCGGAAGCCTAAACTGCCTCTTCACCCTGGAGGGGAAGCGATCTCCGCTGTGGCCTGGCTCCAATCTGAACACAGCCGGAAAAATGCGTGTCTGAAAACAGTCATGGTTAAAGCGTGCATTCATATTTAATAAAAAACGATATATATATCTTAACACAGCCGCTGTAGGTGAACCCAGTAATCAACGAGCGTTGAGGACACCCTCCACATACCATCAGGATTGACAGCACACTGGTGGAGGAAAAATAATAATCTGGGCTATGTTTTCTGTTCTATTTTGGAAGTTCTACTGCCTCTCTTTAGGTCATTGACCTGAGCTGTGATAGCAGGAGGTTCCAGTCCTGGTGGTTGCTTGGTAGTGCTCTATCAGGTTGGTCGTGTCGATGAGGGATTTAGCTCAAATTCTCTAGCGCAGGATCATTTCTTTTTCGTCAAATTGTGCCCAGTGAGTGCAATACCACCCCCCTATTGTGGGAAAAAGACATGCCATCCATCTTGTTTTAATGTCAGTGCTCACAGGGACCGAGCAAAGAGCTTCCTGTTGACCACTTCACTGAATCCACGGCAGAGTTCGGTCCGTTTGGAAATGAGGAAAACTGGGAGTCTCGTCCGTTTTCTCAAGGCACCAAGATGGATGTTGCAGCTCCGGACGGTCTTTCAGAAAAGCTTTTTTTTTTTTTTTAATGTTTTTTTTTTTTTTTTAGAAAGCATCTGTATTCTTTAATGAATGCTTGCTAGTCCATATGATCACTGAGTTGAGATCAGAACCCGGAGCTTTGGACTGATGGAGCCGCTTTAGCTCCTCCCCTGTGAGTGCAGATGGCCGACTGTGTCCCTGCTTGATCTCGCTGTGGAGTTTGATCATCAGCCCCTCTGTTGTGTTGAGATCTGGAGGATCACACCGACAGTACCATGTCGCCTTTGGATGCACCCATTACAATATTCACAGCATTACACATTCTCATTACCCGTCTTGTAAAAAATCAATTCCAAACGGTCTCAGCGTTGCCACCGATGCTGCCTTCCATGTTCCTGATCTCCTTTGATGATATTTCAGGGGAAGGGATTTAAAAGTAATAAGAGGCGCATTACCAGGGATCCAAAAGTTGATAGAATGGAAGATTTGAATAATGCAACGCTTGATCTTTACTGCGTGTTTACCATGATGCAGCCCATAGGATGCAACCGATGAATATTTGATCCCTGGGAAACTGTAGACTGCAGAAAGTAAAACAAGTGGAATCAATTATGCATCATCTCTTTGGCTGCTGGCTGTCGTGCGCACTGATTTGATGAGGAAATAATGTAAAGCATCGCTTCATACATATTTATAAAAGGCTGCCTGTCTGCAAGAGGAGACACGCTTGTATTCTCTTCTTGGACTGAGCTGACACCCCTGCTCCGGCCTGGCACGCAGGCAGACCGGACCGCCACCTACAGCGACCTACGTGTGTGAGGAATCAATGGACGGGTGACTCTGCTGAACAGAACCATGACATGGCAGAATGGCTCCCAGCCATGCTGGTGCTCCAGAGAGCTGAAGGAAGGGATCCGTGGCAGTGTCGCAGAAAAAGATGCTACATTTACGTTGCTTTGCTGTTTTCAAAACCTGATGGGCGACGCGTCGGAGGTTTAGATGATGCGCAGCCTCGTTGGCATTTCCTCTTCTTTCAACATGAAGGGAAATTTACCCATTTTAGAAACTGATAAAGGCCTTGAGGCGCTCCAGACTCTTGCTCCCCAACTGTTCTGAACATGGTAGCAGCAAACGCACGATGAGAAAAAGAGATCAACAAACATTTCAAGTTAAAATGAGATGAAAATAATGTCTGATCTGTGTCAGCCTGCCTGTCGTAGCTGGCTATTTTTAGCAAGGTTTCGGAGGAACGCGGCACCTTGAAAGGGACTTCAATGAAATTACTTTGTCATTTTGATTAAGCGCCAAAATAACCCAACTTTTGAAGGCCTGTGCTTGCTCAGTCACTTCCCAGCCGTGCAGATAAGCAATCGTTTTCGCAGAAAGGATGCGCACACCCCTGACGGAGCCGTAGACGCCAACGTCAAACCCGATTCTAACATTTATCTGAATAAATCAGAATCTATCAACCACAATAATGCAAAACTAGTTCTGATGTGAAGGAAAGGAGCTCCTATAAATAGAGGTGGCGCCGTCGCCTACACCCGTGATCTTTGGTATGTGTAGGAGGTCTGCTGTCACGTTGTCTGGAAGGATAGTCGAGTTATAACTTTCCACAAAGCTGACACAAAGTTGTCAGGACCAACACCTGTATGAGGACAATGTTGACATTGTGGACATCATTTAGAACTAGGGACGCTAATTACAAACACATAATAAGGGACTGGAAACTACCGGTACTTAATAATGATGTCAGGAGGAACAATCGCCTCATTTTCAATTAGCTTTCACCTCTTCTCAATCCACTGCTGCTGCTCAGAAGGGGTCTGCCTCTATTATACGTAGGAGGTTGGTGGTGAAATATGCTGCTGGCATCTGTCTGCTACGTTTCTGGGAGAAATGTCATCTGCTGAGACTGACACGGAGCTGGAAGACTGGATTCAATGCAGAATTACCATATTGTATATTAATGATGTGCATGTGCAATCATTGCTGTTAACTTATTTATTATCTAAATGTTACATTAAGACACAGGCGCCACTTAAACACAATAATAATGAGCTTAAAGTCCTTCTCCAGGGCTGCTCTGACTCTGGCCTTCAGTCCGTTACGCTCCCCGCCAACATTACAGGTTTAAAAATAAAAAGGGCGTCAGTGTTCACATATGCACAAATACGCCCCCTCGCGCACTTTAAAGTGCACATGAATAGGAAGAGATCCAGAGTGGCTACACAAGCACGCATGCCCACATGGTGCAAATGCCAGCGTCTACAGGGAAAAACAGGTGCTTTGTTTCTTCATATCGTCTTTGAAATGTTGCATCGGATGTATAAAATCTGCCTCCCCCAGTGAATCTGCTTCAGCAGACACTGACGTTTGTTCGGCTGCTTGTGCTTTGTGTTCTGCATCTTTGTGCTCTACAGGACGAATGGGACCGTCCTCAGCTGTGGCTGCCACACACACCAGTCTTTTTCGCTGATTTTCGAAGTCCGAATGCGTCTCCTGCTGTGTGTAATCAGAGAAAACAGGTGACGCTTCAGCGCAGTCTGATAGAAACCACCACAGCCAAGCATGACCGGGCAAACTTTGACTCTTTTGGGGTACTTTGGTGGTAATAACAACATGGTTATTGTAATAATGCTACGACAGGTCGATAATTCTGGTCAAAACCTTCGGGCCAACATGTTTGCATCTTCATCCTAAACCAGCACCTTACATGGTCATTTTTATAAATTTGAATGGGTAAGAGGATAAACAGGCAATCCTGGAGGATTTTGCTTATTGAATTAAGTCTTTGCCAGGTTAAAAACCTCGAAATAACCAAATTATGCAAGACTTTGATTCATTAATCTACCTGCGGCAACACAAGGCTGCTGTGTGTGTCGACACTTTGGCGGTTTTCTTGCCACAACATTAGAGACTTGAGCACATCAGTGCTGTCAGAAAGAAACTGCGTCAGGAGCGGGTATTAGTCTGGACTTCAGCTCCAGCGGCGGCTTCTCTCACAGGAGTCTGTTTCCTGAGTCAGACTGGAGGAAGCTAAGCTGCTGGAACATCACCAGCCACAGAGAGTATTTAGAGAGGTTATGGTCCTCTGAAGCATAGACAAACCCCTGTCGGTGGATCCACCACAGATATCTTCATCACGCTGATAATCCTCAATTAGTTTCTTTGTGACTTAATGATTTATCAATTGTGTTGTCATAAAGCTACAGATGTTTTGTAGATAGAGGTGACATTATTGTTGGGGGGTGTGATTGAAACTCTGTAGTATTGACATGGTTATTTGTCTGCTCGAAATGTTTTTTTTCCAAGATTTTGCCATGTTGATGCTTCTGTTTGACAGCCAAAGGGTTTCTCCTGTGTCTCGATGTGTTGCCAGAAACAAACCGACACGCTTGGATGAAAAATGGCTGCCCTGCTAAACACCATAGGAAGCGGAGCAGCCTGGTAGTGTCAAATGGGACGACCTTCCCTTTTAAGGCTGCAGAGCTCATTGAGCTCATATGCAAAAAACAATTAATGCGAAATCGGTGTCAAAATAACGTTCGAAATGATGAGATGCAGCGCACCGTTAGCTTATCTAGAACTGCCTTGTTAGCTGATGCCAAGGTGGTCTGCTAACAGTTGAAAACAATGTCCCAAAGTCAGGACGTTTGTGCTAAAGTCACTGCAACTCCATCCTGTGGAGAGCTCCTGAAGAGGTCCTAAAGGATGCCAATAATGTTGATTCATGGATGTGAGCAATATCATAAACCACACAGCAGCCTTTCCGATACGGCGTCATTAGAAACTGGCCAACAATCCCTCACTGATGGGAGTGTCTACAGCTTAAATGACTGTAAGAGTAACATCTTCTCCTCAATTCAACACTGAACTGCTGGCCTAAGAATCTAGACGCTGCGTGGTCACTCTAAACTTACTTATCGCATCGATAAAGCCTGACAGTCTGTGTTATCAGGGATTTAACAGCACCACTGTGGATTCCACTGGCAGACAAACATAATAAGCACACAGAAGTCACCAGAATAAGTCTTTAACACCAAAGGGGACCAAGACTGAATCAAATCCAAACTCTATTATTCTTTTATTCATAAAGGCCTCAAAAGCAGCCTAATTACTTAGGTTTTTTACTTAGAGCTGCGAAATCTATCAAAATCAGTTAAAATGAAAAAGAAATCACCTTCCTCAGGGATTGGCGGTTACATCAGAAACACTAGTTACGCACAGACCACGACAGCGGTGACCTTGCCAGCGCCTCGGGAACGCCCGCTCTACCCCGACCGCAGCCCGTCGACCTCTGACGCGTCTGACAGCATTATTTTTTCAGGGTTAAACTGACTCATGAGATGCGGTTAGCGACAGCACGCCAGGGTGACGGCAGAGGAACGCAGGAGGACCAACAGCACCGAGGCTGCTGGGGTTGACCATCAGATGTTGTGAGATTTGACAAGGCAAAAACAGCAGTTTTCCAGGGAATACTGTTGCTGATGAGCCTGCTGTGCCAGGGACAGCTTGTTCATTTTGTTTATTTGCTGTAATTGATTGGTTGTAAGAAAATCAAATGTTTTGCAATTAGGTAAAACTTGGAGATGTGGCCAGAGGGCCGACGGAGCTTTCCATGATTTAAAAAATGAGAGAATTATGGGAGATATTCATGCAAGCTGTCGCCGCAACAGAATCAGCAACGGACGGCTCAAGCTAACGTGCTCATCTCTGTTAGGGGAGACAGAGAGATATAGAAATTACGAATGACAGGAAACTGTTTTATTTATAGCCATTTATCCTGTTGGAAATGTGTCAGAAATCCCACAGCAGCTGTTGAAAACCATTTTAACGGTTATGAAACACCATTTTGTATTTTTGTGGAATCTCCCTTTCATTGCAAACCCTGTGTTGGGGGGGTCACAATTAGCATAATTGTGGGCAGCGGCATGTGGAGGGAGGGGCTGGAGCCATGCATTTAGGAAAAATAATTAAACCACCTCAGGGGTTTCATCGTTTAACATTTAGAAAAAGATCAGATTTCGATGAAAGGGGCTTATTCTGCGAGATAACGTTCAGAGACGCCTCGGAAACCACTGAAGTTATGATTCAATTTTCCAAGAATTCATGGGTTTCCAGTCTAAATTGGCAGGATTGAGCCCATTTTACCTTAAACAAAAAGGTAAATGTGAAAGGTCTCTCGGCTGCTCTCATTTCGCCTCTCCAGCCCTGGAAAACATGCAGATTCCCCAAATACCCCAGATGGTTTGGCCCCTCCATGTAGTCATGTCCACTCACATGTAAGTGATATGAGCAGTCGCTCGTCGGGCTCTATTTGACCAACAGGGCCAATTAAACTGTCAGTCATCCGCTGAACCCTCATGAGAAATTACATCCTCTCATCACTGCAAATGGTAGAGCTAATGGTGAAGTATACTTACCAAGCAGCTGATGGTGAACAATGAGTGAACATATGTCTGGGGTGTTTCCAAACCTCTCCTCTCTATTCCTGGGGTCTAAATATGTGCTGCTATAGTGGAAAATAGCACTCTTATTGTGTCAGAAAAAGCCAATTCATAAAGGCAGAAGCCATTAGCACGCTCACCTGGGCACCCACTCAACCAAAGGGCTCAGAGAAGTGGAAATGAGAGGGCAAGATGGAGTTTAAAAACGCAAAATTACCATGTAACAGTTCAGTGTGTACCAAAAAAAAGTTGTAATGAAGCCGCTCAGTAAACTAAAAACAACCTAAAGAAAATAAAAAAACCTGTGAAGATTTCTGAGCATTATTTGTCAGCGGTGGCAGATGGCAATTATATCAAGGATGCTGTAAATTGCTTTGTGCTCAGCCGTGAATCCGTTCTTGAGTTGCGGGGCACGCCGTTTCGCTATTAATCCCAGCAATAAAATTGCAGTCAGTTTGGTTGCCTGAAGTAATGCATTTTAAAACTTCTGAGGGGAGATGTAATGAATAACTGCTCGCCTTTATTATGAAGGGTAGACAGCGTTTAACGAAAGGCGGCCACGTACCCGGAATACCGAGGATGTTTGAGGGACCCGAGAAGCGCTGCGTCACTTAACCTTTTCTAGAATCTGACACGCACACCAATCGAACCTGAGTGATCTAACTCATAAAGACTGAAAATATGGAGCTCCAGCGCTAAATATTTATGTTTTCAGACAGTTCTGGGCATCAAGGCTTCTTCTGCAGTTCTGCTCTCTGCATTAATAAAACATATCTAATCCGAGTCGTCTGCAGGCTGTTATTGTCTCTCATCATGATGGTCCTCACGCTGATAGAATTCCTGTTGGGGCCCTTTTACAGCAGTGTAACACCCCTATTATGAACACACACACACACACACACACACACACACACACACACACACACAGAGTTGCTCCCTCCTCCAAAGCTATAAAGTGGGTTGCATCCATAACATCCACAATATGTGTGCGCATGCACGTGTGTGAGCGCGTGTTAGAGAAATAATGACGTGTGATTTTTATTTTGACCTCAAATTAAATTAACAGGGGGAAAGAAAATTAGCAACAACGTTGTTTTCCTGTCAGTAAAAAGGATAATCCCTCTGTACGTTTGCAGTGTTCCCACATAGAAAGCAACATTCCAGACATGATTGAAACCTGGATTTCTGACTTCAGGCCCCATATCACTGACAGAACGTGCACTAAATTGGTGTTTGGTTATCATCGGCTGCCTGCCGTGTGTGAAATATGGAAAGACGCGACTCCAAAAGCTCACTGAGTCACTGACTTCCAGCTGCCTAATTACACGTGTGTCAGCATGAATCACTGACAACTGGAGCCCATCACACTGGGCTGTCTTTCACAAGCCGATGTAATTTTATTTTGAAATCCCCTGTGAATTAATTTTCCGTTCACCTGTCTCCTCTCATGTGGCTCAAGATTTTGTGGGCCAACAGAGTTTGGAGAGCGGCTCCCGAGACTGTTTTCCCCTCTGTGCTGACGATGCCACCCAGCTTGAGAGGTGGCACCTGTCGGTTATTAAACAGCAGGTGGGAATATTTTGTAAAGGGAAGCCTGAAAGCGACCCAAAACCTCCACATGAGAAGCCTTCTCCAGCTCCCGGTTTCCTATAAATCAGACCAACACGAAAACTCTCCGGAAAAGAAGATCCTCCTCTGACTGATATGGCTCCCAATGACAATGACCCGCAGCTCTGTACGGTGTTGCATTGATCCTTGTGACAGTTGCAGGACAGTGACCCTCGTGTTCCTGCGAGCTGTGGGGCCCAGGAGGGAGGACAGGACACGCCGTTAAGTCTCCCTGGACATAATGACTCAAGACTGACAGTTTCTGCTACTCCGATAAATTCCATTTGGGGAAAGTTTTCGCTGCCTCTGGCACACTGGAAAATGCACCTGATTTTGCAGTTCTTGTTTCTATTCCATGTGATTTATCGTCCTCTCACTTAGATCCGTTTACGTAAACGTCATTTTATAGCATAATTAATGTCAAATCCAGTCCCACGTGCAGGAGTTGCTCGTATGCAAATTCTGCTGAAGCGTCACTTTGGGGGATTCTGGATCTGCAGCTCGTGTCACCACCACTGGGACCACTGGCCAATTGGTATTGGGCTGACACTCAAGTAGCTGCCTGTGAACGATGGCCTGTCAGTGAGGCTGGGGGGGGGGACGTTCAGCTGAGGTATCACACAGAAAGACTGTTGCTCATGATGGCAACAAGAACCCAGCAGAACCTGAGTAGATGTGCTCTAACGAATAACCTCATAACAATGTAAAGTCTGCTAACAAGCCACAGAAGTAATTCAATTCCCAGGGTCTGACCCTCAACTAGGGGCAGTGGTGAGGAAAAACTCCCCTTTAACAGGAAGAAACCTTGAGCAGGACCAGGCTCATGTTGGAGGATCCTCCTGCTGATGGCCGACTGGGCAGAAGACGCAAGCAAATCATACTTTTTTAGACTACAGAAACTTGACTTTTGACTCACAAACTCAACTTTTGTCAGCACATTCACAGAGAACGCCATCTCAGAAAAATGAACACTCCTGCCGAGAAAAGTCCACATGCGAGAGGAGTGTGTAGCTTCTTTGAGTTAAACGGGCAAAGACGTAAACCCGGGAGATCAATTGAAGGTTGGTGTTAGACGTTACCATTACAGGATCAAATAGTTTTCCTCGCTAAACCTCTTTGAAAGTCTCTTCTGCAGCACTTATAATAATGAGTGTACCCCAGCGGGAGGGTCCGGGAGCGCCGCTGTCTTTGCTGCTGGATATATTGGCATTTTGATGTGACTCAGACTAATGAAGGGAAGTGAATTTGGTGTCTTTGCGACTCATCAGCTCCATCAACATGAACTTGACACCGTCCCTTATTGGGTCGCTAACTGTGGCAGATCACGATGACAGCTGCCAACACCTTGAAACCCAAGGTCACACTTCAATAAAAACATCATAAAAATTTATGCCATCATCCAGTTAAATGGTGCAGAAGATTTGAGTTTAAGGGAGCTGCCTCCCACCCAAGGGCTGCTGAATTAATTATAGGTAAAGGAAGGCACTTTTAAGCTAATCAGATCTGTGTGTGTTTGTGTGTGAGCCTGGTGAAGGGCACATTCCTCACCAAATACACATGTTTGAACATAATGTAGCTTTAAAGTTCTGATATCATCATCATCATCACCATCATCACTACATCATCATTATCATGCAGTCTTCACAATGTAAGAATTAATAGATGACATCAACCACATGGAAAAAAGTATGGTAGCATGAGATGGGTCAAGGACACACAGAGGACAAGAACATGCTCAAAAAGACAGAAACCCTGAATAACTGGGACAACATGCAGGCACTTCTGGAGTCCAAGTGAAAGACAAAGAGTATCAGCTGGTCTTTGAAGTGACCAGCTCAGCTGAGTGGAGGTGGCAACAGGTCTGCTTGGTGGTCCTGAATACAATGGCTGGACTGTCATAATCAGCTGAGGCATGTCAGACCCTAAGAGTAGAGGTTGGGCTTGGTCCACTGGTGCTAATGAAAGCTCCCAGAAGTTTTTGGGTCCATGTGTTTGGTGAGATCCAGGCCCTCTGCCGTGTCAGATATCTGGTGCTTCCTGTATGGCCACAGTGGTGATATCTCCAGGGACACCGATGCGCTGTTGAGTTCCTTAATATTATGATGGACGGTCTGAAAAGGTAGAGTCTCCAGATGGTTGAGGTTGAGCTGCGGCGCCACTCGAGGAAGGATGTTCCTCTCTGAGCCAGGATGAAGTGTGGCGTGTCTCCATCATTCTGTTACCATTATTGAGCCAATTGCCCCCCTTCGGCCTTACTCTTTGAAAACTGTCAAGCCGGGTCCAGGTACACCTGTAAACGAAGACTGCCAGCGTACACCAGTTTGGTTTCCTGGACTGACATTAAATTACAGACCAGTACTCTGGTCTCTCGTGTGATTGTGTCTGCATTTATGACACTGTTTGTCATTCTTGAGCCGCGTTGCGATCTTGCTGTTATTCAGCTTCTTAAATCCCTCGCATTAGTTAAGGTGGTCGTGACTATATCGATATGGGCAGCAAGCTTTGGAATTGGGCTTACTCTTGGTCTTTGCCTGGCTCTGTGGCACAGGTTGTATCACAAGCGAAGGGGCTAATGCTGGGAGCTGGAGGGTAGATGAAACAACGTCTTGCCTGCACTGGCAAGGGTACTTCCAGGAAAAAAACTTGAGGGTGCGGGTGGAGGTGGAAGTGTGCCATTGGAAAGCATTGAAAAACGAAGGCTGTCGATCTCCAGGTCCTCTTCAGCTTCGGTCAAGCGCCGCTGTCTTTCTAGCCACTTGGTAAGTGTTTTTGGCCTTGAGGGCCTCCTCTCGGAGCTTCCTTAGTCTGATCCTCCAGCAGTTTACGATCCGTATCAACTTGAGTCTCGTGCTTAATTGGACGGCAGACATATTCCAGTTCTGTCTACTTTATTCTCTCTTTCAAGATTGGAGATTGTGCAGCTGAGAGACCCTGAGTGGGCTACATACTGACAGAGTTATAGTTATACCTATCTGGTACAGCTGTATGAACACCTGCTGGATAACCTGCTTGAGATGCTGCTGTGGTGGCTGCTGGAGCGGAAGCAGTAGCAGGTGGGGCGCACGGACGGCTGGAACCCATCTTGGCTGTGCTCTCTCTGTGGACGGGACAGAAGCTCTGGGGTGTCTGACGCTGCATTGTCCATGATCTTATGGCGCGTGCAATAACCACAACACGCAAGCCTGTGGCTCCAGTTGAATTTATTCTACTGGTGTTTCTTTATGACGCGTGGCGTTTTAGACTGCAGTTCCAATTGCACCAGTAGGTGGTGCTGTTGGATCTTTACCTGTAGGTCTGGCTTTGACACGTTGAGCTAAGTGTAACTATAGTGCTCGACATGTCATGAGGTTATAGATGTTCTGTGGTTAGATGAAAAATAGCTGTATTTAAATGGAGAATGCTAATTCCAGCAGCTTCTGGGGCATCATTTATAAAACAGACATTCAATCAATTTTGATTGGCTGAAACAACAAGCAGTTCCTTTAAGCCAGATCTGATTTTATGTCTGAGGAAAGTCTAATCTTGACCCAGAGGTCATTAACCTGCCGGCTGTTAAGGGATGTTGCCGTTTCCATCGGAGCACAAACTTTCAGATGTGGCAGGAATTACCAAGAGAAGCAGCGACTGTTTTGCTCTTGTTGAGCAGCAATTGAGAAATTGTTTTGTTCTGCACATCTTCTTCAACTCAAATTCAAGAGGGTCGCATCAGGCTCACATTCACCTTCCAAAGAGTCATGTGGAGTCCTTTGTTCTGTGTGTCAGGGAAGAAATGGCGGGTGAGGTGATGTTGAAAATTAAAACAAAAATAAAATAGAGGGGCTTGTTCTGCTTGTTCCTGCAGCCCCTTCCAATCTGCACTTTTGTTCATCCTCCTTCAACTGTTGCCTGAATTCCCCTCGTTGCTATGAGACACTCGTGTCTGAGGCCACGTGGTTTACCTGCATCTGGATGTGTTCTGGACTGACACGACCTCATTAACTGACACATAGGTCATGAGAACAGGCTGCCAAAACGAATCTGCCGCCCTAAGATTTCCTGTCTTCTCCTGAATGTGTTTTTTTTTTCTCTGTGCACACAATAAATAGTATTTGTGTTTATGCCACTCGTGACCTTTTAGCCTGCCTGAACCTGGACACCTGAACCTTTATAATACCATCACTTCCAAGCAGCTAGCGTCGCTTCATGCTAGCGCACACAAATCTCCCCTGGCTCCTCAGCCTTCAACACAATCCATTAATTTTGTCAACAGTTTGCCAGCAGTGAGTTCGGGGAAGCTGCAGGTGGCGAAGGTGTCAGACAGCTTCTGGTCACCTGTTAGAGGTTTATTGTTAGGACGTAATTAAGAAACACATTATTTCTGATTAGAGCTCCTTTGCATAATTAATGGTTAGCAAGCCATGTCCAGATGGCCACTTTATCCCGGAACCATTAGTCATCTACTTCAGTAGGATCCCGAAAATGAAACAATGAAAGTGCATTTTCTCATGGAAAAAGAGGTTATGATGAAGGGATTCACCCAAAGATATAGGAAACTATCTGTGAGGGTTGTGGTTCCATGAAATGGTGCCATGTTTTATTCCACAGTCCTCTTTTAAGTAGTTAATACAGGAATATGTAGGCATCAAAACTGTGTCATCTAACCCAGCATGTTCTGGAACATCAGGAATCTGTTCTTCACCCCTGCACTGACATATGACCTCGACGCTGGTAACCCCAACTAAGCTCACTAGTAGTTACTCTTATCACCTGAGCAGAGCACCAACTTTTCTTTTATTCTGTGCTAAAAACTAATTAAAGTTGTGATAGAAGAGTCTCCGGAGGAAGCGCGGGAGAGCGAGGCAGAACGAGTGCGATGGGGAGAATAAGGTGGGAAAAAAAGCAAGGTTGGAGGGGAGAGATTAACAAGTGCAGGGAGACACAGCGCTGTCTCAGCTGCTAATCCTTAAAGTCACAGATATGCAGTAAGCTGGGACCTTTGTCAGTTAAAGAGTGCCTTTAGATACAGGCCGCTCTTTGTTTGCCACTGCGGAGTCCTCCTCCTCTTACGCCATGTGCTGCACCCTCTTTGCACTACTTGGATCAGGGATAAACATAGGAGCACTCACTTTTTCAGGCTAGATGAAAGGCCGCAGGTGGTCGAAAGACGCAGCTCACGCAGGCGGATGGCTGGCCGTAAACACCTTAGATAAAAGGCTACAGAGGAAGAGGAGGGAGATGTGCTTGAATGCTTTGGACCTCTCCACAGCCCAGATATCAAACTCACCCGAGAGTGGAAGAGATGCTTACTGAGGATGGTAAAACCTGTCCAACAAATACATAATTCATAGCTAATGTAATGCTAACACTTGGACGGTAGCTTGTGCTCACCTGAAGTTCAACTCTGGTGAACTTTTTATGCTAATTTGCTTGTCTGGGTTACCAGAAGCAGGTGTTGCCTGCTAGATTGTTTCATGTGTCTTGGTGTGTAAATGGATGTATTTATTCACCCCTTTTGTGGACGTGTTTTGGTTATTAATTCACTGCGGCCTGTAAAACAAATTGCCCCCATGGAGATAGTAAAGTGACCTTGACCTTTACTCACTTAGCCATTGTGAATCGCAGCAGGGTCAGTTAACCTCGATAATAATTATGAAATTAGTGTAGCTTGATGGTTCTCAGAGCGCTCCTGGGGCGTCTTTTCTACGGAAAATGTGACAGTTTCAGCTTAATGCCCACAACTGATGTCCTTAATCACGGCTCTCGCTCCAGCAGCACACGTGCATGAAACCTGCCCTGCAAAATTAGGCGCCAGGGACACTTTAAATGAAAATGAACAAACTTTCTTTTTTTTTTTTTGTAAATTCTATTTACAACAACAACAAAAAAAGTTTACAGCAATGATAGAAGCAAAACTGCCATTTTATTTGCATTTCTTCAACAGGAACAAATCTTGTTTGTGCACCATCCATGTTCCTAAAGTGCCTTGAACAGTATTTAAGAGTGTTTTATTTCTGGCAAGTCTGTTTTTGCCACTAATAAAAAGAGCAAAGCCAAAATAAGTGTTCTATAATCTCGTAAAGTGGAGCAGAGAACACGTCTGGCACTTTGTTTGCAGGGTATGTTGTACCTCTGAGTTGATTAGCTTAATTCCCTTTAGCACTTTAATATACTATCTACAATCTATCTATCAAGTCCAGGGAAGAAGAGGGGAACGTTTTCCTTATTGTTCCTCAAGGCACAAGGCTGGACCGAGCAGAGGCCAGAGAAGGTCTGGGTAGTTTGGTAGTCAAAGAAAAAAGAAAAGAAAATAAAAAACAACCAAGATTAAAATCTCTTAAGACGAAATGTGTTGTGACGTGAGCGCTCGCTGCTTTAAGAGTCATGGGCGTAGAGCAGGAAAAGGCAGACACGGACGCTTCGCCCTTCATTATCTTTAGCAGTCAGAGTCTGATATGGCTGCAGATTGTCCAATGGTGCATGTAATCAAGGCTGTCTGAGCACTCAGACCTGCAACTGAGAGTGACGGAATGGCTCAACAAGAGTGCGGTTTATGGCCGGGATGTTGCGGGCCGCTGGATGCTGTTAAAAATGCACCACGGTCCGTTGGACGCTCGCGTGCCGTCTACTGAGCGTCTTCGAACTCTTTGAGCAGAAGGTCAAACTTCGGAATCAAACTTAACGGATGAGACGAGGCTGCATGATCCGGCGGTGGGATTTGACACGAAGATCTTCACGTGAAGTTTCCCACTCTGGATTATTATGGGAGTGAAGTTTCCCACTCTCTCCTGTGGCTTCCAGCAACACCCCTCCCATTTCAGCGCCTAAAAAAACTGCTTTGAAATGCGTCATAAAAAAGATCAGGATCGTGGAAATGGAGAAGCACGCATGGAAAAAGACATTATTATCGCTCCTCTGGGTCATTTGGGCTTTTCTTTCACTTCATAAATTTCAATTTTCAAGTTTTGTCTTTTTTTTGATGAAATAACATGTATCAGGCATTCCCTGCCTTTTGAGAGAAAGCACCATAAGTGCTGCTTTAGGGAATCTGGTTTGAATATGAGCTGATGAAAAGCAAAGACAGACGATCCCTTTCCATACAACCCTGTTAGCCTCTTTTTTGCAGGTTTCAAAAGGAACACTTCAGGTAATACCAGCATTTGCTGAGAATAATAATTTTAAAAAAAAGGTTCGGTGACCCACTCACATCTACTTTTGTCCCGCTGTCCCTCTTTGCTTTGATCAACTTGATTTATCGCTGCGCCCTGCACAATAACTGCTAATTTCAGTCTAGACAGTACGATAACCTTCAATAGCAGCGAGAAAATAGCCGCCTACGCCTAAAGCTAGTTTTAAACCTCGAAGGAAAGCTTCCCTATGGATCCAATAACAGATATACGTAACAATTGGCTATTAGAGCCTTTTGTGGTGTCACTCTGAGAGAAGCATTGACAGGAGGAAGACAATGGCACAGAAGGTGGTTTGTTTCTTCATGCTAAATACTTGACTAATAAAGTGTAATAAAACTGTTCTAAACCCTGCACTTTGATGAAGACAGCGAGTCAGGAGGAACGAGGACTCCGCTGCGGTGCGCTGCCTCTTCTGCAGTCAGGTATGAAGGATTATATACGCCGAGATTTCACAGCAACGGGAAGTGAGCCGTGGGATTAGATGGAAGCTGATGAGATAACAAGCTGTCAGCGCTGTCCAAAACATATTGGGTCTATACACGGGACTGACGCTGAAACACATCCAGCACTTCAGCCCACAAAAGCCTGCGCTGGAAACACCTAATTAAAACGCTGCTTGGGATCTCCAACTGTGCGCCTGCAGATGTTCCAAATTGGACGAAGCTCACTTGTTTCACACTCGCTCGCACACGTTTCATTCGTTCTGAATCAAAATCCCTCCTAGCTTAGATTACGGGAGGGTAAATTGTGGATTTTCATTGACAAACAACACAAACAGCAATACAGTCTGGTAACAAAGCGAACTTCATTCGCGGTCTCAAAGCTAGTGACACCCCATCAGAAGGGGAATGGCACTTATGCTAGCGTCTGCTGACACTGATAGCTGCTGTTAGCATCGGTGCTGGAAGGGACCCCGGTGTAACCCTGTAACACTGCACTTCCTGTCTCCTTACTGGAGTCTTTAGGTCTGCTTCAGTTCAGAAACATGGCTGACGTACAAGATGGACGTCAGGAAATGTGTTTGCCGTGAGGCGAGACGGGGAATTGTGACCAAGATGGACTCCTGTGGTTCGCTCCCCCTCTCTACCGCCGCACGCCTCCACGCACGGCTCCAGTTCTCCCGCTGTCAGGGCTCCGTCACGGCTGTTGTTGAGTTCAAAGATCCCAGTAGTGGACACGTGTGTATCAAAAGCAGCAGGACAAAGGTCCTTGGTTCAATCCTTGTGTCATCCTGATAACAAACCCAGGGATCACCTGTGAACCGAGAGGTTCCGACTGGGGTTTGACAACATCCTTGTAAAGACTCTGTTTGTAGTTTAAATGCAGATTAGTGTGTTTGAGTCTTGCGTCATCCTCCAAAATAACCACCAGCACCTCATCCCAACCATCAGAACAATGTAATTCTGCCCTGTCAGGACGTTTTGGAGGACCTCCGCGGTGTTATCTTCAGTTCCTGCTTCCATCCAGTCCAGGAACTCCCAGTTGGCCTGGGCACTGGTCAAAGTCCTGCTTCTTTGTTCTGCTCCCTCTTTGCAACCGAACACTGAAAACAGCAGGTTTCTCCCGATGTGCTTGATCTCCTGTCTGCACCCACACAGAAAAACACCACATTTCAAGCAGCAGGTCTTTCTGCCAACTGCTGGCAGTGACACACAGGAACATCTGTGCATTCATACGAGCTGCCTTCTTTATGCAATCTGGGCACGTGGGATTCAGTCAGGGAAGAAAGCAGAGATAAGACCGTGCCTATGAGCTAGCGTTAGCAGCCGCTCCCTTAAATATAGACCCTCTTCACGTGTTTACAACGTCGGCACAGCGCTGCCGGATTAACGAGACATTCAGCCGGAGCTGAGCGGTCCGGTTGGCAGCGGATGATATCAGGAGTTGAGAAGTTGCCGGCACCACTCCCGAGGCATTTATTTTGGGTGGAGCAATTCTCATAATTCAGTGCTGGGTTCTTGGATGAGAACTTAAAAAAAACAAAACAATATTGATAATCTATTATGTAACTTTTTGGTTGTAATCCATTTATTAAACAAACACACACACACACACACACATATATATATATATATATATATATGTATACACACACACATATATATACACACACATATAAAAGCTTTATCACATCCATCTGGAATAAAATACTTTAAAACAACTGATGGCTTCAACACAAAACTCGGCTTTTATTATTATTTTTCTCCTCCGAGTTGCACATTTTCTTTGCTGTTGGAGGACCTGAAACAGTCTCTGTTTTCTTTCCTGCTGCATTATGAATAAAAACACAGCAAGCGTGACACCGACCAGATGATGGAGGTGGAGCCGCACACGCACAATTTCTCTTGTTTTCTTTGAACACATTTATGTTTTTTGCTCGTATTTATAAGACAGAAGGTCAGCAGTAAAGTGAGCGGAGAAAAGGTGCTAAAAAGTAATTTTAGGCTCTTAGATGTGGGTTAGTATCCACTTCTTCGTCAAGCGTGTTCACCGAATAATTGACCGGAGCATAACTTGGCTGTCACCGATGCCGTTTCCATAGCAACACATTCATTCCCCATAAAATGGGTGGATCCTTTTCGTCCTACAACAGGTCCTCCTCCGCAGCTGGACCGGTTGGTCGTGATAAAACAGTTATAGGCAGTTAATCCCACGCCGCCTTTTCATGGATGAGCGTACTTTCAAATTAGACAAATGTGCACTTTATGCAGCTCAAATGAGTCATTCATGCACCCAAACGGCTAATCCGACGAACACTTAGAAACAAGCAGGATGTGCAGATTAAAAATGCCTCCTGACTGGATGCCCCGCTCATCAAGCATTTCCCTTATTTCCCTGTTTTCAAGGACACAGATGTCAATCAAAGCGCTGACACGGTGATTCAGAATTTAAGGATTCTTCTGCTTATTCCAACCTCCCTTATGTGGTTTGTCAGAGATGTTCCGCTGGTGTATAATGTTCATTTATCCTTAGGCCGACGGCGTTTCTCTGGAAATGAGCAGAAACCGAGACGGTGCTGCAGGTTTGATCTCATTTTCGCTGCTGTACTCTCTGGAGATGTCCGGCACACACGGAGTGAGATCCAGATTACCATCTTCAAATAAAGTGGGTCATGAAAGTCATTGCTGGAAAGGCAAAAATTTGCAAACGCGCCCATCTGAATTCTGTTGTTTTAAAATATGCCCGAGACAGAGAGAGGTCAAGAAAGAGCAACGAAGAAAGGCGTCAAGAGTTGAAACGCAAACAAAAGACGGAGCGTTCATGAGCCACAGACACAGAGGGAAGAAGAGGCCCAGCGCCAACGGAGGAGAGAAGAAGGAGCAGATTCGGAGAGGAGAAGAGTGAGACAGAGTGTGAAGGTGGCAGAAAGCTTCTGCTGGAGCAGCTCGTTACTGCTGAGGCAACCTGAACTCCTCTGCCATCTTCAAGAGCCTTCAAATTGGCCCCCAACACACACAAACACTCACACACTCACACACACACAGATCATCTGATGATGAGCGCACTAACAAATGCCGTAAAATGTAACAACCTAAAGGATTGGGCTGGTTTGTCGCGGTGGGATTCCACACTTTTGTTCTCAGATGATTATTTTAAAGGAAGCATCCAAGGAAACCTCACGGACCAGAAGGAATAAGGTGGAGAAGAGGAGTCCCACCTCAGTCAGCACCAACTCCAGAGAAGACGCTGACTGTTTTCTCTGTGGACACACTTTCCGTGTGTGTAACTCCGGATGTTAATCTGTTCAGTGCTTTCATCGGAGACCAAAAAGTCTTTCAAGCGTTGTTAAATCAAAGGAAAAAGATCCAAGTTAATTACGAAAACCCGGATAAGTAATAATAATCTGGCCACCTATCCAGATATTCAGTATCTAAAAAATACCCTTATTGAAAGTTGGCTCAACAATAATAAAGCAAGATATTGGGGCATTTATCATGGAATAATCAGCAGTTTGGGCAATAGTTCTATTATTTTCAGTTTAAGTAGATCTTTTCATGCTGAAGGCTTTCAGGCGCCGGCTCTCACCTCTCTCCATCAAGAAAAATGAGATTTCTATTACTGGCCAAGGCTCCACCTGCTGCCTCCACAATCTTTGTATTCCAAAGATGCTGCTGACACTTCAATCCCCTTCAGCATCTCTCCTGGAAAATGTGACAAAAAAAAGAGAACGTAATTCCCCGAAGTGATGAAACAGCCTCTTCTGCTCTCATGGTAGGTTGCACGTGAGATGGTAAATGGGTACGCTGCGAGCACGCCACCGATGACGACTCTGTCCGGTAGCTGAATCTTACATATTCGTTATTGTTGCTGTTTAATTCAACGCAGAGAAAAAAGCTTCGGTGTCAGGCAGCTCATCAGAATATACAAAGCAAATCGTTGAATTATACGTTAATGTATTAAATCCCTAACGTGCAAACGAACGCCAGGATGAGCGTGAAAGCTGGATGAATACATCAAGATGCGCCGTGGGTTAATGGCTCTGGATTAGCCAACAGTTTATTTAAACATCTTTAGCACACAATCACAGATGTGTACCGCACGTGCTCGGTGGCTTGTGTTTGACGGGAACGACCTCAAGGAGTCAGGTTCCTCCCTCCACTTCCTGTCTGGCTCCAGTAGAATCTTACTGCTGTAACTGTTTAGAACTGTTTACTGGTTTACTGTTTACATGTGTTATTGGCGTGGTTGAGGTTGGGAGGTGGATAACTGTTCCCTTCACGGTCCTCCCAGAGGCGGGCGAGTCCTTGCGCCCCACATTCAAAACAAATGTCAGACTTTTATATTCCTGTTTACGGAGAACAGGCGGTCAGCTTTGGGAGCTGACGGCAGCGTTGGGCGACGGGATGACATTTTCCAAACAGTGACCGGTAAATCTGGTCTGCGAGTTATGATGCGAGCGATGCAAGTCCAAACAGTCGAGGCTTCACACAGGGATGGGAATAACAGCTTCATTATCACCTGCACCTTCGAATGGGCCCCGGAGAACGTGAAAAACGTCCCGTATGGTGCGAGATTCCAGGTTTTTTGTGATTTTCCAGATGTGTTTCAAACATGAATAAACCCTTCTGTATTTAAACGTCCTTATCATAAACGTTCCCGTGGGTTCCAGATACCTCTGCTAATGTATTCATGCTATGGGCAGCCTGCATTTTTGCTCTCATTTGAGTTAAGAAGTCTGGAGAGATAAATTTTGCGCCGCCTTATCTTGAAATTTGCCCTTGAATTACAATCACGGCACCCTGTGAATGGAAATAAATCACCTCCGACTGGTATTACATGTTCCTTTAGGAAACGTGTTCTCAAGAGCTGAATAATTTATCAGTACTAATGTAAATGCTTGATAAATGTTCCTATGACTAATTTATTATTATTGTAATATTAGAGTTGAAATTGAATAGATGTGTATATGTTGGAAGAGGATCTATTTTAAGTGCTGACTGCTGGACAGGGGATTTTTAATAGCGTAGAACATGTTGATAGGAAATGAGAACATGTTCCTCAATTATTTTTTCACTCACATTCCAGCTCTTTATTTTGGGGCTTATAGATCATTTTAAGGGTGACAAACGGATTGAACCTCAGGTAGACGAGCCTGCTGGAAGGATAAACAATCGATGTTTTCCATTTGATGCCCAAGGATTTACGTCAGGCCCCTGGCGTCATTCATCCGGCCCCACCAAACATTTACGTGTGACAGTGGAGGGATGAAGCTTTCAGGAGATCCGTCGTTCTGCTGCTTGGCCTTCAACAGCCTGACGATCAGAAAATACCTGATTACGCATAAAACACCCAACAAAACCCCCCAAAACGACAACGACTCGCTAAATGAAGGGCTACCCGATGGAGGCATGAGTGTCAAACCTAAACAAACCATTTAAATATGGTTTTATATTTGGTTCATGCCAGCCGGAAGTTACCGAATCCGTCCCGAATCCTCCCAATAATCTGCACATGTAACTCATCCAGCGGATGAGCCTTATCTCAAGTTTACCCAGGGGCAGCTCTTCATCCATGGTTTTATCTGCCTGCAAAGTTCATGAAATTGTCATGAGCAGACTCACACACAGGAAACAGACTCACAGAGGGAAAATCCTTCAACACAAAAAAGGATCAGGAAAAGATGATCCGGCACAGAAAGAAGGGCTTATCTCATAAACACAAAAGAGGGGTGACGAGGGGTTCTTTACACAATTGCTGGAATATTTACTGGAGGTGCCCCCTATGTGACGTCCACAGAGGAACAAGGAAATTCAATAATCAGTCAAGAGTGAGCTCAGACTAACTGTAAAGCATCGACTAACAGTCAGGACAGGAACAAAAACAAAGAAATACATAAAGTATTGTTTTTGTTTTTAATGTAACATCTGCAAAGCTACAGAGAAATAATGATCAGAAACATTAAATGGAAGAACTCAAGAACACACATTTACATTTTCAGCGAATCCCAAGTGTTTGGAATCAAGGTTGTATGTTAATGAGGCACTTTTGGGCACCTTTAAGAGATCATCTACAGCAGCTAGCTTAGTTAGTGGAATCTGAGTCTCCAGAGATGAATGGAATTAATATCTCTTCCAAAGGTCCTGATCAAAAGTGCACTGTAATTTGTCAATAGTGGGACAGGAGGCAGTAGCCAGTTTAATTGTGGGTCGCGACCCAATTGAGGGAGCAGAATTTCCAATAACCCGAGGGAAAGCGGGCAAAGGCCACTGAAGGGAAGACGGGGGCGACTCGACTTAAACAAATAAGGCTGCTGATCGTTTCCTGTGACCACAAAATGCAAAACAAGGCAAATCAATCAGTCCAAGTGAGCGTTGAAGAATGCAAAAGACACCATGCTCCTCCGAAAGCACAATCCAGATCCACGACTGCTGTCAAAATGACAACATTCCGGGATTTCGGGTGTGCTGAAACAGACCGAGAGACTTTTTAGACACAGTGAATGTCCCTGCGAGGAGCTACGTGTAGAAAAAAAATCATCCAAATTGGTATTTTGAAAGAACTTTTGATGATGAACCCCCATTTAAACATTCATTAAACGTCCTTGGCCAATCCATTCTCCTCTGGCTGTTTGGTTCGCTCCCTGTAAGGAGACACCGGGCCCACGGTTCTGTCCCTCGTGCGCATGCATCTCTGTTTTTCTGCAGGGAGTCTGACAGGTTTTTTTGGATCCCTGCTGTGAACAAGCTGTGAAGTACGTGTGGTTGTTGGCCACCAGCTTCAGCCCACTCACGAGGCCCCTGATTGGACGAACGCAGCCGCTCCCCGATAGACGCACGCTAGGTGCGAACCCCATAGCCTGAATCACCCGTGAATGAGAAACAAGCTGCTGGTGTGCAGGTTGAGTGAGGGCAGGGGGGAACTGGCAGCCATATTTATCACAAAAACACGCCGAACGTGAAATCGCACGCCCACCTGAGCCCACTCATGCTTGTGTCGGCATGCAAATGTGAGTCACCTTCCCAGCAGGTAACCATGACGCACGTCCACAACCAAGAAAAGGATGGATTAAGAAAAGAAAAACTACATTTGGATCAGGGCACTTGACAGGTTTGATGGATTTGAATACTTGATGTGTATTTTATTAAACTCTTGCAGGGTGAAAAGGCCCTCAACATCACAAACATGCGCGCACACATGCACGCACACAAATATGTTGTGATTTTTATTGATTTAAACTGAACTTTTGCCAAACGTGGCGCCTCCGTCTCGGCCAGATCCCCATCAGAGAAGAGATTGCTGATCTCAGTGGGAATAACCTTTTTAAATAAAAGCAACCATAAACCAGAATACATTTTTAAAAAGGTCTCAAAATTTGTGCAGCCTTGCCCGACTCCTCACCTTGAGGATTCAGGATTTTGGACCAATGGAATATCGGTCAGGATGCAACGCTAACAACAATGGAGGCTTGTTGACAATGGTTTCTGCCTCCAATTTTTCAAGGCCTAATAATTATATTGGCCCTGATATCCAGTGGATGGTTATTGCGCGTTGGTGTGTTTGTTTGTGGGTCCTCGGGCTTTAAAAACACTGCATGGAGATCAAGGTCTTCTGACATGTTTCAAAGAAAATTGCAAATTACTTTCTTCTTCCTGTCCTTTACTGTCAATATGTTTGATGCTTTTACTCCCCAGAAACCTCTTATGAACATGGATGAGCATAAAAACAGAAAAGCCTTGCTTTGTGGGTGCCCGTTGAACCGAGATGATTATATAAAAGCAGCGGCAGCGGCGTGAGCCTCCATAACTCCCCTCCCTGAATAATGTACACGCTGCACAATCATCTCCGTTTCCTTACATTCCACGAACATGCACTGCTAATCATTACCTGCATGTTTTGAATGGCATATATTTGCAACGGTCTCGTGGTTTTGCCTATGATGGAAGACCTGGATCAACTCCGGGATGCTGTAAGTCCCTTTATAAGGTCTTGGTCGGCTTTATGGTTAGCCTACCCACTCTGGGGTGATAAAACCCTCCATGCTCACTTACCACAAAGCTTGATGGGTCACTTGTGATCAGCCGTGGTCACGAGGAATAAAGCTACTCAATATTTCACATTTAAATGACGCTTTTGTTAGTGTCTTTTAGAGACAATAGGCTCATATTCTACAAATCTTTTCCTCTCCGGTTTGTCTTCGTCCTCTCCTCTGGTACCTATTTCCCCTAGTTTTTAACTGCGTGACTGCCTTTTCACTTTATCTTTCCTGCTTTTTTAATTTGGTTTCGATGTTTTGCAGATGACATACAAGATTAACTAGTTAAATTTAAACCCGATAGCAAGTAGTTCAAATGACATCAAGTCAACGTCTTCCGTTTTTCGACATCCTGAACTCTCAAATATGGAACCACTGGCCTTTATGTTTCTTGTAAGATAAAGGTTTAGGTAGGTTTGAAGGTTTTGTGAGCAGTTCCAGTTGGGTGGGTGTGAAACCCGTCCCAGGGAACACGCGGGTGAACCTCACATTCTTGTTTGTAATCCTGAAAGTGTTTTGTCAGTCAGCCAGGAGTGTTCCTAGCAGCGATGAACAGCACAGATGGTTGTCTTAACAGCAGGTGAGAGAACTTCAAACAAAGCGGGCCAATGTCAGTTAGGGTCTAGATGTTTAAAACATCAGTTCCTGGCAGCGCTCTACAAGGTCATTTTAGACGGGTTCATTACGGATTCACTTTGCCAGTCAGTTTCGTGGGCTTGCGATTGTATCTGGTACCTATATTTTCCAGCACATTTACTGGCCTTCTTGTGAGGATTATGCGGACGGAACATCGCATGTTTAGCAGGAGGTGACTAAAAATAGGCACTTATTTGAAGCAAATCACACATCAGCGATGTGTGTTTGATGCAGCGTCCTGCTGGGTCCTGTGGGTTTCGGTTAAAAGCTGCAACTGGCTGAGGAGAGAACGTTGAGCACAGAACATAAATAGTGGTGTTCAGACTCCTCATCCAGTATCTACACAGAACTGGTCCCACACTCCCATTACTTCAGACGGCCCAGGATAACCTTGACCTTTATATTATTATTTCTTTCTAGTGGTGACTCCATCCCCAGGCGACAATGCTAATGCTAACAGAGACATGATGATTGCCTTTATTATGTTGCATTAGAATCATTGTTGCTATTGTAAAAGAATAACAAATGTCAATGTAATCTAATGTAAAGAGTTCATATTGCCTACAATGAAATTCTGCTTAAAAAATTGTCCTGCTTTCTGTAATATTGTGTGCATTAGCACATATTAGAAAGTGTGGGGGCAAGGAATAATAGGAGATGTTGATATGACTCAACTTTCTTATATTGTTTGACCAAATATGATATCAAATGACTTTCTTTTATCATCATTATGACTTTGATTTAGAAAGGAAGCAAGGATGGAGACAGGGTCTGGGAGTGATGCGGGTCAAACCTAGCTTGAGGAGATGAGAGGACAGAAACAGATGAGGAGAGACTCACATGAGTGGAATAGGAAACAGCTTGGAGCGAGAGGAGATGTAGAACGTGACGAGAGCAGAGAATGAGCGTGAAGATGCTGGGAACCTTTTTGGTAAACCTGTAAACTGGGTTAGAAGGAAGTGGGTTTACAGCAAGACTGTAAATAATGCGGGTCTTAGGGACAAATGGAGCCATTACCGTTTAAAATGGGCACGGTCAGCTAGATTGTCCGAATTTGTGGAAAAAGACGATGCAAACGCTGCTCAAAACCGTCCGATTAAAAATTTAACCATTTAAATTTCGATAATTTCCTTCACCAGCTGTTGACCTTTAAGGAGGTTTTGCTCTTCAGTGGTGCAGATGGTGAAGCAAAGGAATGCAAATTAGGTTAGTCAAGCCGGGGGCACAGCTCTGCCATTCAGAGCTCTCTGGACAATGTAATGAAGGACACGCAAATTCACATATTACAGGCTTTTCAGCAAAGTGAATTTTAAAGAAATGGATTATCAATATCCATCCCTTTTCCCCAAAATTTCTCCTAAGCATTTTACATTAATGTTTTTGAAAATCTGGCAGATTTCTAAGAATCTAAGCCAGAGTTGAGGTCAGATCAGGTTGTTTTGCCATTTGGTGCATTTATGGTCCCCTATCTAACTCCAGCCTTGCTGTTGTTAATTTTGTCCCCTCCAGTTTCTATAAGCTCCCAAACTCAGACTTTGAGGCGCATACTCTATAAATCCACCGGCGTTTATGACTGACTCGCTGTCAAACTGTCAAGTGATTGAGGGCTCATCTTGAACCTTTTTATGGCCAATTTCCTGCAAATCCACATTTCTGCTACTTTTTGCCTTCAGGAATTACCCACAGTTCATAGCGGTGAGGCATTGAACATGGGGTTAGTGGAAGGCGAGCCCTGAAGCGGCGCTGAAGACGCACACAACAAAGCTGCTATTAACGACGGCCGCACAGAAAATGATATGTTATATAAAAAGACAGTAGACACACAAACATCTGTTGAAATGGCTGCTGCTGCCAGAGGTCCTCAAAAGAACAGTAAACCCCCTCACTCGCTTATTTCAGGTAGTTGGGCTAAAGTGAAATATCCCAAAGTCCTTTAAACATTAATTTTCCCCTAGTTTGCATACGCTTTAATCGGATTTTGACCATTTCGTGTTGAACTTCAGACCAGGCTGGATGCAGTTTGACCCCCTTGAACCAGAGTGAAATGTCATGATTGACAGCTGAGCCCTGACTACGGTTTGCCCAGCGGCTGTATGGGCAAAAAAGCTCCCATAGTTCCCATTTCCCCACTTTATATTTCAAACATGCGAAACAACCAGCAAAGGAGAGCAGCTCCAAGTCAAGTTTCACTGGCTTCACGCTCCATTTTAATTGAATCTAAGTTGACTGTTAATTATTTGTGTATTCATTTATTTCAGCATTTGTGACACCTCCCAGTTAAAGTATGCCAAATGTTTGAGATGGGAAATGGAACCATCGCTGAAAAGACTGTTGCTTTATTTTGACTCGTATCGTCCTCTGGGTTTCATCTATGTTAGCGCCACTGTGGCAATAATTCCCCTGTGAGCAGGTCAAAGGAAGCCGAACTGAATGTGAAAAGTTGGTTAAACACCATCAGCATGGACGCCTTTGTCAGCAGGAGGACATATTTCTCATCACATTCTCTTAAAACCATTTCATGAGACCTCACAAAGTCACACACCACCCTCTTACTCAGACGAACATTGTTATTCAAGGACACGAATTGAATCACGTGATTTGTAAACAGGGTTGTGGAAAACATATAGATGGTGCACGTGTGTGTGGTTCTACAGCAGAGCTGGGAAAGCTGTGCTGCACATTCAGACTGTATGTATGCCTGCGTGTAACAGGTCAGGAGATAGGTAGCAAGGAAGCACCACAGAAGACTCCTACTTAGGGCTCTTATTTGCAGACGCCTTCGCAGGTTTCCCAGCAACCAAAGAACATCCAAATCTGGCCTTGGGATCGAGGGGGTATCCAACTGCATATGGCCGCCATAGCCCCCTCGGGGGCCTCTCCTGGCATGGGCAGCAGCGCTGAAATGCAGCATATGGTTGCATATCTTTATTACCAAACACGCCCAGCGATGGTTCCATTTCCCAGAGACTTTTGGTGGAAATTTGCGTAACACGTACAGGTTGGAAATGCATCCACAGATGGAGCCAGTTTACAGAAACCCACAGTCACTCCCTCCACACGTTCAGGGATACATCAAACACCACTTCTGTGTCTCATTCAGACCTTGGAAAATGCAAATACAGCAACTCCTGATTTAGGTTATTGTAATAAATTCCTATAATGTCCATGTAGATCAGCTTCATCTGCATAACGAACCAAGGAAAGGTCTCAGCAGGAGGCCATTGCAACACTTCAAACACAAGCACCAACACTTTTTTTGATAGGTTTTCAACACGTGAGCATAATAGACTGTTTGCTCCAGCATATGCTATATTTACATATATCTCCTCTGTATCTTCCACCCCAGGATGTTACCTTATGGAGTAATGTAGACCTCAGAGACAACAACAAAGCATATAGTTTTATTTGAGAAGTTCCGAATATCATTAATTGAGTTAAACCGTGTGTTGTGGGAAAAAGAGAGAGCTGACATGGGGTAATGCACCGAAAATCCTCATTTCATTATTTCTCTGCTTTATTTCAGCATTTGTCCCATCAGCAGATGATTATCTTTACATCAATTTGTTCATTTCCTGTCTCGGCAGCCAGAAATATTAGCTTCCTCACCCTGTTTTAAATTTCCTCTTTCAACATCACATCCCTTCTTTATATCCTATATTTATAAACCAATATATCCTACACAGAAATCCTCGTTTTTCCGTGGGACCGCCTGTCTCTGAACGGCCGTGAGGCGTTTCATCTCCTTCAGCAACAATTAGCATCAGCAGCAGTTAATTCGGCAAACGGCAGACGCTAATCTGCAGGTACATCTGCAGAATCTGGACGTTAGCTGCAGGTGATAACCTGGGTGTCATGTTGAGGCGAACTGAGTTCTTCTTTTTTTATTATTACTGACTGAGACAAACTTCCAGAAAACAGAGCCTCCGGAGAGCAAAGAAATGGCGGCGTCAGCTCACAAACATGCTGCTGAAGGATGGGGATGAGAGCGCCGCCTTTGTTTGCTGTCTGGCGACCTTCGATGAATCTATAAATGCCTCTCCCGTGCAATAACGTGTATTTTGTCACATTATTTGAGCGAATGCGACTAACTGAGAGAAGTGGTAACACACAAAAGAAGAAGCGTGCATCCTCAGAGGTGCAGCCTTTCTGATTTAATGCAAGGGGCACAAAGAAGCTTTGACCTCCAGAGTCGCACCTGAGCCCGAGTCATCAGAAAACTGCCCATAAATCGCTTCCATTATTTATCAGGGATTATTTGTTTAATCTGCGGGTGGTAGCGAAATGCCAATTGCAATCCTGCGGCGCCTGTTGCATTTAATGGAGGAATGCATGGCGGCTTCAGCCTATAAGCAAGGTTAAGAGCAGCAGACCAATGGATCTTATGTGACAGGGGGGGCGGATTACGTCTTCTAGTCATCTCCTCCCATCAGCTCCGCACGGAGACACGTGTTCCATGGCAATGATGGCGCTCCCTGGATCACCAGCGGTGGTAGACGTACACCTATTGGTACGCTCCATTCTGACAATGACAATGTCACTGTTCCTGAAGGTCAATGGCGGTGGTGCTCTGTCTTAACTGCTAACAGGGAGGGGGGGGCATTTACAGTGAGCAATGACAACATTAAAATCAGCGGCAAGTGAAGCAGAAAAGCACGGATTGATTCACAATCCCGGCGCTCCGCTGGGAAACACCGAGGTCCTGGAATTCATCTCAACCCGACATGCCCCCCCCCCCCCCACCACCACCACCCCGCCTGAACTTTGCTGCAACCCTGGCACATGCCCTCGTAGCAATGTCACACCCCGGTATGCTGATACGGGTTCTGTTCCCCACCAGATCAGAAACGGCTGAGGGGACCTCGCCCTCCAGAATCTAATCTCATTAAGGGTTTTTTTCTGTGCAACGCAGCTCCCACTCATGAGTGCACGCAGCATAAGGCCCAACAAACAGGCCCCCCCAGATGGACCGCATGGCTGCGTCCCATCCTGATTTCATTAAGCAGGTTTACAACCACATCACGCCGTTGCCACAAAGCAGCTTCCTGTTTATTGTCATCTTTTAACTCGGGCGTCACCTAAAAACTCCAAGATAAGAACAGCAGTTTGTCATAAGGAAAATTAAGCATCCTGGAAGGAGCGACAAGCCCAGCGACGGCGGAGCCAAGACTCAGATGTAGCTGCGTTCCTTTGATAATGCTGCCATTACTGCACCCTCGGTTATCGTGATTTCATTTTGATGCAGATCTTAATGATAAAGTCTGTCTGTGTCTATCTGGCGCTGCAGTGATTTTGCATCTTATCGGCGGAGAGGCCATTTCAGCCACGCTGGTTGTGAAGCTTATCGCCCCCGATCGTGGCCTTCGCTCGTCTCAATCTCCCCGACTGCAGCTTTCACAGGGAAAAAACATTTGAGGTTGTGCCATAAAAGCGTATTAGAGGCTCTCCTCTAGATTCTCTGTTCCATCAAAGACGCGCAGGAGGTCTTTTTGTCCGACTCTGAATTCTGTATGTAAAGAGATGATGGCAGACGTGATTGGAGACGTGGGGAGATGTGACATCATGTTGTCGGCGCCTCTTTGCACGTCTAACATCTGCGTGCACCTTGACGGGCGCAGCTGTTTTTGGAGATCGTCTTTGGGTAAGAAAAAAAGGATTATTTTGTTATTTACAAAGAGCTTTTTCAGTTCGTGTGAAAAGTGTTGGGCACACCGGCTGAAGGAGCCTGGATTGAGTGGAGAGGCTCAGCGGTGGGGGTGATCAGTCACTCAAAAACATCTCACTTTAAATGGTTTTTCTCTCTAAAATGCAAGAAGCGAATCCACTGAACAGTAAAACGGCAACTCAGTGAATAAAGGGTTAATTTCTGGGGGGAACAAAATGCCCTCAGCAGTATAACTCTCCGTTCGCTCTACCCAGGCTGCTGTGCAGATAAGAGTTTTGGGTGCTTTTGTGGTGCACGGAGAAACAGATGTTGGGTCACGGCTGAGTGCACCAACTGCTGGTTCAGTCAGCTGTTACACAGTTATTATTGGTCTTTTATCAATCATTGAAGGACCAAGTGGTCAAAAATATATTGGTGTTCAGTGAAATATTTTATAATGTTTAGAGGATTGTTGCATTAATAACTGACTATCCACAGGGCACTGATATAAGGATTAAAATTAGATGAATGAAAAGGCCTTAATTAAGGTGTCAGGGTTAGTTTTATACCTGCAAGATAAGCAAAGTAGCATGATATTGACCAGAGATAGATGATAGACAGTTCTGGTCTATAGAAGACACCGTGGTCATTGGAAGAGAGGATTTATTTTGATGATGGTCACGGCTGCAAAACCCAAACCCACCTGCATCACGACCCCAGAACAGCAGCTGTTGACGACATGGCTGATCTCCTGTTATCGTGTTCATGATTACTTAAAACCATCTTAAAGAATGAAGGGTGTTCGTGGCCAAATCTCAGGCCGCTCCACCATTTTGTTCTGATCTTCTAGTTTATGCTGATATGTTTTTAACAGATTTTGCTGCCTTGCTCTTCATAAACAGGCCGATGTCAGGTTTATGATCATAAGAAACTGCTTCCTGGAAGTTTGCCGAGCCCCACGTTGCCTTCGTTATGCCTTTGGGAGTCTTCAGCAGCTCCGACTGCATCTGTTTGAAATTCCCCTCTAGTCTACATCAGGAATGAGGACGAGGGCTCCTTCTCGACTGGCTGCTCTGCTCCAATTTATACCCTGATATCATACATCGGTTCTATTCAATATACATCTTTATTTTGTTATGGATCCTAATACAAGAAGTTCTCTATCCATCACAGTTAGCTGGTGAATCACAATAAAGTTGGAGAGGAACTCTAAATTTAAACTCTGGAAGTTTTACAACCAATGTAAATCCAAAGGCTGCTACAGGTGTTTCACACAATGCTGTTGATCTGCTTATTTTACAGAGCAGCACTGAAAGGAACCACTCGATGTTAAAAACTCATTATCCTGCCGGACGACCTTGGCACATGTGCTGGATGAGAGAGTAATGGTTCTTAAACGCTGCCTGTGAGACTGAAAGCTGGTAAATGGAGGTCCCTGCCCTCACACCCATCATTTTCAGGAGCCCTGTTGCATTTTCTACAAACCTTGCAGAAACAAAAGCAAAAAAGGAGTTGTAAAATGCCCCCCCCCCCCCCCCCCTTCCCAAAATGAAGTGGAAAATAGGCTGTAACAAAAGCGGATAGAAATCAGGTCTTCAATAGCAACATGTCATTAAAGCCCACATGGCAGCACATGAAATCCAATTGGAATTAATTTGACAAGAGCGTCTAAAATCCACAATATTCTGCTCAGCTCAGCGTTGAGAATATTTACTAAAGCGTTTGTAGTGTTGCTACCTGGAAACCTGCACGTAACAGGGGACCTTTGGGCCGATACCAATCCCGGAGCAGAATGACACAGGTCACATGAAGAACTTTTGAGGCCCCAGGTGAAGAACTTGGCAGCGGCCCACTCAGCCGGCGCCAGCCTTCAATAAAGAGGCCGCAGATTTGGCGAGCTCCACCCAGGCTCGATGCCAAGGACCAAAGTGTCTGAGCGATGACTGAAAGGTGCTCAAACAAAATCAACATGAGCAAACTGAGCGTGAAATTCATGTTTATTTAGATTGTAAATTGGGTTTGGAATATTTGAGCTGTTCCACAACGTCCCGGGAATGATGGGAAGGTTCAAGCCTTTTCTATTTCACCTGATGTCACTTTTGTCCTGTTTCACACAAACAACTCGGATTCATCTGGTTTTTGCCATCCTCAGTGTCGTGCCCTTTGGAACTGAAATTCCTTTCATTTTTATCCTGCTGCGTTGTGTTCAGGGTTTCATTGATAATGTCGGGTTAGATTTTTATGGACGGATAGAAGTTAGAGCATTTAGCACCAGAAATGTGCCGTATAATCGAACTTCCTCTGGTCCCTCTTCTATAAGACTTTTAACTGTTGCAAATATAATGTAATATTCCATCTAATATCATATTCCATGTAAACTATAATGAATCTCAAGAGATTTACGTCCAGGTTGCCACCTGGAAATGACTCTTTTTACCCAAATTCACTGATATTCCAAGCTACCCTTCATTAGTTCTCCTAAAACATGAACTTCACTTTTTATCTAAGAAATTTGAGTTCAAATCTTTGAACATTTCTCTATAATTCTGCACATCAACAAAAGTGAGAGCTTTTCAAAATAAAGTCAGCAGTTTTGGAAGAGTCCTACCTCTGCGACTGTGCTTCCGACCTCCCAGCATGACACCGGAGCGCGCTGGGAGAGTGAACGTACCACTCAGCATCCTGCTCTGTTTGAGTGCGCGTCTGATTTTCCAACTCCAGGGATTTGGCTGCTGTACTCTCCCCAGCTGAGTAGTCACTGTAATTCATCTCCAGAGACTCCGGGAGCGCGATGGGTCACAGAGCAGCACAAACACTTTAAACAGTCTCGTTTGTGGGAACGTGGGGGGAAGTTTGAAGGAAGTCGGGACGCTGCATCATCGTCATTTGCTTTCGGATTTGTAGAAATGGGTCATCCCAGCGTGTCTCGGTTCCTATCTCTGTCTCCAAGGCCCCAGTCTGGCAGGGTAAACAGCATGGTTCTCCACACAACCTTTACTCCCATTCGTGCCAGTACAGATAACACAAGACCAGAAGGACACAAACTGTGAAGTTCAATTACCAGCATCTGCAAGAGCCGTTTCCTGTTTACTGGAGTGCATATGGAGGATGGTCCCGCCCTGAATGTTGCCAGCGAGATAAGGAAAAGTCAATAGATTTAATGAAACACGGCAATTCAAATATCTCTGTCACAGACATTTCACATTGTCTCCTGGGAAAATCGCCGTTAAAACCGGGTATTTTTTGAGGGAAATGCTCTACCGCTGTGCCAATAATGAGCGAGAACATCACCGGTTCTGCCACATTCGCATCTCCACGGCCACGCCAGTGCTCTCACAGGAACCCACGCGCCGTGGTTTCCCTCTAAACTTCCTGTCACACTTTTATATTTTATTCCCAGCCCTGCTAGGCTAAAGTGAATTCTGGAGATAAGGTCATGTTGAGCGGGGCAGCTTCTAAACCAGCTGTGGTTTTTATTTCTTTCTCGAGCTAATATGAAAGGAAAATGCTTGAGGAATTTTTCCATTAACATGAAAAGCTAAGTATTAAGACGTACCTTTGAAAGCCCCTTTCAGGGCTTTATGATTTCGCGCTTCAAATGTAAATTCTGTTTTGGCGTCTTGCGTTTGAAGATAATTATACCTTGTGTGCGTCTCTTTGTGCTCCTGCTTAAAATAAACGTGAACGCCGAGACATCTTCAGCTTTGTGCAGTTCAGCTCAAAGGACTGACCTTGTGTATGGACGGCTTTGGCAGGAAGTGCCGGCTGACAAGACAGGAAACGCAAAGTGGCGCTGATCAAGGAACCTCGGCTGTCTGGACCGGTGCTGCTTTCACTGCTCCGTTTGTTTCCCAGCTCCTTCCACAGCCCGAACGTCTCTTATTGTCAGTGACTCAGAGGTCATGTCGCCGGGGCACGGATTTGTCCTCCGCTGACCGGCGTCAACTCTGTTTGCGCTGCTTTTAGTCCTTAACGCCGCCTGTCAGGTCCGCCGAGCCGGGATTTGGCGCCAGGATCCCGGACTAATTGCTTTATCTCAGCCTTTTGTCTCGAGGGTCAGAAAGTGCGTTTGGCGAGAAAGCCAATCATAAGTCCAAAAGGATAGGAGGAGAAAAATTCAATCTGTGCCCAGCCGATGTCAGCAACGATCACTGGCAGTGTCCAAATCAAAGGTGAGAAAAAACAGAAAGCAGATAAAGGCGACACGGCAAGAGCAAAGACACGTTTCTCTTGGGGGCAACTGTGTATTGCAACCTAATATTTGAAACAGACACAGTCGCTTCGGCCTGGATCGCGTGAACACCCGTCGCCTTGACTACTTAACACATGTGGCAGCGTGATATTGATTAGAGAAAAAAGCATCAGCAGCCCACAGATACTTGGCCTCATGGAGTCTGGAAATGGGCTGCAAATGTGTTTTTGCCGCTTTGATACCGACTGAATTCTGTCTTAAAGTCATTACTGCCTGCAGTCCCCACATTCTGTCCCTCGGATCTCTCATCTATTTTTAAACACCGTGACCCTTCAAGCGTTTATCGGGTGTAGTTGGAGAGACAGGAACACCGACTTAACTGGACTTTATTATACATTTATAGCATATTAATAAACAGTGTGACACTAAAAGTAAGGTAAATGATCTTATCTGTGATGAGATGCAGAAAAACACTGCAGAATTCAGGCGTGTGTGATCTGAACTCGTGTTTTTAGATCTTTGCACCTCCACAACAATATTAAATTGAAGTGTTTATCAGCGAGCAAAGTCAGGAATCATCTCCACGCTTGGAGCTGCCGTCATTTCCGGTCCGGGGTGTAATCAGAGCTGTCCAACACTCAAGTTCCCAGCATGCTCGTCACCAACGGATGTACGTCGCAGAGCCACAGTTGATGCAGAAGCTCGTAACCTGATCTGTTCTCCTCTGCCAGGCCATGGATTCTCCGAAATGCATCCCTCAATTCCAACCCCCATGTTTATTTAGAGATTAGCACTGGAATAATCAGATGTGAGGTGATGTGAAGGGGACCTGTGCCAGTAGTTAGCTAGTTAGCATCCTTAGGAGTAAAAATAGTCGGTTAATGTTGCTACACTTCATGAAAAACATCTATATGTGTATTATTGATGGAGTCACTGATCAGTAACCTTACAGAAATTAAGACCACATGATCTCTGACATTTTGGGGGAATGAAGCTGAGAAAACTGGCATCAATAACCAATTAGTGGCCCTTGCTGGTTAACTTACGGACCCTCATTTGTTTCCTTATAGATTTTCTGACTATTCATGCTGCGTATAAAGAAAATCCAATAATAACGGTACAGGATATGAGGCTGTTTTCCTGCCTTTTGTGTCTTTCCCCCCTCAGCTACATCCATTGCTTCTTCTCTCTCTTTTTCTTCTTCTGTCCTCACAGCAGTAACAAACAAGGTGTCTCACCCTCACCCGCATTAAATTATGCCAGTACAAATTCTTTATATTTGTGTAATGCATGCAGGTTTTTTTTTCCTGCCTAGTCAGCTTTGCTTGTTTATTTTCTCTGAATATGTATAGAATCTTTCCCTTTTTGTCTGGTCCACACCGAAGCAAAGGTGTTTTATTGCTGGGAGAACTTTTGTGTGCGCTCCCTCCCTCCTGCTCCCGTAACACCCCCTTCCCCACACACACACACACACACACACACCGCCTAATTGATTATTTAAAATCCCCCTGTGGATGCTCCGCATGAATAATCAGCAGTGTTCCGTCTCACTCAAAACGTTGGGGATATTTTTAGTCATCGAAAATGAACTTTTTAAAATGTGAGACCACATTCCAGATAAACGGACTCGTATCTGCCGTTGTATGTTCTAAGGCCAATCAATGAAGGAAGAGATAAATATTGGCACGGTGGGGGTGGGGGTGGGGGTGGGGGGATTAGCAGCTTTATCGCGGACACATTCCGAGAGGAATTCATCAGGAAACTGTCAGTTATGGGATGTGATGACTTGTCAGATAACCGGATACATATCGAACATTAGCACTGCAGCAAGCTAGCAAAATCAAACTGTAACGTCATACATGTCGAACTGGTCCAGCCTGATTGTCCTGATCTCTTTCAGTCAATACGGATTCAAGCCGGCCCATAAAACACTGGAAGGAGGGAAAGAAACGTTAAGGTTCTGATGCGTGGACAGCGCAGGACTGGCTGAAAGTGCTCGGTTCAACTAAAGGTGAAGCTTTTGAAAACTGGATCATCAGTGTCTTTCCCATGATGCCCCAGGGCCACTTTGATTGCAGACTGGCAACTTTAATCCATATTTCAGGCTGTTTTATTCATACTGTGAAGTTGCTGGCAACTTATCTTGAAAGTATCCGGCCCCCACATCCCCCCAGTCGCTAAAGACGAACCGGGAGAAATCGTTTAAAAGGTCTTTGTTCACCTCTTCTCCCTGCCGAGGGACTTCTCGGCGACACTCTGTCCACTTGTCCAAAACAAAGACAGTCCAAAGCGTCGCTAAGGTCTTTGCTGGTTCCAGGGGCCCTCGGTCCCCATCGTTTCACAGCGATTCCTCCACTCAGAAGCAGGAACGCTGCCTTCACTGACACCGTCTGCAGGAGCTAAATCATTTTCTCTCCCGTTTCTGCGCTCGTATCAGATTGATGGAGTCTCTTTGTTTGCCAACTCATGCACGGCCCATAAACTCTGATGTGATGTTGACTTGGTTAAAACCATGTGAGGATTGCCGAGCACAGGAAGCCTATTGCTGCCTCCTGCAGAACCAGCCCTCCAGTTTTGGTTTAAACCCCCTAAATCCTACATCTTTAACAGTCCTATTGCTAAATCCTGTTGCACACCAGCCTTATTTTCATGTCGGTCAGCTTGTGTAAAGCGTGCGGTAGGAGCTCTGGCTCTGGTCCGGCCCAGTCAGGGTGTGCAGCGACCTGGACGAGGCGGGAATAATTTCTTTCACGGCCACTTTTCTCCCACTTTGCTAAACTCCTCATATTTTCTCACTCGCTTGCCTCAGGAACTGTAGCAAAAAGTGAAGATTATCCAGGCTTAAGGTTCTTTCCAAGCTTGGCACATATTGATTATGTGAGTTCCATATAAAACCTGCCTCCTTTTTTAAACTCCAGCTGTGATTTCTGCCTCGTGAGAGGCCGACCTCGTGTCCACGGGTTTAATTTTACACCATGAAATCTAAATAAACCTTAGTCTTATTCTGCATCCCATGTGATCAGCACAGAAGTGATCAGCTGGCAGGATTCATCTGGACGTCTGTTCAATAAAACAACCCTTTGCAGGGTCCTCAGTGGAGGATATTTGCAACATTTACCCATTTATGTTAATAGAGAAGAGTTAAAAAGGCTTTTATGCTGCATTCATATTGTCCCACTTGGCAAATAAAGCCAAAGAAAAGAAGAATTGTTTTTTGTGAGCTATGCTTTGATGATGCACTTTTGGATGTTTGTAAGACTCGAGGATACAGGATTGTGGTCGGTGAAGAGACTGGGGATTATATTTTAGTGGGAGGAAAAAGAAAAGAAAATGTGCCCAATTATGATATTTAAATTTAAATGTACAATTTTGGATGAATGAAAAGACAATAATTGGACGGCTAAACTGGGGCGTCAACAGCGTAATTCAGCCATCCAGATGATTCACCAAGTGATGGAATCACTGTGTTTTATATCCACCAATTATGCAAATGCTCTGATTTGGGTTGTCTGAGGGATCACAGAATGGCATCATCTGGAGCCTTTTAATCACGCTGCTGCAGACGCCGTCATGGCGACGCTCAGCACACCCAAACAAGCTACATTGTTCAGACGGGCTGACGCGACGTCACCTTCTTCTCTGTCCACAACATTTCCCACCAAAGGGGAGACGAGCGAACGTCTCCCTGCCTTTGTTTCATCCTCAGGTCATTGTCTGTTCCTGAGGATCTTCCACCCTCCTCTTCCACCCTCCTCTTCCTCCTCCTCTTCCTCCTCCTCGGCCAGGGCAGCAGGCGCTGCATGTTACATACCTGCTATTTTCACTGGGGTGACACCAACCTGCACTAACACATCAAGGACGTCGTTGTTCAGTTTCCAGGTCAACGTGCACGGCTGCTCTAAAAGCAGCGATTTCGTGGCAGTTTGACCGCGGGTCCCTAATGGTTCAGCGCAAACACCCGCAGGGGGGAAGGACTCGACGCTCCGTCTGTGTTCGCCTGGAACTCACATCCCTTTTGATTGATGGCGCTTATTTCAGGTTGTGTGATTAAAAAAAAAGACAATGATTCTTTTACTATCCTGAGAAATACGCCTCTCAATTACGCTGTTTAATGGACTGTTTACTCATATAATTAGCCAATTGTAATACAATTACACTTGAATATGTGAATCACGTCACATGCGATTAGCATGAAAGCTAATTTGTTTATATTTGAATTGCTTTTTCTCTCTCGACTGCCTTGATAACTATTTAGTTTTTAGTTATTTCTTCTATTTGGGGGCTTGTTTCCCATTTATGTGGGATGCGATCATAAACGTGGAAGGATTCCAAACTGTGTAAGGTTGAGTTCTCACGCGGCTCTACGATACTCTATGGTAAAGACTCCCATGTAAAGCCAATAAAAGCACAGGTGAGGTGCGTGGGAAGAGGGCCTTCAAACATTTGCAGGCACGCTGGCATAAATTCATGAGCAATCTGCTTTTACTGGTGCGCAGCCGTCCTCAATAAGGCTGGGAAACGTCTCCGGGCTCTTCTAGGGGGCTGCCTCGTGGTGAGGAGCTATAAACTAACACCGACGAGACTGAATCCTGAAGAGCGCGAGCGTTGACCTGCTCAGACGGAGGTCTTCCCTCCCTGTCACCCAGTGCGGCTCTGGAACTTGTCTCGGGCCAATTAATCTGCTTTGAGACAGGTGTCTAAGCCTGCATGTCGAGCGGGGATCTATTTCCTCTCTGCCTCCAGCTGGCTCCTGAAGCACATCCACCGGGTGTCACAGCGTCTGATTACCTGCTGTCCCGGCCAGTCAGCCTTAGCTGAACCAATTGCTTTTGCTTTGTAAAGTACTGGTAAACATTCTGAACCAAACACGCGTTAGGAACGGCGCCGCTTGAAGACACGTTTTTATGATTTTTATTTTTTTTACCTATTCATGCAAAACTGCATTTAGCAAATTATTACTAATAAGACTGACGATCATTTTGATTTTTCCTTTGGGGAGAAACAATGTAGGCTAACACCTGAAGACCTCATAGCTGCTTTGCCTTGAGCAGAATAAGGAGAGAGCAGGTAATCGGCCCAAACGTCATAATCACTTCAGTATTTAGCACGTTATTCGGGCTACACTCGTAAATGAAACTCAGTGATTCCGCTGCTTTTCAATCCTTTTTTTTAGTAGTAATTGGGTATTTATCCTGCATACTGATGTTAGCAGCAAACCGCGCTGTCAACACCCGGATGTGTTCCGGTTGGGAAGTTGCTAAAATGACAATTCCCCTGAAAACTCAAGCTGCAGTTGGTCAGCACACGACCAAAGCAGAAGAGGTGACTGGTGGCTCCGGGGTCGCTGACCCCAGCAGCGGACCAGCTACGCCTGCTCCGATCGGCTGTAGGCTCCCCGAGCTCGTGGAAGGACAGGATGTCTTCCTCTGATCAGCGTCTCTCTTCTTTCCTGTCCTCCGTCCTCAGTGGTGTCCAGCCTCTGGAAAAGGCTGAATATTTTAACGAAGTATTTTAATCTGTCATTCCTCCGTCTTTTTGGCATCCTGGATCATGGAGGAGGGTTTCTCGAGTTCTTTAGCTGAACTTATTTTATTTTTTTCAATCGCATTCTCTTTAAATGTAAAAGCATCTCCGATCAATAATCAACGCATCTTTTTCTAAATAACTCATGAGTCTGCGAAACTTGACGGCCCCTCCCTCACTCAGAATAAGTGATTCCTTCAGTGCTTGACAGCTGGATCTCAAAGCAAAAGAAGGAGATTTCAGGCCCTGGGGACCGGAATCCTTTCAAAGTCCGGGGGGAGGGACGGTAGATCTGTGGACCGCCTGTTCTTCACTGGCAGGCTGCAGTAACAGAAGGATGACGGATACATCTCCTAATGTGTTCTGACCTTTGCCAGGAAGGTTCTTCTAATGGTGTCAAAAACTACAGATGAAGACGCCTTCAGAAAGGGAAAAAAGAGCGTTTAATATTTGATGCCTGAGTTCACTTTGCCGTCTGGGAAAGAAAGCTGCCACTGAAGTCGGATGTGTCGTCTTTCTCTTCCTGACGGTATCAGCTTGTCCCGAAAGAGGAGAGACGACAGTGAGCGTCAGCGCTTTAATCTGAGGCTGGTAACGATGAAGCTTGGCCACGACACACTGACGCTCCCTTTTCTGTCCATCCTGGGCCATTTTCCTTCCTGATTAGCCCTTTTTCTTTTGGTAGCTCTCAGTTCTCCTGTCATCATTTCTTGTGGATCCTTGTTTTCTTTTGGGTTTGTCTGGATTTGCATCAGAAAATTTCCCATTTCTCATCCCGTCCTTTAGAGATTTACTCGGCTTTCTTTGGCTCTCTCCCTGTGGTTTTGATCCGCTCTGATCTGTTGGACCCGTGAGTTTGGTTTCTATAAGATTTATAGAATTCATTCGAAACTTCTCTGCTTTGGTCCACGGGGTTCATGGGAGTCCATATATGAGACTCAAAGGCTTTAACATTCCGCTCTGAAAGGAAGAATTTAATTTCAAACTTCAAAACACAGTAAACTTGTGGAATGTGTGATGAAGTGAAAAGACGCCATTGATCCATTTTAAGGAGCTGCAGATCGCCTCCTTGTTGCAGTTAATTGATTTAATCTGGTGGATTACGCACACTAAACAGTCCGTTTATTCCTCGTTGCTGCTGAGAGGCGGATGCAGATGGTGCAACGACGGTTTGTGTCATGGAGAGAATAGTAATAACACATTAATATTCATTCTGTAAACATGACACCCAGAAACGACCCTACTAGCATAGCATAGCAGCGGCTCATGCACGCGCACGGCTGGAATCTCTATTTGTGCACCGTAACACAGTCAGTCGACATGATGCCGGTTTGGGAGAAGGAATCAGGGAACGTGTGATGATGCTGGTTCATTATTAAGGACCCGATCCAGAGCTGGACGGAGCGGCAGAGCGGCCTTCGTCCTCACGGACGCCGGTCCCGCTCCTGCCGCCGCGGCGCCATCGCCGTGTTCCAATTATCTGCGGACCGCCGGTTGCCGTGGCGACGGGGCTGCGCTGCACTGTTGGGAAACTCGCTTTAAAGTTCCCACAAAAAGATCCGAACAAAAGAGATGAAAGCGGCCGCGTTTGAGGAGAATCATACGTGGACTTGGATGATATTAAAAATGATGACGTTATCCTGCCAGGAACATCTGGTTCTTCCAACAACTGCAGTCTGGATCGAAAAGTACAGTCAACGGGAAGTGTTCTGCAAAGACGCCGCCGCCTTCCGTCATGTGACTACCTCTGTCAGACAACAGCAATTATAGATTTGTCAGTGTAACGTTGATGTTAAGCTCCTTTTCCACCTCATTTCGACACCCTCAGCTCACACCTTCATTAGCTTCCTTCTGCTTTTCCGCTGCGTCTCACCCGCCAAAGATCCGAATTCTGCTGCCTGTAATGTGCTGTAATCTTTACTTTATCTGCCTTTGTGCTTGCGTCTCGCCGGATTCTTGCACCGGGTGAGTAATGCGAGCGAGGTGAGGGGCCTCTGGAGTGTAATTATTTTCATTTGGATGACAGTGGGGGGGGGGGGGGGTAGTGCACATTTGTCTGGCCCGCGTGTGACAGTTCACTGTCTTGCAGCAGCAGTAATGAGCACCAGGCTCTTGTTATCTGTTGGAGATGGCACCTCTAAAAATAAATGTTACCTTTCAGGAGCGGTAATGTAGCGAGAGGAACGGTAACGGTAATTAGAGGAATAATGAAAGGAAAGACAGGTCGGGAGAAGGCGGAGCTCTGCGGAGCCGCAACCATATCACCCCTATTGTCTTTTATTTATGTGCTCGTTGTGCGCAAAGACACGCACGCTCGCAAAAACGCGCAGCGACGGAGACGCGGAAACAGCAGTTTTCACTTAAGGTGAGGCCTTGGGCGCTTTGAGTCACTGTCACTTTACATGTTTCTGGATCGCAGAGCTCCGCAGCCTCGTCCCCGGTCGCAGTGGGACGAATTCTCCGGGCTGTTTACCTGGCAAAACATATTTTGTCATTCACTTCTCGACTAATCCGGCTCGGCCTAAAAATAGACCAGCAAGTTTGGCTCCTTGATTTGCAAGAAGGAAACAATATCATGTCACAGGTTAGCGTGATGCCACTCCAGCGGCAGGTTAGCCCTACAATGGCAGTAATCCCTGCCATTCTAGTGCAGGCTGAGCTGCTTGTAGTCATCGCTACTCTGTCCTCACTCCCTCATCGATCTCACGTCGCAGTATTCATCAACTTTCTCAAAGGTCACCACCCGCCTTACAGGATAGTGAGGACATCCATAGGCGCTCCTCAGACGAGCTCAAGGAGCCGGCGTTTTGTTTGTTTTCAATGGAGATTAAGAACGAGTTATTGTTGGCTGTGGTTGACCCGCAACCGGCGATCATATCTGAGCGTATTTGATGCTTTATGCTAATCTACTCGCTCCATGTGGTGACCTGGAACGGGGAACTGGATCCGGTCCTGCTGCTGGTCTTAAGTGGATCGGTGGCAGCTCGTGCGACTGCATGCTCAGAATGAAAGCAGCAGATCAGCCAGCAGAGCTCGTCACCGCCCTGCTTGGTCTTTGTGGGTTATCCTGAGGGTGTGCATTATCCCTGCACTTGTGATCAGATCTTCTAACACCTTCTAATAAACAGCCTGAAACTATGAGTTTGGAAAAAATATGTGTTTATTGACTGCCTTTTCTCTGGCTGGATTTGCACCTCTACAGTTACTGATTTTCCCTTGAAATATGCCCAAATCTGAGGTTAGCGTTGGCTAAACCGTAAACTGCCGGATTTGACCGCCAGAAAGGAAACATTTCCTTTTCTTCTGCTAATTTCTTTGAGAAGCACTGTAAATATCTCTGTTTTTATGATATCAAATGGCACATGTGTCATGTTTGTAATGGCCTGTGGGTTTCTTTGACAACGTTTTCGTTTTTTTTTTGCTCTAATTGAGAAAGTCTCCGAGTATGAAAAATTGATGACCTCTTACTTTGTGTCCCACCCCCTCGGCTGCCCCCCTGTGAGCTCTGGCTCAGCGCCAGTTAGCCACTAATGGTCACGGACAGCTGCCTTCCGGAGGGCCTCGTGGCAGGTAGGGGCTGTGTTAAAAAGCCCATTATGCTAATGCTAATTCTGCACGGGAAGATCGCCCCGACACTTCTCATCTCCATCATTAGTGGCACCGCAGAGGGAGGAGACGGAGCAGCTTTTTACTGCAACCTGAGCCTTTCCAGAGGAATTTCAGCGGGATCTGAGGGAATTGTGGGCTATTGTATTCTTAACGGGCAGAGCCCTTTCAGCTCATTTCCACCGGTGGATGCAACACAGATGGAATCTGATGAAACACTGAGCTCATTGTGGAAAATCTGCTAATGCATTAGTTTGAAGGGCGCAGTCACAATATTCCGACCAAATGTGCCAGAGGAGGAGACCAAAGATTGATGACATTACTGCATTATAGACGGGTTATGCCACTGGAAAGCACATCTTGTCTCCAGCACAAGCGTATGTGGCTCATTATTTTACACCGAGTGAATTTCACCCTCAAACTGATACGATAATGCATTATTTTATTCTAATGTATATGCATACCATTTGTGCACGAGGACATCAGAAAAAATACAGCTGTAAATTAGCAGCTAGCTAAATGCTCAGTAACACCGAGCTGCATGACGTGACTGATGCTGAGGTTCTATTCATCAGTTTGCTGTTACAGCCGGTACACCCCCCAGTGGCCCAAATATAGGCGTCCGGTTTCGACAGGACACAGGTGCAACACAGAGACGCTGGCGATTTCAAACCTCTCGTTGCGAGACACAGAAGTGAAAAGAAGCCGAAATACATAATCCTCCTGAATTATTGTAGGCCCGTGCGGTGTTAAATCATATGCATCTCTGAATAGTTCGTATGGATTACCAAGCCAGCGCCGCACAAACGTTGCACCGTTGCCAGGGACACGCGCGCCGGGCGGCGGCTGCAACAAGACTTGCTCATTTTGCCATTATTCCGAGCTGCGAGCACGCCGCAATGCTCCTGAGACTCATGCATAAGCCAAGAGACATCAGGCCTGCGAGGACGCTCAGGAGCTCAGGGGCAGACGCAGGAAGCGGTCGTGCAGGTTGTAGGACTCCTCACCCTGGCAGGGGTCCACCTGCCCGATCCGGGTGGTGACGTCAGAGGTAGCGGGAGCAACAGTTGTTGAAAAAAGGAGATTTTCTTCTAAAAACTGGGAGAAAAATTATTAAAAGGGGGACAAACAATTTAGCTTGTCTTCTTTTCAAATAATACTAAGAGTTTTCCCTTTAGTTTCCTCTTAAAATATGAAATACAGGCAAGAAAAAGAAGCCTCCTATAAAAGAAGCATCTGCCTGGAGACGCCTGGAGGGGGAGAGAAGAGGGGCCCCTCGCCGGTTTGATTCCTGCTCCTCTTCTCTCCAGCAGCCATGTGAACTTCCACGAAGCCCAAATATCTTTCGAACTTCAGAGACTTTCTCAAAACAAATAAAGAAATCAAACCATATTGGAATAATTCCTCCTTTATAGTCCCAGGAATCACAGCAAAAATCCTTTCATTAAAGACATCGTCTCTCTTTATTTGAAAGGAAGATTTTCTATTGACTGTTGCCCATAAAAAGCTCAGCATGAATGTCTGGTTCTGTTAGTTTTGAAACAGTTCTGAAGAGACCGAGCGGATCACATTAAAGTGTCGATCATCTTTCTAATCTAATGAAAGAAGCCGTTTGATGGATACGGCCATTATTTTACAGGATGGGAAGCTAAAGCCTGATGTTTAAAACGGTGATTTTAATGGGGATCTTTAACGGAGAAACACTCGTGTGTGATGAATGAAGAGTACCAGCGTTATTTTTAATCACTTGGCAGCCTTGATTATAAAGAACTACAATAAGAATAAAGAATTACCGTTGTTAAGGACCGTTGTTTTGGGAAGAAAACTCAATGTACAATAGAAAAAAACAGTTTTGGCTCTAATAACAACAGGCTGCCTTGAAAAAATGAAGTATTTCCTTCAAAAACTTTTGTTCAATTTATTCTTTTTGACTTTGGAAACAAAAAAAGTTGCTCCCACGTCCTGAAGTCTCCTTCTGACCTTTATTCTGCACCAGAAGCTCGTAGAAATATTGTGATACAGTTTAATAAAGATACGATAGCTTTCCTGCCTAGAAAATAAGAAAACTATTAACTTAATGGTGCATCTTCAGCAACACGCAATTAACTTAATGGCATTCACAATAATGTAATGATTAATTATTATTTATTGAGCCGGATGACTAACAGCAGATGTTGGCAGATGAGGAATCTGTGTGCACCTCATGAGCAGAACATCATTAGACAGATCAGATTTAATAAAAACATCCCAACATTGACTGACAGTATACATTTTCTATACGTTTACCCACGTCAATGTGAGCGGTGCTGCAGTGAGAAAAGGACAATTAAGAGCTGAGCAGCGCAGAGAGACGAGAAAATAAGGATGCGAAAGACCAAAGCAATAACAAGAAAGGAGCCCCGCTCCTCGGATAATGGCTCAGGAACTGATTTGGGAACCAAACGACTATTACTCAGCTCAGGTAATTACACTCTCATTCCATTTTCGCTCCTCCGGGGGTGCAGAGGTGCTGCAGGACAGATTCCTGTGTGGTTCACCTGCGTCCTCTTCATACTGTAGGCTGCAGTTGTCCCCACGAGTCCGTTTGAAAGCAGCATCCCAGGCACAACAACCGCGGTACATTTATTGCCATTGTCGTTTTCTTGCCTTTAAAAGGCGTCTTACAGGCTGCACAACCAGGCAACAAGAGCCACCTAAAGCCGAGTAAATGGCCCAGTCGGTAGTGGTCTGGCCCCCCCAGCGAAGCCCTTATAAATGCACATTATTGATACCTTGGTTGCAGCTATCCTTTAACCTCTGCCGAGGTGCTGGGTAGTTCAGGGCCTACGACCTCAGAGGGCGATTGTTCCCTTCCCATCTTGTACAGTTTCTCTTCTTCATCTCGCTGTAGAGCTCTTGCACCTTGTAGAGCCTCAAACAGCCTCCAGGAGCTGGATCAGCTGAGCCAGGATGAGTCGGCGGTACCATTCCAGACGAGGTCAAAAGGAGAGCGGCGTTTTCCGACTGTGCAAGGCTGCTGGGTCCATTCTGACATCAGCTGGGTTGTGGCTGCGCGCATCACTCAGACGGGAATAAAAGCTTCCACGTGACATTTTAGGAAATCCACTTACTTTTAGTGGCCTGACGCAGCGCATGTAAACATGTTAGCGAGCGGACGTTTTAAAAGTCAAGCTAACGCACCCAGATGCTGAGACTGAAAGTGGATCTACGCTGTCTGTAAAGAGCGGAGTCAGACTGGAACAGGGTGAGATGTTCTGGGCTGGAGCTGGAAGTCAAACAGCATGTAAAAAGGGAAAGAGAACAAATCCACTGAAAAGGGCAACAGCAGAAACAGAGCGCACTGAAAGTGCCCTGTGAGGAAACACGTTTTAACACGCTAACTATGGGATGCTGCTTTAGTGCCGCTCTGAGAATAAATACAGGTTAAGACTTTAACAATAACTGGATCATTTTTGAAGGTATGGGATAGAAAATGCCAAAAAAACACCCAAAATAAGTTGGCTGAAAAGTTGCAGCTGCCTGACCAGGCGTGCCTGGGTCACGTGATCCTGTGATGTACAGAACATGCACGGACATGCACGAACATGCACGAACATGCTTAAAGTCCACATGATGAATAAAGAGGTCATCTGGAGGTGGAATATGGCAACGGCATCTTCAAAGAGGAAGTGTTGCTTTGAAGGTGGTAGCTTCTGAGAGCAACGTGCACGTCTCCCAATGGGCTGAAAACTCTTGCATGTATAATGAGGGTGTGTGTGTGTGTGTGTGTGTGTGGGGGGGGGGTGTTGTCAGATGGGTCCTCTGAATCCCACCTGCTACATAAATACAGTCCGATTCAGCCGCTTCCTACCAGAGAAAGAATATTATAATAATCTGACTGGACAATATTTGGAGTTTAACTTCACATGTTTGGTCCCTTTAATCCACGAGCAGGAAGCCACTCGGAGCCTCGGCGCCATTCAAACGGGGGCTGCCTCGAAAACATTCGTGTGGTGCGAGAAAAGAAGATCAAACTGTCCTCTTCCCACCTCAGCTAATAAATTCAATGTAGCAACAAAGACAGAGACAAATTAGAGGCGACAGCAGGTGAAAACAGCTTAGAAGCGCACTTAGAAGTGCACTTAGAAGTGCACTTTTCTTTTTTATTCTTCGTAAAGATGAGGGATTCACATCAAAAAGCCACATCGGGTATTTTTCTTATTTATCTGTTGCTCGGCTAACGGAGGCGTTCAGTTAACACAATGTGGGAATAATGTCGCCCATCGAAAGGACGGCCAGGAGATCAAATCTGTCACAGCATCCATGCTAACTGGTGCTAGCATCCACTGCGTCTTCCTCCCTGTTTTTGTTAAGTGCAGCAATGAGAAGAAAACAGAAAAGATCGATCGCATCCCCCGGATGTTACTTTGGCTTAAAAAGACAGGAAGTGGGCAGGTGGGAAAAGTTCAAACGTGCCTTCTCTCTGTTTGACTTAATTCTACATCACGGGTCTCTTTCCGTGAAATCTCTATCTGAAGATCAAACAACTACTTGGGGGTCCTTGATATGGAAGTTGCGGCGGCAACGTCCCGGATTACACAGTAAAATCATTCCGATCCTCTTCTCGCCTCCCAATGAATTAAGGCAGAGATTGATACGAGAGCCTTGGGCAAATGTGCCCTAGATTACAAGGGCGCCGTCCTGTGAAATCCCCAAACCAATATCCCGTTTTAATTTGACATGTTTGGAGATATGAGATCTACATTGGGAGTCGGGGCGAGACGCCCGCTGTTCGCCGTAGCCGGTCCAATAACCTCTGCGTGTGGAGAATCCCAATCTCAGCAGCAGCGTGAGAGCAATATGAGCGGCCAGTTGATGAGATCCAAAATTAGAAAGATGGAATTTAACAGGCTTTGCTGGGAGAAGGTGGGAAATTCTGCAGACACGGAACCCTCGCGGCGTCTGAGCCCACGCCCGCATTCACACAGGGACTGACAGAGGCAGGACGTCTTTTACACATGCGCAGGTTCACATGCACGGCCCACAGACGTGCAGCCTGGCAAACATCCACCTAAATGAGCTTTTAACCGAAAGGTCAGCGCGTGCCGCTCGCCCGAGTCAATCATTACAGTAATATTTATGTTATTATGCTCTTATTACATTACTTTCAGACATCTCACGTGCAACAGCCACCAAACTGGCAGCTTCTCTCCCACAGTGGGATGTTTTGCACGTGAGTCAGGAAAATGACCGGGCTCCCAAACACAGTCAGCAAAGCCCCTTAAAGGATAAAGCCATTGATATTATCTTTAAAGGCTTTTTTTTCCTCTCCCTCTCTCTTTCAACGTGCACGTCGTTGCTTTAGAGGCAGTTTTATCGTCTCTACTTTAATGTCTTTTCTGTGTATTACTAAAAGTACATGAAGATCAAATAGAAGCAGGCGGCTATCAACTACAGACAAAGAAATAAATAAGGTAGGAGGGATGAAACGTGTCACCTAGAAAACAAAGTGTTTTTGGGTTGGAAGTCAGCTTAGACATTTTATAATAACGTTGTTATAATTTGTCTATTTATCTATTTAGAACTTAGAGAACCATAGAATATCATCAACTACATATATGTTCACCTAAAATTAACGTACAGGAAGTGACAGAGGGGAAATGTTTTCCCTTTTAAAAATATAAAATAATTATCATAATTCAGAATATGAAACACATACTATGCATTAATGATGCGTTCTCCTCACAGACCATATGCTAGCATTAGCATACTACATGTCGGACATGCATTCGTGCACGGATCCATTTTGTCCATTTGGTTTTAGGACACTCGTAAATTGGACCAGGTTGACAAATATTGGGTTTGTCTCGTCATCTTAATGCGAATGATTAATTAGATTTAGTGATACTACATTTTATCTACGATTGTGTTTAATGTCCACGCTTTCACTATTAGCACAGCCTTGAGTCTCTAGATGGAAACAAAGCTTTGAGAAGAATCAGTGCATCCATAGATCATTGTGTCATTAAGGGTTTAGTAGCTGCCTTATTAAAGTCAGGTGGGAGGGGCTAATTAGAGGGTCACATGGTTCGCAACAGCAAATGAATCATGTGATATTTTAAGCTCATCTATTTCCAAATGGTTTAGCTCCTAATATTTAAATGTAAAAGATCACTGCTGAAGGTAAAGATGATGCCGCACATCCGTTCCAGCGCCTGGGGAACGTTTAAACACGGAGGACGGACTTAATAGACATTTAATTCCTCTGTATTACAAAGTTTGATTGCACAGTTCATGTGCTTCATGACAGAGACAAGTTCAGTAATTAGCAAACATTTGCTGATCAGCAGACAGAAGCATGTGTTTGAGCTTTAACAATGCTAATTTTCCCGGTAGTCACGCAGTGTGGAAGTGTAATGACATTCCAAAGCGCGATGGTATAAATTACCGTCCTGCCTAATGATAACAACGCTAAAACGCTGGGTGACTGATCAATAATCTTTACTCTCCCTTTAATTAATGATATGGTGTGCAAATGAGTCATTTCTTGAGCGACTGCGAGGGAATTTATTAAACGGAGACGCAGTCCAAGATCTATGGAGATCGGGCGCTTCTTATTGCCAAGAGTGACGCATTTTAATTTGTTTCGCAGCTGAGCTGCTCGTTTGCTGCTTCGACGTTCTCCAGTAACGGCCCTCAGCGAGGCTGCTCAGCATCCACGCTCGCGTCTGATGAAATCCCAAGAATAATGGAATATTAATCTACATATTCCCAGATTTTCATCAACCGGCCCCTGTTGCCTCAGCAGCTTTAAAAGGATTTAATCCTTGCTGGCTATTTTTTGAGGCTAGCACCAGATGCAAACATCTGGAGTGGGCTAACATGTTGTGTACTGTTCCGTTTAGTTGGGTACAATTATTCAACCAATATGCTAAGTTCATCTGAAAGTGACTATTAATAAATAAGGATGTTAGATGTAGGAGATATGGGGAAAATAGACAACTAGAAGGACAACAAAGAGCAAATGCTAGCTATCACCAGAAGCGTGTCCAAAACCAAAGCCTAACCAGATGTTTGTTAAACTACTTGTTGCCCAGAAACAGTAAGTCTGACTGTTAGCATTCATTCATCTTAGCACATTATCATCTGAATGGCCTCAAGTCTTCATCCCCCGTACCAATAGGAGTCAGAAAAGAACCTCTCCTCAACACGTGAAATTCAATTCCCTCTGGATTCGTGTGGGCAGCAAGGCCAACATGATCGCTAACATCCATCAAAAATCCTTTGTGGGAAAAAAAGGGGGACATGTAATGTGCAAAGCCTGGTGCTGAAAGTGATAAGGCTGTTTACCAATGTTCAGCCCATAGAGGGTATTTACACAAGCCCAGAGGCGCGTGAAAGACGGCCAGCTGTGTCTGCACGGAGGATCTTACTGTGTCTTTTGGCTAGAGACAGATAGTCAAATGCTGCGCCGTAAACACTCCGGCATAATCTCACCTGCTAAATGGTTCAGAATACGTGTGATCCTCCGCACTGGTTCTAAATGTGGAGACGGAGAGGAGCTTTGTGAAGCTAAAAAGAAATAAAAAAAAGCAAGCCAGGGTGCCTTGCCTCGAGGATTCGGAACATTCTTTTGAACCGATCCTCAATTCGGCGGCGAACCTTCCTGCAGTCTGTTTGCTGATTATCGCCCTTCCCAGGGCCGCCCCTCCTCACACGCAGAGCGCGCTGCTCAACAAATCAGCCGTTTCAAACATTCCCAGCAACAGCAGCTCTTAACCCACTTCGCCTCAGATTCCCACTGGGACCAACCCCAACCCATCCACTCCACTGCGGTGTGGATCACAGAAGTGGCTCAGGGCCGCGTATCCTATAGATCCTACATAGCTTTGTTGTCAAATACACATTGTTTTCCTATTTCATACTCGACAGCTTTAATTCCCGCACTAATAATTCCTGGGATGAAGCTGCTTAAGTTTGGCGCTCATGAAATATCCGTTCCGGATTGTGTGAGAACACTGTTCCCACCCTGGTGGAATCAATTAAAGATTATCTTATCAGCATTGGCTCCACACATCTCATTAATCACAGCTTACAGTTACCAAGTCAGGACTCAACAAAGGCCCGATCCATTTGCTCGGTAATCCAGCGGCGCACACGTCTTTGAATTTGATGGGAATTCTTCCACCTGACCATCCGGAATCCTCTCAAAAGGCTAAAACAATACACATTGCATCTTTATTATGATGACAGAATACTGAGCGGATTCGCTGACTTTTCCCGCAGCTCAAACCGGCTGATTCTACTTCTCGCTACAGAAGCGAACGTTACTACGTTCCTGAGTAATTACACTCATTATCTTCCCTTGGAGCCGCCAGATGGGAGGAGTTTCGGGTTCTGGATCAAAAGCGGGTAGATTTCCTGGCAGATGGCCCAGAACCATGCAGCACTGTGGCTACAGAGAGTAAAAGATGCCGGTAAGCTGATGTGACAGCCAGTCCGAACCTTTAAAAAACACATTAGCATAGCCTGATGCCTCTGTTGTCAGCCTGCAAAACTCTGACAGTTGTGTTCTCGCCACCCGCCTCCCCTGCGCCAGTGACCTGCGCTCCGATATTAGGAGTGTTTTCTTTTGTATTTCACCGTTTTCATCATCATTTGCCTTTAACTGACCAGTGGAGAAGAAAGTGGAGACAGACCTGGAAATGGAGGCCGTGCATTTTACTTCCTGTCAGAATCCGTGTTAGCGTGGCTAATGCCCAACAGCCGGCGGGACTGAGGGCAAGCCGAATTACACAAGCAAGCAAAGGAGCTTTATCACGCTGGAAGCGGCGGGGAGAGGCGGAGCCACGGGAGGGCTATAGATTTATATCATCTACATTGTTATGAGAGACCGCAGGTGGGTGATCTATGGTGGAATGCCTGAACAGTAAGAGTGGGAAAAATGTCAGCGTCTTGATTAAGAACTTGGTGAAATTGTTCCGGTGTATCACTTCCCTTCCTTCTGCCAAACACTGACTGATAGTTTACCTTCACTTGGCTCCTGAATCCAAGAAAAAACCCTCAGCATCTGGAATTTAAAGGTGGATCTGGCGTGTTAGCACGGTTAGCAAGATTTGAACGTAGCCGCCACTAATCCTCCCGCCGCCGCCCTGCCGTGGTCATCTGTTGTGCTCCTGTCAGGTCACAGTGACAGTTTTAATATAAAAGACAAAAATCTCATTTTTATTGCTCATTATTCTCTTTTCTTATTTAATCAAGTAGAAAAACCGAGTCAGGAGATCAGCAGAAATTTGTACTTTACATTTCTGCATTTAAATAGTCTATAAAAGTGTAATTACAGGTTTTTCCACATGAGAAATGAGGATTTATTAGTAATAAGATTAAATTGTCTGTCTTATATTGTCTGGCACAGATTTCCTGGCGACACAGATCTGGACCAGACTAATCTTCCTCCCTGCTGCCACACCTGCCTCTGGCTGATTTACACTTAATAGTTCGTTATTGGATGTGAGACAATGGTGGACATATGGGAAATATGCTTGCGTCATGTTGTATTTCATGTTGGACAGTTGTTTTTGCTTCCAAAACACCTATTTAGGTGTCTCGTTCCAAAAAAAAACCCCCCAACAAACTTGCACCTGTGCTGTGAAGAGCACATTCCCTCCCTGTGTAATGGACGCTGCTGCTTCCTTTAATCGCCGCTCTTTTTAAACATGGTGAAGGGCTCTGTCTCCGTCCTGAAGGTCGCGGTTCAAGTGTGGCGGCGTTCCCCGACACTAATAAGCAATCACGCCGCTGCAGCGCGAGGAAAGATGGCGCCTCTTCGCTGAAAGGAGATTTGTGAGATTGGCTGACCTCGGATCACATGAGGCGATCCGCTGAATGGGCTGTTTATGGTGCTGATACAATAGGCGGGAGAATCAATGGTGCGTTTATGAGCGTGTGTATATCGACTCGGTGGGTGTTCACGCGAGGCCTCATTCATTAAAACCGTCTCTCCCTGGGTGTCTTCCTCACACTCACGCACGTCTCTTGTTTTATACCTTTAAGCCATAAAAAGCAGGTTGTGCAACATCCCAGCAGCTGTCGACACATTTTAAGGGATCAACCTCTGACCGGGATCACTTATGTGCTATTAAAAAAGGCGCTGATCCTATTATCAGCAGCCCTTTCTACCTTTTCTCTTTCATCTCTTCATTGTCCTGCTATTTCCCGTCCTCGTCCTCTCCGCTCTTCCCTGCCTGCCATTTATGACCCATCCGGGTGACACACACTCGGTGGCGGCGTCTCATCCCACATTCCACTGAGAGAAAGGTAGAGCCACCTAAAGCTCCGCGTGCTGGGAGCTGTGTGTCATTCTCCATGTGCTCTTAGCCTCACATTTAATCATCCGCGCTGGCGGTGACCATCATTTCCAGTTTTCTCAGTTCCCTGAGCCGACACAATGGGGAGAGCGAGCGTCGGGGGGGGGGGGCACAACACAATAACAATAGCCTTCTTCCCCTTTTAAATGTTTCTGGGAGCTACAGAAAGCCCCTGCAGAACAGAAAGCAGGCGTAAAGTGGCGCCGCTTAAGCTAGGTGAGGGATGGCTGACAGTGTCCGAGGAGAAAGGCGGTTCTGAGAGTTGTCAGGTTGGACTGCGAGGGCGGTGGGACAGGAAGGGAATTCAAACCTGGCTGCGGTAGTTTGCAACAAAAATCTGGGAAGTTTGCATCCGTCTATATCTGCCACGGCAATACTGCCACAGGCGCCGTACAGGTGCGTTAGAGACCAGCATACATCGCGCATAAATAACGCAGCGCTCAGGTAGACATGGAGTAGCAAGGAGGTACGTCTGATCCAGTCAGACCACTACATATCTTATATTTTTGGCTATTATTTTGAAAGGGTGTCATCTTGACTTCCTGTGCTCTTGTCCACTGTACTGACTGCATCAGGCCTGTCCTAATGTGTTGCACCTGTGTCTCATTGTGTCTCAGTGTATTTACCCTCTTCGTGTTTGTCTGTTGTTTCCCATCCTGAAACCAATGTTCAATCATGGACTCACCAGTTTTAGCATGTGCGGATATTAGCGGGGATTTCGGTGTGATACAGCAAATCCAGCACATGTTCAGCGCGATGCATTCAATGCTCTCATGAGGAGACGGAACTCCAGCGTGAGCTCTGTGAGTCCCTATAAACATTGTTAGGCAGCCACTATTGGAATGACTCATCATTATTGGCAAAGTGGGGAGGAACCAGGCCTGCGGTAATCGCCCGGCGTCCCTCCTGGTTTGGAATTGCTAATGGAGTTTAAGGTGCCTGATTTACAGCCCCTCGCCGCCACCCGGCCCCTCCCAGCGCCAACCAATGACGAGCCTTCCCGTAATGTTATGATATTCCAGACTCGTGGGATTGTATTAAGTGTTGAGAATGTCAAATGGCAGAATGAATGCCCATAACAAAATCTAATTAGCAAGGTGATTTGCTGCTGTCAGGTGTGTGTGTGTGTGTGTGTGTGTATCTGACCTACTGAATATGGATTATGCAGTATAATAGAAGTACACTGCTTGTATTTGTGTTTAATTACATTTAGAAGCCTTCTCTCCCTGGCTCTGTTCCCTGCCCTCCACCGCTGTTGTGTAACTGAATCAGAAATAGGAGGAAAGAAAAGGAAAATCCGGTCCTGTCGTTGCTACTCACTGCACATCGCTCCTCTTATTTAGCCATGCACAAGAGGAAACAGCCTGATGTTGACACGATGTGGCATAACTTTCCCCTGACCGCTCCCGTTTGACCATCAATCACCCAGGCGGCTGATTCATCAAGTGGCCCTTCGGTGCGGCCCTCCTGCGACACAACCGTTTTTCAAGTTTGAAATCTGATATTGATGGAGCGTCTTGCTGCAGCGGGATGTAGCGGGAGGTTAGCCATTTCTGCTCTTGATTGACTAAACGCGATTGGTTCCAAGATTCTCAAACTGTTCCGTCCTGAACTGCGGCCAAAAGTCCGTCTCAGCGTAGAGAGAGAAAGATTTGTGATGCACCGGTGGCTGCTGTTGCGCTGCGCTAATTAGCTTGTTGCCGTTTGAGTTTGATGTGTGTGCGATTTTGAGCCGTCAACACTGTTGTGTTCAGGATCTACTCTGAAAATAAGTGAATTAATTTACTGTAATCAGGATTAGCCTTCAGGAGATGTTTCTGGCAGAATTTCAATACTTCACACGTATCTAAATACAAATAAGCTAATGCTAACTGATTAGGAGATCATAAACTGTGATAGTGACACGGATACGTCCGGTTTTAAGCTTCAGGGGACAGACTTGTCGATATGAGTCGACCGAGATGACCGTTTCCTTTTTCACGACTGCTAACAGTGGATCAGGGTAAATAGCTGAAATCCTGATAAATGGAGAGAAGAAAAAAAATCGGAGCTGGTAAAAGTAGCGAGTAGGAACTGCTGCTGCGTTGGCCTTGGAGTTACATGCATATTCAACAGTTTTCATTAAAACATCGGAATATTTTATCTCCGCACATGAGAAATCTTTGTTTAAACTCGAATCCTGTTCAATGCTGATTCCAGACCTTAGACGTCCAACTTTGTACGACCTTCTGCTCTCCGTGTCGTTTTTTTTTTTTTTTTTTTTTAATTTTCCGTCTATTAAACATGACAAGAAAAGGAAACCTGCATCGTCTTTACACGTGTAGTCCAGCAAATCAAGTTTCCAATTTGGGAGGATAAAATGAGCAAACCAAAGTGAATTAATGTCACAAACGCATCCCGAACTGGCATTAAACGAGCATCCCTCGCCCCCGAGGACGACTCCCGTCTCCGTGCACGACGCCATCAAAGTCAGGAGCGCCGTGTCAAGATCAAACACAGTCGGGGAACCAGTAAAGCAGCCTGGGAAATGTTCTGATGTACTTATTGGCACAAGCTTACAAGAGCTTATGAGGGTTATCAGTGGGAAGGTGGATGCTGACTAAATAAAGCTTGTAGCCTTGGAGGAGCGGACAGGCTGGACACGTGCACTCAAAGCCGCGTTAGATAGGGATGAGATGAAAATGACTTTAAAGGAGGAGGAAGATGAAGAGTTTCCCTCCGCTGTGAGTTGCCGGGCTAATCGTGCGTTTATCTGATGAACTATCCCCCACTTGTGTTTGCTGAACGCACGTTTATTCCAGATAAATGAGCTGCGCACGCACGGATTTGTTCCCTAAAAGCCCATTCTGGTCCAATCGAATTTGGGTCAGAGGCTAACCGCGTGCACGGATCTCATTCGCGTCTTTGAGTATTTAAAATAAGAGTCTGAAATGTGATGTTGAGTAAACGACGCGGCTCTTTAGCTCTGTTGGAATCAAAGCTGAACTGGCACATTCCCGCTAGCTTTATTATCTGAACAGCTCTTTCTCAGATGAGGCTCCTTATATCAGTGAGCTGAGTCATTGGTTTCATTAATATATGAGGCGCTAATTGTCTTTTCACTTAATTGCAAAGCATTGGGTAAACACAATTATCCATTAATTGCTGATCAGGGTTTCTAATGTTACCAGTCCGGTCCTGTTCGAGTGGGGGGAAAGTTGCCGAGTCAGGTTTTATAAATGTAAATGTACCGAATGGTGAGTTTCTGTGATTGAATATAGATTTATATGCTGTGCGCTGCTTTGCCAGTCGGCCCAAGGATTACATGGACTACATGAGCTGATCATTCCAAAGCGATGATAAATGCCTCATCCAGACTCTCTTTGGTCTGTGATGATGAGCGGAGGGGTTCCTTCCACCGTGTCTGGGCACCATTAACAGCCTCACAGCCCTGATCATTCAAGAAAAAGTCAGCCGCATCTAATGAGGGTGGGAAGAGACGAGCGCTCCATTTTCACATCAGATAAATCACCCGGAAAGTTCACAAAATCTCCGTTTGCCGGAGTGGTTGAATAAATGCATATAATCATTGTTATTATTAGTTGGAATTGCGGGACAGAAGTGCATTTTCAATGGAATCCAGACAAAGACTGGACTCAAGCCAGGCCCTAAAAATGTCTTTGGAAGCTTGTGATTGGACATCAGCGCTAATGGACGGACAACATTCCGCATCTAAGTGGTTTGACATCTCGATTCCATAAATAAACGCTAACAGAGACGCACTATTAGGCTAAACAAGGCTCTGTGTGTCCCTACAATGCCAGGAAGCGCCCTCCTAATGGTGCGCTAATGCCTTTATTGGATTACCCCAACATCTCCTATTGCAGCTGCGTCACAACTGCAGCGATCTGTTGGGTTTGATGGAATGGAGACGGCCTGGGTGGGTTTGGTACCACCCAGGCTCTGGACCCAGGCTGCAATTAGGAACATTTCCAGCTAAAGATTAAAGTCATCCTCAATTACGTGATGCGTCTTTGGCCTCTGGATCATTTCATAATACGCTTACGCTTTTAGAGTTTTAAAATAATCTCATAAGATTTAAATGTCACACCCTGGACTTATGCTTGGTATTAAAAAAAAAGGGGGGGGGGGGGGGGCAACTTGTCGGCGTGCTGCACCTAAAGCTACTTGTGGCAGTGCGTAAAATTGCAATAATGGCTTTCATTAGTCAAAGTGTGATCATGGTGGACAGGAAGAGGGAAACGATAACAACAAAAGATCCGATCTCTAAAACCTTAATGCGCTGGAGCGCTGTGATTCATAGCCCACGTGCACCCGCGCATTTGCCAAGATAAGTTCCTCCCTCATTACTTACACCGTCCCAGAGGTGGCCAGTTTTAAACCTGCGGCCGACGGAGCGACCGGACGGACGGAGGCGACGGTTTGGGCGTTTTACCGCACATGCACCTTCGGCACGTGCACGGACGGCAGACAGAATGGGACCAATGAGGGGTGAATAGCAGGAGGCAGAAGAGCTGTTTCCACATTTGTGGGTGACGTGCACACGCATGTGTGGGTTTGTCATTCAGTCGACCAGAGGAAGTCATACACACACACACACACACACACACACACACACATGCGTGCATCCATTGTGCGTTCCTGTTGATGTCCTATGTGCTGCATTCAGATGTGGTAATGGATCTGTTGAACTCCCGGCTGAGTGGCCATTTAACGCCCTGGGGGGGTTCGTTAGCGCCGGTAATGACAACAGCGATGGGGGCTTTTGCCTTCAACATCTGCTCACAACTCCTCGTAAATCTCTTCATATCGAACACGACTGTCCTTCAGCCCAGATCACCGATCCATAACAGCACTCAGCCGTTTGAGGAGCTGCGGTGATTTTCACCTCGCCGAACTCGCCGCCCAACTTTTCTCTTCCCACATGCGCTCTGTTAGCAGCTCCCCTGGGGGGGTCCTTACTGCCACTAGACTCTGCTTAGGTTTTTTCCTTAAGTATAAACAAAAGACCTTCCCCGTGATCGCATTATGCTGTGCTCATTAGCTGCAATCGCATGAGGAACCAATCTCCTGGTAAATTATGCGCCGTCTCGCAACGGAATCCATTCAGAACGTAGGTGCAGAACCTGAACGCAACTTTAGCCGTCGCTCCAGCTTACAGGCAAAATCCCAACTGAGGCTGAGACACGTTTCCCTGAATGTAGCTGCACGAACGGAGATGAACAGAGACGTTTGGAGAGCTTCAAACGTCCAGCTTCCAGCTGGATCTTACACCAACATTTCCACCTAATGGATTCTATAAGTTTGACCGATAATTACGGACCCATCCACCCGTCTGCTGCCAGGGGAATTTCTATTTTTTCGTCACACTCTGACCTCTCGTCCACTTTGAAAAATTACTTGCCTTGCTTGAGCATGTTTCGAATGACCCGGGGCCAGGGCCGTGTCTTGTTTTTGGCATAATTGAAGGCAACGGAAACATTTGGCTTTTCCCTCTGAAGTTGGCGTTAATTAGATGGCAAAGGTTCAGCGAGATACTAGGAAATAATTGTTGCACTATCTGAGTGCCAGACCTAAGAGCCTCCCAACCTTATCACCCAAACCGGTGCATAGAAATTTTAGTAATCTGGGGATGTGCTCGTCCACAGTGCAAAAGAGTCATTTTCCTCGTAGTGTTTGTGTGGTGGAGGCAATTTTCAAACTTTAGCAGTTAGCAGTGAACAACAGGTGAGGATGGATGAAGGGTTTGTTTGTCTACAGAGAAGCCAGCTAGCACGTCGTTGTTCTCTACATAACAGCTGACGTCGATGTTCTTAAACCGTAAAAGCAGCACAAACAACTTTATGGATCAACATCGGAAGATAAAATACACTTAAATCAAACAAGATCACAAGTTGGTGGGAAACTGTCTCTTTTATGTTAATAAAGTGGCTTTTAAAGGCAGCGAGGGATGCTGTAATCCACAAACTCATCTTCCAGATCCCAGATCCAGAAAAGAATTGTCTGGCTTCCTGGATCTGGAACCCTAATATATCTAAATTATGGTTTTGAGTTAACTGCTGACTATATTTTCTACACCACCGGACAAATGCTGCTTGTTTATTTAGTGTGTGACTTTCAGAAGGAAAGTTCCATTACAACATGTGTTAAATATTCAGCAACACAACCAGATCTGAGGGGGGTGACGGGAGGCCAGGCTCACATAAATAACTCCAAGAACTTTCTGCAATAAGAAGCTCTTGTTAAAATCTGACTTTTGTGACCGAGGACCATGAGATCAGGTCAGGCCTGGCAGGGAAAATGAGCCCAGACCTGACGTTACCGGCCCAGCTGGTGTCAAAAACTGTCACACGGACTTTAAAAATAAGGTCATTTTAATGGAGATGGAGCTTAGCGGATTTCCACCTAAAAATATGGCGTCTCCTGACCAGAGGGGCTGACAGAGAAAGCAGGTCTCAAATGATCAGGAGGGCTTTTTTCATAATTACGGTGAAGCGCTCATCAACGGGGCTGGCGAAGTTGTCAGGATCTGTGGTTGAGGAAATTGCCGTAATGGAGGATAATTCATGACTATTTGATACGTTGCACTGATAAAGTGCATCACATCTTTAGACAGCGATGCTCGGTGCAAACGGACACACGGTCCCTGCTCCAGGCTGGGCTTTTCTCAATATGGACACCTCCAGAAATAATTACACATGCAAAAAACTGATTATACTGTTAAATAAAAGCTTTCAGAGGAAGGAAGTTGAATTCAATAACCAGGAGCATTAGTGTCACATTTCTATGTACGCCGTGTGTAAAGAACGACTTTGAACAAGACATCAAAGTCCAAATCTGAATTATTTCTGAGAAAGTGAGCTTGCATTAAGGAAAGAGGGCAGAAATATTTGGTGTTGAGGCGTCTGGTACCCCGAGGCCCTCACAAGACTCCAGTGTAAAGCCGCCCTAAATAACTGACAGCAGACTGATGGATATACAACAGAGCCGGGCTATTATTGGACAAGGTGACTCCTGCAAGGCCATTTTCTGTGTTCTCCTTGCAGACGCACGGCCTTATCTGCTTCATCTGGTGGGTGGAGAGAAAGAAAACAGAGACGTCTGCAAATGACTCGACACCGCCGGCGTCTGACGCTCGTCTCTCCTGAAAAAGATGTCCTGGTTGGAGACAGGAGTGGGTGGAAATTGGCAGGGTTTTCCACAGCACCTATTGGGACAAGCAGCTGCTGCAGGATTGGGGGGTAACGGGATCACAAATGATTACGTCTCGGTAAATTAGGATTTGGGCACAATCACATTTGCAATGTCATGTAGCGTTAGCATAAAGGGGTTATTGAGTTCATTAACCTGTGTGATACTTGATACGCAGGTTTTATCCTCTACACATCTGTCCGTGGATTGCAGTGATCCCCGACTGATCCGATCCTCGGCTGACTCCCCTCCCCGTGAAACAGCATCAGCTCCCGTCTGCCTCGAACCTTCAAAGTTCTACATGAGTATTGGCTCCATTGTGGGACTTTAGAAACCCATGGATGTAACTTCAGGGTCAAATTGTGGATTCCTGCTGGATTTCTAAGGTACATATAGAATAACCACTATAATATGGTAACATTGTATCGTTGAGCCTGTATTTGTGCTCTAGCAGGACTTTAAAGGAAAGTGAAAGCGGTGTAGCACATTAGCCCATAGGCCGTAATCTTGTAGTAAGGCAAAGTGGCTTTCAAATACCGCCTATGATTAGGCTCCACAGTCTCCCAGCCCACTGTAATGGACCACAGTTGTGCCTTGTGTGACTATCTTTGTCCCAAGACCCCAATAGAGAACAAAATTAGGGACTCGTGCTCTGTGAAAAAGTGTGTGGCGGCCCAGGTTTGCCTTTAGGGTCAAATCCTGTAAGATGGGATCTAAGATGGGCTGATGTGAAGAGAGACTGTCACAGAAAAAAAAACACATTCCTCCTCAGTGAACCATCCTACCCTAAAGAGTTCTGAGGTACTTAAATCAAACATTGACTTTTTGTATTTTCCCATAAGCCCTGGGTGCTTTTCTTCATGATTGGAAAGCTAATCTCTCCCCCATAGTGTATATACCCCTTACAGTATGTGTGGTAAATATCCATCAGGATTTCACAGTCTAAATTTTCTCATTTTATTTGCTCTAATCCTCTGCAGCGGGAGAGAGGAGCGGAGGGAGAGTTGAGGGAGAATAATGCCATTTCAGGATGGGCCTTATTTAATTTACTGCAGGTCGATAGAGGTTCTCCAATTGCCGTTCCCAGATTAATAAGTAGCCCACATGTGCTGTCCATCACTGTCCATCTCCCATTAGACCTCTGAAATGGGGGTCCAAATTGCCTGGTAAGTTTGACTTATAGAAAACACTGTCTCATTCCATTTCTCTCTTCCCCGTGTCTTCCTCATCTTCGTTGTCCTGATGTTGTAACTCACATGGACCAAAATGTGATCAGGAATTCATATATAAAATATGAATTAGTAAAACCAGAGTGTTGTGCTGATGTGGATCACAGTTTATTTGGATATTGTTTGCTTTCTGGACAGAAAAACTAAAAGAAAGATAAAATCTCAGCCCCGTTTCCATAACGACACATGTCATCGGATAGGAAAACGGCTCGCGGGCGTGTTTCAGCCATAAAAATCAGTTGTTTTTCCGTTAGTCCTCCTTATTTCTGCTTGACATTTTGCCTCCCGTATGATTTGTTTGCCTCTTCTTGTTGTGACCTTTGCCTGTCTGAATATGCCAGAAGAATCTGCTTTTGGTGCACCCACCTGTATTTGTTCATTCGTTCATCAACATGACACAGCACTTCTCCCATGCAAATAAACCCTGACCTTCCCCCGCGTCGTCGGCATCTATTGATCCGCTGTGACGGGGAAACTTGTACCTGCAAACATTTTGCGGGTCAATATCTGACAGGAGCCGATCAATCACCTCGGGTTTTAAATGAGACTGTATCATTTTCTATTTATTGCCCCTTTTTTTGGAAAGGGAAATGTATGCGAGCCCACATCAATACAAACCTTTCTGCTCTATTTTTCAGCAACCAGGAGGGAACGTTTAAAGGTTTCTTCTGTTAAAAACCCTCCAGGTGACGTGGTTTCCATGAGCCTTTGCATCCAGTCTATTATCTTGTCTACATTCTCCATAGGCTCAACAGATTCCTCGCCTAGATGTGTCGCTTCCAGCAATACGCCATCTTGAAAAACAGCGCGAGATAGTTCACTTCATTTTTTAAGTAAAACAAAAATCCAAACATCTGAGATAAAGCCCCCGTCCTTTCTTTCGTATTTGCCTCTAAACCAATAGATGCCAATCAGCTGGATTTATGTAACAATGGTCGGCCGCCGTAACAGATAATGCAACAGACAATGAGGCTGAGCTTGTGACTGATGATAACCTGTTGTATTATCTCCCGCCAGCAGGAGAGAAGGACGAGGATTCTGCCTCCCAGTCAATGAATGAAGATGTTGGGACAGGAGCATCAGATAAGCAACACCACGAGGTGGTCTGCGCCTGATTGAAAGACAGTTAAAAAAAAAACAAAAAGCCCCCCGGGGTCACCTTTGTGTGGTGTTTAGCAGCTTATTTACCTGCAGATGCCTTTGCCAGAAGACTGAAATACTCTTGACAAAGATTCATCTGAAGAAACAAATGGGGATTTTAATAATGGCACCAGGAATTACCGGGTAAAATAGACTTCTGGAGTGTTTTTGGACAGGTAAAAGCCTTCTGATTAGTTTTCCAAGACTCCAACATTGAAAGTAAGTCAGCGTGCGTCGTCGTCCTCATTCATCCTTGATGCCATTCTTACAAAATCTCAGCATTATTTCATCCAAGGTCGTCGATGATCCTTGCCAAAAAGCTAAAAAGTGTCGCAGCACCAATGCAAAAAGAGAATCTCATTGAATGTTCAACCAGAAATATTCTGCATTTGTGAGACTCATTACTATTGAAGCTAACCTGTTCTGAGCTCTGTGAAGCGCAGGAAGTTTCCTTCCTACAGTTTCACTGTTACAGTATTTAGCCATTAGTTCAAATTCGTCTTCGGGCGGCCCCGGGTGACCCTCATAGGCTCTTTCTGATCTACCGAAAACCAGTGTGACAGGATGGGTCGTTTCTGGGGTTCCTCTGTGGGTAGCTACAACATTCAGCAGAGAAACAGAGAGTTGACCCAAAAAAGTGGCTCCTCAGACGTTCCTCAGCGGTTCCACAGGCAAAGCTGTTGCAGCCTTCTTCTATGCCAGAATAACAAAGCTGTTTTATTCCCATGGTGGAACAATGTCAGGTTGGGAGCAGCATCTGTATCTCAGCACACACTCGGCACTAATTACAAATGGATTCAAATCAAGGTTTTCTCATCAACTCAAATCATTACTACATCCCAAAATTAAGAATGAAGAACCCTTCTTGTGGTCCACTGTTTTCTCTCATTTAGTTATTAGGCCATTTTATGACCATGTTTTTTTCTCTTTTTTTAAGTTTGTTGCTTCCTGTTGTGTCATATCAGCTCAACTAATGAAACATATTTGCATATCTGAATACATTCACTGGTTGCTGGGAGCAGATAAAGAGCACGGATGTCCCTCAGGGTTGGTTTTTCCACTCAAGGTCGCTGTTGTGTCCACGTGCACAGTGGCAGGTGGGTTTGGGACTAATTAACTAGTCAGTCAGTCCCTCATTGTGGTTACCGTCAAATAAATGAAAGCTGACATCCCACCTTTGTATAAAACCTTTTGTCAGATGCTTTAGACTCTTCCAGAACCTCTTACCTGTATCCATAGCAGCTCTATCTAACTATGGAACCTGTCGCCATGTTCCAGAAAGCAGGTTGAGGTGATCTGAGCTGTGTGACATGGTGCATTATCCTGCATGAAGTAGCCATCAGAAGATAGTCCTGTTGTCATAAAGGGGTGGACATGGTCAGCAGGTAGGCTGCAGAAAACGCCTGAACCGTTGATGCAGAGCAGAATGGATCCATGCTTTTGTGGTGTTCATGCCAATTTCTGACCATCCGAACCATCTGAACGTCATTGCAGAAATTGAAATTCTTCGCAGTGTTTTGGTAAAGCGGTGGGAAAAGTAGACTCAATTTCCTGTTCTCGTGTGTTCAGAGATGCTCTTCTGCATTCCTTGGCTCTAAGCAGTGGTTATTTGAGCCACTGCTGCTTTCTGCCCATCCTCCTCTGACCTCTCACACCAACAAGGCAACAATGTTTTGTCTTTTTGGGTCCATTTCCTGTAAACCCCAGAAATGGTTGTGGGTACAAATCCCAGGTAATCAGCAGTTTCTGAAATACTCAGTCATCATCTGGCATTCACAACCAGCCCATTTTGAATGTCACCTTAATCCCCTTTCTTCTCCAATTCGGTCTTGACCACGTCTGCAAGGATTGAATTGCAGCCATGTGATTGGCTGATCAGATATTAACATGCAACTAAAAATGCACACCTAATAGAGTGGATGGTGAGTGTACGCTGGAAAGTATTGTTGGGAATTAAACCTACAGTATGTGTTTTCATATATAACGTTCAAGTGACAGACCCCCCCATCTGTGCGATATGGAACACCTTATAAAAGACACGCTCTGGGCTCAAATGTCACAGTCCTTTGCAGATCTCTGTCAATACCTCCATGACCTTTCCCTGCATTTAACTTTGCAGGATGTGAGGGCCTGATGGTGCAGCAGAATGGACAGCATACAGAGGAGGCACGCTGGGCTACAGGAGGGGATGGGGTGGTGGTGGTGGTGTGTGTGGGGGGGGGGGGGGTCAGGTGACCCTAAAGAAGCCCAGAAATAACAGGCCACTGCCAGCCTCAGCAGCCCAACTACTGAGTCTGAATATGTTCAACTATCAGTGTTGAGCTGTTGGGATTTGGATGTTCTGGAGTGCCTCAAGGAATGATTCCCATGCAGGGGAATTATCACTGCAAGGTATATGTTTATATTTTAAAAACATATAGTCTTTTTTTTAAAGTAGAAATCAGCAAAAAAAATGCAGTGAGTCAAATGATGTGAGCTGAGAGTGAATAAATAAACTATAAAATGAAGCAGGCTGACGTGAGTCAAGGATTATCTTTTTCTCTTGAGGGATGAACGAAGAGGGACCCTTCCTTTATTTTCTCTCCTCCTATTCTTATTATCGTTTTTGTCCAGCCAACAGGCTTCTGTCAATCAGCCAGACTCCATTCAAGCACAAAAATCTCACTCGTTCAGGTCGTCGTATCGAAAACTCAAAAGTGATTCTACGAATGGGAAAATTAGCTTTGTAGCACACGTCAGCCGTGTTGGTCTTCAACTCGCTGTGTTCATTTACTGTCTTTAATGTTGAATTAACTACATTTTAATTGCACAAAGCAAAACAAATGGCTCTGTTTTGCTTCCATTGTGGGCTCAGAGTATAACATTAACAACAGCAATGAGATGAAACTTAATGAATTTGCATGATAACCAAAGCCCTAAAGGTATCAAAAACCTTATTATGTCACAATAAATTTATACACCCAAGGTTGTCCAACACGTGCCAGGTTTTATTTCTCCTGATGGTGGACTGCCGTCCAGAAGTCCCCATCCCTGGGAGTAAGTCCAGTTGGAATTTTGCATCTTCTCCCTGTGCTCGTGGAGGACATGGCAGCTGGTGACCTGTGGCCCTCAGGATACTGGGACATGTGCCACCAGCCTCCATGACCCTGATTAGGATTAAGCAGAGTTAAAAAGTGGATGGACGGTCAGTTGGTGGTCACTGGGTTGAGCTCCATTTCACATTCTCAACAACCTCCTGCTCACCTCTGAGTTTCTCTGTTCTCTTCACCAAGAACACGCCACACTCATCTTCTCTCTCTCCATCCATGCTCACACGTGTGGATGTTTTTTTCTTTCTTCTCCTCTCCTATGCTCGAATATCCGATTAATGTGTCCAGATGTAAAGTCGGAGATAACCTCACCACCTCTGCTGAACTCACACATTAAGGACGTACAGCCCAGAGAGCTGCGACACACTGAGCATGTTTGTGATAGTGCCACTCCCTGATTTACACGGGCAAGCGACACAGCAGCTTTCTGTCTGAAAGATTTCAGCTACATCCTCTGCACTCGTTTTGCTAACTACATTCCAGCTGTGCTGTAAGATAAGACGGTCATTTCTGCCGGTTCCTCATGTTTTAAGTGCACAAAAACCCGTCCTAGTCAACTCTTTTGTCTTTTTCTCTCTTGATGCTGCCATTAAAATGGTGGAGATAACAGCGCTTTGGGATTAATGGACATCCTCGCCTGAGGAACAATGATGCTCCAGGCTTATGGGTTCCCAGGTACTGAGTATCCAAGGGGGAGTTACAACTCCTCGTGGTGGTCACTCCTGATTTTACCTGTCTGGAGCTAAATTCAGCTAAAATACAAGTGTAGATTATTTAGAATGTTATCAGATTATTGTAATTTATTGAAGAACCAATAACAAGAAGGGGGTGTCATGTAAAAGATGCTTCCTGGTTATAAACCTCCGTCTGAAAGGTTTCTCTTTTTCTTGTTCGAATGATTCCTTTCGGGGACATGGGGGGGAGGCTGGAGCCGTTGCTAGAACCGATCGCAGCTATGTATGGGCCAGCTCATCCAGGGCCCTATGTGAGCAGCTGGGGGATTACCTTGCTCAAGGGCACCCTGGCAATGTTGTGAAGGTGCCCTGGCATACAAGAACACCTCCCAAGTTTTGTCAGAGAACCATCAGCTACCACCACCCCTATAACTTTTATTATGCCTCCCACGCCAATCAGCACGATGGCCCTTGTGCACATCTGGATGAGCCAGTGTTGTGATGGCGGTGATGGAGCTATGACGACCCAAGTACAGAAAGAACAGGATCCCTCATGTCAATGTCACCACCGTGCAGCCACTAACAGTTTAGCCATGGTATAGTAGTAATAAATATAAACCAGTACTCACTGTGTCTTTCTGTTTGGGATTTAGGAGAATTTCATCTTTTACAATGTGTAAGACACGATATTTAATGGATGGACTGGTTTCCTGCACAGAGCTACAAGCAGAGTTATAAATCCTACAGTGAGTAGACTGATAAATAGAAACCTCGACTTTAATGCTGATTCATGTTCTTATCATCATCTTCATTTTCTCTGCCTGCGAGTTGTGTGCACATTCTAATATTCCGCTCAGGTAAACCCGGCAGGAAGTTGTTTGTGCTGTCGAGGGCTCTGACACGTCACAAAAATGAATAAATTAGAGGGTCGGTACTGTATATTGTCCGTGGTGCATTCACAGTCTGACACACCTGACAGGCCGTGACTTCCACTAACAAGAGCAGAGGAGATGGAGCGTGACCGCTGGTGACACCGTGCTGCGCCGCCTCACAACATAGGTCGTCCTCTCTCTGTCCCGGCTCGCTGTGCGACGACAGAAGAGGCCCTCTCCTGTAACACGCAGCATACATTACACGGGCCACCGGCTTCAGCGTGAGCAGCCATTGTTTCATGCAAGTGCTGCCAGTAACGAGCGCCACTGCAGACAGTTCCTATCGCTGCTGTCAAGGAACCATCTATAGTTGTGGATTTAGATGATGTCTGGGGCTCTTTCAATAATTGGACATCCCGTTTGGCCACTAGGCGGTGTGTTCCGTAAGAGCATTATTATTGCGGGGCTGTGCATCGCAGTGTAAACTGGTGTATCAGTTCAGTTCAGGGAAACATCTGGTTCTCCATTAGCTAAATACTTGACCGTGTTCTTGTTATCTGCATTTTTCTGTTTGCAAGGAAGCGGCCAGCTTTCAGGGTCCAGGCGGATTTGTCTGCTCAGATGTTTTTTCTTTGATTTTGTTCTTTGTTTTGGCCTGCATTAGAGCGATATGTTATCAAATATTCACAGAATACGGAGGACGTATGTTTTACCTTGTTGCATTTTCCATTCTTTAATATTATTTGATCACAGTAAATACGGTCAAGCATGGCTTCATTTTTTTTATGTTTTATAGAATGACGGTAATCACTAATGCTTGCTTTTGTATTTTTTTTAGGTCTTGGTAATTAAAAATGGCAGATCTTAGTCATGTCTCAACACTTTTCCAATGCTTAATGACACATAAGAAACAATATTAACTCTGACAGTTTTCCTGCTTCCACCATAAAACCATAAAAAGTCGGCTTATGAAACCATGAGATGACAAATCCTATACATCTCCCTCCTTTTTAAAGCGGGGCTCGTCATCTAATATTGCGATCTGTTTTCCAAATTATACAGCATACGCATATTTCTGAAATAAATAATTCAGCTATTGCAGATGTTCCACTGCGACAACAGCAGCAGTGACTGATCACTCGCGACGGCGCCGCCAGCAGCAGAGCCGCGCCACCGCGGGCCGACGGCAAGAAGATGGAGCCGAGTGAGTCTTCAGTGCACATGATTAAAAGGCACTGGATGGAAGGATGCTGCAGAGAGAGGAACACGCTGCGTGGATGAATGAGTGGACTTGACTGCCTGAACTGACAGTCAAGTGTCTGAACCTCAATAGCAGCACTTGTACGTCGAGACTCTCTCGGTCCATATTGGAGGTGGTGAAGCATTGCAGCGCCCGTTTGTGTGTCAGGGGAGCAATTGTCTCAATAATGCAAGACGTTCCATTTAATCCTGCTGCAACGTGCCGTCGTGATCCAGATCCAGATCCAGGGTTTTCTCCACGGTGGGCGAGAGGGGCAGAATATTCTGAATATTTCACCACTTAAATATGTTATTTTTAGCATTTTTTAAAAGGTTCTCGTTCATTCATCTTTTGAATAATCCTTTACTGTCTTTTTAATAATACTGGAAGCACTCTTAGGGGATGGATGATAGATAGCTAGATAGCAGAAAGTCCTACTTTAAGACTCTGATCCTTGTGCCCTTCACGGCTGACGGCAGAAACGGTGCACATTAAGTCACTGTGATCATGTACTTGAGGGCAACTTACTCCTCTGAGACTTATCTCTTCCTCCATTTTAAACAATGTTAATGCAAATCAAGTGGGAGAGGACAAAAATATAATGTGCGCCGCATATCAATTGTGGACCATTCATGCAGAACTCTCTCTCTCAACTCTGCAGAGTTGAACGAGTTCACCAGGAGCTCGCCCAAGGTCAGGTGTAAGCAGGCCGTTCCCATGTCCAGGTCGGCAAAGAAAGTGAAGGCCAGTGATTTCCACTTCCTGCTTATGAAAGAACTACATGAAAAAATGTTCCCTATAAGGGGAAATCGGATATCGGCTCAGGGTTTGTCCCCCGTCCCGCTCATTTTTGGAGACAGTAATCAGCTGCTAATCAGCCGCCCATTTGAATGGGCAATCTGGCCTCGTGGTGTGAGGACGCTGGTGTGTTTTGTCAGTCAGCGAGGCTACAGATCCCACTTCACTGCAGTGAAATTGTCCAGCTTTCCCTCCATGAAAGTGCTCCAGTCAGTTGAGGCCATACGGAGGAGCCGAGGTAACAAGACCCAGTCCGCTGTCACTCACGCGGTCGTGACTCCGTTTTCTTGTCTTCCACTTCTACTTTTTTCATCCTGCCTTCTCCGGTTCCTTGCAGAGATATTTGAACTAAACAGATACATTTATTGAATAAAGGTAAGTTGAATCGTGCTGCACATTTTACTCTGAAGACAGACTTTAACTCGTTCCAGTCCACTAATTGGTGTAACATTAGTGACTTGGTCACAGGTACGAAGTTTACTAGTTTCAAACAAAGGTGGATCAAATGAGAACAAATGAGTCTGAAAACCAGTTTGATCGGCACCAGGGCCAAAAAAAGGTGGTTATGAAAGTAAAGCCAATTAGATTAGGGGACAGAGTTCAGACAAAACTCTCCTGAGTCCAATTAACTGTCACGTATTTCGCTGTGATCAGAGGATCAATAGATATAGACAGTAGGGAAAAAAGCAGACGGACGACACTGGTCAGGATAATTGAGGTCACTTGAGTCAACACACGTCTCAATGTGACTTTAGGTGGAAAATAGCCCATAATCAAGCTTCTTTCTTTTACTTCTACTGAGGACAAATGACAGAATTGTCACAGAGGGAACCTCTATATTTATACGTGTGTGTGTGTGTGTGTGTGTGTGTGTGTGCAGTTTAAAGAATGAAAACACACGTTCCTGTCCCATCTTAATAAGGATTAACCGTCCCATTATTGCACTATGGTTTGATATTAAAGCATCAAAGAAGATGCCTAAAAGCACAGAAGACACAACCGAATCAGACTAAGAGATTAGGATTAAGAGCAGCGTTCCATTATTAGTCCATAGCTGGATTTGTCATCTTAATGTGCAGTTTATTTTAAACAGTCAAATGCATTTTAGTCTTGGGGAAAAACGAAAAAAAACAAACTTGATGCTGTGTTTTGTGATGTAAAACATGATCAGATATTACATTTATATGTCATTTCAGCAGGACACAGTGTAATTATGACAGCATTGTTCCCTTTTCAACCCAAAAGTAATAAGGCATGGAAACATTAAGTTAATTGGAGAAGAAACTCAGACGAACCATGCAGGACAAAGTGGAATTTATTGCATGAGAGGAATCTTTCTGAGACGAGTGGATGATGGTTGTGGAATCCCCCCCCCCCCCCCCCCCCCCCCTTTTCTTTCTTTCATCTTTTGCTATTTGAGACTGAACCACAATAAAGACTTGCAGCGAGGTCTGACACAAACCGGTGGGTCTTCAGGATCCAATTAATCCGCATGATCTCCAGGAACCGTTTGAAACAGGTAATTGGTTTCAATAAACACAAAACAAACAATCATTGAGGACTTTGGAGTTATAAACTGTTAAAAAAATGATTGTTATTATGACTACAGTAATGTGACAGATGCGTGGAGTTAAAGCCACCTAATGGCTCGTAAAAAAGGTGATTATGCAGCTTTTATTGATCGTCTGTAGCACTTTATCAAACGTCTGATTTGTTTAGTGCGGCTCATGCATTTATTGCTGCTTAGTAAAAAAGTAGAGAAACCTGAAGGGGAGGTGGAAACGTCCTCTACGCTGTTCCCAAAGTGCCTCAGGATGAAATGTCGCAGGTTAAATACTGAGGAAAGCATTTCTGGAGCCTGAAGGCCCCTTTGGGACCGAAGTGCCATAAAAACCGAGAATCGTCCTATCACAACATTTGAAAGTGACTCATGGTGATAACACATGGACATCGCTCACTCTGACCTTTGGGTGAGACACTGTGGGTTTAATCTGACAGATACATCGCGCTGGAGAAGTCGTAGTTTTTAATACATAGCGCTTGTCATCAGCCTTAGCCTCGTGGCGCTGGAGAGCTGCTGCAGTCGCGTTGAGCATCTGAGGAAATTGCTGGAAAATGTGGATGAGGAGGTTTTCCACAGGTTCTGAGCTCTAAAATTTCTTCCTGCCCCACAGAGCTTAAAGAAGGGCTGTTCACTGCTAATTGGCTGGCGTGGTAACCGATGATAAACCGCCAGCCAGATGTTTCACTTTCCTCCCAATATTACTGGGAAAGGGCGATAACCTGGAAATATCCAGCCAGCTTTAGGAGTTTAACTCTTTTTCTTAATGTTAATACCTTCAGCATCTTTAGGGTTCATGTCATATCTTTAGCTCTCATGCCACACCTGTGCTGGAGTGTTTATGTTTCCTGTATGTTGCACTTGTAGGTGCGACTGTGACTTATTCTTCCAATCTCTGGGAAACACACCCCCGAGCTGAATAGAAACCTCATTAAAAGAACATGATGCAATTTGGATCAGATGTTGATAAGGAGCCACATTAGCCCTTCCATAGGGGACCCATCCATAGTGATATCGCGTGCACTGTGGCAGCCGAGCGGTGTACTCCCAGCTGTGTAACCGCATCAATTGAGGGCCAATTCAGGCTTTCCTGCAGGACGATTTAATCCTCATTTTTCAGAGAGAGCAGAGTGCTTCCTCCTGCAAAATCTAATAACGTGTGTACTGCTGCAAGAGCTACCTCACCACCACGGCGAGCACAGAAATAAGACCCAATAACCATCAAATCCAAACTTGCTCCAGCTTCCAGGGGGAGGGGGGAAAGCTTAACCGGTGGATGCATATATCACCATCTCCACGTTGCGTGAGGGTCATTTTTCATGCCAGCACTTGCATTACTGATGTGTTACAGCAGGAGCTGCATGAGGACTGGGGCTAGCTTGGGTGGTAGGCTGGTAACTATACTGGGAGTAAACGGCGCCATCTCTGGCCAGATCTAGCACCTGTTTAGCACCATTTAAAACAGTCTTTATTGAATCTCTAGTCTTGGGAGCCAGAGGCAGAGTCCCTGTCAAACACTGCTGGATGTATCCTCCCTGTCTCATCCACTTTCCAGCCCCTAATTACTTACTCATGCTGGATGTTTACTTTGACCTGTCAGCGCCGCTCCTCCTCCCTCACTTTCCATCTCCCCTTAGTGCCTGCTTCTTCTCCCTCCCTCATTATCACTCTCTTGTGTCCTGACCTGGACTTGTTCTCACTGTTTTAGCATCGATTTGTGTCCTCCCTTTTGAGTGCGTGCTTGCTGATGTCAGATTTATTTAAAAAAAAGACTTAGATTTGTTCCCATTTCTCTTGGTGCTCCCACTAAAACGTCGCCATACCTGTTGTCAACAGAAGCTGCTGCAGCATTCGGGTCAATTATGCATTTGTGTATTAAATGACCGCTTTGTCAATGTCTTCCGCCTTGGCGGCACGTGGACTAGCTGATGCTGGACCTTTTGCTGAGACAACCGCAGACCATGTGACAGAATTCTATGTTTTTTTACTTCTTTTGTGGCTTTATCTGAGATGTGCAGACGATGTTGCAGGAAATTGCAGAGTTCCAGAAGCCCGAGGACAGTGTGTCAACATGTTAAATTAAGCAATACAATTATTGCTTCTTAAAGCACACTTGTCCTCGCCACGTCTCTGCCGTGCATGAGAAAAGGCCTGGCCTACAGGCAGAACAGAGCGAGCGGGATGCACACCATAAAAGATTGTGTCCTTGTGCACTGATTGCATCTTCTAAGAATGAAACATAACAACGGGTGCTTGCATTAAAAGAGGACTCTTACATTATAGTCATTGAGTGGACACTTTTGTCAAAAGCAGCTCAAAGTTGAGAGACCTGTCTTTATGGGAAGAAGCACTCTGGATTGATTATATGTTTTGTTGGAAGGAAGGAAAATCCTCAGATGTTCTGTGTGTAACAGGTCCACACAGCTAGGTTTCCACTGGTTATAGAAGCTAGTCCATCCAGTGGACACTCCCGAGTAACACAGGTGTCTTCAAAATGCCCCTGAGACAAAAGCTGCAAAGTCCAAAGTCTCTGATTTAGTTGCCACAATCCATACCGTCCAGATGAGGGGAGGACTTGTTTGACATTTAATTATGACAGTGGTGTGTGTTGGAGAAAAGTAGGCCATGCTGTCCATCAATCTGAGGAGGTGGGGGGTTGAACTGGACACAAAGATGGGCTGTCAGCTAGTGGCCTCATTTGTGGTCCACGACTCACACCTGCTGCACACACACACACACACACACACCAGCTGATGATGGAAAAATTCGCCAACAAAGGTGCCAGGTTTGCAGGTAGCCGCTTCTCTCTGAACTGCAGCTGGGGGGGGGGGCTGGAACTCTCATGATACCACCGACACAGCCGCTGGATATCTTCACTGCTGCGTCTCCACCTCCAGTGCCGCCCCCACCCTCTCCCGGCTGTCAGCCTTTCTTCTCTGCTCTCTGCCTGTCAGGGAAACAGATGTGCACTGCGAACTAAAAAGGTGGTGACGCCTTCATCATCGGAACCCGCTGCAAATATCCACACACACAAAGATGGCTGAGACAATGGGATGCTTTCAAATGCTAACCAGCTAAAGTTAATCGCGTCTTTTAGCTCTGTCGCTCAATTAACATGCTATAAAAAACCCTCCCTGTTCATTCCGGGGCTGAGCCGGAACGTTTTGCCGGTGCTCCTGCCTCCTCCGACAGAATAACTTGTTTTGCCAAGCAGACTGAGGCATTTGAACCGTCCTCTCTGCTGCCTCGCTGAAGGCAGGAAGGACCCACAGAAGACATCATTTATTATTCTGCTTTGCATTGATTCACTGCATCTATTGACATTCATGCATAATGGACGTGATGTGAGACGGGTGCCCAGGAGGAAGGAATGGAGGCGTGGGTGGGGTCCACTTAGGAGAGCCCCAAAGTAACTGCGAAAGAGGGGAGTTTTAGCCGCACCGGAGTATTTTTTTACTCACTGAAACAGTAGCTCCATCAACTGACACAAACACATCGAAAGCCGTGCCCCTCCCCGACTACAGCTTTTGTTGCCACTAATGCTGACGCTAATAAGCATTTATTGTGTGATTTCATCGCATCTCTGAATGGTTATTACGCTCAGGGGTGGTTGCAGCATCAGACTGTGCCAGATGTACGCTTATTGATTCCCTCATTGTCAGCCGAGCTCAAAATGTCCCCTCCGATGGACACTTTCTGGCAGCACATTTGGGACATCAACCATTCTAGGATCTATAATGCACTGTATAGGACAGCACGGGGAGACGTGCACATCTGCTCTGCATTCGATTAGCTGCTATCACATGGAGTGCTTTTGTTTCAGTCACTTTGATTTCTGTGGCTGCTGACGCGCCGAAGATGTGGCGTATTTCAGCGTCGTATTAGCAGAACGTCGGGAGCAGACGATGCACGTTTGGAAGCAAACAGCCTCGTCCCAGAGAAAAGTCGTGTTTCCAGTACAAAAGAGGGGGCGGAGGGATACGGGCATTGACTCACGTACCTTTTATCAGTTCTGAGACGAGTTTCATGCCGTAAACATGTGTGGATTTCATTAATATGTCATCAAAGACGATATACTTTACTCTGGAAGTCTCTGTGAACACAGCAGCACTTTAACAAATATATATTGGTTATGACGCCCGCATTTACAATGAAGTGTTAGGCCCATTTATTTATTTATTTATTCATAAACAGACGGAGACACAGAGGGGGGCTGATATCAACGTCTGATTTAACAGAGAGTAAACAGAGAAGATGTTATTTCCTTATTGGGGTGTGCAAATCAAACTTTTGCTTCGCTGTCTGCACTCCAAAGCCTTTTTTTATGCTAAAAAAAAAACATGCACAACTGTGCCAGCGCTAAACTAAAGAGGCTATTCTGGACTCCTTTGAAAACATGTCAGACCTGGTTGTACTCATTCAAAATGTGATACAGACAGATTAAGATTGCTGATTATAAATATGTGACGAGAAACTGTTGATCAGCCTGTATCATGAAACAATTAGCCAATGGTGTGAACACAGGGCATAATAACTTTGACGAATGCTGCAATAAACGCTGACAGAGACACGATTAGGATCAAACCGGTCCAGAACACATGACCTGTTTTATGCAGGCGACCTCATGATATAATAGAAGCCTCCTGTTTTACGCTGGAGCTGTAATACACAGCTATTATTCACATTATATTGATATCTCTACCCCCAATTAGTGGAAAGCCTGTGAAAGTAATTTTAATGTGTACCTTGATGTAAAATCATTGATTTTCTCTCTGAGACAGGTGCTAAACTGCTCTACTTTAATACGGTGGAATTCGCCAGTAAAATCTCAACCACTTCACCTGCCTTTTAGCTCTGAAAGATCCCTTATTGAGCACCGCAGCGTTTGAAGCAGCAGGTATACCACAGAATCCTGAATGAGGCAAAGTTAGAGAGTTATGAGGCAGAAAAAAAGGCATTTTAAATCTCTTCATCTGAGTTAATGGGAAATTTCTGCACCTAGAGTGCTGGATGCATAAATCAGAAGCCTTTCCTGCTCAGGCAAATGTGAGAATTTAAGCTCCGATGAATGAAATGAATTTTGTTTGTGGATGATGATGATAACGATGATGATTATGAGCGCATTTACCTGCAACAGAAAGCGATAAGTCAGAGCAGAATCAGCTGTTAACACATGTCAACAATGTTCTCGGCTTTCTCTGATCGGAGACAAACTTTTAAACACGTCCCGCACGAGCAACGACTCGATGCAGCTGTGCATTAAAGTGCACAGCTGGACTGCACACCCGAGCTGGCCGACCATTTTTAGCAGGTGCACCTGTTCTATTGCTCATATATGCAAATATCGACTTTAGCCAATCACGGGGATGCAACTCACCGCACTGCAGCATGTAGAGAAAAGAGCTCCGGTTCAAGATGGTGGAGAAGATCAAACTAAGCATCCGGATGGAGAAAATAAGTTATTTAAATGACTCTGAATGCATTATCCCAGTTGGTGCCAGATGGTCTGCGTAAGAATATCCAACATTGTTGATTTACTGGAAATATTGCAACTATCTTTATGGTTTAGAGAGAATAAACTTTCCTTTATGACCTCGCTGACGGATTAGACTTTTATCTTTAGCTGGTTTCTTAGAAACATCTGTATGTGCTAAATAAATGACAGCTCTAAACTCTAGATTTTTGGTTAATAAAGGGCTCTGAGCTGTGTTTTTATATCCTTGGTATCTTTCTCCCTCCTGGACCAGGACTTCCAAGATTTTAAAACTTTTAGAAGTCAGAGGGGAAATCTGCAGTGTTTTCACACACTATTGCACAAGAACATCCCAGAAATACACACAAGCATTTAGGGAGAGAACTTTTCTGAAGAGCAGCTGCTGGAAATGTCCCAGCAACTCGCCCACATTCACACTGGAGTCAAAAGTGGCTCAAATCTGTTTTTTGTGGGAATGTGAACACTTAAATTTTGCTCGGATCTGATTTTTTTTCCAACATTGGATTCAGGCCACTTCCTGGTCACATTTTTCAAAATGCGAGCGTGAACCACCAGGACGGCTTCGATACACTCTACCGTGACATTTAGATTTCTATTTAGAAAATGGAGGACAGCGATGATACCAAATTTCTGTCGGAGCCATTAAGTTTTGTCTTTGCTGTTTGTTTTATGTAACTTGGTTGGATAGCTTTTGTATTGGTTACGTTACTGGTTTTACTGGTTTGCCAACAGCGCTCACACAGGAAGGACGATAAGTAGCGTGATTGAATCGTGATATCAGTTTTTACTGTAATTTGGGTTTGTGGATTTCCTTTTTTGTAATAATTCTTCAATAAACTGACACGACAGTCCCAGCAAAGCCCAGTGGACCTTCAAAGTTTCTCATTTCATTTGTTGGACACACGTTAAAACGCCCTCAACCGATGCTGCAGGTGACTCTCTTTTGGTCTGATGGTCACCACACCATCCATGGCAACACAAAGAGATGAGATATAATATTTGGCCTGGTTTTTAGCCCTCCTCAGCACCTATTTGAACTGGAACAGCTGCCATCTAATGTTTCCTGATCAGGAATCAAACCCCAGCCCAACCACTAGACCACCAGGAACAGGAGCAGTTACCACAACTCGTATTTGATTAGAGCGAAGGTTAGGTCCAGACTGACTCATGATTTACAGTATCTTTTACTCCCAGCCATGGACTAACCGGAGCAGACCGAACTCAGCTACCAACTTGGCCTGTTTTTCTCTGCGTGGTCCGGATGGTTTCTAGTTCTTCTTATCTTTGCAACACCAACCTCAGACAATGTCAAATACAAATGTCAAAGACCTCACAGAGGAAGAAGCAGAACTAATTGCACACATCGGTGCATCATCATGATGCTTAAAATAGAAAAAAATGGCTTTGATGGCTCATATGATGAAATGATATGTCATATGATATCATATCATATGATGATGGCTCATAGAGGAAATCATAGTACACCCACTCTAAATAAATAATACATTTATTTCGAACTCAGAAGATAAATTGGCCTCAGATAACTTTGTTTTACACAGGTAAGATTATTAGATTCATCTTTTTTGGATTGTGTTTTGACATTTTTGAACAGCGTGAAGGCCAGTGCTGAATATAATGGCTAAATATATCCAAAAAAACTTGTATCAATCAGCCCACTGATGGTTTCCTGAGAGCCACACGCTGCCGTTTCCTCCTGGCCGCTACGTTACCTCATCATGTGTGATCGCTGGACTGTTTCACTGTGTGTTTTACAGCCACCTCACTACACTGCCTGGTGCCCATTCTAAATTTTATCACACATAAGGGTAATCTTGGCTTTTACTCTGCTTGGATGCAACTTTTCTTCAACCTGACCGTAAGAAAAGAGACGCCTCCTGGTTTCAGATGCTGCCAAATTCCTGGAAAGGTGCCACAATCTGAAGCCAATTTTATATAGTGGTTGAAGTGTTTGATTACAATATCACCAAACCCACAATGGTCCCCAGAGATATTGTCCCGGATGGTTACGCTGCAGAAACGGGCATGTGGCAGCAGACAAGTGCATCAAAGCGAGTGAAGTTTCTCCCTTTCAACATCTGAAATCCATCTTCAGTCCTGACTTTGTTTCCTCACCTGCAGCGGAGACGTAAATCAGGAGAAAGTGCTTCAACGGAACTTCTCCAGCCATCATTTCAAAGGCAACAGCACAAATCAGTCAGGTCAGTTTTCAGTGACTTGTCACAAAGTCTCTTAAAATAGCCGCCGAACCAAAGAAAACTCAAGAAGTAAAACAAGAGTAAATCAATTGTATAACACAGTCGGGTGCACAGGATTCTCTCTGATTTGACCAATGACAAAAACATCAGAAAATACTCGTTTCAGGATGTTTCTTATCTTTCTGTTTAATTTTGTCAACATGATCCAACACTGGCGGCCAAACCGGGAAACGAAATAATTCGGCGATGTGATCGGAATGTTGAAATATCTGCTATGAAAACACCTCTTTGCTGGTGCTTTGAGTGGCGGAGCTTTATGAAGTAAGCATCCTTTAATCACAGCTTTCATTCTGACGCTCTGAATGAGTTTTTTCTTTCACTCTCTAATTGCCACTGAAGAGGTGCAGCTCAATGCCACCTATGAAAGCTGGCAGAGCAGGTCTGGGTTAATAAAAACAGATCGGATTCTCCTTCTGTCGCATCTCGACGTTGAGCGAGACACGTCAGGGAGCTTAAAGTGGCCTTTGGCGTCTCCCAAACTTGGAGGTTTTCATGGGACGTGATTGGGAACTGTCGGAATCAGATCTTCATCATAGAATCCATCAGGAATAGATGCCGAGTGGCATCTGTTATAGTGACAGAGCAGGAGGAAATGCTCACTAAGCTCACGCTGTGATCTTCAGTATTAAAGTGTGCAACTCCGGCTCATCACGCCTCATCCTGCGGTCACATTCTCCCATTCCACCCCCAGGAGAAGGTACCCTCGCCTTCCTGGTTCCAGTGTTGACTGACACAATAAAGACTTTTCCCATGCTCCTCAGCTATGAAAAATAAATGTCTGCCTGTCTAATCTGGGCAACATAGGCACAGAGGTATGTCTGTGATCTTCCTTTCATATATGGAAATATCAAGGGTGCAAAAACCAACTTCTGATCACTCCATAGCCGACGAGTTTCCCTTAACTTTGTTCCATAATGTACTGTATATCTTTATAGGTCAAGTCTCGACATGTGATTGACTTTCCTTTTACTTAACAGTTTTCTTTTCAATTGTTGCATAAAAGCCCAGTTGTCGTTATTGACCCTGGACCTGGGGGCGCTCCAAATGACATCAGCAGCAGAAAGGAGAGGAGGAAAACAGAAGAGCCACATAATTTTACTTTTATTTAAAATATTTATGGACGTCTACGTTACACAGTCAAAGGCAGAATATCAGCAACTGTTTCAGCTCATAATAGTGCTGTAAAGTATGAATTGTTCTTAAAGCCTTGTGTCAGGGAGCTTTTCAGTCGTGCTCATATTAGCTCATCACTCTGCTCTAGATTTACATATTCGCATTAATTGGATTGCTTATATTTAAACATCTCACATTCAGGCAGAATGTTATTAATATATCACTTGTGACACTCACAGGAGATTATTTCCCATTGGCACGAGACAATAAACTTGAAGCTGGGCCTTTTATAATAGCATTTATCTTTAGTTAACAAATATGGAAACTATGAGTCACCGCGTAACCTCTGTAAAAGTTTTACAACTTTTACTATTAATAAAACATGGAGCGTACACAGGACTCAGACTTCCTCTCATTTGAAATATGCAGCAATTGTACTAATTAGGACAAGGCGTGAGGAAATTGCTTCTGGTTCTGGTTCTAAACATCAGACGTGGAGAAAAATGTCGTCTACGGCACGATGCAAATATTCATCAATTATCTGTCAAGCTTACGACGCGTAAAAAGAGTTTGATTTTGAGTTTCTGTGTGTTTGACTACAGAGACGAGCAGCTCAACGGGACGTCCAAGAGTTTTCATATAGACGGGACGGATAGAGAAGTCTATGCTGCCAAATCCTCCACCACTGAAAACAAATCAATGAATAAATCATAAAATAGCCTGATGGCCATTAACAATTCGTTTGATCATTCATTCTGTGTGGAATTTTGGCCACCGCCATTTGTGTTCCAACACGGTTTCACTGATAATGGCCAGATCATATATATGTGTGTGTGTGTGTGTGTGTGTGTGTGTGTGTGTGTGTGTGTGTGTGTGTGACTGGAGAGGCAGAAGGGGCCGTAAAAATTAATATAAAACACAGGTTCTGCTTGGCGAGGCACCCGAGCTTCAACTCTCAAAAGACAACAAGTTAACAGATGTTGTGCATCATGGGAGAACCTCCCCTCCCCAACCGCCCACCCCCCTGCGCCAGTGATGGTAGGCTCCCCCTGGCATTATTTTTTATTGTCATCTCTGAAACACCACAAACACTGTCCGTGCAACTCATTTCTTCCCCCAAACTCATTCCTGCCATCTGTTTTTTTCCGAGCAGGTCGTGCACTCTGCGAGGGAGAAAATATCGAGAAAAGGAGGTGGGGGGGGAAGACAAAGTCATGCTTGACAGGCTCGGCGCTGCACTCCCAGGCCTCGGGATGCGTTGAGAAGGAGCTGGCATTTCATGGTAGTTGACAACAACAGAGGAACATCCCAGCAGCTTTAAGTGACAGCTTGCCGGTGCCAGTTTTCATTTGCTAACAAGCACATCAGCTCCCCATTAAGCTCCTTGTTGGAGACGGTGTGAGGTCTGCAGTGAGGGAATTCAAGGCAGACTCTCACCAAAATGACATCAGATAAGGTGATGCGGCCAGCCGAACCGTGACCACATTGGGAGCGAATGTAAGTTTCCATTAATAGCTAGAGACAGTCAACTATCTCTTCAGACGCTACTCAGTATTCAGGAGCGCAACCACTCGGCAATGCATTAAAAAATGTTCTGCACAGATAAACAAACACTGTGTCAGGGACTTTTTTTAAAGACGACAGCTGCAAATACTCCAATTTAAACCCATCAATAAAGATGAATACCGTTTTAAATTATTTCTCTATCTATGTGCGCTGCAGATGGTCTCATAGTTTATGTATGAAGCTGAAAACACCTTCAGATTTAAAGGCTTTTAGATCTTCCCCAGCCAGAACAACAAAGACACGTTTGTGACTGTAGGGTTGCTGTGAAATACCCCAGCAGGGCAGAGCATCCAAACTCTTTGGCGCCACTGTTTTCCTCTCTTCATATATCTGCTCTGTCTTAGCTCTTCTGACTGTGATTGCCGCCTTTGCCCGTATTTTTCCCTCTTCTTTCAGGCCGGCGCTCCACTTTTTATTCCAAATCTTGCGCGCCTTCCCAAAGGTCTTATCTGTTCCCCACCAGCACTGCCAAACACCCTCTCAATCATGTATGCCTCAGCCTCTGCCTCCCAAGCCCCCACCAGTGTCATTCATTTCGGTTTCAGGCATCAGTCTTTCCAGCTCTGCCGTTCTAGCCAGCTAGCAGCTATAGCTGTCAGGACCCCGGAGCCGTCTCCGCCTGATTACGCTATCATATTGCCCCGCCAATGCAGTTATCTCCCGTTTGGACGGAGAGGAATCCAGTTTCATATTGGCCATTAATGTTTAACGAGACAGAGGTTTAGAGGTGTGTGTGTGTGAGTGTGTGTCTGTGGGGGGGCACTGACCCTGAGGGCTAAATCTGATTCGGACATGACGCATGTAGGCAAAGTGTCAGGGTGACACTAGGTGAGCACGTCATGCAAGCAGAGGATGCAGATAAAGAGGCAGACAGGACCTTCATCCACAGCATCGAGCTTCAACAGCTGGTTAAATCATTAAGATTCACCTCTATCAAACATATGTCGGCGATCGAAGATTAAAAGCAGATGAGCCGAAATAATGGATCAGTTCAGGAAAGATGTCATGTGCCTCTCCAGGAGAGAGACAATCAGATTAGCGTTGGCTTCAAATGTCACCAATTGCAGGAGTTTCACGGCTTTCTTCGTGGATTCGTTAAACCAGCTGAAAGCGATGAAAAGCCATGAAACGCCCTCCCCGTGGGCACGATGACACTGATAACTGTCAATTATCTGTCAGGCTGGCTGCCAGCCTTGGCTTATTTACTCAAATTTGCATATTGAACAAATAGGAGGGGGGTGGGGGGGGTGGACGTTGAGACGGAAATATAACCATAGCCCATCTGCTGTTTCTGCTCCTTCTCGTTTTTAGAAATATTGATTGTTGTTCAGAGCTTTTAGTGTTGGCAGAGAGCGAGCTGTGGAGATGGTCGATCAGACGAGCGCGCGGCGCGAGCGGCTGTGTTCTTCAACCTAAAGATGTTTTGCCTCTACGGCGTCCAACTGCACCAAACCAAGAGCATCGAAGCGTGTCTTTGCACACCCTCCCCCCGGTTGGTTAATACATGACCTGGCATACGCCCGTCTCCAAGGTCAACAGAGGGTCACCTATGATGCAGTGGCCCCCGGTGCTTTAGCTGAGATGCTGGGTTCCTTAGATGTGACACCTACCAACTCTGACTGGGATGTTGGCTCAAGACTGACCTCCTTCACTTCTAGATCATTGCTGACGAGGTGCAAAAAGCCAATTCTCCGCACTTCATTTACTTGGCACCTTTCCATAAATGGGAGCACCACCCTCTGTCTGTCTGTCCATCCATCCGTCTGTCCTGTCACATCAATTAGACACATCAATAAGGTCACATTGGCCCCTTTAGCACTACATGCAAAAGGTGCCTGTAAAAATGTATGTAACTTCTCCATGAAAAACATGCGACCCTCACTTCATACTAAAGGTCAAAGGGGATTGGAGTTTGATGTTCCACCAGGATCCTTCCAGTTTGTGCAACACACGCTCTAAATCTCTGACCAGCTCTGCTCCGTCGTGGCAAGAATTCCTCAAAAACTCTTCGTCCTGACGCCTGTGGCTGGGGATTTTGTAAAGTCTGGATGATGTCCGCTGTAGAAGACCCCCACCTGTATGAGCTACATCTGCTGCTTCTATCAGGGGAGCCGTGTTGCTCTTTTGGGACAGATTTTCCACAGCTTCTATCTGTGTGTTTTGACGTCTCCTTGTTAAACCAGCTGAGTGTCTGATATTGGTACTGAGCGATTGCTTCTCAACGTTATTCCATCATCTCTATTGCGCCATCAGCCCACTATAGAAGAAAGTGCCAATAGTTCTGTCCAACCCATTATTTCAGTTCTCAGCACTCCTAGCAGCTACAAAAATAACCTGAGCCATAAATGCTCTTAAAACACAATAATTTTCTAAACAAGCATATAATGTGAACGAAAGTACAAAGTGCTGCCTCCAGCTTCCATATATAGAGGGTAGAAAGCTCGGCTGAAAGAAAACCAAACAGCCGAGCAGACGGAAAGAGCTTGCATACTGTTAAAGAGATGAAGGGCAGCAGGTAATGGTGGAAACAGCGAGACAGAAGGTAAAAGTAACATGAGAGGCAGCAGAGGAGTCCAAACGTCCTTTTCTGAACAGCTGAGAGAAAGTTTGTTCTCAGAAAACCTCCTTGGTTATAGAAAGATGGCAGAGAGTCGTTGCATCGATATGAAAAATGACTTGTTTTGGTCTTGGCAACAGCTTGAGTGTGGACCCCCTTTAGGATAATTGGATCCTTTTTTCCCGGTTTCCCCCCTTCCCGACCAATGATTGCAAATGCCCAATTATCTTATGTTATCCTATATGATTAGCCTGTGGTCGGAGGTCTGTTAAGAGTGAATTTATCCAAAAATCGGTTTCAAAAAGGGACGCAGCAGCCCACAATCGTGAAAATGAAACCTTTTCTATATTTAAGACCAAGTGTGTGGGCAAAGACGGCGACTCTCAAGTCACGACCTGTGATATAAACCAAGAAGTGAGGTGACAGGAGAGCAAGCAACTAACTCTTCCATTTTATTTTTAAAATAGTCCCATTTCCACCACCATTCTCTGCTGAATTAAAAAGCCCTTATGTTTGGAGCCCGCTTAAGTTCCTATAAAAGTTCTTTACATTCTCACCCTGTGCAGATCCAACATGGCTGGAGGGAGAAGGTGTCCTGCTCCATCCCACCACCCGTGGTCCTTTCACACAGCAGCATATCGGCTGTGCACATTAATCCACGTGCAGAGACTATCGTTACTGGGGCGAACAAATACGCCAGCGGTGTAAACACTGGCAGCGTGATGCGCTCGAGTCAGTGTCCCGCAGGTTGTCCATCTCTAGAGACACCTTCTGGACGCTGATGACACACGTAGCATTGGCAGGTAATCCTGCCACTCTTCTGTTGGAGGGTTGGGGCCACGTTTTGATGGATGAATGGATGCAGACGTGTGCAGAGCTGAGATATTCACCTACACTGAGCAGGATTCAGGTTGGGACGGATTTAAGGTGGATCTTTAATACAGGAAACAGATTCCTTTGAAGTGAACTGGGACTTTCTGCCCCCTAGGTGAATGTGCAGCAGCATGGGCCATCGTATAGGCGAGTTTTGCATAATTACCCCGGGTAATATAGGAAATGTGCCAACTCTCACTTTCAGAGCGCTCTCCTATGTGCACACACAGGTAAATTCTAAAGTGCACGATGGGATTTTTTCTGGATTTCCAGGGATTCTGGGATTGCAACTGTTGAAAACTACAACAGATTTTCTTCAATCAAAGACAACTTTATAAGTCTGTGTGAATGGATGGATGGATACAAGCTGACGGATACAATAACGTTCATATTCCAAAACATTTGAGTTGGTGTAATAAGGACCTCAGATTTAGGTTCCATTATTTTCACATGTCACGGCCGCGATGCGCTGATGAGCATGTTTGTGTTGGTCCGCTTGCTCAGTGACACACAATCCCACGGTACATCAATAGCTGTCTGAGGCGCGACTTCCATTACGGGTTTTGTGTTGCATGCTTCCAAGGCCCATTGCCTAGAAATGTGGGTCCCTTCTCTGATCTGTGTCTCTGCACATATGCCGCTGTGGCGGCGGCGGACAGCTCCTGTGGCTAATGGCGTTGATGCTGAAAACGGCTGAAAACCAATCCATCACACACAGAAAAAAAATGATGAGGGGAGGACAATGAGAGAGGGGTGGGGGGAGGTGGCAGAGGAAACAGAATGGCAGGACTGTACCTCATAGTTTTAAGGGGCTATTCATCACAATGGTCTGCTGTCAGGCTCCCTGTCTGGATGTCCATGGGGGGAATCAAGCCCATGCCAAACTCATTTATGGGCAGGGACGTGGAGAAATGGCCCATCATCAAGTCGCACAGACGGACTGCGGGTGACCAGACACACAAGAATGTGGATTTCAGCGCATCCGGCACCAGCACAGTTGGCCATCCCAGCTATGCTCAAGAGTATAAAACAACAGTCTTAGAAGTAAAATAAGTATTATTTTCTCTCTTTAAAGTGCCCATGGCAATAAATCTGATATGTACATATTTAAGTATATTTCTGTGTGTGCGCACATATACGGTGTATAGGACCTATATTGACCCTGGTCCTATACCATCTCTCCCTGCGAGGTGAAGATGTAGCTTTGAGGACCTTCTGCCACACCCTGACGCTAAGGATGTGAACCCTGATCAGATCAGGATTTGCAGATAAACTTCAGAATTAATAAAAAACTAGGAATGACCACAGCGGACTGGTCCTGCTGTTCTTCTCTTTTCATTTGGCTTGTGTGTGAGTCCTAAGTCCACATACAGACATTTTATTCCATGAAAAACCTGAATAAAGATAGAAAACAAATATAAGAACAGATGATAGATGTCATGGTTGCTATGGGGACAACCACTCAAAGGTTTTTTATCATCAACCCTGGGCAAGAAAAAATAAGTCAGTAGCTCAATAATGAAGACACATTAACCAACACACATTTTTGCTTGTTTTGTAGTTGGCCACTATGTCCATATTCATGTAAAAACCTTTTTCTTGGAGTGAGAGGATCTCTGAAAGCCATGAGCAGAAAGAAGACCTTGAAATTCCGATTTTGGTTATTACCAATAGTCATGACGATGAGCCGTATGAAAGAAAAGTATTCAAAGTGATCATAAAGCGGCCCTAATATATCAACGAACATTAAGAAATCACGCTCATTTCTAATTTCAACCTTATATCGGTGACATCAGGAGTCCAGCCAGAATATCCTGATTTCAACAGCCGAGTTGTTGAATGTTGATGTTTTGGCTTGTGGCACCACCCTCCCCCGATCATCACAAAGTCCGATACTACAGTCGGCTCTACAGTATTTTGAGTGTGATCACGGTACCAGTTTGGGTACATGCACCATCTTTCACGCTCTCAGATGACCCCCAATCCTCCGAAAACAACGCAGAATGAAACCGCGTATTTTTAAACTCGTCCTCTCGCTGAAGGTTTCTGTGGTGCGAAGAAGGATCCCCACGGAACTGCGATGTTTAATAAAAGCTGTCAGGATGGAGGACGCGTAATTTCCATGCTCTCGGATGAGTTGCAGCCTCCTTCATTAACTCGTGCAAATGGAGAAGCGGCCTGTGCGGATATTTGCTGTTTGCCAGCAGGTGGTTAAACCAGACGGAAGTGGAAGTGAATGGAGTGTAGCGGCAGTTTGGCATTTAACGCTGAGTTATTGGGGCGCTGCATGTCCAGGGAAAAATCAATACAAAGGCTTCTTCAAATGAAACAGATTAGGAAATTAATTGAATTCCCAGTAGTCGAGCATGTTGAGTGTGTTGGCTCTCTTCACGGTCTGATCAAGTACAGCCAGCTGTAGGGAGCGCCGCGCCGCTGCCATTATTTTAATTTGTGTCAAAGCCCTTAAAGGAACGGGCTGCTCATTAAAGGCTCCTGTTTTGGAATGTTGATTCGTCGGTGCAGTTGCATGAAGAAAAAAATCCATCTGGAAGGATCAAATCGGTGCCTGTTTCGGTCAAGACAGTTTAGGGGAGGAACGAGTGAAAGCACAGTTGGAGTCTCCGTTTCTGCCATTTCAGTGGCAGAAAATCTAGAAATGGAGGTGAGAAATGAAAATGGTTATTCCTTAAATCAGTTTTACAGATTGGGAGCAGATATTATCTGTTAAATGGTTTAATTTGAAATTCCTGTCATCCACGCATCCATTTTCTGTTGACAGCCACCTAAACCTAATTAGGCTCATGTGATGTCACGCTGTAGCCTATAGCGACTGTGTCTCAGGCAGACACCCTGGGCAGGTCGCAGGTCATAGGTCAGAGTTCAGTCACATGATACTGAGAGCCCGAGGAGGCTGGAACTGTTGTTTATGTATGTATTTGTTGTGATGATTTAAGGTATCTGTTTCCTGCTACAGCCGCTATTACACAGCAAGAAAAAAGGCTGTATGTGTCCTTTATGAAAAATTTACTTCAACACTGAATGATATGAACAAGGTAGTGTGCTGCGCTGCGCCGTGCGGTGCACTTTAGCCCGGCCGCGGCGCGCGATGACATCATTCGGGCGGACATTTTTATTACATGCTGGAATTTTACCCTGTTACATCTGCTGAGAGCAGCTTCAGACCAACTAGTGTAAATCCAGTCAACCAGCAGCTTCATACATCAGTGATTTCACACCATGGCAACGGTGTGTGTGTGTGTGTGTTTTTTTTGGGGGGGGGGTCATGTGTTTATCACATGCACTTTTGTCAGTCGTGCAGTCATCAGGTCTTGACATTTCTGCCGGAGCAAGCTCTTGTGTAATAACCCCGCGGGCTTTTTTCTATAACAAAGACAAGGTGAGTGGCCTTGCAAAACACCAGCGCTGCCACAGTGCTGAAGACCAGCAGCGCTGATGCTGTCATAAAAAAGAATCATCACCAATATCCTCATGGGGCCATCAAGCTTTTAAATCAAATTTATGATGGATATATGGCACATCAGTGTTACATATCCTATATGGCGGCTGTCAGCTGCATCAGAGATTTTAATCTCAACCACAGCCTGAAGTCAAACGCATCCACGGGGCAGCAGGTTACATTTGGTATTGCTTTTCTCTCTGTTGGGTTTGCATCATGAATTCTAACGTGTGTTTTAATAATGAATGAACTAGATTTGAAGAGATTGAATAAAGCGTGTTTGTTTCACAATAAACCGCCCGCCGTTGCATGCAGTTCAACTTTAAATTGTTCTGTTTTCATTTTTACACTGTGGGAGATTTACAAACAAAGAAAAGTCGATTTTCTTCCATCATTCTCCTCACCTCCCAGTCACATGGCTATACATTAAAACCAGTCAAGCGATCTCATTATTCCCGAACCCACGCAGGGTCGATGTTACAAATTCCCTTAATCCCACCGAAACCTCACAAAAGATTAAAACTTAAATGAGATCATCGCCATGTGAGCGCCTATGCCTGGCGAGTCACACAGCTTCGCTCACCTTTCTGGTGATTGCATCAGCTTCCTGAGGTGCCGCCTACAGCCGCTAGCATAGCGAGCGGGGCGTCGAACCGTTGTGGCGAGATAAACGATCACGAAGAGCACCTCGTTTCTCTGCTTACTCTTATTTAACAGAGGCCGCTGCTGCCACCGTCTCTACCCACCCTTACCTATTCTGGACAAAGTGATATGCTGGGGTGTTGCCATGGTTACAGCATCTCTGCATCTCTACCAGTTATTTACAGCACAAAAATTCTAATTGTTTCATTTAAAAATGTGATGTTGCTAATGTGTGTTTAACCATACACTTTGTTTAACGTTGTTAATGAATTTTAGTGAATTCATCAGCTGAAGTCACCCCTAGTTATTGATACTTTTACAAAGTTTAAGCTTAATATTTTCTCCATGTACATCATTTGATGATCAGAATCTTCTTTTAAAGCCATTAATCTCATTACCATGCTTATCTTTTAATGGTTTTCCTTGCACGTCCTCAAGTTGATTATCACTTAACAGTGGCTTTAATGTCCCTTAATTTTCAAAAAAGGCGGATAAAAAGGTTTTAAACATATTTTTCATACAGCTAGGCTTCAGCCCAGATCATCCTGCCGCACATCTGCATTAATGGAGTCTGATCAAATGCAGAATTCTCTGTTAGCAAGAAGCTTTGTATCTCTTGAGTGGCTAAAGGCCATTAACCCAGCCTGTGTGATGGCCAACGAACGGGGCAGGGTCAGCGACTCGAGGACGTACGATCATGGTAATGTGCGCGGTTGTGACACATGCTTACGGTTCTTCTATTCAGATTTGTCAACACACTCGGCCGGGATAATTGACTGTTCTCTGGTGGGTATAAATAATGACTTCTGATTTATTCCACGACGACATAAATCATCCGAAGGCTTATCCGGATGCACAGCCTTCCACACACAAGGGAGAGGCTCTTGTATGGAGGAAATCTCATTTGTTGTCTCTTATTTCACGTATGAGTAAATCTGATTAGTTGTATTATGAAGTTTCTCAGTCAAATTATTTGCTATATATTTGTTTGGAAGATGTTTAATTATGTTTGGAATTAAAAAAATAAAAGGCTGCTCGAGATTTGGATACATCTGAAAAATAGACTGTGTATTTCTCTTATTATTATTTTGATTGACGACTGCATAATCAATACGATGTGCTGTTGTGTGTAATAATAGGGGTCTTGTCTTGATGGACGTCAAAGCAACCCAGCAGTGGTGTATGGATCAGAGACGATGGCGGCGTCAACAAACAAACAAACATAAAGTTTCAAGGCAGTTCCGGAGGAGGCAGAGCTAAAAGTGCCTATTCAAGAGTGATGGAGATGGTCAGGATTAGGGTGGAGGACATCACGGAGATAGCACAGGCCGGATGAATCGGAGATGGCAGACACAGATGTTGTTGGACATGTGCAAAAGTTGGATAGTGGGAATGCTGCTAGAAGGACGGTAGCTGTCCACTGGTTTATGTATGTGGTGAATAAGGACACGCTGATGTTCTCATGCAGATGGGTGCTGATGTCAGTCTTAGGAATGGATGGATGTTAAAACTCCATTTGTCACTGGAGCTCGAAGGGTAATTGTTGTGACACTGATGCATCCTTTAGTGTTATTTTTCACACCCCAGTCTTCACTGGTACTGGTTTGTGCTTATTTTATTAATGGGGCACTTCCTGTTGCAAAAGATGGTGCCAATCCTACTTTTATTAACCTGTAACCTAAGCAAGGCCTTAGAAATTAAGTTAAAATTAAATCATATGAAGTAACTTTTCTGATGCTTTAGGGTATATGGTATATGCACAGTGTGTGTGAAAGAAGAAACTGACTGCTAATATAGGTCCTCTTAAAGGCCTGCAGGCATGTCTGAAGTCTTCTGACCAAAAACAAACTCTTCATTTCCTACCAGGAATGCAAATGTTGCACCGTTGATGGAGGAATTCAGTCAATTAGAAATATGGTAATTTGATCAGCATTTTAGATCATTGCTCATCTTTTTATCGCTCCTGAATCTACAAATAAGTGCTTGCAATTGTGCTAATGTCAAGGAGTGTGCGCCCCTGTGTGTGTGTTTCTGTATGCCTGTGTGTGTATGTGTGTGTTATACGTTACATCAGCATAATCATCATTCACACTACCTACAGGCACCAAACACTCTTCCAACCATACATGACGTTAATTAAGAGGGGAGTGAAAACCACAGCATCTCGTTTGTGCTGGGAATAAAAGTGGGAAGCGCGTGTGTGTGGCTGTGCATTTTGATGGAAACATGCTGGCACCGGGAAAATCTAAATAAATAAATTTACTATGCGGTGATTAGCTGGTTGAATAATTTGAGATATGATTACAGTTAATCAAGAGCAAACGAGAGGGTGTGTGTGCCTGGCGCATGTGTGTGTGCCTGTGAAGTACATGTGTTTTGCGCATCAGCCTCCAGCTGCCCCACTGCTTACAAACTGTCAGCAGCCATCATGGAGGAGGGCCCTCATTGTGTGAAGGACAAAGGCGCCACGTGTCACCAGTGGGAGATAAGGGTGATTTATGAGCACCTGTCAGAGCAGTGGCAGGTAAACATGCACTGTGTGTGTGTGTGTGCGTGCGTGTGTGTGTGTGTGTGTGTCTGGTTTTGGGGAGTGATCTCACCACCGTTCTCCAAATGGAGGCACTGGTATCTAATTAACACTATCACTACATCTGGATTGCTGGGATTCTGAATTTGGTCTGAAAGGTCAAAACCTTTTGGGGCAAGAGCGTGACGTGTGGCTGTGGAGTCAAAAGACCAATACAGAGGCCAACATGAGCGGAATCCTCAGGGCAAACTGGGAAAAAGGCAAAGACAGTCTGTAATGGGTAATCTAAAACAGGAAGGCAGCGTCGGCTGCATGATGAAGTGCAGACGTGCTTAATTTGGCTGCATGTGAAGAAGGAAGGCACGTTTGAGCCGCGACCACTCGCCCTCGTGGACGGCAGCTCCTCCGTCAGGGGGCCAAAACCTGGTCGCATCTCCGGTCAGAGAGACCAAAGACGACACAGTGGATCATCACTAATCTGAAGGAGAGCGTCCAGTGATGGCGGCTGGCGGCTGGAAGGGCCTCCGCTTGTTGCCTTGTTGGGAGGTCATTTTAAAAAGTTTATTACCACACACACACACACACACACTTTTGACAGTTGTCCTCCTGGATAATTGGTCTCCCCCGGACATGTGTCCCTACTTCTGTGTCCTTTTCTGTCCTGCCCACAGTGACACGGACCTTAACGTCCTACCTGATACCACCTCGCGGGTTGCTAATCCCCCTACACCCCCACCTCCTCCTCATTTCCAAGTCCTCTGCCGTTGAGCTTCTCCTTCTCCTCCTCTTCCTCGTTCACGTCCCTTCCTTCTTCTTCCTTCTGTGCGCTGCCTTGTCCTCTCAACAAATATTATGCTGTCATGTCAGATTTTGAGGCTTTATTCTGTCCCACCTCCGTCTGAATCCCTGTAATCTTTTTCTAAATCCCCACCCCATTTGATTTCCTCTGTTCTCATTGTTTCTCCATTCTCCCTCTCCTGAGCGTTCTGTAAGATCTCGCAGCTTCTGCTCACCTGTGATCTCTTTTCTTATTTCTTTTTGTCTCTCTCTGCCTTATATTCCTCCTCTCTATGCAGATTTTTTATTCCTCCAGCCCTGCCGTCCTGTGGGCTGTGAATGGTGAACATGCAGAATCCAATCTCCAGGTTAAGAAGTTCAAGCCGTGCTTTGGTCACTGCGCTGGTCCGTTGGGGTGAAGTAACGAGCTAAATCCCTCAAATCTCCGGCTCAACTGAGGAAACGTACTGCAGGCAGGGAGGAGCTGGAAATGCTCCTCCTCCACATTGAGAGCAGGCTCAGAGGGCTCAGGTACCTGCTCAGGATCCCACCTGGGGTGAAGATTCCCTGATGAGGACAGAAAGCTCCAGGGAATGTGAGGGATTACATCCCATAAATCAGCATTATGAGAAACTCTCTGGGCCCCTAAACTAGCAGCCTTGACCAAACAACAAGCCCACAGTCACACTTATTAATGCTACAATCACCATTCATATGAACCTTTATTTAATTAAAGTCAGCCTGGATTTTGCCCTGGTACCATAGATAATATTCAGGTTTAATCCAAGCAATATTAAAAAGTAGAAGGCATACAAACACCAGAATTCACGCTGCTTCCATCAATGGCTCTCTCCTTCCATCTCCCTGTGATTTCAACGGAATGCAGCACAATAATAAGAACCCGTTGAACGAAATCCAGGTTAAACCTCCCGCAGAGATGAGGGAGCCTGAATAGAGATCAAAGCGAGGTAAAATAAAATGATGGAGGTGTGGCCTGGCAGGCTGGCGGAGCCAGAGAGCCAGGCCGGCGTAGAGAAATGTTAAATGGAATGAATAAATCAAAGGGAAACCACCACAGAGCAGCCAGCCTCTGAAGTTTAGAACCACCCCCAGAAAAAGAAAAAGTCAAGCGCAGGAGGAGGAAATCACAGCGGCGAAGCAAAGGCTGAGGAAATAATCAGCCAGAAACTGAATATGCACTGGGAAAGGTGGTTTGGAGCGGAGAGATGCTGGCGGAGCAGTTGTTGACTGGATCGCAAGGATGTGTCAACAATCTAATCCCAGGTTAACGTTCTAATGGCTGCAAATCTGGGACGCAAGTACATGATAAGGACTCATTTCAGCGGGCAATCCTGCTGGGAAAATACCCACAACGGACCACTATTTAGAGAATATATCCATATTAACATTGTTTAACATTGTCCCATAGATGGCTTCAATTTTAATGCTCACATTTATCTTAAGTGCCTTTAAGATATAGTTCAAAACAAGCAAATTGTCTGTACGTGGTCTAAAAACAAATCATGCATTCTGATTTTTATAGCGTCTCGTTATATTTTGCAGGTAATAAAGTGCAGTAATAACACTAATGAAGGAACGCCGGCAGCTGTAACCCTCAGATGACTGAGCCCGAAAAACAATTAGAGAGAAAAGTGCCTTCAAAACGGCTTGAAAAGTGTTCACACAGTTTTTGCAGCTTCAACTTCATTTTTAATCAAGACGTAGCTGAAAGAAAAGCACCTGCTCCAGCAGAAATGGGGGGCAATTATGAAACGCTACCAACGGAGACAAAAAGCAGGAAAAGAATAAAAGAAATGATCGGGCAGGTCAGTGGGGGGGGCTCTACGGGGGAGAACATGCATCATTAAAGCCCTTGCTGGTGGAAGTGGAGGACACAAACAGGATGGCAGCCAGCCACGTTTGTTCTCACACCCCTGTGCCCCACAGGCGCACGGTCGCGTGAAGGAACTCAGACGCGTACATGCACAGTGCCCGCAACCTCATTCTGTGTTTTTTATGGAAACATAATTAACACTTTGGTACCGTTTGGTGCCCTTGGCTGTGGCAAGGAAGTTTAATCTGATGAACAAAGAAGGAGACAGACTGAAGATTTAAACCCCCCCCCATAAATACCCACTGGCATAAACACAGCACTCCCACCAAACCACTATCGATCTCAACACCGGTAGCACCGTATGAAGTCCAGGCTCTTCATCTTTAATGCGGCACACCTTTACCAGTTCCCCCGTAAATATTTGTTCCTTTTAGACAGTTTTAGTTTATTTATAGAAAAGGAGAGGCGGGAGGTGACCTTGACCTTCTAAAAATCAAACATTTGGCTTGATTTGGAAAATGGCCAGAGTGGTCCTGGTGTTGGATCAGGAGGGGGTAGATTACCCGTATGCGCGTTGCCCTAAATTGTCTCCAGAAAGTCGCGCCGATCCACTTGTGGGGCCAGAAGGATGACCAACAGGCTGGCAGCAGAGCAAGGTAACCTTTCTGTAATTGATGGCTGCACACGTCGCCGGCACGCCGGGCAGCCATATTGTGGGGGAGCGGCGACCAAGTGGGTCCACAGCAGGGGGTGGAGTCAGACAGGAGGAGGGGTTGAGGTAGCCACAGTGATGCACCATTTGGAAAGTGTCCTATTTTTCCTTAAAATGCAATTTTGCTTGGATGAGAGATCATTTACACTGTAGCCTCCATTAAAATGCTACTGGTGGTGCTGGTGAGCCGAGCTGGTCCTGAGCCAAAGACAACACCAGCTCTGACTCCTGTAATTTTCAATAAATCATCATGCATCCGTAGAACCACGGAATTATTTCCAGTAGGAACCAGTAAGGACCGGAGGACTGACTAATGAAGGACTGACGGATCGGCAACAATCTATCAGGCTTCCATCATGGTTCTTTCCCATGGATTTTCTTCGAAGTGGCCAAGGGCAAACCCTGGATATTACTGCTGATATTAGCAACACTGCAGATAAATGAGGGTTAAGTAGCAACAGATTCAAATCAAACAAGAATAAAACATCACAACCCCGGATGAAATCCTGCTTTCCAACAGACACAGTAAAAAAAGGTCCTCTGTGCACCCCGTTCTTCTGAGCACGGACATATTGTCCACACACAAATCACATTTAAAAGAACGCTGAGCTCATTTTCTAAAGCTAAAACAGCAAAATAGTGTTCATTTAGAAACAAGTACCTTCCCTATTTACTTTGTTAATGAAAGAAAAAAGATTATTTGCGACTTCCAGCCTGAAGACGGGAGCTGTCCACGGTCCTGAAACAGCTCCAGCATCTCTCCAAGGTTCTGAGTCAAGAGTAAAGTTCAATTAGGCATTGACAATTAATGTCTTCACACCTGGTTTTTACGGCTTCTCCTGCTGGCCGAGATCGTTGACTCTGCTGCGTTTACCCAGGGGACTTTTTATGGCACAAGCATGTTTGCAGAAAAGCCGCTTATTAAACTGAAGTTTTTTTGTTGCTGATCTCACGCTTTCTTACAAGCAATTTGGCTGAAACACTGAGGCAGCAAACGCACAATCATACCTTGGAGAGTATGTGGAACAGGCAGACGTGACACCCAGCATCAGTTACGGACGCAACTGGAAGCCATGAGTCTTCCCAGCAGAAGCTTTAAAACAACCTGCAACCAGGACCAACTTGCGACATCGACGTCCGTCGGCCAGTTTCCTCAAAGGCGTGAACAGTGGCTGGTGCAGTTTCCACTTCATTTGCTGTCAATCTTTTATTCACAAAATCTATATTGCGTCCATTTTAATGGGCTCTATTTGGCAAGAGTCAGGGCTCGTTATGACATCATTGGGATTCTGTCAGTGTTGTGTATAATTAAGCCTGACTGTTGTCCAGTATGGACACTACAGAGCAAATGGAATCCATACTGTTGATTAGTGGGATCGGAGAGTTGGCACGTGTTCCTTCAGCACCATCCAAGCTGTCACGTCAAAGTTTTGTTTTTGTTTTTCTCAATTTTGCCCGATTTATCAAATCAAGTCCTGGGTTGTGTAACAATTATCCTGGGAGCCAGCGGGAGGTTGTTCCCCGGCTGACAGATGTGTGTACTTGTCGCCTGTTTTGAGGTTGCATGATCAAATTAAAGATGACCGAATTCAGCAAGCTCATTAGCGGTGGCACCGCCAACACGGCCTGGGGACGAGTCTCGTGATGTTCCGGAAAAGGATTTGCTTTAACACAGAAACCCAGAAATGCACCTTTAAAAAAAGGGTTTCTAATGGCTGTTCCCACCTCCACCTTGTTGTTGTGTTGTCCACTAGCAACTTTTGAGCGTTGCTGCCGCAGCTCTCCTGCAGGCTGAAGCCACTGTAGTTTCTTCTCCTGCCTTTTTAAGTTGACTACTTTCAGCCACAAGGTCAATAGAGACAATTTAGTGACAAACCAAGGTTACCTCACGGCCTTAGGAGCTCTCCCTTTTTCTGAGCGGTGTAGTATCTGACCCGTTCTATGCAGGCTTTACGTCTGTAAGGCCGTAATGTGTTTAACAGCCAGCCTAAGCACCATATTAGGACATGCTCCACATGTGTGTCCTGTGTCTTCTTCATTTATGTAAAAGGAGCTGCTAAAAGATGACACTGGAGCCTGTGGGCCCCTGGTTGTTCTCCATATGAGGATGTGTAGCATGAAGCATCTTCAAGTATTCCCTTTTTTGGTAATAACTGAACGCTATACCATTGGGTTGGCCATATTGTATAGCGTGAGGTCATCAGTAAAGAGTGTGTTTACTTGACTGTATAAGAAGGAGGTGTCGATGTAGACACCTCGGAGTTCTTCACCATCGGGACCGCGAAACCTCCCTCGGACAATCTGCAGTGTTCGATTGATACCTGACTGTTCTCTCCAATAAACATCTTTGATAACCAAGTCGGTGTCTGCGAAGATTCCTTCCTCATCATCACATCTCGGCTACCACCAGGAGAAGATTCACAACAGCGGTTTATCTGACTCTTTGAATTTGACAAAAGAGTTTTGGGTCATGTCACAGTGGCGCCTGGGGCTGTCGCCACTGTCCATACAACTTGGCCTGCCTTCTTACAGTCTTCCTCCTGCAATTATTCCCTGCAGTGAAAATGATTCCTGATGGCTTTCGGCTGCATCCAGAATAACTTGAATAAATGTCACCTGGGTCATTTCTACCAACAGAATAAGGTGTTCTTTCAGTCGCGAATGTCAGGTGCACTTTTTCCTGTTGCAAATCTGCCTTTGTGAACGCAGTCAGTAAACCAGGGCGAAGGTGGCTGAACGTCAGCCCGGCCACACGGAGCGAGGACAAATTTATTCGCCTCTTACTCTGAAAACCTGAAATCTGGGTGAAATGGGAACGGCTTGTGAAAGGCTTTAATGTAACATATGTGGCGGGAATAGCAGACTAAAGAAATAATCGTAAACATCTCCATGTTCCCAGAAACCCTCACGTGCTCATATTGACCCCTCCGGGGGTCTGTAATATTGTGAGTGAAGTCAGGCCTGAAGTTTGTCCCTCACACCCTCCCGTCATCATTTCCTGTCAACATTTTCTGATCTCGTCGATGGACTTTATCGGCGGTTCTCATCGCCTGTTCTCGTCCATCCAATATCACAGCGGCGCTCACCACAACCTCGTTGTGCGGCGGCTTCTGTGGCACACTTTTATTTTGGTAACCCTGCTGGCCTGACCCCTCCACCCTTGACAGATTCATCAAGCGACAAGGACTCTGGCTCCACGTGGGGCTGATTTATCTTGTAGCTCCTCCACATCTCAGGGTCTCTGGAGCGGTGATTTCATTATACTTCAGCTATTTCTGCTTCCATTGAAGTGTCTTTAGGGGAACACAAGCACTTTAGCTGAAGTTGTTTGTACTCTTAATGGGGAATTTGCATTCAGGTTTCCTGTCCAAATAAGGCTACAGTGCTGGGATCCAGCGTTAATAGAGGAACTTTTGGTTTGTAAGAGTCCTCTCGTCTTATAGCAACATAAGCCACAATTATGCTGTCAGTACTTTGCAGTGTTTCTTCGTTAATTCTGGTTCGTTGTGTAGAGAGAATCAAGGTTGTATGTTCCTTACCGGAGCTTCCAAATGCTAATTTCAGTAAAAGGAAAGGAGACAAAGGATTTGACTGTGGTTTAGGTCTTCTGGTTTATGAAAATCTCCTCAACTCTACCAAAAAGACAGTTGGCAAATAGCAAAGGGTTCGTGAGTTGGAAAACCAACTCACTACAAGTTTTTATGTACAAGAAAATTTAAAAAAAAAGAGTGCAATCCAACAATGGATCAACTTTAGGATGTTTTAGTGCATGTGTGGGCTTTTCTTCTCTCCATAAGGATGAGTGGATTAAAGTTGAATGCAAATCCAGATGAAGGAGCACCGTTGGGCCTGTCCCTGAAACCTTTACACATTAATTAGATTACACTAATTGGTGCATTTATCTCCTAATTACTCAACAACTGTGTGAAATGTGAAGCCGCACATATTTGCCATTTGTGTCCCTGTGATGACGAAGGAATAATTCTCCTCCTTGGTTTCCATCTCCTTGCATGGAGCGAGATCAGTGCCTCCACCGTATGACGGTATCCTAACAGATTCGGTCCAGAATAATGAGTGCAGTTGGCACATGCACCGTTCTTGCAAGTGCATTATGGAAACAGCAGGGCGCAGCTGCTCCTGAAGGTCATTACTTTGTCCAGGAAACGCTCAGATAATGAGCTTCCACTGAAACAAATAGAAAATTTAGGGGAACACGGAGCAGATCAATAAAGTGTTGCTGGATGAGTAGGTAGGCAGAAAATATCAGCGACTGTAGCGACGTGGGGGGTAGAAAGCCGAGGGAAAGAATCTCAGCTGTCTAAAGCAATCGGCTGTTGAGGTTTTTCATCTTATCTCAGCTCCGTAGCGTCCCGATACCACAGGTGATCCAGCAGACGGCTGCAGACAGCTTAATATTCGCTGCTTATGAGGGCGGTGGGAAGGTGCAGAGGGGTCTGCCGGTGCATTAGCAAGCTGATATTTCTGGAAAGAAGTGATGTGAGCGTTCTAGCGTGCTAATTGAACAACAAGTGTTTCTCTATTAAAGTCGATGCGCCTGACGGCTGCACGGCGGAGCCTGGAGGGAATACGCCCCCCCTCCCCCGTGGTGCTTTTAGAACCTGTTCAGTTCCTCCATTATGAATGACAGGAGGGTCAAAGTTCTAAGCTCTTTTCTTTAGCTTTTCTGACAAGTTTTTTTTTATAGTTAAGCAGATATTACCAGATTCAAAAACATTTAACAATAAAGAGGATTTCATATTTAAGGCAAGATGTGACAGGTGAATAGAGGGAAAATTACCAGAGTTCACAGGTGAATCTACACATTGAGGCAGTTTTTCAAGAAGAATTTATAGAATAAATATGCAAATCATTATCGTTGGTGTGACTTTGCTTTTGTATCAGCCACAGTTGAAATTATCATTTATTTTCTTGACATATTGAAGCCAAGTGATTTAACATAGAGAATCCTGAGAAAATTTGTCAGTACCTCTCAAACAGCAATCAAAAAACATTTTTGCTGTGTTTTTTTTTTTTTTAAATCGCACTATGAATGGCATAAAATAAAACTCCCCTTTAAAATATTCAGCAAGGTGCGAAAGTTTAAAATCTGCTTTTTGCAGGCGCACCTGAATGGGAGATTTTCCTCCCTCAGTTTGAGAAGAATCTGATTCTGAGAAAACAGCCCGGAACGATTGTAAGATCGGAGTTTTAGCGAGTTTAGAAGAAATCGCCCTCATAAACATCCGCTCAGCTAACTGCCTATTAAGGATTTTCCCTTAAAAATCCCATAAGAACAAAAACCTGAGTTGCTCTTCGGTGGAGGAGAGAAGCTTGACGACCTGCTTCTGAAGCCATAGCGTCAATTCCATGTGACAAATGGTGCAGTTGGCCATAAAGGTCATTCCTCCTCATTTCCAGCTCTTTTTACTTCACGCAAGGAGAGAGCAACCTGTAAGTGACCATAATCATGTTGTTTTGAAACAAAAAATAACCTTAATGGCCTCTCTGACGACACCAAAGTGCTCGTGTCTTTGGCTGGATTGTGTCCGTACTGGCAGGTTTGCACACGTGTGCAGCAGGCGTAGCCGATGACGCTCCCTCTGCGCTCCGTAATCTCCGTTCGTTCGTTTCGTGATCCGAGGTTTAACCGCCGCAACAGACACCTGCACAACAAACAACCTCCCCAAACACCAGCCGCCCGGCCAACTATCTCATAAATGTCACGCAACAAAGCCCTTGTTCTTTTTTATTTGACACGTGTAGGTGTCCCGACTGCCCATATTTAATCTCCGCCTAACACCCTCAGGCGCCATTAAGCACAAAGCCAACAGCGGCATGCTGGGAAATGCCCAAACGCCCAGACGAGTCCTAAAATGGAAGGGACAAAGGAAAAAATCAGGTCACATTATGAATGGGCTTCAATTAAGATGATATATTATGTAATTGTGTGGTTGTGTGGAACAGGAAGCTTCTGCTCCAGGAAGAAATTGTAGCATCTTATTATAGAATCACAGAAGGAGACAAGTGTCGTGAGCACAACTGAGGCAGGAAGAAAGAAAAATGGCCTTTTTAGGCTCCAGAGCTGAGAGGATGTTACAATAGAGGGAATAACAAGACAGCCCAGTTGATCAGACCTATGTGGGCCACAACTGTAGTTATGGGTGAGTGTGAAGACTCGAGGTCACGTCAGCTGCCAGGTTACCTGAGTGTCTGCTGCTGGAAACGCTTTGTTGCAGTCTGAAATTTGACAATTTAGCTTTATTGAAGAAAAATGAAGCCAAAACACTCCAGTAGTAAGGCCACATTCAGTTTCGAGGCTGATTTTTTTCTCAGCAGGGGTTCGAGAACTGTGATTAGTCAGTTGGAGTGGGCGTGGCTTATGCAAATGTGGCATTGCAGAGTTTGAGGAACAGCTCAGAGTTTAAGGAACAGCTCAGAGTTTAAGAACAGCTCAGAGTTTAAGAAACAGCTCGGAGTTAAGGAACAGCTCAGAGTTTGAGAAACAGCTCGGAGTTAAGGAACAGCTCAGAGTTTAAGAAACAGCTCAGAGTTTGAGGAACAGCTCGGAGGTTAAGGAACAGCTCAGAGGCAGAAAGAAAATTGTGTTAACACCTTGTGTTAGTTGCATGGCAGTGGGTAATAATCCTAAATGACAATATTCACGTTTATAATTTAACTAAAGTCTTGGGTAAAATATTGGAGGACAGATCTTGATGAGTTGTAGCCCATAGTCAACATAAACATGTAAGGTTTGAAATTAAAAGCTTGAATCTTTTCTCAAAGAGGGGAAACTGAATGTATGTTAAACTCTTTCCCCCCATAACAGATCATGAAGAATCCCAGCTGATTTAGTTCAATCTCGAGCTACAATTGAACGTGACATTTACTCACTTTTTCACTTCTGTAACATCAGTCTGTCTCCTATAGTTCATCCTCCTCTAATTAGGAATGGAGGTCACATCATCCTCCCTCTCAGGCTTCCACCACGAAAGCAAATATTATGAAGTAGCGCCTTGAACGCAGATGAAACGCTCCTGGATATCCTCCCAAAACTGTTGCCGGAGGTGCTACTGCTGTAGTTGTCAGTTCCGCTTTGATAAGGTAATAATTAAAGCTCGGCGCTGATACCCGACAGCTTGAGCATCCCTGTTGAACCTTATCCAACAGGCGCGATAGACGCGGAAATCTGTTTGTAGTTCGAAGAGATAAGACTTTGTTGTGAGAGCGATGGCGCATTTTATGAGTCTCAGACGTTGCTATGGTCTCCTTCTGATATCGGCGACGCCTTCAGCCCTCCTAAAAACCACCAACGTGATGCCTTCTCCCCTTAACTGCCGCATGATCCCAGTCAGGATTGTGGGAAGTCGCCGAACACTAACGCTGACTTTCAACGCAGCGTCTGTTTATCTTGTTTAATTCAGCTGTGTTTAACTTTGGATAAATAAGAATTATGAATTAAAAGATGCATTACCATTAATTATTAGAAAGCAACACTGAATAATGGATTCGGCTGAATTTGTCTCATCCTTCTTTGCCAGGGGACACGTAACCTTAGTCCATCGCCGTAGACACAAAAAGTTTCTTTTTTCATCTTGATAATTAGCTAAATGCTAAAAGCCACAAAGGTTTAAATCCATTTTCAAGGAAAATGACAAAACATTACTTCCATCTGATCCTCAGTGCCAGAGGTTGTAAACAGCAAAAAATTGAATAAAATAGAGATAGATCTGGCACCTGGAATGATGTGTCATGCATCATATTAAGGGCTTCTGATGGATGTGAGAAAAACATCTAATTATTTATTCAGAGCAAGAAGCTGGAAGTGAGAGTGGCCACATTTCATTCCTCAGTAGATCATCGAAGCAGATTCTATTTAGAGCCCAACACTTGGGGGACCGCTGACAGATCGAGGGACAAAGAGAAGGCAGACAGGGTTTTAGGGGGTGGGGGGGCTTTTTAATGGGTCACTGACAAATATCATCATCACAACTCATGCAAATCCAGGACAAACCAGCTGGTAAACAAATAGACTTTCATTACTCTTCTGGGTAAAATATGCTATGTTTGTAAAGCATCTGCCCATAAATCACCGGGAGACAGAAACAACCTGCAGTGAGAAATGGAACTCTGCTTTTAATCGCACGCCTGGGGGAACAGTTCTGACCCGGTATCTGTTCACGTTTCGTGTTCTGATGTGGGAGCCTTGATAAAGAAGCATAACATCTGTAGGCTAGCTTTTCCTGCGGTTACAACCATCTCAGGTTTACAAATCAAGTCTCCGCCGCGATAAGGCTCCTCTTCCGGAGCATCAACGCTTCTCACCCATGCTAGCACGCCGTTTTCGGCGCCGTGCTTTATCAGACGTGCGCTATTCCAGACAGTTATCCGCCGGATGCAGCACAAACTGAACTGCTGCTAACAGTCCAACCGCAACCCAGCGTAAACATGCGTAAAAGAAGCAGGTCCAGAACCAGGAAGAGGATTTTCTGCTGAAGCCTCTATGAACCATCATTTGAATATGTCTGATTTGAGGCTGCAGGCGCTGTTGGAGGGGCGAGGCGAGCTCTTCCTCATCGATTTGAGGTTTCTGGAGTTTCAGCTGTGACGCAGAACTGGTGTTGTGGTGTTGATGTGGGCGCTGATACGACACATTGTCGCCGTAGCGACACCACCGAAGCTCTGCAAAGGAAGGAAAAAGAGAGGGAAACTAATTGCTTGACCTTTATCGACTCCTTTGGAGGAGACACAGACCAGTGTGCACCCTCCCTCGTTACGTCCGCATAATTAACGTCTATCGATCCGGTTCCGTTTTTCTCTCCCCTGATGTGGGCCAATGTGCCGGGACAGAGAGTGGCAGCTGTCATGCAAAGTGACAAGAACCAAATTCATTAACCGATGAGTCGATGGCGCTCCCTCGGACGGGAAAAGTGCACGTTGAGGGAAATCCATTGCACTTGAGGAGTGGAGCCCTGAAGACAATCAAAAGTGCTATCGAATGCCTTTATTTGGATATCAATGACTTTGTCCAGCGCATTGATTTTACTTTGTTACCGATCTTTGACCCAATCACTCGACTGTATAAAGTAAAAGTGACGTGTTTGGAAAAGAAAGGCTGAGCATGAACTGTGCACGCGGGCCTTTATTTTTAGTATTATTATTGTTATTAGAAATGATTCTATTGGTAGGATAATTGGAGGAATGTAAAGAAATGCAACTGCCTTCATACTCTGGACAAAGTGAATATATAATATTTAGCGAATGAGAAGCAGTCGTGTAAAACTCGCCGAGAACCACTTAAACATTAAACATTTAATCACGGTGACAAAACGAAGTGCAGCTCACGCCTGGAGCGCGAACATTGCTCCGACGTCCGAAATGCTTATCACGTTGGAAAAAGTCTGCTTAATCCTGCATCCCTCCAGCCGCGGGGACGCGCGGCTTTATTTCCTCCAGGGAGCCGGGCTCCTCTCAAGCCTCGCACCATTTGCATACGCGGTCAAGAGGTCAGACACTCAGCGACAGCGGCTGACATTTGAATTCCGAGCAGACGGCCGCGGCGTGTTCGCTGCTTCTCTCCCAACTCCTTCCTCAGCTCAGCGTCTGAGAGGTGAAATCTGGGCAAGCCTGGTCAGCGTTTTCATAGGTCTTCCTTGCAAAGGTGGCGCCGCGGTACATATCTGTGACATCCTCAAACTCATCTCTCGAGGATCCCGGAAAGACTCCAGGATCCCGCTCGGACACGCCGCTGCTGAATAGGGAATGGCATCGTTTCAGATACAGTGAAACCCACTTAAATCGAATTCTGTGCGAATTCTTCATGTATCCTGACTGTTTTCCCTGAATTGATCTATGAAAAAAACCCCATTAAGCAGATCTCAATCTCTAGTCAGCAATTTGGTGACGCCGCAGGTCCATTTTCTCCATTCTGTTTGATGTCTTTAAAAAACATGTGAAATCGCAGCACAGATGGGCGAAGCTTTGCACTCATAGCAGGTCGTAAATCCCCTGCACACCTATAGATTGCTGAAGCCTGCTGACTTAAAGTCAATGCTGTAGGGGTCAAAAATGAGATGGATCTGCGTATCTACCAGGGTTGTGGTGCCATAATGAAGTCGGGTAGTCATTCTGAACTGCTCACAAGTTGCTCCTTAACACAGCAATGCAACCCCTCGGCGTTTTTAACCGGATGTATTCCGATGTTTCCCGATGCAGCGGAGGCTGGTTTACTGGGCCTGACACTGACCTGCACAAATAAGCTTTAAAGAGCCGTCAAAATAAGCAGTTTGGTCTCAAAAGGAGGGGAAATAACGAAACCGCTGGATCTGATTCTGCAGAGGAAGTAACAAATTAGCTGCTGGGGGTGTCAGAATCTGCACTTGCATTTACTGATTTATGATGCCCCAGAACGCTTGACTTCTTCTGTTTCCTACATGAGGATAAGCTTCATGCTCAGTCTGCACTGGTTACTGGGAGAAGCAGCTGTTGTTCCCTGAGACTCGCGCCTGTTTCAGAGGCTTTTTTTCTGTTGGGTTTCGTCACATTGCAGACTTTTAAAGGTAAGATCTGTTCATACCGATGTACCTCTTGTCTTTGGTTTTCTGCGTCTTGTCAGTCCAGGCGTCGACTCTGATTGTAGCAGACAGCTGACTGATGACCAGATTGTTCTTTACGACTGCTGCGGGTCAGACTGATGCGCTCCTCCTGCCGTCTGCTCCAACATCAGCACACTGTTGATCAGCCAAGTCTTATGTTTGAACTAAATTTGCAGTAATAAACACTAAATGTGTAAAACGGTCGCCCTGCGCCCTGGCCTGCTGCATTTGCGACCAATATGCTAGCCGATGTTAACATGTGTGTTAGCAATTGACACATGATCAGAAAATAGGGGAACAATTATCACTTTCTAATCAGTCCAGTCAGTGAGGAGCAGAAGAAGCTAAATTATCTGCAAAATCACAATAGATACTCGAATTCCCTAAGAACTTCTGGAAATGCGCATTAGCTTAAAAAATATGCCCAGGAAATAGATGGAATGAGAAGCCTAATTTGAATTCATTTTTAGCAGCATCACAGATAACACCTTCTGTTCCCTATCTCATCTGAAACAACCCAGCCATAAAATGATGCCATTCAATGGGCCATTATGGCCTAATCAGCACAGAGGAGCTGAGTCTTTTACAGCCACTGTTTAACTCACCTTGAATGGAAAAACCACACAATGAAAAGTAAATTACTACAATTTTTCAATGCACTGCAAGTGCTGGGGATTCTCCTGGTAAAAACGAGAAAAGTTCAACATGTCTTTAGTGGAATAGGATGCTGGTGTACAGGGAATTTAACTGCATTTGCCTGTAAGCTTCATATGAGTCCCTTGTTAATACAGCTTTGGTTGGCTAATAGCAAAGGTTGTGGGTGAGATTCTAAGGGCGATGGGCCTCTGTTTGTTGTGTTTGCATGGACTGGACCCGCCTATACAGTATTTGTGCACATGCACGCAAATGTCACATCGCGAGTGCGATGCACCATTCTCTTGTCAGGCAGCCAGTTCCGACAACAGGCTGAAGATGTGGACCCGCTTTTGCAGAGTGCAAATTTTCACCGGGAAATTTGTCGCTAAAAAGTTGATAAGTGTCGTGAGATGAGGTTTCCATAACGACCGAGGAGATTAAAAAAACCTTTGGTGCAGCTCTTCCAGTAGAGGTCCTATTAACTCACTGACTTCTGTCCAGTAGCTCCTTTAATCACCTCATCTGCGCTTCAGAAGGAAGAAACCAACAGATAATTTCAGAATAGCAGAGGTCACTGCTCGGACCAGGACGTCTGTGGACCTCATGGTACCGTCTGTGGATTGTATAAACATGGCTGTGCAGCCAAAGGTGGCGGCAGTAGTGCTGTGAGCCGAGGCCATGGGCTCCAGCAGAAAGGCGCGCACGCTCTCACACTTTCAGTGCGCTTGAACGCGCGAACACAGTAGCTTCAGCGTGGCGGGAAGAAAAGAAAAGAAAAGGAAAAAGAAAACACCGCAGCTCCCTCCCACCCGATCCTCTGGGAGACGGATATGGATCGCTGCAATAGCCCGCAGTTGTCGTCTCCCCCTCGCTCTCCCGCTTCCACGCACAAAAAGTCGCACGCTTCCTGTGTTCTTATGGATCCAAACCGAGAGGAGTGACGTGGGTGAGGAAAACCATAAAGGGACCAAAGTGGGTGCGTGGAGCAGAGGAGCGATGAATTGGACCTCAGATGATGAGAGGGGGTGAAGATCTCAACGGCGCTGCGCTTGTGCTGATGATGGAGGGCTGTGGAAATTTAAAAAAAAAAAAAAAGAGGACTGGGGATATGTAAAATATGGCGGAGAGGAAAGTGGAGGGTTGTCAGCGGGAATAAAAGTAGACTGGCTGATGAGAAGTAGGAGCGGGAGCCGGGCGAGGCTGCAGCCGAATGTGAAAGAAATTCAACTGTAAAAGCCCTTTATGAATTTCAGATTCCCAAAAGCGCGTTACGCATGGAACAAATGTAAAACAGACCCCCCCCCCCCCCAAAAAAAAAGCAGCGCGGCTTTCAAGAGAAGCTGAAGCACGTCGTTCTCTCAGGAGGGAGTAATGCAACGATAACAGGAAACCGGAAAAACACAAGCTGGACCCGGATGCTCCCGCCTGGGTGCGAGCGGAGCGTCTGACCTGCGCCCAGTCGGCGTTTTCCAATAACACTTGTGAGTAATTGTGCTCCTGAGAGCGTGAACGAGGGGGAGAACCATCACTGGGGATAACTTCATCCCAGGGAAGCCTCCTCGTGCTCGTAAATACCACCACTGTTTTTAAATTGCCTAATTAAGGCTACATCATTGGTGGCAGACGATGGCATGAAAGCAGCCACCAGACTAATTAAAATGCTTCCAGCTTTACGTTCGCCGGCCCGATCAAGCCGCCGTTATTGCTTATTTTGCACCATTTCTGCTGAGACCGTTTGTCCCGCCGCCATTTAAATTTGCATCGTTCCGCGTTTATTACCGCTGTGGGATCGCTGCTCTCACCAAGGCCTCCGTTTGTCAGGTTTATGACCCCATTCAGCATGAGAATCTGATAACTGCCTCGCCTAATATGGCCAGGACCTGCATCCAGGTACGGAGCTGATTTAGGAATTTTCACTGCGGCTGTGGCCTTCGGGAAACAAACTGAGTCTCTCCGAGGGTCTCCGGCGGAGATTTTGGAGATTCCGGAGTTTAGTTTCAACTCTGCTTCAGCGTGATGGCTGGATATCTTCATTCCCGCGACTCCCTGACAGATCCGCTCTCGGTGTCCGTATCCCAGGCCTCCTCCTGCTTTATTCATGTCAGTCTTCTGAATATTTCATAAATGCCACATTACAGTAGCATTACATCGGGCTCTGAGCGAATGTTTTGCTGGCGGATTTGGAAACAGCCGCTCTGCTTGCAACAGGGTGGGGGGAGGTCACGGTTACTGGGATCCCAGCAGGGAACCAAATATTGCTCCTCTGTGCCAAAGTGTGGCAAATCTCGTAAGAGCATTTAGTTTGACTTTTTCGCTCGCGTCAGTTTGCCTTTAGGAAGAGAAGCAGGAGAACGTTCACAACAAGCAGAACAACAAATGTGGTCAACAACTGTGGGAGGAGCCGAGAGTGCAAACAGGAAGTGAAGTGATACGGAGCCTGCAGAGCTCCTTCAGGGAGACAACTCAAAACTCCATTCTGGATCAGCTGATCGGTCACATGACTCTCTCCCGATTAGAGCTGGTTTTTAGAGCTCCATGCTGCGACTGTTCTTGATGTATGCAGCGCTGCTCTGCCTTCTGCTGCTCTGAGCTTCGAAGCTCAAGCCCACCACCACGCCCAGGAGTCCTCCTGTGGGCTCTTCTGTCTCTTCATCAGCTCTCTTTCATCCAGGCTTGTCTGGCCGCACTGAGAACCGATATAAATATATTAATACAGACCTTTTCGGATGTGTTGACCAAAACTTCACCCAGAATTCAACCTAACATCTCGAAAAATGTTGGTCCTTCTAATCAGACCTGGAAAACCTTCGCCCCTGAAATGTGGAAAGTTGACACCAACTCTGTCTGAGAGGGGACGTTAGCGTTTGTGCTGCCGCGTCTCCTGCTGGGTTAAATGGCTGCGTGAGAACATCACATCAACACCAACCTTCCTGTGGCTGAGCTGGAGAAACGGGTGTCTTTGTATCCAGGGGTTAATTATCCTGAAATATCAGCTCTGACTACAGGGTGTCAATTACATTAAAAAAAACCCATAAGAACTGTGTGTGTGTGTGTTTGGGGGGGTGAAAACAGACACTCATCCATTCATAGAGACATTTAATGAAGCCTTTCATCATCAAGTCACTCTATACTGACACGCTCTAGATAGATAGATAGATAGATAGATAGATAGATAGATAGATAGATAGATAGATAGATAGATAGATAGATAGATAGATAGATAGATATAGATAGATAGATAGATAGATAGATAGATAGATAGATAGATAGATAGATAGATAGATAGATAGATAGAGCCTGAACACATGGCGTGGGGCCAACCTTTTTCAGGCCTGAGCTGGTGAGTGGACCCATGGACCAATTAGAGGCCGGAACATTACATCACTGTCAGAATGCTACTAATGAGCATTTTGAGGGATTTAATATTTTTGCAGACGTGTGAAGCCGAAATGCAAAACAAGAAAAGAAAAAATGTTACAGGAAAGGGGGAGAGAAAAATCAATCTAAATCCAGATTCAACAGGCGGCTGTGCCCCCTGTAGTGGTCACGTCAGGGATGGACAGCCAGCTTTTGTGCCGGGACTTATTTCTAGCCAGTGTTTAGTGACTTAGTTTAATTCCTCCAGTTAGCTCAGGTTGCCTCCCAAAAACGCTCCGGATCTGTTCCCAGCTCCAGACAGAAACATACTTTCGTGAACATCTCTTTAGTATTCAAACTAGAATTACAAGGTGATTAGTTCCTCCATCAAAACTCTAACTGCATTTTGTGTGTATTGTCGTGTGTGTGTGTGTGTGGGGGGGGGGGGGGGGGGGGGCACTATCATGACTTTCATCTCCTTTCTTTCTAAAAACTAAAATAAACGTCAGGATGTATGTTAATGCTCCCTCCCAAAACGTCCCCCTCTTGTCCACCACTGAATTAATTTCCGTGTATCTCGAGACTAAAGGACCATTTAACAAAGCCTCTTTCGCTTCTAAGTAGCTTCTTAATGCATGGGTCCCTTCTTGGTGCAGCCATTTCCAATTAATCCTTCTGCATTATGCATGATTACATTAAACAATCCAATAAAACTGATATGGACTCTCTGGCTACGGAAGGACCATGTTAATGGATATAAAATGGAGAAACAGCACTCTGGGATGATTCATTAATGTAAGTATAGTTAAAAAAGGTAACATGCTCAGTGCGGGTGACGCTTTATTTAACGTAGTCCTTTCCATGTCGCCATATTGGTGTTTGTCTCAATTAGATCCAGCTAGTGGAGCACAATTACAGTGTAATTCAGCGCTGCGCGAGTACGCCAAAGATTTACGGCGTGCGTCGCAGCCACTGTAAGGAGTGAAAGAGGGCATTGTAAAATGATGCATTTTCGCCCCCGTTCCATCCCGATAACTTATTTTTAACTGCTGATTGCGAACAGCGTCTCTCAGAGTTATGGCCCCGGCTGATGTGGTTTACCGTCTCCGCTGAAATGATGGCGGCGGTTACGAGAGCGCCGGCGCCCCCTTCTCGCCGCGGCGTCACAGAGCCCTGGCTGGAGAATCTGGAGTTTCACTCTCCCCCTCATGTGCATGAATTTCCATTTTAGCTCCAGATGAGGAGGAATTATGTTAATTTGGGAACAAAAACGAGGCCATCCGAAAACGAGGATCGTCCCAAAAAAGCGGGAAAAAGACACCATGTCTGCTCAGCGCACGGCTCATTAAATCCTCCTGAGGCCCAACAGGTAATTAAGGTGCAGGAGCTCAGGTTTATTATAGAAGCTAATGTTCCCTGTCAGGGTGTCGGTGATGTTTCAGAGACGGAGGATGTGACCTGTCCTCAAAGGTCTGCGGATCCAATCAGTCCAGGCTAGGAGTGATGTCACACACATGTTCACCAAAACACACCTGAATCCGTGGAGCTCGTACACACAGTGTGAAACGTCATACACACCGCCAGCCTCAGATGTTTATTGTGATCGGTTTGGACAGCTGCGCTAGCTCCAAATGGTAAACAGCCATAAGAGAGCTCAGAGCAGCTCCGTGTTTTTATACCATTACCATGATACAAACACTGTCTTCTCCAGTCCGTCAACACCAGCTCCCCTGCCGTCGCTCCTCTCATTAGACCGGCCCATCGCGCTGCTTTTGCCCTCTCTGCTTCTTCTTTCCATCTCCTCCCCGACAATTGACAGCTTCCTCCTCTGCTGCACTTGAGGACTCAACTGTCAGCAAACCTGTGGCTTGACCGAGGATTCTTCTCGACGCCTCCTTGACGTCCTGCTGGTGAAACTACGACTTAGTCCAGTGGTTTATATGTTGATGTGAAGACATGTTGTGCACAAACACTGTCTAGCTCAAACATATGTTCCTAATTGGAACGAGCTGTGCTCAACCGTCATTAAAGATGTTTTTTTTCTACCAAACAAGATGATTTATAAATGATTGATGATTACTAGATGCCCCTGATCACTGGAATCCAACCAATAAATGCTAAAGGTGACTGAAAACATGACAGAGGTTGTAGACGGTTAACCATGCAGCTCTAATGCAGGTTATGACCTCAGCTGTGAGGGTAAAATGACGTTAGCGACGCTGAAAAATCATCACCAGCTGCTAAAACGACTTGTTTCCCTGGTTGGATGGTCTTGATCGCCATCGAGATGCCTGAGTAGATATGGAACATGGGCTGCTGGAGCAGAGGCTCCATTTTTATTTCTCTTACATTTTCTGACTGTATTTTCAAAGCTGGAGCATGCACACGTGCACTTTAGGGGTTATAAACAAACTTTACATGGGCTTCCACTTGCAAACAAACTACAGCTAAGCATGCTGAGCTTGAATAGACAAGGCCGTTACAGTTCAATGGAAGATTGGAATAACCTCGTCGAAGGGCAGGCAGAAAAATCCAGATTTATGGGTAGAATTTTTCTTTCATCTGCCTTGAGAATTTTTCAAAACACCCTTTTCTGAGGAGAATGTGCAATGAGACAAGAGGTCAGGCCTATCTGTAGGCCATGAAAAGCTAGCCTAGCCAGCTTTCATGTCCTGCAGACACACAACCAGGAGCTTTAATTGGCCGCCTTTGTCAGCTCCTAATTCGGTTGATGATATTTTGGATTTCGCAAATTAATTTCCGATGACATATTTGCCGGGAAGGTCACCGACGTACAAAAGGACGACTTCGCTGCTCATTGTTCTGATTTTTAATTTACAGTTGCGGTCAAAGGTGACGAGCGCCCAGGAGCAATGTTTCTGCTGGTGATCTTGTTTTTATTCTCCGCACAAGATGATGCTATCGAAACGTGAAGTTCAGCCGATATTAACAGGCGATGATGTCATAGATCGCAGCCATCTTCCCTCTGACTTTTAGCTTAATACAAGCAATGGCAACGAGCAACTCCAAAACAGCTGCCTGATCACCTGTAGCCTTATCAGTACTGATGTGAAAACCCATAAACCATCTTAAATTCCCAGCTTGGTCCATTACAACAAATGCTGTCATGCTATTGGCGCTGTTTATAGCCCCACACTGAGCATCTGGCTTTGATGCGGCATGGAATTTAAGCTCTTTCATGATGTATAAGTATTAAATATGTATGCTCATTTATCTGCGGCTTTGCATATTTTCCCAGTGTCCCACGCACAAGTGTTTACCTGGAGACGCTGGTCCATGGTGATGAGGAGCGGTTTAAATGACATAGAATCATTGGGAGGGGGGATCCCTGAGCAATTTTATAGATTCCTCAAGGGAGCTGCCAAAGCCGCCCTGATAGAAATACCAAGCTGAAGGCCATATATTATTGTTCTACGGGGGGCTGTTTACAAAATGAGCGAGGTAGATGTAAAACTGCTGTAATTCTGGTCAGTCGTTCCCAACCTTGGGGCATGCGTTTATAAGAGCTCTCTGATTTTATTTGAAGGTCACAGACACGTTAAAAATGGAGTGTGCGGGATTTGTAGCTGTCCATCGTCTCCGTGGGGGGCGCTATTTCCTCTGCTACCCCTTAACCGCAGCAGGAATCTGGACATTTCTGGTTTTTGCTCTGTAGCATTCAGCTCACTCCAGCTAACAGTTGACAAACGTACAAAACTCTCCCAGAGGGGGAAGGAAACACGCTCCACATTCTACCAGCGGTGTTCCTGCATCGCTGCGATTTACCCAGAATAATATTCCAGGTTCTGGAAAGACTTTCAATGCATCCAACACCTTGAAATCCCGCAAACCTCCCGTGAATTCCTAATAAGAGCTGAAGGCGCTGACAAACACCTCCCCATGTTTTGGTGTGTTGCTTCCGTCCCAACATCTCACCCTCGTGTCTGACAGCAGGAGCTCTTTCCAGAGCACCATATCAGACAGGCTGCCTGAAAACCACCGTCCCCGTGTGAAATCGCCAGCCCAGAATAAATGAGATTCCGCACGTCAAGCACACCAGAAACCCTCACGTGTTTTCTCAAGAGGAGCTGGGAAGCAATTAAACACCGGGCAGACATTTGTCAGCTGGTGAGAAACCCAGTTCCGTGGAGACGCCAGATGAGTGTGCAGCTCCGATTGTTTCGCCAAACACCTTCATGATGAGAATCCAATAAGCGTTTCCACCAGTAATGCCTATCAATCAAACGCCGACTTCCACGCACGCCCTCGGACCGCTCCGGAGCCGCGGCTGAATGAGCCCGGCGCGGCTAATTCTCCTGAGAGCTTCCAGCCTCACAGCTCAGCCCAAAGTTCACAAGCTGGTCAAGCACAGCCGCCGCGTCCGTTTGCGTCCATCACTTTATGGCCTCCGCAGCCGTGTTAGGTAATCGCATCCATTGCATCAGCGCGCTGTAAAACGCAGCAAAGCAGCACTTTATGACCAGGCGGCGCTGTGACGCATGGCCGAATGTGTGTGTTCTGTCTGCCTCGGCTCCGCGTGTCGGAGACATCGACTCGCACATTAGCATCGGGGATCATCAGCTTTCAGATTTGTGAGGAAACACTCACACAGACGCACAATGTCAGCTGGGGCTTTTGCGGGTTTTATCTGGGACAGAGACGGACGTCAGGCAGAAGCACCTGTGCTTTCCCCGCATTCAGTAGCGCTAACACGCTAACAAAGGTTTGGCTAGGAGCAACATCAGCAAGCATAACAAAGAGGTCTTTTTCTCATTATGAACCACATTAACGCTGCAGCACTCCTGATATCTGTGCAGCCACCGAGTGGCGTGCAGAGATCCTCTCTACATATATCCATGTTTATACTCTGCAGGGCGGTGGATGGTTGGAGCCTTTCACCCCACCCACGACTACAGATTTAATCTGCAGTTTTAATCTAATGCGCCTCGATACAAATAAAGCTCGGTGAACGCGCTCCCGTCTGCCCGTGTCTGCATTAGTTCGAAGTGTTTTGGCGATGAGAGCGGAGCCTCTAGTGTGTGACAATATTAGACTTTCCGCATCCTCTGTGGATGAAAAATGACCCGGAGCTAAAATGTTGAACGTGTGAGTGAATGCAGACAACCTTTATGCTCCAAACGGCTTCATTCCAGTGTTCTCCATAGTTACGGTGCAAAAAAGAACTCAGAAATATTCTGTTTTCACCAGCGGTGTCAGTTTTAACCCCCATGTGGTGCAAAAATCACATAACATATCAATAACAGGTGGATATTGGGCAGTGCGTTGGGCTCGTTCCCGGGGGTGTTGGCCTCTGCCAGGGCTGGGCCTCCTCTCCAATCCTGTCTGCTGTATTCATGGACATGATTTTGAGGCACAGTCCTGGTGAGGAGGGGCCACGGGCCGGCGACCTGAAGACCTCAGCGCTGCTTTGTGCAGATGAGACGGTCCTGTGAGTGTGGAGCGGCAGGGATGAGGATCAGCACTTCTAAATCTGGGGCCACGGATCTCAGTAGGAAACACGTGGATTTCCTACTGCAGGTGGATGATGCATCCTTGCCCCAAGTGAAGGAGTTCAAGTTTCTCGGGGTCTTTTTCACGAGGAAATGATGGAGTGCGAGGTCGATCGGAGAATCGGAGCAGCAGGTGCGGCGTTGCCATCGGTCTTTGTGACCTATGGTTATGAGTGATGGGTCAGACCTGAAAGACCAAGGTCATGGATGCAGGCTGTGGTTGTTGTTTTTTCTGCAGGGTTGCTGGAGACTCCATTAGGTTGAGAGGCTCAGTCATCCAGGAGACACTCAGATCAGAACCGCTGTTCCTGAGCATAGAAAGGAGTCTATTGATGTGGTACCGGTCTTCCCGGGGAGGTGTTCCTGCCTCCAACTGGGAGGATGCCTTGGTGAAGGACCAGAGGAGAGGTTATACAGTATCTATGAACCTGTGGATGGATGGATGGATGGATGGATGGATGGATGGATGGATGGATGGATGGATGGATGGATGGATGGATGGATGGATGGATGGATGGATGGATGGATGGATGGATGGATGGATGGATGGATGGATTTAACTTTTGGAAACCCAGAGGACAGCGTGAACTCCCATTTCATTCATTTTCATGCATTCTTTTGCATCTGAAGAGGATTTTGGTGAGATTTTTGGCTTTTATTTATTCTTTGCCAGAGAAAAATGAGAAAATCACTGTATTATTCTAGTACAAATTATTATAAATCAGGAGGAGCACTTGAAACAGTATTGAAAGACAAAAAAAAATATTCCACCAAATGTTTTCTTCCCAATTTTCTTGTACAAAATAATGATTGCAATCAGGGCAGCTGATTGCATTGATGAAAGCTTCAACTCAGATGGGCCTTTAACACGAGCGGCATTAAAGCGCCGCAGAGGGTCACCTGTTCCAATCATGTTTCCGTCCTTTTCTTTTCTCTGGATCCTAAGAGGCACCATTAGCCAGGGGTGGAATGTAATGAAAAGCGCTGATTAAAAAAGAAAAAAAGTCAGATAAACGTAATCAACATAGCGCGGTTCAGAAAATGTGATTTTAAACACAAACAGGGTGTCGTCTCAAAAGGTTACATTCATCAGAAAATCAGGGGGATCCAGGAAAAGACCAGGAAAAAACAATTTGAAATGTTCATATCAAACACCACTTTGAAATCACCGGAGGTCCAGCATGAGGAGAGCAGCTCTGTAGATGCTGCTAATGAAGAGGTTGTACGTAGCAGCACATGCTAAGCTAATCCACTGGGGGGCTACACACACTTGAATATAATCACACACACACAAGAGTAGATCAGATTAAACGGTCAAAGGAGCTGAAGGGATGTTCTCATTCTTTGTGAAGGCTAAAGCGCGATTATTAACCTGGATTGACCCAGTCTGGCGGCTCCTGGACTATCTGTAATGGCGCTCATTAAGTTGTCAGGGAACAGTATGGATATGTATTATTTTTAAACCTGACCCTCCCCTGGTCCGTTTCATGGTCCAACATCCTACACACACCTTACATTCATACACACACTCGCCTTCAGCCCTGACGTTACAACACTTACTACTACAACTGCTGCTATCGGTTCCTTTCTGTGTTCGTCGTAACCTTGTATTTACATTAAACATCTACTTTTTCCGCCTTCACCCCGCGTCGCCTTTATTTTATCACGGCTTCTGAAATAGATGAATGTCAGGAACTGTAGACTTAATTATGTCAAAAAGAAAGCTTTATGCATGAAACCTGGGCAGGGCTATGTGTTCTTTTCAAGTTTTAATGTTGAGTGGAAGCAATTACCATCTATATAAATGATCTTGTCTTGCTATTTGATGTCAACGTTGATGTAGAATATTCGGTCTGGGGACTAAATGTCGTAACGTCTTTGCACCGTTTATCACAGCATCCCTGAAACGGCCAGATTAACTTCCCCTTCTGACTCTGGATGCAGCACATGAGCTCAATCACATGAGCTTACTTGAGTTTATTGAGCTTTCAGGGAGACAGCGGGGGTGTTTTCTCTCAGTGGCGGAAGAGCATGAAGCTGACTGCAGCTTCTTAAATAATTTATACAGTTTGATGCCTTGGAGGTGTTTTTTTGTCCATCCTGGTAAATCAAAGCACTGCAGGGAGGGCAGATATTAGCCCTAGTGGTCACTACAGTGGACAGCTACTGTGGATTTGTCTTCATAATTTGAGGTTTTGGTTGTGTTGAAGCACTGCCAGTAAAAAGAATTAAAAATAATTAAATAGAAATAATAATTACCAGGAGATCAACCAGGAGCGCTGCGTCAATGTCTAATAGGTTAAAGGTCAGCTCAGCACAGTTTGCTTTATGTCAACGGCAAATTTCAGCTTTTACTTGTTTTGGGTTTTTTTTTCCAAAAATGTCTGTGGCGACATGTTCAATTCAAAGTTTGCGAAGCGCCTTTGGTGAGAGAATGGCACCTGTCAAAAGGCTGGATTAGCATTCCACTTCATTAGCATGCAGCCTGGCAGCAGCAGCCCCTGCCTCACTAATAAAAGGAGTAATGTTAATAATGAAGGTGAGCTAAATGGGCCCTCCGGATCAGCTTCTGATTGCCTGTAATGAAGTCGGCGGCATCTGAGCTATTGTTGGGTTTAATAAAAGCCGGAATGACTGCGGCTGGGCAGGAGCGAGGGCTAGATTAACAGATCACACAGACGCGGGACTTTGGAAGTTGTAATGAGCTGTCGGTTTTTCCGAGTGGGAGTCTTTTCCCTTCTGCATGCGTTCGGTCCGGAGTCGTGCTGGGTGGAGACGGAGGGAGACAGAAGGGAGGACGAGTGACGGCGAAAGACAACGACTGTCCATCTGGAGGTCAACATCCTGTCATGATCACTCTCGGTGCAATAATTACAGCACCAGTGTGGTGATGCTGTAATTATTGCAATTATTGAGGAAATTCATTGCTGAGTGTATTTTTCATTTAAAAACTCAATCAAATGTGTGTTTTTAGTCGTGTAAAATAGACACCCTGAACCTACCATCAACCTTTAAACACTAAAATCAACTATCTGAACAGGATTTCTCATCTGAAGAGCAAATATCCAGCAGATGGGCCGACGCTTCATCTGTTTACCTGCAGAGACGAGGGGCAAATTCCTCCTCTTTGATGTTTACAGGTGCAACAGGAATTCCAGCCAAAGGAATGCTCTAGTATGTGCAGCATGTGTGTGTTATGGAGCCTCTCGGGCAGGAATTCTGCCTTTAACATCAACGCTGCCGCTTTTCAAATCCAATAAAAGGCAGCGCACGGCTGATTTATACCAGCCCGACTTGCACAGTGGCAACACTTTGACCTCATCGCGTCCAAAGACGCACGTGTGGAACAACGTTCCTTGTGAGGGAGCTTTGACTGTCTGGATTTAATATTCAAAGGACTCATCAGCAGCAGGTTGGTGCTGGAGCGGTACCAGTTTAGACACGCTACCATAACTCTCTTTAATGCAGACGTGCTGCCGTGGCTCAAATTAGAGCCAAATGTCGTACATAATAGAGGATCTTCACAAAGACGGATGCCTGTGGACGACAATAAAACAGCCATAAACACCAACGTTTGTCTTTTGTGGTTGTGGACGGGCCAAGTTGCCCTGGATGGAGCGCGGCTCCATTTACATGATGCTGAGCAGCAAAATAATCAATCTCTCCTCCAAAAACCCCCAGAAAAACAGATCAGTGGTGTCTGAGTGTGGGCAAGAACGTGTCCGGCACGAGCACGGACCACATGTGCACGCTGGACCACAGAAGAAGAAGGATAACAGGGTTCCATCCAGGCAACAGCCATCACAGCAACGAGACAGTCAGAATGGAAAAGATTACACTGAGCGGCAACAATGATCTGGACTGTAATGAGACAGGAAGTGACTGTTTTTCAGAAGAATTTCATGTTTTGTTAGCATTCAAAGCAGCTTGTAAAGTGGCTCTGAAAGTTAATTAATGAAGCCGTGCTACATTGTCTCCTCGCTGGTTGTTCATTTGCGGCTGGAATGATTAAGTCTTAAACCCGGAACATCCTCACACAGCTGCTCCACACTGATCTAATTGGCTCTCACACCCTAAAGCTTCGTGTTCACAGATGGATGAAACAAAGTTCCCTGCCTCCTGAAATCCTTTCATAATGTACGTGGCGTGTGGGAGTCGCTCCGGAGTTTTGGACAGGGATTCAGTTATTCTGGAATTTCTGGGTTATTTGATTCCAAAGCGAAGAGATGCGTCACGTCAGGTGTCTTCCAGGAAATAATTGTGTCATATGTGCGTTAGCTAAAATGTAGATTGGGTTAGGACGTGCAGCGTGTCCTTCCCTCTGCCGGATGAGACTTATTGTTGGGCGGATCAGATCACTCAGGGAGAAGCTGCTGAGCTTTAGGCTGACGTAAGAGAAATTTCCCCCAAATCCCAGAAGCATTAAATGAAGTGCTTAATGTGGATCGTTGTTTTTCACGTTAGCTTCATCATCCACATGTGATCACGGATTCGACTAAACTCGGAAGGCTTGTGATTGATGCTCTTACGGAGCCACTGCTGATGTTTCCTCTCACTGCTGAGGCAGCGAAGGCAAGACGACAAGAACATTTTGATTTTCTTTTTTTCCCAGTTCTCTTTGAAGAATGACTGTTTTTGTTCCTGGGAAACGCTTGAAGAGGACGAATTAGCATTTGCCAAAATTCTAGTGCAACAATCCTGCAGATCTAAATAAATGACTCGATATTCCAGTCTTTCAATGGGCTTTTCCTATCCGGCGGTACGTTTTGCCACCTGAAAAAAGGCTCTTCCCAGAATCAATAAATTCTTTCTACCGGGGCTCTCTGTTCTGAGATGTTGCCTGCCAGCACTGTGAGCGATAACCAGCAGATAACCAGGCAGATAATAGCCTTCCCAGCTGTGCGTTTTCAGCTTTCGGAAGAAGCGGGCCTCCCTTGCTGTGCCAGTTGTGATACGGAACCATTTTTCTTTTTGGGTTGTTGTTTTTGAACAAAAAAAAAAAAAAAACCTTTCAGAGAAACCCAATATCATTCCCTCACCAAACACATCATCTCCCCTCCGAGGCCCCGCTCCCACAGAGCTTCCTTTCTTCTGCTTCCAAACCAGATGCACGCGACTGCTCCTTAAACATGGCCTAATGCTCTTCTCACATCTGCTCCTGTTCAAATGCACATGCTAACACTAGCGCCGGGGCTAATGTCTTCCGCTTGTGTGAACTCTGGGACTTCAAATGAAGGGAAACAAAGGAGACCGAACAGAAATATCTGGGAGGAGGAAGCTCCACGCTGTGTTGCCGCTCTGCCATGATGTGAGAAATGCTTACGTGTGTTTATATTTGCTCTCTGCTCCTTCTGTTGCCCTCCAGACAGCCGTTTGCTGGAGAACCGCCATCATGGCTGCTTGGCTGTTCATTTATTTGCCTGGCAAGCATCCCTCCCAATGTTTTTCATTGTTTCTGATGAGCTGATCATGTCCAATCCTTAAATAGGCTGCATTAGCTCGGTGGGCGAGCGGCTGCATTGTCATTGGCGGCTGACTGCGAGGAAGGCTTCTATGGCTGCCGTCATGGGGGGAAGGGGGGCAGAGAACAGCCGAGCAGTCGCTTCCGTCAGTTTACACACTCATATTAAACATGACATTTGGGGAAAACGTTGTTGACGTCAGCCGGCAGATACTTTATTACCGGCGGGTGTGCACAGGAGATGCTATCTAATGCACAAGGCCCGGCTCGGATTCCAGCAGCTTGATGGACGCCTTCGCGGTTTAATGAAATCAGTTTATCATGCGGCGGGGTTATGAGAGCTGATTCGGAAATAAATTAGAGTGTAATTAATCAAATTAACATACAACAAACCTTGGGGCAGGCAATATTCCAGCACAGGCTGCCCGGTGCTCTGGGTGGCGCTTATTCAAATCGGCAGCATTTGATCAAATAAACAAATGTTGCTGATGCCGAAGCCCTGAGCGCAGGAGTTCACGGTGCTAAAAGTTCATGCTTAAATAAACCCCATGGAGTTCTGCGGAATGGCAGATTTATTGAGCCACTTATGTTAGATTCTAATGTTGCCTCACATGCATTAATGCATTTTGGCTACAGGCCACGAGAACAAGATATAAGGCTGCAGAAGTTACCGCTCTACCGTGAGTTTAAGGAGTTTAAGGGGGTGTCGTTGATCTCTGGGCCCTGTGGACCGCGCTGCACGGTTCAGAGCACTTGCTGCTCTGAGTAATTGCAAGACTTAAGTGGGGAAGACTTTGACCACTGCTGTACTTTCTAGAGCTATGATGTCTTCGATGTGGACACAGAAGAACTGCAGTGAAAACAGCCAAGAAGTCCTGTTATCAGCTTCTCTCAGCCTCCGCCTCCGCCCCCCCCCCCCCCCCTCCGCTGAAATGCTGTCACGTGTCGATGAACTCCACCAGGAAATAGATTCTAAAATCGTGACGTCCTGCTTCAGAAGAGCCCCCCGCTTTGTCCCGGGCTCCAGTCTTTGTCTCTCTGACACGCAGACATTGATGGATGCAGAAGGGCGACTGTAGGCACCGCGCCAACGGAGCGAGTGGGGCGACGCTCGTGCAGTTTCTCTTTCACGTTCACGGTCAGCACGAGCTGTCACTGATCTGCCAGCAGCCTGAACAGCCTGGACGCAGCAGCCTGAACAGCCTGAACAGCCTGGACGCAGCAGCCTGAACAGTCTGGACGCAGCAGCCTGCACAGCCTGGACGCAGCAGCCTGAACAGTCTGGACACAGCAGCCTGCACAGCCTGGACGCAGCAGCCTGCACAGCCTGGACAGCCTGGACGCGGCAGCCTGCACAGTCTGGACGCAGCAGCCTTAACAGTCTGGACGCAGCAGCCTTAACAGCCTGAACGCAGCAGCCTGAACAGCCTGGACGCAGCAGCCTGAACAGTCTGGACGCAGCAGCCTGAACAGTCTGGACGTAGCAGTCTGCACAGCCTGGACGCAGCAGCCTGACAGCCTGGACGCAGCAGCCTGAACAGCCTGGACGCAGCAGCCTGCACAGCCTGGACGCAGCAGCCTTAACAGCCTGGACGCAGCAGCAGCCTGCACAGCCTGGACGCAGCAGCCTGAACAGTCTGGACGCAGCAGCCTGCACAGCCTGGACGCAGCAGCCTTAACAGTCTGGACGCAGCAGCCTGCACAGCCTGGACGCAGCAGCCTTAACAGTCTGGACGCAGCAGCCTGCACAGTCTGAACAGCCTGGACGCAGCAGCCTTAACAGCCTGGACGCAGCAGCCTTAACAGCCTGGACGCAGCAGCCTGAACAGCCTGGACTCAGCAGCCTGCACAGCCTGGACGCAGCAGCCTGCACAGCCTGGACGCAGCAGCCTGCACAGCCTGGACGCAGCAGCCTGCACAGTCTGAACAGCCTGGACTCAGCAGCCTGAAAAGCCTGGACGCAGCAGCCTGAACAGTCTGAACAGCCTGGACTCAGCAGCCTGAACAGCCTGGATGCAGCAGCCTGAACAGAACAGGAAGCCTATTGTATTTTTAAGGAAGCTGATTGACAAAGTGACTCCTATAACTCTTTACATTTGCTCAAAAAGTGCAGGAACCTTGTCACTGTGTGATTTTGGAGCCTCTAATGGGGTCATTTGTGCCCCCCCCACTGATTTTAACTGTAGACTTGTGTATTCAGTCGCGGGTGTTTATTTCCTGTTGTCATTGTGTTTTGTCTTTGTTTTTCCTTTGTTTTGGAATTTTCTTTCCCCCCCTGGTTTTAGCTGCTATTCTTTGTCTGTTATATGACTTTGTGTTGATGCTTCCTTGGGCTTGTGCACGTGCACGTTTGCCCTCCCCTTTTCTAACAGATTGCCTGATTGCCTCTCACCTGTTCCCAATCATCTTAGCTCCGCCCCCCTGAGGACTCACACCTGCCTGGGCTTCCCCTCTGTGCAGCCTTCTCCAGGATGGTGCTCGTGTTTTTGGTTTATTGTGTTCATGTGTTGGGATTCGACTGGCCGTAGATTTGGATTTGGCTCCTGTGTGGACTGATCAAACATTAAAGACTGTCGACATTCCGCTCCGGAGTGCACTTTATGCCGGAGTTGGGCTCAGCTGTAGTCTCTCAGTGTACTTTCACACCGCAGCTTCACTTCTCAGCTGCTGCTGCGCTGACACAGACGAAGGGATGATGCATCTCGGATCTAATGGCCGCGCTTGGTCACATGATTTAGTAATGCGTTCTCAAATTACCGACACATAAATAGCCTGCAGGGGAGCCACGATGTACAGAAACCTGATCAACTCCGGTAATGGATCACACCGACCCGACCACCGCACTGACGGGGATCGTGATGATTAAATCTGCAGCTTCACATTTTGGATTTCATTTAGGACGTTTGGAAATGTGCCAAATGAGTGAAATGGTTTTAACAACGCTGACAATAGGAAAGGTGAAAGAAAGGCACACCTACATGCACACTAAGCCCCGAAAAGACACAATAATAAATGATAGTTAAAAGCTCTGTGGGTGTGAGTGTAGGAGGATCCGTGAAAGAGGTTAACCAGAACCATCTTTGACTGGAGTTTAATGGAGCCTTTTTGCGCCAGAAACGAGATTAAGCAACATCTTTGTCACAGGCTAATGCGGCGAAAGGCAGGCAAACAGAATGTTTTAAACCCCGCGCACGGCATTTGCATATCAAAGCGCTGCGCATTTTTGATATCACTGGCGTCTGAAGTGGGCAAGTGTGGCGGGATTATTCGATAAATAAATCACCGCGACTTTAAAATCTCACACCAGGTATCCCGCGTCTTCCCTCGGTCGGGAGCGCCGCACATTAGCATCACAATAGCCCCACTCAGGCGCCCCCGCACGCTACCGTTCCGGGGTGGGGGCAAAGGCTAATTCAATGAGAGATCATCATTTTAAACTCCACGGGAAAAACAAAATCATTGCTCTTCGCAGAATTTACACGCTGCTTCTAAACCAGTTGCGTCAGTGTGTCGGAACTCATCATAATCCATACTGGAGCAAATAGGCTCCAGTGGGAGGAGTGGATCATCTGTGACAGCCTTCCAGCCCTTTTATCTGAAAATATGGTACAATATGTGCACAGGAGCCCATTTATCTTAACTTTATAGGATCAAATATCTGCTACGGAGACATCAGCTGCTTCACAGTGGTTCCGGGTACAGGTCAAAGGTCACTCCCATTGATGCCACCAGGAAACCTCTTACCGACAGTTTAAACACGGTCCGAAGGTCAAGATATGTCACGCCCCTCGCCTGGTCATGTGTTGAGTGCTCTGTTGAGTCCTCTGCTAACAGGTGAAGAGGACGGCGGCGCCGATCTCACCCGGACTTTCAGGTTCTGCAGTTTTCTCCGTGCTTGTGCGTTAATAAAGCATCGCGATATGCCATCAGCCACTCGTTAACGTTCGTTGCTAGCAGTGTTGCAGCATGTTTGCTTCGTCGCTTGGCTGCTTTTTGCTTGCTGTTCCTCTTCTCCACCAGCCACTGTTTTAAGGCTCCGCTGCTCATTCAGAACAAAGAGTCTTAACTGTGTCCCAGCTGTGAATAAGGGGGAAAAAAAGGAAAATGGCGGCGGGCAGCCTTTCATTGCCGGTGTTTAATGGCTGGAAAGGTGTAGCTACGATATTTCTCGGCCATATGTTGGAGCAAGCACCAGCACCTCATGAAGACACAAATAAAACTCACCTCCAAAGCAGCTTTTCATTCAGCTCAACTGCATTTTATGATAAACTGTTGGCCAGCATGTTCATCAGTAAACATGCAGGTGGTAAAAGGGGATGATTGTGCACCGTGCTGCAGGCTGCTTCTTCCCTGAGGCTCTGAATGGTGTTCCAGGTGTGGTTCCTGGTCTCTAGTTCCAGGTGTGGTTCCTGGCTGAGTGAGAGAAGAGCCCCTGAGCTATCTCACTAACATAGATCCGATTATATTAACGATTACAAGAAAGTGGGTTCACGTCTAATATAACCTGACACCCCATTTGCAATTGAAAATTACCATCCAGGAGGAAATATCTGGTATACAACGTGTATTTGTCCTTTAGCCTTTCAAAGTGGATTCTTTTGCATGCACGGCATCAACCCCATGTTATCCAGAATAATCTCGTGCTTACAGACAATGATTATATAAATTTATGATAGCCTTTCTCTGAAGAAGGTTAACAGAATAAAGCTCAGTTCCATTAAGAGGTATACAGTCTGCCGACCTTGGGCACGTACCCTTTTTAAACGGGTGAGTGAGTCCGGGCACTATCAATAAATTGCACCAGAATGTGAGTTTTAACATAAAAATAGAATAATTCCAGTTGCTGCAGAGCTTGAAAAGACCTCTGTTGAAATGTTCCATTAAAAATAGACCTTAATCAGAATATGGATATAATCAATATCTGAGTAACAGTTTAAGCCCACCTTCCTTCTAGAAAGGAACCGACATTCCCGTTTGGTATTAATTGTGTCTTGCCGCAGCTACGGACATCAAAGCTGACTTGTTTGCTTTGATCATTTCCTGACGAGGCTGGAGAAATTAGCACAAATTAGCTGGTTGAGAAAAGGTCAGGAAATTGAAAATCAATCCGCCGCCTCCCCCCTGCAGTCTTCATGTCCACCTTTTTTTGAAACACAATCAGCCTACTGCGCCGCTACCGGCGGTCTGGAAGTCACTTTGAATTTGAAAAGCTTTGTCACTTTACGTTAAACTTGAACTGAAACATTTCCAGGGCAACGGCTGACTGACTGATGCCCCCGTCCTTCTCCGAAGGGCGGCCTCGTCCGGCCCATCCATAATGTGGTGCGTCGGTCCCTTCGTTTAGAGATGATTTAAATGCCCTCTTTGCATAATCGGGAGATTGCGGTGACACACACAGTCACGGTTTGTTTTCCCGTCAGTCAGAGGCCCTGCAAACGCTTGTCACACAGAAGAGCTGAAGGCTCCTCAGCTGTTTAATCTGCTCGTGTGGAGTGCTGGGGCCGCCGCTGATATATCATGCTTGTCACACTCGTGGTATTCACCTTCAGGTCCTTGCAGCCGGAGCCGTACAGTCATCAATCATTTATCTCTCTCCCAACACAAGTGTACTTGTGCGGTATGTACTGTGCTTGTCTTGCTCACAGCTATTTAAAATCATCAACTTGACTCTGATAGACCCCCGCTGGCTTTTTCAACCGGCTACAGCGGAAATTAAGCAATTATTAGGGTCTTTTATGCAAGTCAGGCGAGTTCAAGAAGATTTATCCTCGACTCGCAGATTCATAAAGTTGGACTCAAGACAGGAGTTTTCTCTTTTTCCTCCTCTTCCTCTTCCTTCTCCTCTCTGTACTCTTCATCACTGTTGCCGCAGGCTCTGGAGTCGAAGCTCGCGGCCTGCAGGAGCTTGACCAAGGACCAGAGGCGAGGAAAGTGTTGGCCCTGGACAACAGCAACGTGCCCAACGCCAACACGACCAGCCAAGCGTCTCGGTCCTTCCATACGTCCGAATCATGTATGCACATTTGAATGAATCACCTTCTACAACACAAGAACACTTTTGCACTGTGTTATTTGGAGCACAAACATTACACTTGTGAGCATATTTACTCGTTTCCATGAAGCGATTTAGCCTAGATTGCACTTTTATTTGTTGCAAATTTGACCATCATAACATGAGGGTGGATGCAAATGAAGGTGTTTTTGGTGCGCCGTTCTAAAGAATGCAGGTGTTTACACGCATAAACGAGCTAAAATACAAAAGTGTCTTTTTTTTACCCTCACTATTTGGGACTTTATGGAATTTGCAGTCGAGAACCACAAACAGCCGCTGTAATGATCACAACAGTGTTGTGCAAAATACTGCACATAGACAACGATAACGGGAGCAACAAGCAGTAAAAGACCCATAAAGAGTTGCCAGTCCCTCCCAGGGTTCCTCTGTGCTGTATACTTACTACTTATTTAAAGCGCGTGGGTCTTTTTCCTCAAGTGAGTATTTTTTTGGGGGGTTTGTTATGTTTTGAAAGCATAAAAATGAATCCATACATGCAGAGAGAGCTGCAGCGGGTTCCGTGAACCGGTAAATGAAACGAGCATGTGAGTGTAAACAGCGCAGCGTTCCAGCTGCCTGAAAATGATTTATGACCCCGTGACTGCAGAGCTGATGGACAGGGGACACAAACGAGGCGGGAGAAATGAATAGGAGAAATGTCTAATGGTAATATCTGTAAATAAACCTTCTGGCGAGCCTTTCCCCCCTCTGCTACAGCGCGTGTGAGTAATTTAGCACAGACAGAAATCCATAAATGTGACATATGAAGAAATGATGAGGAGTGATGCCCCTACCTGTAATAAAACCAGTGAACTATATGAGCTCTCTCCATTTATCACCCTGGTCTGAAAAGCACTCTGAAACTCGGGCCCGACCAGCCGGGCTGCTTACTGAGCTGCAGCCTGTTTCAGACCCTGCTCGCAAATTCGGCTTCTTCGTCTGTGTGAAACAGTCCTTTGAAACAGAGAAGTAAAAAGAATCCTGTCGAAATAAAAGTATGGACGCCGCCAGCGTAGCGTGAAATCCTATTTTGCCCTTCCCGTTTGCCGGTTGTATTCTGGCTCAGCGGCCTCTGTGATGTTAAAGGTAAATCCTGTTTAGCCGCGGGCACTCTTGACCCCTCTCTGGCTGGTCTGCTGCGACCAACAGAAGAGAACAGAAGGCTTGGGATCATGGGAATTTACAGAGGGCTGGACCCCGGCGCCCTGCAGCGCCCGGGTCCAGTTCCTCAGAGAGCCTCCCTTCAATTAACATCCAGCTGTTTTTCTACCACAGCCTGGAGATTAAGACCACATCCGTCCTTTTATTCCACTGCTTTTCCATCCCGCCCCCTCCTCCATTCAACAGAAGGAAAGAGCTTTTGAATCATTTGCATAAAGCAACATTTGGATTTGACAACCTGTCTTAAAGGTCGTTATTTCTGTTCCTGTCTCTCCTCATAACCAACAAACATAACACAACCTATTACGGCAGCACAGCACTGGCAAAGGAACAAAGTCCCATAATGGACCTGAGCAGTAACCACTGTTGTCGGGTCCAATATTGTCAGGACGGAAGAAGTCTGCACCTGTTGTGACAATAGCTGTGTTTTGCGTCCTGTTCCACAGTTTTTGACTTCACGAGAACGTGTGTGTTATTGTTCGCCCTGCCAGATGGTCGGTGGGGCGTAGCCCGAATGGAACAATCACGTTATCCTCATGTGGTGCCTCTATGGTTATTTTACCGTTTCAAAGCAGGTTGGGGCAACGGGACATCGGGTCTGGGTTGTTCGGTCTTCTTCAGTCGCTGAATGTTTTCTGACTTGTGTTATTTCAAACTAGAGTACATGAAGCTAACAGTTAGCATTTGGGTTAGACGCGTTGCTGATCAATAACAAATCATTTTCCCGCCACCTCTGAGGTCACATGATCACGTGTTTATGTTTATCTGCGACCAATAAAAGTGATTTGACAATCATCAGTAGTCGGAGACGACAGAGACGGAGCGCTTTCACATCATCACCACCATACAACAACCGCCAACTGGTCCATACTGGTCCATTATTAAGTACCATTATACTGGTCCCATTCTCAAGTACCATTATACTGGTCCCATTATCAAGTACCATTATACTGTTCCCATTATCGAGTACCATTATACTGGTCCCATTATCAAGTACCATTATACTGGTCCTATTATCAAGTACCATTATACTGTTCCCATTATCAAGTACCATTATACTGGTCCCATTCTCAAGTACCATTATACTGGTCCCATTAACAAGTACCATTATACTGGTCCCATTATCAAGTACCATTATACTGGTCCCATTATCGAGTACCATTATACTGGTCCCATTCTCAAGTACCATTATACTGTTCCCATTATCAAGTACCATTATACTGGTCCCATTATCAAGTACCATTATACTGGTCCTATTATCAAGTACCATTATACTGGTCCCATTCTCAAGTACCATTATACTGGTCCTATTATCAAGTACCATTATACTGGTCCCATTCTCAAGTACCATTATACTGGTCCTATTATCAAGTACCATTATACTGGTCCCATTCTCAAGTACCATTATACTGGTCCTATTATCAAGTACCATTATACTGGTCCCATTATTGAGTACCATTATATTGGTCCCATTATCGAGTACCATTATACTGGTCCCATTATCAAGGACAGCGTGCATTTACATCTCTCAGCGTGTCGAACAGGAACATTTCAGAGCCCAGCAGAGAGAGAAACAGACAAGAGTGATGGAAATCAGACCGAAGGGCCAAACTCAGTGGGTTTGGCTTTCAGTTTCTCCGTCTACCTGCAGTCAGGATGAGCACTTTCACTGTTCGGAGTGAAGGATGACGCAATTTGGCCATCGAAAAGGTCAGTGTGAGTTTTGTTTTGGCTAGATTAACTTTGACGCTTCAAAAGATGAGGTTAAATGGAAGTCCGGGTTTATAAATGACTTATGAATTTAAATGGAATCAACCTCTGTTGAGCAGCCTTTCCTCTGTAATTTATCTTAAAAATGGAACTCTAGAAGAAGGCCGAAAAAAGGCCAATCTGGCTTTAAATCAAGCCTTGAATGTAATATGCATTCATTACCATATATAAAGTTGACTTGACAGCCTTGGTTCATTTCTGGGATGCTCCGACAACAACACACACTGGCTAATGGGTCAGAGTTTGTGCAAAGGCTTTATTTTAGAGAATTATTTCACCTTGAAAGCCACAGGAGGGGGCATCTGTAATGCTCCTAAAGAATGTGGAATCTGTTTATGCACATCACATCTCCACGAGGATCAAGGCAGCCAAATACAAAGTCTTGTTGCTGGGAGGAAAACGGGCATCGCGCTGCTGACGATGTCGTCTGAAGACGCTGAATAATCCGTCAGTCAGCTGCGGCGGGGGTGTGCGGACTGACAGGTGTGCCCGGCAGGGGCTCGTCCTCCAGAATGGATCCTTTTTTATCTTCGCAAATCTCGATTGCCCTTTTATTCTGAGTGTGATGGGGAGGGAGCGGCGGACAAAAGAGGAGCACAACTGAACGTACAACATGTTTTCTAATCCCCCCCCCCATTTTTTTTTACATGTTCTCGACATCAGACTTCAAAAGAGCCACCCCTCCGATTTGACTCCAAAACCTTCGTAGCTGAAGGGTTTATTTGAAAATCACTCAACCGCTCGCATTCAAAAGCCCTGGCGACTGTAAGAAGTTATTATGCAGTAATGACAGGCTGTTATAAGTCCAGAGAGCTTTCCCGCCTCCTACACAGCACCAGAGACACTGGGTCACAGAAGACAAACTGTCCTTTTGCTTATTTTCTGCCTGTTCGTGCTCTGTTGCAGTCAGACCCCCCCACCCTTCCGCCCCCATCCATCATTCTCTTTACATGTTCGGCACCGTCATCCCCCTGGACGCACAGTAATCAGTTGTCTCCACACCAAGATCCACGCTGTCAACCGTCCATATATATGGAAGCAGCAGCATCTGTCACCAAGTGTCCTGACCATCAGCTGCTCCGTGTGTGTGTGTGTGTGTGTGTGTGTGTGTGTGTGTGTGTGTGTGTGTGTGTGTGTGTGTGTGTGTCCATATTGCTGCGGCAGTAACGTGTCCAGCAGAAATGAAAATATTAAGAATGTATCGCGATTTCACTACGATAACAGACGAGCTGCGATGAACTAAAATCCTCACGTCGAATCGATCAAAATGGCGCCCGTCTCCTCTCCTGAACACCTCTCCAGAGCAGCAGATCTGACAGAGGCCCCGTGATTGATTTGATCTTTGGAGTTTTTATTTTAATAAAAAGAGGGTGGCGGTAGGTTCAAAATGCCTCCGAATGGAGCTCCGGAGCCTTCGGGGTGTTAATAATTCATGTTTGGACAGCTTTTGCTTTCATGGTGTGAGAGCGTAATTTCCTCGGTGAAACGGATGCATATCTCCAGTTTCAGGTAGGCGTTGGAACAAGCTGCTCCACAACTCTGGATTTAAATAGGATGAGGTGAAGGAGTGGGACTTCAAAGCTAATTAACTAAGTAGATGTCAGATACAAAGAACCTGCTTACAGAATTTTAATCACCAGCTAGCATAATTTATGTTACCGTGCGAGAACCAAATGAAAACAACAGTGACCCGAATACTGTTTATTTAAGCATGAAAACAGCCCAAAAATAATGCTGTATGCATTATCATGAAAAGCTGTGTTGACACGTGTGGGCCGCAGACGCGGCTCCTGGCGTGCTTAGCACGCGGCTAAACCAGCCAAACTTTTAGATTTTATTCAACCAAAACTCCTCCGACAGCACGACACAAAGCCCGCCGACGTACTGTAAGCAAGCGACTGCGTGTTTACTCAACAAGCACCAGCTTGGAGTGCGACTGGGACCAAATTTAATTATTCATTGTTTTGATTTTATTTGGAACAAGGCAAAACACAATGACGCAGCCTTCTGACAAGTATTGGTCTGTCTGAGAGAGAAACTTCATCATCCTGTTTGTTCCAACGATCAGAGCTCGCTGCTGGAGCTTTATTGTATATTAAAATGCAGCACGATGGCCCCATTTACAGGCGTTTTGTCAGAAAAATACAAGAAATACAAGAGAAAATGGCTGACTTGCACTCTCAGTAGATTATTTTCTTATTATAATCAAACACCTAATTATCTGCAGCTGCTGAGCCGAGGGGAGATTTCATTCCTGCAGACGTAATTCCAGCTTTTATGGTCAGACATAACTAAACTATTTCAACGAGGGCTTGACTACAGTTGCTCCCAGTATGTCCTGGTGGTTTTATATGTGACCATTTGGGGGCTCGGTATGTTGTTCAGGGGAACCTTGATGGTGTGGTGAAGGTGTCCTGGCACCCTCTGCTACCAGAACACCCGTCCATGTGTTGTCCACACCGGGGCTTCTCATCCCAGACCCCCCCAGATCGAGCTTCCACCGGCCCCTAACTGGACTGTAAAAGCATATTAATCATCATATTTCTGCCTGACAGAATAATATTCTGTATTACTATTATCAGCCCATAATGGAGTTTTTAGACTTTCAAAAGAAGGCAAAAGCTCCACCTATAAGCACAATTATGGGAGCTGTAATGCCTTATTATTTGAAAAGCTGAGAGCGAGAACGGCCTATTGTGAATTTAAAAAATGCTGAATTTATATTAACAAGTGAAAAAGGCCGAGGGAGGCAGAAGAATAAGACAGGCATGAAACTGGAAAAGTGACCCTGTTTCAGCAGCAGTCCCACACATTTATTGTCTGATTTGGCCGGGACAGAGATTTAGTGGTTATCTCAGGAAGGGTCGCAACGTCCCTGAAGACAAGCCTGTGGCGAGCGGCGCTAATATATCGGTCGCCTGTGAAGATGGCTTCAGACAGGGAGTAAAAGAGCTGTCAGATGAGGAAAAGAAGACTTGATTGGACCCCAAACACAGACAGTGGCGCTCTCAGACCGGCACAAGCCGATCCAGTCCACTATTAATTGTACAATATGTGTTTTTACAATGTTGATGCTTCACATTGATTGTGATTTCTTCACTATCTGCTTTTTCCAAGCTGCAGCTTCTCCATTTACGTGTCATGATGAAGATGAACAGCCTATTTCCTCTCTGCTTCACTGTAGGCACATCTGATTTACCCCATTTTAAACCAGTCAGGCAAGTCTGAGGTTGCTGTTTCCCATTTCTCGTGCTAACTGACCAGTGTGTCTCACTGGTTTTGGGTTCTTCGTATGTTCCTCAAATTAAACCGCGGCTGTTTTAACTTTGAGGCTTCAAACTGCTCTTGTGGAGGATTGGTGGAGTTCTTGAAATCAGACGCAGTGTCGGAGGGAGGAGAAGACAGGAAGTTGAGCGGTCAGGCAGGATGGACGGACAGCCACAGGCGTTCAGGCAGTAGCTGCTGCTGACACGCACGTAATTATTGCACGTTTTAAAATAGGAAGTGTGCCAGATCGAGCCTCTGCAAATCAGACGAGGACGAAGGTTCAAGCAGGATCAAGCGTCGGCGCGGTAAGATTCCATCCGCCCGACAGCTGATGGAAGCAGCGTGTCAGGAGGAAATCCTGACAACAAAAAGCACCTCAATCAAGGTTTTCTCCCTCTAATCATTTGATTTCTGCACTCTATGAATTCATCATAAGGATCCTAGAGAGTTTCTGAATGGAAAGCTTTTCTCTCAAGAACAAAAGGCACCTTCATATTTCATGTAATAATCCTAATTAATTTTACAGGTGGCGCCTTGGTGGCCAGCCTTGAATATAGTTAAGAATATTTTTCTTCTATTCTTTGAGGGCAGCAAAACTTCTTTCTTGTCAGAGGGACGTGCCTTTTGTTGGCTCCCATTACTGCGTTTTTTTTTATTTCCTACAACAGCCTTGAGGTAGAGGAGCGCTGCACTGTTGAGACCACTTTTAACAGAGTTCCGGCTAGATTTCTGTCAAACAAATCTAATCCTGTCCTGGCGGCTGTCAGGGGGGGGCAGTTAACACCCTTTTACTTCTGCTGAGGAATAACGTCAGCGAGCCGGAGGGTTGGTCAGGCGTATTTTCCAGGGCGGGTGCAGAAGTTCTGGAGCAGGTGTGGACGTCAGGTATTCCTGTTAGCGTGGCATAAACCCGCCTTCCCTAGGTTGGTGATTAAGATTGAAGCTCTAGCTGTGCCATGGTGATTGACAAAAAACACCGATTGTGTCTCACAGGTTCTCAGAGAGCTTTGTCTTGGGTCCCGTTTGCTGGTGTTTCTGAGGTGGACACACAGCTGGTCTAAAAATCAACGATCAATGTGGGTTTCATTCACCTCTGCATTGGAAAAAGAACAGTGAGATCAGTAGGAGGAATCTGGGCTCCAGTTTAGGAAGAGATGTCACCGTGGAGACGGAGAAACTGCAACGTTGTCTGTTAAAGTGCACCTCGGCCCCAGGTGTTCAGGATCGAACCGTCAGCCTGAGCTTTTTCACTCATCAGATATGTTTAGCAGATGATAAATGCAGGAGGAGGTGGAGGACGGAGAAAGTGGAGAGCAGCATGTTGTCACAGCTACATGTCAGCTCCGTGCGCGGCTGCGTGTTTCACAGTGCGCGAACATCTTTGATGCAGCAGCTGCTGCGCGTGGCGGCTAATGAAGTGGCTCAAATCGCAAGTTTTGTGCTGAAACTACACCAGACAGGGTGGAGACTGAAGCACAGTTTAGCCAATTAAGCACGCAGAATGGAAACTGCTCACTTTTTTAGTTAAAACACGTTTTTGGCAGCTAATTGCACAAACAATGTGAGCCCGTGACAGAGAGAGAGGCTCTGACCTGCAGCAGAGCCTCGTTTTGGATGAGATTTTTTTTTTCCAGAAAAGTGGTGCCAAATGTGCAACCTGGCGAAGAAGGAGCGCTGCACCGCGTACTGGCTGTCTGGGGAGGGGGGCACAACGATTCGATTAAAGCTGAGTTGAACATCTGCAGAGAGGAAGTGTGCTTCAGTATCAACAAGCTGGATCTCAGTGTTCTTCTGATGTCATTGAGGTCAATCAGCAAGGTCAAACGGTGAAAAATCCTCTTGTTTTTGTCTGGTCTCATGTTGCACAGCTGGTTTTTGCATCTTGTGATCGACCCTCGGGCCTTCCTCCAGTGGGCTTTTGTGTGCAAACCGTCCAGTTTAGCCCAGTTTTAATTACTGCTTTTGAGACCGCTAACTCTGTTTGTGGCCTTCCCCATTTAGCAAGAGTAATTGGACAGATTCCTCTACATCTTTTAAACAGTCTGTCTTTGTGCTCAATAAACACTTCTAGTTAGAAAAAATTCAATAAATAAACGTAGATTTTTCTCAGAGCTCAATGTCGGCATTCGGAGCCACAGTTTGGCTCGTATTTAATTGGCAGACAAATTGAAATGATGAAGTCAATCAATGTCACAATGAGCTAATTACCAACGTCCCCCAAATGTACAGGCTGGGGGTGAGTGTGTAAAAGTGTAGTTGTGCTCATAAATGTCTTGTTTCAGTGAAAAAGAAGAGAAGAAGCTACCTTTCACAAGTCAAAGCCTCCTGCTCCGGCCACTTTCGTGTATTTATATTGGATTTATTGGTCAACAAGACTCGCTTTTCTTTTAGCTCCGCCCTCACACTTTGGTGGATCATATGCTTTCCATTGCGGTTGCACAATGCAGTGTTTAGGCGGCGTAAAATTGCTCAACCAGCAGCCTGCTTTGAAGATTTCCTTGTCCTCCCACACCATCTAATTTGCATAAAGACACCTTCTCAATGCCTGCACACATGCACACACACATGCACGTGCAATTAATGCCATTAGAAGCAAACAGCAAAAGATGTTCAGACGGCAGAGACACAGTAAAGGGAGGCAGGCGATGATCCTCGTTGTGTAGGATCACAGCTTAAAATGCTTTGAACAAACCAATAGCACATCAACACACACGTGCACACGTGCACAGTTCCGCTCGCAGTCCCATCTCTGCTGGTGTTCATGATCCCCATGGCGATTTTGCTCCCACAACCCAATTATGCCTCACTAGCAAATTAGCCACCATTAGCGGGGCACCGACATGCATCACCGGGGAGAGTGAGAAACCTTTAGCTCTTCTTATATTCCGCTTTTCTGCTCGACAAAATAAAATCATCTTTTAATTCACAACGATGCCCCAGCAGAACCCCCTCCCAACCCTGTGGGGACAGCCTGAGGCCAGAAGATTGGATCCTCCTCATTTTCCAGGTTTATATTCTTCAGACGGTGTTTAATGTCTCTGCTTTTGTGATAAGATTGTTTTGTGTACAGTAAACAATGTTTCATGCATTTGCAGCTGAGAGCTAACAGAACTAGCCGCGGCTGTCTCTTTAAAACTTTAGCCAAGATTTTAGTGCTCTTTCATTTAGTTGCATGAGTATTTTGATGGGCTGTTGAATCCAAATGAATCCTTCTTCTTTTATTCCCAGGAACAGAAATCATTATGTGATTTAATCACATTCACAGAGGTAATTAAGGTTAAGTTTATTAAGCTTTCTCAACTGTTCCATCTTGTTCAAAAGGATAATCTTACTCTGTAGCATGTTGAAATCAGTCAATTAAATCTCACTTGCTGGTGCCTAAAGTCTTTACATGTACTGGGAAGGGGGGGGGGGGGATCACAGTGATGTTTCCATCCCTGATCTATCTTTAGAGATTCTAGTCAAGAGCGGCTTCCTTTCCTTCAGTCTCTGTATAAATTCAAAGGCAAGTTTAAGTTAAAGCAGAGGAAAGAACGATGGAAAGTCAGTGGAAATGATTAAAACTTCTGCCTGAAGCCACTGAAGTGCCTGCAAAGGCTGTCGGGGTGACAGAGAAAAGAGAAGAGCTGTTAAAGTGGCCTTTTACAAACAACACCCGATAATTATACTCCAACAGATGTGCAGGGTGAACCTGTGTGAACATTCCAGTCACATCATCTCCCGTTTTAGACACAGTGCTAAAAAGTTCTCCCAAGTGCGACGCGAAAATAGACTTCGGTAGACTTCCCCTACGCTGTGTGTATCCAAAACCAGGCCGAGGACCCTGACCCCGCCCCGTTGGTAGATTTCCCCCCATTTATCAAACCACGGCATCCTGATGAATTCCCGTGATTGCCTCCACATGCTGTTGCTGGCTGGCTCTGGGGTGGCGCTGGGGCATAATGCTAATACTGTAGGTGTGCATGGATCAGTGATCTCCGCGCTTCCATCGCCCCCACTGCCCTGTTCTGCTCCACCACCGCTGAAACACAACAAGTCCCCGACGCAATTCCACCATAAAAATGGCGTGCATATAGCAGAAGAACGAATTCTTTTGTGTCTCTTCTTTTTTTCCTCTCTCTGTCTTTGAGGCGCAGGTCCTCGGCCTCGCCACGCTTGAGGAACGGTTCCTGGACCGGGTGGGTCTGGGCCTGCTGCCGTTCCAAAGCCTCCGGGAAGTCTCACACGTGCGCCAAGAGCTGAAAAGCTTCCCCCTTTTTGTGTTGCTGTAGTTTTGTCTCTTTTTCTTGATCCTTTCCCTCCCCTCGATGAGGTCTGTGGGCGTCTGACTCATGTGTGGAGGCATATGTGGAGGATTTTTTTTGTGATCAGTTGTTGGTTTGATTTAAATATCTTTATTTAAACATCGCCCACTGTGATTTTTACATTTGTAAAGGAGGTTGCTCTAACGGCTCATTTTGGACTGTAATTAATCACCAAGCAAGCAACCGAGGAGAAACACAAGCGTGACACAAAAACATTGTGGAACAGGCGAGTGTTTTACCCTCGTTACTTCTGGGTTGTTTATTATATTCTTCAATTATTGTTGTTTATTTCTTCTGCCAAGGTGTGAGAAGAGCAAACTGGAGCAATCCGGTCTTGGAGACCTCTGACAGCATCTGTATTCATGCTGGAATCACATGCTGCTTAGCCCAGGAGCACTAATTAAATTTGGAATCCAATTATGGAAATGGTAATGAAATTTCCAAATGGGGAAACTCCTAATCTGCTCATTGAGGTGTTTAATTACAATCCAGCCTGTGCTTTACAGATACGTTACACCTCTGGATTTGGTAGAAGCAGACGCGGGTGTGAGTCTGTAACGGACACGTGTGTTCGGAAACACGGATGACAGGAGACGTTTCGTATGTTGAGGCCGTCCTCCGTCTGTCCTTCCTCCGCTTTGATGGGAGCAAACTGTGTCGGCCAGGAAAGTGAGAGTGAAGCAGACACCGATGGTTCGGAGATGGCAGAGAAGGAGGGACCCAGGTGATACAGCGCTTATCCAGTGATTGCTATTTGAGCGGGTCCTGGCTCCTGCAGTCTACATGTCAAAGGGTCCTCCAGCTAGATATTGAACTCCAAATTGCTTCCAATACCATGTCTTGAGTGTGTGATTGGGTGTGAACAGCCGCCGCTCCAGGGGAAAAGGCAGCGCCAACAGCCTGTCTCGATGTGTGAGCGCAGACTTCAGGACACTTGTTCCAAGCATGTGGAAAGGTGCTAAACCCAGTTATGAGGTGACCTGGTGGACCTCAGGACCGGGTCACCTCTTCGCTCTTCTGTCGTTGAAACAGTTGGATGTTGTTTCCTCCTCACTCAGCTGGAGTTTCTGATGTTTGATGATCTCAGGGATATTTTAGCCCAGTATGAAACAAACCCTCACAGAGCCAAACTGTTTGCTTGTGCTTAATGGAGGGTGCTTGGTGTACTTATGCTGTCATATATTAGAGATGAGCTTAAACGAACGGATGAACTCTGCATGGCTTTATCTCTTTACAGGGGTCAGAGGTCAGTATGGGTGAGGCTTGTTTACTGTCATGGAAATACCTCCAAAATCCAATAACTGTCGTAAGCTATCATTAGCCCAAGCAACCAGAGTTTGAGTTACAGTTCTAGTGCAATTATGCCACTGAGAGTCTTCCTACAAATCACCCACACATGGATAGATATTAAGATAAAAAGGCCTTTGGGTGGGGGGGGAATTCTGCTGTAAAAGTAGGCCCGACTTCAGTTAGAGGAGAAATTTCATTAATTTATTAAAGAGACACCACAACAGTTGGACTGCAGGCAGAGGGAGACTAGATTTGGAATGTCATGGCGGTTGACGGAGTCGCACTCAGCCGTACAAGAAGGAAGAATTATGTAAATTTAATACCTTCTTACAAGCCTGCAGTGAGCACAAAGTGTTCCTCCCAACCCGGAGCCTGTGCCCTGAACAATGAGTACAGGCTGTTTGGGAACAGCAGCCGGCTGCTTCTCAAAGCACCGATGGATGGAACCAGTTGACATTGACGGCTCATCAGTGCTTTAAATTAGGAGGTGGGGAGAAGCTTATAAGCTCGAGCGTACCCTTGACATTAATAAATATAGAGTAGCTGGAGAGTGAGAGAGCAACTCACTGAGGTTTGAAGATTTTATTTTGCTGCTGCATAGTTTCTAAAGTCCATTCATGATCAGATGAACAAGCAAGCCGCCATCATGTTAAATATTTAACCTCTTCACTTCATCTAGAGGCTCATAAACAAATGTTCAAACAATCAAACACTGTATAAATGACTCAATTAAAGGAAAGGAGAGCGGCAGCTCTGTATTGTGGCTGAATTCTTTTGAATGGTGCTTTTTTTATTTTAGTGCTTTTTTTCATGGCGTGAAGAGAATGTTGTCTTTTTGTGGCCTGAAGCATCTGGACGGAGACAAGCAGATGGTCCTGGGTGCATCGACAAACGGTCAGCGCGAAGAGGCTCCTGGAATTCATTCACGATCTAGGGAACATTGGATTGGCGGGCTCGTGTTCATGCAGAACGAGCGGCGGGCTCAAGAGCTCGCTGCCTTACGGTGCCGTCTGATTAATGCACGCAACATCTGGTCAATGTCCCGCAGTGCAAAGTCATCAAATGAGATGCGTCGACATGTTTCTCGTGTGTTCTCAGATAGGCTGTGTGACAGACTCTCTTGCCTTTATCGACACGCTCGTGGCCTCGCACACATCAGTGCACCCATTTTTATTTAGTCCCTATGAACTTTCACCTCTGGAGATGGCGTTCAGTGGACAGAGAAAGGGACTGAAAGAGTGGGCGGGGTGGACGTGAGGGGCGTGAAAAAGTGAAGGAGATAAGAAGCATGATGGGCTAAGTGAGTAGGCGGGGAGTCCTTGATGAGCTGGAGGTAAACATCAGGCTAGGGTTGGAACCAAATCATTTGTTCCTTTGTTTCTGTTGTTGTTTCCTGGCCGTGCTGGGGCTGGTTGCTTTGATCAGTGCCTCAAAGCTCGTAATAGTGCAAAGCGCTGCATATGTCAGATTAGTGTGGAAGAGCTGCAGGGGCACAACCAGCTCCACTCTCCCACAGAGCCCAGCCTCAAAGTCTTCAGCTTCCTCTGAGACAAGATCCAGTGTCAATTTACCGTCCACTGATTTGCATCTTTATTTTTAGACACAGCATGGTTTGTCTAAAACTCACACAGCTGCGCAGCTCTGAAATGTGCTAATCACATAAAATGATGTGTAATATTTTCCCTGTGCAGCGTTACAAGTTTTTATGAGGGAAGTGGGGTTTTTTTTACGTGGACTTTGAAGACCAGGACAATAGCACGGCGCCTGTTGGTCACATAATTAAGGAATCTGCAGTTGGAATTGCATCACCTCATTCTCATCTATTTCAACTCATCCATCGCTAAAACTGAACAGTTATGACTTCCGCGACCCTTACTAGCATTTTGCTTAGCGTAGCATTCAAATATGAGGGCCGGTTCTATCCAGAGATAAGAGAAGTGCTGCTTATGGGATATTATTTGTTCCACTCGTGTTTATGCTGAGCTAAGCAAAGGGAATTTCCTGCTGGCTCCAGGGAAGGACTTTAAGTGTATGTCAGGCTGTACTTTTTAAGAAAAGTTCACTTTCACTTAAAGAGAAATTTACAGACAACTTTCAGGCTTGCTGCAGTGATCCCTAATAAACCAATCTTAAAAATGTATCGTTTTAATTGGAGTTTAAGTTTAAATAAAAGCCTTATTGTGATTGCCAATATATATGTCCAGTTGCACTTCATGCCTGTAACAAGGCATAAGATGTCATTAATAATGGTTTTGTGTTTTTAAGTTGTTTCGACAGTCTTATTAAGGTATTTATCTGCTGACACGCCTGACAAATTGCTCCTGTCTAAAAACCTGTTCTATAAATTTGGTTCAAAATTACAGAGGAGGAGGAGTTAAGCTCCCGCTGCACTTGAGGGGCAGAAAGGTTAGTGGGAGTGAGATTAAAATAAATTCACAGATAATAAAATCCACCATAAACTGTGTTTTTATGAATAAAAAGGTCAGAGAAGGACTCCGTTGTTCACCAAATCACATTATATTGTGGACCATCTTGGAGCCGTGTGTGACAATGACATTTAATAAGACCCTCTAATTATTTCCCCCTCCCATCCCCGGTGGCTAGCCAAATAAGAGAGAAAGCCAAATAAACTCTGCCTAACCAATTAGCTAAGTGGGCTCCTCCAACTAATGACATGAGCAACGTTCTGCGGCTGTTTCACAGCTACAGGAGGCCCCAAGGTCTGCATGATCCCTCCCTCACAGATGAGGAGTTTTAAGGAGGTCTTCAGATACTGAGCCAACCGAAACGTTAATTAATTTAAGGACCTGGAAGTATGATGGGGCCTCTCTGCCCTCCAGGGCCACAATTGAATTTCATCAATTGACCTGTGCCAGACAATGTAAAGCAGGCTTAATTTAGCCGCAGCAGAACCTGAAAACTTCCATAACTGTGAGGCTCAGAGAATCTGTTTGAATCTTTGGCTTATTTCTAGGTAATGATGCAACTCAGATCCGTAATAGCTGTAATTCCAAAAGTCTATTTGGGCAAAAGTAGAGGAGCGAATGCTAATTTTTTCTATGAAAAGATTTTCACAGTGGCCTTGGGTTCAGTATAAAGGAGACAGATGAAATGACTGGTGTGGAGAGCACTGGGAATGCGACGGATGTTGGTCCCAATGTTAGTGAAGTGTCTGATTCCGAGACAATAGCCGCGTTAAATAAAACAGCTAGCCCTGACATATTTGACTGTACTTACGCATCTTCACAGGCTTCGCCTTCGGGACAACTTTCACAATTAAGATGTGAACTTTAACAAGCGCTGAGTTCTGCGCCATGTGGGCGGGTTGTTGTAGCACACCGGAGCTGATTCAAATTCGCCGTGACCTTCAATCCAGTTGTGCTTTTAAACAGCCTCAAATCTGAAGTCGCATTCTTAAACATGTGAAAATAATAGTGGTCATGGTGGTTTGGCTAATTTAGGTCATGGATGAAAATTAGATTTATGTTTCCTTACCTTTGATTATTTAGGCACTCAGTATTCTCTCTCTCTCTCTCTCTCTCTCGCTTCGTTTTGCACAAATGTGAACTCTGGTTGAGTACACACAACTGGAATCCCTAGGAAAACTGCTAACGTGGAACGTCTTTTGACATCCTCCACATCGGTGAAACTGTTGAACAGAGATGGTTTAGGAAGTTTAGGACAAGGCTGAAGTTATGCTAGTGCAAGATGAGCCCTGATCCACCAGCTGGCACAAACTGGACCGTCGTTGCTCAGTTAGTTGGTCATCTCAAGTACTTGTTGTGGCCGAGTTGTTAAGGCGATGGACTTGAAATCCATTGGGGTCTCCCTGCGTAGGTTCGAATCCTGCCAACAACGTTTGTTTTTAAACGGTTCAGTGAAACCAACAGCACACTCATTCAATTCAGCATATATCAAGGTAGAGCATTGGTCATCATCTCAGTGATACAAACCCCGCGGTCCAGACCACTGCTTGTACCAGGCCCTGGTTTTCTGAGTGATAGCAGTTTTGTGCTTGATAGGACAGAAAACTCTTCTGGAATGTGGGCTAATTAGGATTGGTTTGATGATTCCTGTGCTTGGCGACATATATCCCCTCTTGGAATTTCAAGATCCTGACGGTTAGACAGAGACAGCTGCTAAAACCGGTTGGAGAAGTGAGTGGAGTGTTGGTGTATAAAGTCCGGTGCCAGTTAACGAGGTGATATAACAGCCTGTAGTTCGCAATAGTTCCTTTTGCTAAACTGCCTCTAGTTTGCCACAAACTGGACTGTCGTTGCTTAGTGGCTATTTGTAAACCTGAAGCGGTTGTTGTGGCCGAGTGGTTAAGGCGATGGACTAGCAATCCATTGGGGTCTCCCTGCGTAGGTTCGAATCCTGCCAACAATGTATGTTTTTTAAACGGTTCAGTGAAATCAAACAGCACACTCATTAAATTCAGCATATATCGAGGTTGAGCATTGGTCATCATCTCGGTGATACAAACCCCGCGGTCCAGACCGCTGCTTGCACCAGGCCGTAGTTTTCTTCGTGATAGCAGTTGTCTGCTTGAAAGGACAGAAAGCTCTTTTAGTGGAGGGCTGGTTTATAAAGTCTGGTGCCAGTTAAAGAGGTGATAAAACAGCCTGTAGTTAGCAACAGCTCCTTTCGCTAAACTGCCTGGAGTTTGCCACAAACTGAACCATCGTTGCACAGTGGCTATTTATAAACCTGAAGTAGTTGTTGTGGCCGAGTGGTTAAGGCGATGGACTAGAAATCCATTGGGGTCTCCCTGCGTAGGTTCGAATCCTGCCAACAACGTATGTTTTGAAACAGTTCAGTGAGACCGAACAGCACACTCATTCAATTCAGCATATATCGAGGTTGAGCATTGGTCATCATCTCGGTGATACAAACCCCGCGGTCCAGACCGCTGCTTTCACCAGGCCCTAGTTTTCTGAGTGATAGCAGTTGTCTGCTTGAAAGGACAGAAAACTCTTCTGGAATGTGGGCTAATTAGGATTGGTTTGATGATTCCTGTGCTTGGTGACATAAATCCCCTCTTGGAATTTCAAGATCCTGATGGTTAGACAGAGACAACCGTTTGGAGAGTTGGGTTGGTGTATAAAGTCCGGTGCCAGTTAAAGAGGTGATAAAACAGCCTGTAGTTAGCACCAGTTCCTTTTGCGAAACTGCCTGTAGTTTGCCACAAACTGGACCGTCGTTGCTCAGTGGTTATTTGGTCATCACAAGTAGTTGTTGTGGCCGAGTGGTTAAGGCGATGGACTTGAAATCCATTGGGGTCTCCCTGCGCAGGTTCGAAACCTGCCAACGACGTATGTTTTTAACGGTTCAGTGAGACCAAACAGCACACTCATTCAATTCAGCATATATCGAGGTTGAGCATTGGTCATCATCTCGGTGATACAAACCCCGCGGTCCAGACCGCTGCTTGCACCAGGCCCCAGTTTTCTGAGTGATAGCAGTTGTGTGCTTGATAGGACAGAAAACTCTTCTGGAATATGGGCTAATTAGGATTGGTTTGATGATTCCTGTGCTTGGCGACATATATCCTCTCTTGGAATTTCAAGATCCTGATGGTTAGACAGAGACAAACGTTTGGAGAGTTGATTGGAGGATTGGTGTATAAAGTCCGGTGCCAGTTAACGAGGTGATATAACAGCCTGTAGTTCGCAACAGTTCCTTTTGCTAAACTGCCTCTAGTTTGCCACAAACTGGACCGTCGTTGCTGAGTGGCTATTTGCAAACCTGCAGCAGTTGTTGTGGCCGAGTGGTTAAGGCGATGGACTTGAAATCCGTTGGGGTCTTCCTGCGTAGGTTCGAATCCTGCCAACAACGTTTGTTTTTAAACGGTTCAGTGAAACCAAACAGCACACTCATTCAATTCAGCATATGTAGAGAAAGTGAATTGGTCATCAACTCGCTGACCCCTGCAGTCCACACCGCCCAATACCCCAGTTTTCTTCGTGATAGCAGTTGTCTGCTTGAAAGGACACAAAGCTCTTTTAGTGGAGGGTTGGTTTATAAAGTCCGGTGCCAGTTAAAGAGGTGATAAAACAGCCTGTAGTTAGCAACAGTTCCTTTTGCTAAACTGCCTGTAATTTGCCACAAACTGGACCATCGTTGCTCAGTGGTTATTTGGTCATCGCAAGTAGTTGTTGTGGCCGAGTGGTTAAGGCGATGGACTAGAAATCCATTGGGGCCTTCCTGCGTAGGTTCGAATCCTGCCAACAACGTATGTTTTTAAACAGTTCAGTGAGACCGAACAGCACACTCATTCAATTCAGCATATATAGAGATTGAGCATTGGTCACCATCTCGGTGATACAAACCCCGCGGTCCAGACCGCTGCTTGCACCAGGCCCCAGTATTCTGAGTGATAGCGGTTGTGTGCTTGATAGGACAGAAAACTCTTCTGGAATATGGGCATATTAGGATTGGTTTGATGATTCCTGTGCTAGGCGACATACTGTATATCCTCTCTTGGAATTTCAAGATCCTGATGGTTAGACAGAGACAACCGTTTGGAGAGTTGATTGGAGGATTGGTGTATAAAGTCCGGTGCCAGTTAACGAGGTGATATAACAGCCTGTAGTTAGCAACAGTTCCTTTTGCTAAACTGCCAGTAGTTTGCCACAAACTGGACCGTCGTTGCTGAGTGGCTATTTGTAGACCTGAAGTAGTTGTTGTGGCCGAGTGGTTAAGGCGATGGACTTGAAATCCATTGGGGTCTCCCTGCGTAGGTTCGAATCCTGCCAACAACGTATCTTTTTAAACGGTTCAGTGAAACTGAACAGCACACTTAATTTGGCATATATAGAGAAAGTGAATTGGTCATCAACTCGCTGACCCCCGCAGTCCACACCGCCCAATACCCCAGTTTTCTTCGTAATAGCAGTTGTCTGCTTGAAAGGAAAGAAAGCTCTTCTGGAATATGGGCTAATTAGGATTGGTTTGATGATTCCTGTGCTTGGCGACATACTCTATATCCCCTCTTGGAATTTCAAGATCCTGATGGTTAGACAGAGACAACCGGTTGGAGAAATGAGTGGAGGGTTGGTGTATAAAGTCCGGTGCCAGTTAAAGAGGTGATAAAACAGCCTGTAGTTTGCCACAAACTGGACCGTCGTTGCTCAATGGTTATTTGGTCATCTCAAGTAGTTGTTGTGGCCGACTCCACTTCTTCAACCACTTTCTAAACCACTTTCTAAATGAGGCGAGACGAGCTTTCGCCATATGATTATTCCTAACTTCCTTCTCTTAAGGATTAGACTGAAGCTTGAAAACACATTTTGGCTTTTTAACATAAAACACTCCCATACTTTAAACAAAAATTTGGTTTCAAGTGTATTTCTCTATGGAAAGGCGCGGTCCTCTCAATCATCCACAACTTCCCCCCTGTTCCATGACACAAAAGTATATAAATGAACCCCCCCCACACACATACACACCACCCCCCTCAACCACACCAGCCTGGAGGAGAAACACACCTTTCTCTCTTGCAGAGTTCATAAATGATACAGGTTGGGGTCAGCTACCTCACAAACAACTTGGTCTGGTCAACCTGGAAAATGAAGACAGACTACATCTCCTGTCTGCAGCGTAGCCTAGATAACATCTCTCCCGATATAGTTCTCCTTCTCGCTGCTGGCTATTTCACTAATTTCATAGAAGTGCCTGCTGTCACTCACAGGGAGCACGCCCTACAAACCTCATTAAAGGATCCACTCGCTGCATTGAAGGTGACACTGCAGGATGCACAGCTATCATAACATATACACATCAGGACAATATCAGCAATTTTCCCATTTGTTTCCAAGAAATTGGGGGTAAACCGTTAAAAGAAAGGCTGTCATTTAATTCCTATTCATTCCAAAACAACCTTTTTAACTGCGTTACTCTCACACTGCAAATAAGATATTATCTAAGTGACAGAGCCTTTGTGTTTCCAAATGTCCTCACACGGAGTCGTATCGATTTTTATTCGCTTCCGTCCTCGCTGACCTTTAAAGGTTTGGTTTCATGGTGGTGTGGAGCGCTGAAAAGGCTGTCTCCATATAAAGCCAAATAAAAACATCAGTCGGCAGCAACGGTGTGTACAAGCTTTAGTTATCGCTTGGATACATGCCTTAGTGTCACACACTGGAGGAAACTTTCTGGAATTTTCCCCTTTTTTTGTTTTTTTCCCCTCTTTCACTCTCCGCTAAGGTAAGTGGTATGCTCGTGCCCAATTTGTGTGACTGGAACTGCAGCATTTTCAAAGAAAAGCTTGCGTGATTACACTGTCAGCTTCATTTCTCTCTCGTGGAAACAGGACAAAGCGAAACTTTTCTGGGAAAATACGTTATTTCCTATGTGTACCAAACAGCGGCGTGTTTATTCTTTTATAGACATTTCAACTTGTGCAGACTCATATGTGGTCTGAGTCATGGTTCTTCAAATAGTCTAGCTATACGCAACGTTTTCAATAAGGTGACCCAACTTTGTCTCGTATCGTTACATCATGCTATCAACATTATTAGGAGACTTTATTTCAACACCCAAAACTTCCTGACAGAAACGTTCTTGACCTGCTTGCGAAACACGATGACACAGACTTAGCATTAGCTGTCCTAACATGGCAGCTAATAGGTAGCTAATAGCCTGCTAAATACACTGCTGCTGCCCAAATTTACTCCATGCTTGTTCTCCAACGGGTACACACACGAAGAAGCTACTATTGGGAAGAAATCTGGGCATGTTAATCAGAATTCTCCTAATCAGATAACTGAAGATAAAGCATATCGGATCATCCTATTTACATGATCACTTCAATTAGTTGATAACTCCAGAAATGGGATTATTACTGGCCTACTGTTGGGGGGGCATCTGTAGAGCGCCTAGAGAGTGTTGAATGTTATAGATTTGTTGCAAATAAAGTGGAGTATAATGTAAAACAGTAAATCTGAGACAAAAAAATCAAAATGTAAATAATGTTCAACTAAGAGACACATCTGCACTGCATTCGTCCCTGTACCGACCCATTTATTTTTATTTATTTTACATCATATCTGACCTCCTGGGACCCAAACGATTTCTTTCATCCATAAAAAATTGAGGGGTTATAAAGTGTCAATAATATATGGATTTATGCTGATTCCAGAAGCCCACACGACACATGCAACCATATCTCTGTAGTTTTGTCGAAACATAAATATGCTAATTTGCACTGCAGAAATATTTGCCCTCACTCGAATGTCATTTGAAATTCACATGAGTGGATGTGTGAGAGAACAACATTCTTGTTTTTTTTTTGAACTGCTAACCCGTGTTTATTACACATTTAACTGTATTTTTTCTGCAGCATTTATCTTTTATTCACTTATTGGTGGGACAATTCATTTTACAGACAAGAGGCTATAAACAGGTCCAACCAGACCCGACCAGAACCGAGTACCCAAGACAGAATCAAAAGTTCAACATGTTTTCTTCTGTTTGGAGGTCCAATGGCAGCAGGGACGAACGAGTCTGAGACCTAATGTTCTCCTGCTCAGCACAATGAATCTGTGGACCTAAGGCTGCAACAGAGTCTCTAAAGAAGGGATCAGCCCAATTGATATTACTCTAATTGCATTTAATTATTACATGAAAGCATTTAAGAAAATGTTTCTGAGATATCTTTAACAGGAAACAAAGTTTTATTGCTCCACAGAACACATTAAACTGCTTTTATAGAGGAAATCAACTATGATGATTTGAACAGAAATAAATGCTACAATTACCAAATAAAGCATGATTTCAGTGTTTATTTCTCCTCAACAACAATAGAAAATGGCTGAAATAACTGTTAACACACACAAACGCACACACACACACAGTTTATAATGAAACAATTTTACATTTTTCTGTGACCTCATTCTGAAACAGGTTGTTAGCATGTGGACAGAATGCATTACAGTACGACCCGTTGGGAAAATAATTGATCTATATTTATTATAGAAATATGAACAGTGCTAATAAATAGCCTCCACCTTGTTTTTGTTCTTCATAGACGGCTCAGAAAAGAAGAAGATCGAATAGGTCTTTTGACAGACGTGCAGTCTAAATGGATTTTTTCATTTCTGTGTTAATTGTTTCATTACTGTATGCAGTCATACATTACAAGTTGGGGGAAATTGCTTGTATAAAACCCCACGAGGAGCCAGAATAAGAGAAGAGAAGGTGGCAGGGAAAATCGATGCAGTGAGGGAGGTGCACCAACTATATATATTACAAATTCATTCCTCCCTCAGCGGCTCAGAGCTCCATGACTGCCTGCAATCAGGAGGAATGAGCTGCTCGGTGACTTTTGTCTCCGTGCCCAGCACCTACTCATTAAAATCACAGTTCACAGTAATGGGCGGCCAGTTTGTGTGGTGGCAGGTGTGGGTGGCACACTTTGTATGCAGGCTGAGTGTGCAATAAGTTACACAAATGCTCACGTCCTCCTCTGCCCACCTTTAATTACTCACATACATGCATGCTGTTATGTGCCAGGTGTCATGTGGATGCATATCTAGATGCATTTATGTAAATAAAGGCCTGATGGGTGAATATGAAGTAGGTAGAGTCAGCTTGTAATTCTCCAGAAGCGCAGGAGCACGCTTCAGAGGCACCTCGGGAGCGGCTTAAAAGTTCTGTCTGCTGGGAATACGCAACAGTTTCAAAGTCAAGAAAGGCTCAAACAGCCAAAGTTAAAGGATCCTACATCATTGTTGCGTAAGCGCTGCTTCTCTGCCTGGAATCCTCTGAATTCTACAAAGCAAAGGGTCCTTCATACAGTCAGCTGTGAAGAGTGCCGCTTGTGGCTCCTCGACATGTCTTACCCACAATCCTTTGCAGACAAAGGTGACTCTTTCAGGAATGGTGGCCGCGGGGCAATGGCTGGAATATCACCTGGAAGTTGTGGGCTGTTGAAAACCATTTCCAACCCTGTATCAGCTTTGATTTTTGCAAATAATTTCAGGGGGCTAAAAAAAGACATTGGGAACTTTGTTGAAGCACCAACAGTTACAACCTCATGTTGTTTTGGGAATATTCTGAGACTCCCGTCTGCAGATCCTCTCCAGCTCTGTCAGATTTCACATGTTTAATAGTCTCCCTGTCTCACCTGCTACACGACCCCCCCCCCCCCCACACACACACACACACACACCATGATGTTGACATAGACTCATGTACATTAATAAAAAATGCTACCTTCAAATCTTTAAAAGGAGTATTATTCACTCTGATGTCACGCTGTGGATGGAGGGGAGACGTGTAATGGCCACACTACTTAACATTTGGTGAAGATCTCACTTTATTCCTAAATATTGATTCAGACCTGGCAGTTTCAAGACTCTTCTGGAACATCTCGTAGAACTCGAATGCAAATCTCGGAGACTTCTGCGACCTCTTGTTGCTCACTTTGATGTCTTTTGACAGAAGGAGGAGACGATCTGACAGGAGGCCACACTCAGCAATGGCAGACTCCAAAACAGAGGCGCTTTTACAGACTATTAATGCGATGCTTAAATATGCAGCTTTCCCGCCCTACGTAAAGGCACAAAGATCAGAATACTTAATCGAACCCGAACCTCAACAAATCAACAACACTGGGCAGCAGCTCCGCTTCTGAAAACTCCTCGTGGGGGGCGAAGCAGCATCGGGGAGGGCTAAAATTTGCATTAAAGCTAAAAATATTTCCCTCCTGGTGGAACCAAGGCTTCAAAATACTAAAACAAAGATGAATAAATCGTGGTTTACTATACAGATCCCCCAATGATGCGAGATCTTCAGTTAGCAGCCCACTCATTTGTGTAAAAGAGAAGAAAATGGGACGAAATCAACAACAAAAATCGGAGATTACGGAGGTATATCGCAGCCTGGAGGATGTTTCCTTCTAACCAAATGTTAAAATCAACCCGTGAGGGCAGTGGCAGCTCCATAAGAGTATCCGAACAGTCGGGAACTGTGGTTTTACCCTCACACAACATTGGAAGAGATCATATTTCAGTGTGGTGTTTTTAGGTGTGAGTGTCCACCGAGTGGTTTAACTTCACGATACTTCCTCCTTCACCACAGGCCATTACCCTCCGGCAAACTCTATTAGTTCCCGTGAGTGGGAAGAAAGGATAAAGCTACTTTCTCATCCATCCCAGCTAACATCCATCCGACAGAGCGCACGCTGAGATATTTATGATGGATATTTCATGGAGTGAATGGCTTTGCCTGAGAGTCTGATGCCCCATCCTCTTTTCATATGTACAAAGCAAATTAATTCAGGAAAAATAAAGTGTGCGTGAGAACTTTTCCGCGTGAAAAAAAACTCCAAAGCTCAAATGCTACAGCGTGTTAGCTGAGCTGATAGTCTATTGTTTAGAGGATTGTTGGGGGCATCTTTTGGCTGAGTGCATTTGTCATGCGCTGCTCATGTAATATGCGTTTGTGTCAACGATTTGACTTGTTAATAGTTATAATGTCTAATCAATCTCACATTTTAGTCAGGAGAAACGCCAAGGATCGAGAAGAGTGACTGTTGCCGATGGGGAAACAGGAAGTGGTGATGTAGAGACCATGCGGAAGACCAGAGACAACGAGCGAAGACGGTCGCATGAATAAAAGTCGCCAGATTCTGTGGACACTTGTGCGGAATCTAATCGGCTGTTCAGTGTCAACAGATGATGTGGACACATGCAGATGTGCCTACTGGGCCCACCGCCGATCTGGCTTCACTGACACAAGATCATGTTCTGATCATGGCAGTTTTAGCAGATGGAAGCGCGCCGCAGCTCTCTGTTCTCTCGCTTTTCACATTTAACAAACTTTTCAAACGACTTCCACGCTCTCTCTGTGACGTCCCTGCATGGTCTTTCATGCATCTCACGCTGCACCCTTACTGTGCATGGACTGGTTATTATCTGGTCATCTGCCCACATGCACTTTTAACTGGATGAGGATGTGTTTTTATTACTTTTTGGCATGTTTGTGTGTGTGTGTGTGCGTGCGTGCCCGTGTGTTCTTGCTACATATGGGGTACCATAGCGCTCATTCTGCATGCAAAGTGAGGACATGTTTGGTGAGTGAGGACATTGTGGCTGGTGGCATCAAATTTAAAAGAGAGTTTTAGGTTTCAGATGTGGTTTTAAGTTTCAGATTATAATTGGGTGGGGGGGGGGGGGTACTTGGGATTGTTGGGGAGCTGGACAATGCATTGTATTTATGCAAAGTCCTTACAAAGGTATAGATACAAGGACATGTGTGTGTGTGTGTGTGCGTGTGTGTGTGTGTGTGTGTGCGCGTTGTAATAGCAGATTCTACCATCTTGATGTCTGATGTCATTATTCCACAGCAACTGCAGTCGTTCAATAAATTTGGCAAAATTCGATAAACTATAATAAATGATTGCCTTTTATTTAAAACGAATCTCTTCAGACATATGGGTGGAGATTGTGCTCCTGATCAATGTACACAGAATTTATATAGCGTCAACATCCAGTGAGGTTAAATCTCCATCTTCCTGATTAAATCACGTGTCTTTGAGCAAATAAATGAAAGTCCTAATTTGTGTTGGACTTTTTTTTAGAGCATCTTATTCGGAATTCACAGCCAGGCTTTTCCTCCGACTTCACAAAGTCCTCATTTGTCCGCTGGAGCGTAGCCCTACTGTACAGCTCCTGCCTCCCACATAAAGCTGTGTTTGATCTGGTGAGCGAAGCAGAAGCGTTAAGAAACTGTGACCATGTTAGCACCATGGCTTATAACCAATATAGATAACCAAGCTAATATGAGGGTTTGAACCCCTGTCCTCCTGTGAGGGACGGCCGACTGATCACCAGTTAACTCCTGGATAGTTTGGTGGTAGATTAATTTGTCCTGTCCTGTTCCAGAGGGGTGTAACTGCTGCTAACACATATAAACACACTATTCTACGATAAAAGGAACTGATATTGATGTGATTGTTTTATTTTAGGAGGGTCATTTTTGATTCCAAAATTACTCCCTACATCTCCAATTTGATCAAAGGTTTAAAAAACTTTTTTTTTTTGTTTAACACATTATAGTAATATGCTTTTCGGTGTGTTTCCTCACTCATTGTCCTGCGCCGGATTTAATCTTTTTCCTGATCACATTGTTTTAATTTGGTATTTTCACTAAACTCCTCCCAGGACGGGGAGCATGCAAATTGGTTTTTCAACGTAGGAACGCTCCGAACGCTCGACGGACTACCAACATTAATAAACTCTTTTCTTTTACTGGCAGAAAGTGTAAAATATCCGGTGGCAGTTTTGGGCTCGGACGCCCTGTTAGAACACACACGATTTCCATGTGTGTCCTCTGACATACAACCCACACAGGCTGATGAACTGGAGGGCTTTGGGCCATTAGCTGGCATAAATGTTAACACTAACGGAAGAGCTATAGCTAAATGCAAATGTCCATGTTGAGGTGTGGAAAAGAAGCTGTGAATTACATGACATTATTAATTCACTGGGCGTCTCCTACATGCTTCACATTTACTCTCCTGTGACAAAACTCACCTCTCCAGAAAAGCACCTCTTCTTAATTACATTCATGACCCTTTTCAGCACGTTCGCACTTGAATTCCATGATTCTTTTACTATTCTGGGTTGACTGTAGAATCCGTCTTGGTGCTAAGGATGAAGAATAGACTCTTGGCCAAGTGGCACATTTACAGCGTTGTTTATTAATGTTCGCTGTCCTCATTAAATCGGCAGACATAGGAATAAATATACCCACCGCTTTAGGATGGGGCTAATGTCTGTTCCGGTGCACTGCAATGTGATTTTGTTTTATTCCCCCTCCAAACAGGTTTAATAATCTTTAGTGGAAGGTTTGTTTAAGGAGAACTATACAATTTTGTGTTTATCTTATTAGAATGACAAATGGGTTGAGGTTAAGAGTGTTTGTTTCAAGTTCTCAGGGTGTTTGTTTAACATGAAAGTTTCTTTTTGCTACGACACATGACTCCAGTCATTGAAAACGTTGTTCCAGGACCGATGGGTGTGGCCCAGGTTGCTTTTGTTTAATCTAAAAGAAACATGGACTGTGGATTCTGCAAGTAAAGCTCCATCTCGAACCTTATCTGCAGCAGAAGAGGCTTAACAATGGGCGGAACAATTTCCTCCACAGTCTCTGACTCATTTATCTCTGTATTAGCCTGATGGAATACCTGACCTGGAATCACTGACGTCCATGCAGACATCATGAGTGGAGGGTCAGCCTAAGTGCAGCCTAGCCGCTAGCTAAAGGGTAATTAGATTTCTGACTTGCTGAAATGTACACCATCTCCTGAGAGGGTATTCTGTAATAACACTTTCGACTGTATCAGATATCTGATGATTGATCTTTTTTAATGCCATGATTAGCCTAAAGTTTTAATAAATCCTCAATTTTTGTAAATCTAGAGGCCGACTTTGTATCACGCGGAACATTTACAGCAATAATGCAACTAGTGCTGAAAGATGACCCACGTGCACAAGTGTGTTCATGATTGAAAGGGTGTATGTGTGTTTGGTGAGACATGCACTAGCCAAATCATTGTTACAGCGCCTCATCACGCTGTGATTGAAGCCGCTGACATGCTTGTGTGACACGTCCTCTGTGCTACTTTAGGGGGGGGGGGGGGGGGGGGTTATTTTAAACTACGGCTGATTTTAGGTTCTTGAGCACTGCAATCAGCACAAGTTCACTGTTCATCACGACAATCCCAGTTGTTCTAATTTGCTTCAGACCTCCTCAAAACTTTTTGGGGGGCTTTCAGCTCATCATTTAACTGCTGCTCCTCGATTCCTCTCTCCGTCTGGACCGCTGTCACCTCCATCCCCGTCCGCCTCTCCGCTTTCACTCCTCCCACCAGGGACGTGTGTTTTTCACTCGTTGCATTCGCTTGTCAGCAGAAATACGCAGGCTTTAATGGATGGCTTTCAGCAAATATTGGTGGGACAATGGGAAATGGCCCAGGGAAAAACCGATTAAACTGGTATATGGATACAATACTACCAGTGTAGTTTCCAACAGGACACGCACTTTTTTCAGAACGTATCTGAGGCAGCTGTAGGTGCAAACATCTTTATGGCTGCTGAATTATTGCCCAATACAAACATTTATCAAGAGAGCATCTTTGAAACCTCAACACATGCCAAAGAACAAGGCAAAATGTCCGTCCGAGGACAAGGGTTGGCATTCTCACAAGGTTTACTGCCAAATATTGCTATCCTGTGAGCCCTCTTTTACTCCCAACAATGCCCGAAGAAAATATATCTTTTCTGCTGGATGCTTGACTGTATTAATCTGCCACTCTATCGCTTTGGCTGCCTGCTGCTCGGCACTGGGCAGTTTGAGTACAATGGGTTTATCAGAGCGTTCCTGCTGTAAATGGCTGCCTGCAGGAGTTGAAGAGACTCCTCTTTTTTTCTTGTTTGCTCACAGGACGGACTGGAATACGTGGCCGGCTGTAAAAGCAACGCAGGAAACAAGAGGAGAGTGGAGTTAATGTCCTGGACAGGGTACTTTGATTAAATAATTGAGAGCCAATTATCTGGCACTGATTGTTGAGAAGCTTGGAGATATAAATATATATAATTTTGACATTTGGGGGTCTTGACCTGGGAGTATATAGAGTAGGGATAAACGTAGTTAAGCCAAGGTTACAGGTGGGTTGAAATTGGATTAAAAACGTGTGTGTTTGAGAGAAAGAGAGAGGGGGAGAGAGAGCCTTTTTTCTTCACTTTAACAACAAAATAAGAGAGAAAAAAGCTTCTGTTTAAGTGTGCATTTGTGCGCGGCTGGTGTCATGAACCCCATTAGTGGTGACAAATGATAGCCATTCTCATGTAATGATCTTTAAGTAAAAAGCCTCAAATGCTTTATTTGTTTACAGGCAACAACAGCGTCGCTTCCTGAATATCATGAGGTCAAGAGTATTTATAGCGGTGGCAGGCCGGAACAGAAATGCCTTTGTTTCTTGGGCATAAAGGCTTTCTTTGCGCGTGGCTCGGTTCAAAGAGCTGCAGTGTTCATCCTGACGTTATTCCCACCCTCTCTAAGTTGCCGTGCCGCTGCACACATTCCAGGAATTTAATGCCAAGGTTGATCATCCAGTTGTTTCCATCCGTTCTTCCACATGACATTGCGTCCTAAACCCTCTGAATAATATTGGAATCTATTCGGGTTGGCTGCGGGGGGAGACAGACAGAAATAGCACCAGAGCCGGTTCAAAACGGGGCAATTATCACGGGCTGGGCTGGACGAATCGATTCTTGTGGACTTTTTAAAAGCTGCTGGCCAATTACAAAGGCAGGGAAGGCACCCTTTAACTCCCTGTCTGCGGCGCAGGCGACCGTTCCCAGGTCTGCCGACTTTCCCCCCTGAAATATTCTGTTGATCAGGAGGATCATCTCCTCTCTCCTCACCTCATACTGTGATTAACGTGATCACAAACGAGGCGGTGAGGTAGAGAGGAAGAGGGGAGAGCGAGACAAAGGGAGGGAGGGAGAGAGAGAGGGGGCAGAGATAGAGAGAGAGAGGAGGGAGAGAGGGAAGGAGGGAGGGAGGGAGTCATTGCGCCTGCGAACGCAGCGCACATACAGAGTGAACGGGAAGACCGCTCCGCTCCGCTGCTCGTTTCACCCGTGGATACTATTTCCCAGAGCCGCCTCCGAACCCTTTCCGTGGGATACATCTTCAGCCGCCACCCTCCGGGTTTAAAGAGTGCCTCCTTTCAGTGTCACCCTCTGCTTTCCCATCTCCCCCCCCCCCTTCCCTACTCATCCTCGAGCATCCTTCTCCCAAGCCCTCTTGTTTGCCTGCCAACTTTTCCCTTCGACTCCATCCCACACGACCTCTTCCATCGCTCACTACCAATTCCTCATCCAGCCACCACCCCTCCTCTGATTGCAGCAACCTCCCTCGGATCGGGCGGAACTCACTCGGTACTGCTTCATGGGGCGCGCAGTGTCGCACGGAAAATGCTGCGTTGTTGGTCTCCTGTAAGCGCCCCGCTCAGCCTGCTGGGATTGGAGTTGTCTTTGCGCGTCTCTTCCCCACCTCGCCTGTGCCATCGGGACCAGTGAGATATGGGTCCGTGCGTGGTGGCGCAGGTACCGATCCAGGAGCCCCGGCGGCTGCGCCAGTGGAACGGGGCAGCGGGAGGCTGGTTCCGTATCACCCTCGTCTCGTTTCTCGCCACTTTACCTGTGGAGCAACTGCGCGCCTTCCCATCCTCCCTCAGCGACTGCCAGACGCCGACCGGCTGGAACTGCTCCGGTGAGAGTCTCCCTCACTCCCAGACGCGGCACATGGCTCACTTCTGTGTGCGCGCGTATGTGTGTGTCTGTCTGCGTCTGGAAGTGCGTTCGATGAGCGCGTCAAAGTTTAGAGGAACACTTCAACATATTGCAGTAAATGTGCGACGCGTGTGCGGGTTGTTTTGGCGCGTGTGGCGGGGCTCCCGCCTCTGGGGCGCATTGGGGAGACGCAGATGCCTTTTCGTTTAAATCATGTGCGTTTAACCGCGTCGGGTTAACGGCGACGCGTTCACCGCAACGAATCATCGCGTAATTAACCCCCCCAAAAAGGCACACTTTATCAATTCCGTTACGGAAAGGTAAAATAATGGGTGCCTCCAAGTTAACGTGCGCCACAGTTATTCCAGACGCGGAACCTTTACGCGACACGACGACTTTTGACAGTGAGCGTAAAACCTTCGTGCTCAACTCCGCTTAAGGCGACGGCTTCAGCAATGTATCAGCACCCAAACCCGTCTGCACCAGTAGAGCTGTTTTTTATCAGCGTGTTGGGAATTATAGGTGTTTAATCTAGCCGCAGTTTGAATATAAACGCAGCCGACTGATTTATGGAGCACCGAGCTGTAAACTTGTGCTCCGTCCTCGGCGCGCAGAGCCAGGCGAGCAGCGGACCGGGCTCCAGAGCACGGAGCCTCGCCTCCCTCGGTAAATCAGCTCTTTGCCGCCATATATTTCTCCCGTCGCCTGTCCGAGCCCTTAAAATAGCTCCCGTCGCTTGCAGACATCCGCGGACTTTTGCAGCCCTGATATCATAATTGATCGACATCGGACGTCATGTGGGTGGAGGCGGATTTCAGATCACAAACATCTGAGATAGTTTTCCAGATTCTGGCTCCAGCACGCTGTCGGCTCATCTGCATAGCAAAGTTTGGATTTGTAGCAGTCGTAAGAATGGAATGAAATGGGACGAGTGGCGGGGGATTTGGGGGAAATTTGCTGTTGTTCTTTCAGCCTGCAACTGGGTGGGGGGGGGGTTTAACAGGTTATAAAAATCACCATTAATCACCGTTAATTGTGTGCAGCAGAGGATTGAAGGAAACTCGGCTGTCTTGACAAGTGTTTGGACATTTGGTGCAAAAAATGGGAACCATTTAATGGTCCCAGCCTCATAAACATGATTAAAAAGTCTGTCAATATTTCAACACCAAGTGGCTGATTGACAGTCTTGAAAATGTTTTAATTAGAGTTGGCCAGGGACACAATTTAGATTAGTCTTAAGTGTTTCCTCTCCGCTGGAATAAAAACACATTATCTCTATTCCATAAATGGAATATTTGGTGATCAGTATTGTGAACAAAAATTAAAAACCTCTCAGTAATTAAAACAACAGCGACAACAACTAGAGGCTTAATTGTCCACTCTGTCCTACAAATTGAGCCATTTTTATCAACAGTAGCAGTGACAGTTTTCAGGCCAGAGTGAATGCAACACTATGGAGATGTGTTCACGGTCCCTTAAATGTTAAGGCAGATAATTACAGGCAATAATTTGATGGAAGCACGGCACCGGCTTCAGCAGTGCTGCCTTTGTGTCAGCACCGAAGGAGAATCTGTTCTGCCAAAAAAAAGAGAAGGAAAAGGGAGGGGAGAGACAGTTTGACAAAGATTGGCTTTCTGTTGGTTTTGCATCTGTGGACGGTCGTGAACGGCCCTCATTCAGGACTCGAAGGCGGCGGGATAGTAGGCCTCAAATAGTCCCGAATCCATTTTATTTCCTGCTGTGTTGCGAGCGCAGAGGTGGATCAGCGGTGCTGTTGGTCCAACCAGTGTAACGGCAGGAAAAGGCAACCTAGCTAAAGCTGGAGGTAAAAACAAGAACTCAAGGAATGTGTGAATGTTTGAGTGGAGAAAGTGCAGAAAAGGGAAATTGATCCGTTCTTCCTGATGTGACGTCTGCGCGGTGGATTAGCTGCTGTCGTCAGGTACGGGGAATCAACGTGTCAAAGACAGCCTTCACAGCATTTAAGAAAAGCTGACTGAGCTGTCAAACATTTTCTGGCAGCAGCCACAACATTACACATTAGGTGTTATCATTAAGAGTTCTCTCACATTTATAATTGTTTTTTTTCTCCCCCTCCAGATTCCAAACTTGGCAGCGTACGTAATGAAACTCACACGACTTGTATTTTTTACCATTTTAAATGTCTACTGCCGTCTCTGCTGGTTTGCTGTCAACACGGTTAACGCAGGTTTTCTTTCTAATGCTCCTCACACATCACAGGGCAGAAACCCGGCTCAGACCCCAGCTCCGGCCTGGTGGACAGAGCCTTGACTATAGAACCTCTTCAGTTGCTCTCTGACACCGAGTGGGTTTGCATGGACAGCTTAGTGGAGCTATGGTGGCAGCTAAGCTGTTCTAGTGGACGATTGTCTCTGTCCCAGTAAACATGCACTGGAGTTTAAGGGATTTATAACTGAAATTATCGTTGCACCGGCTGTGATAGCTTTATACACTCGTTCAGCCTCTTAGTGTTCTGCTTGACATATGACAACACAGACTGCAACGTGCTAGCATGAAGCGCGAGTGTGTCTCTTTAGGCGTCCTAAAAATGAAGTCCAGTCGTCAACGGTTGGGCCGGACTCTTCCGTTAATGCTCGTCTGGTTACCTTTTCATGTGTTGTTGGACTTCAGGGTTGGAATCCGACACAGAGCTCGGAGCGCGGAACACCGCTCCCCGTTCTAGTCGGGCCGGAGGGAATCAGCTGTCAGTCGCATTACCTGGGCGTGCTAAAGCTAAAACGCCATTTTGTTTTGTTAAAACAATGTTTATTTTTACAATGAAAGTCCGGTTTTAGTCAGAATAGAGCAATACATTGTTTTGTGGTTTAGTGATCGTAGTGGTCGACGCGAATGTGTGGAATTTTATGTTTATCAGCCCAACTTTTGCCATATTTATCACAGTCAAAGCATTTGTGGCATTTTGCCTGTAAAATTTTGGCCCGAATCACTGACGCTAAGCGAGAAGCGTCTGTGTTGTCTTTAGTAGGTGGACAGGCAAAAAAAAAGCAGCTATCTCTTTTTTAATATTTAACTGCGTTTAAGGCAACCAGATTAGTGCTTCCGAGTCCATTCCTACCTTCAGTCACGGCCTCTTTTTCATTCAGATTTGCAGAGATTACACTGGGGCTCCCCTGTGAACGCCCACCCACCTCTTTATTTATTGTCTGATATTTCGCACTCCTCGTGAGGGAGAATGCCTTCGTTCAGAGGCCACAATCTGCCCTTCGCAGAGCTCTTGATGGCTTTTGTTAGCTATGAAAAGCGACGCGATGCTTTGATAGTTGGAATGGCAGGGATGAGCGTGGGCTACGCAAAGCTCCCAGTAAATCCCATCAAATGGGGTGAATTGCAAGTGGTCTGGAGAAAATAGGCCATTTGCCTCCAAGATTTGTTAATACGGGGGTCACATTTACTTCCTTCAAATCCTGCCCACCCTGGAACAAAGGCAGCAAGGGAACATGAAAAAGAATCCCGGTGGGAGGGGCCACAGGCTGCTAACGTTAGCCGGTTTTCAGTGCACAGTTGTGCAGCTCGGTTATATGTGACCATAGAAGGTCTAAAAGACCTTAAACCAGAATGATTGAGCTTACTGGGACAGGATGATGATGTGATTGCTTTCAGGCCCACTGCCTTCTGCCTTTTAATATCCTTATGTAACGAGGGATTAACTGTACCTGACTCCGTGACAAACATTCGAAAACCTGTTGCAAATTAGACAAAACACCCAGAGAAAAAGGTCGAGAGCGGATGTTTCACCGCTGTGGTGGTTCGGCCTTCATTATTAATTTAGCCGATTTAATAATTGATCAGAACAATGCCTGAAACAGGGGGCAGGGCTCCTCTTCCTTTTTAGTGCTGGAAAATTCCAGGTAGCTGCTGTAGGTGGGTGGCAAATGCATTTGGTTGAGGCCTCGCCTTCTGTTAAGGAAGTGCTCCACTTGCCATCCTAATTGTTAGCACACAAACATCACCTTTTCAATATTTGATGTTCGCCAGCTTGTTTTCGTTAATTATTCAGCTGACTGTAATCTTCCCCTGGAACGGAGGGGCAGCGGCAGGAAGTGTAAGGTTTCCAGTCCTCTGACACGACCTAACCTCAGCTCCACGGCAGCCAGCTTCCAGGAACCGTTTATGGCACCATGGAGGGCGATTTCAATCGAACCAAGATGCTGGAAAAGACAGAATTTATGTGAGGTTTACACAATGATTCTATTAGCAGAGAGATGAAAACACAGAAGGCCGTGGGGTCATTTAGCTCCTGCGACTTCCCGCGAGGGAAAGGGAGCGGTGACTCTGACTCTTGGGTGCTGTTCAGTCGGAGCGCGCGAAAACATTTGTCACTCAAAATTATGTTGTAATTTTGCCCCCATGAATATTTAAAAGATCTTGAACTGGATCGTTTCTTCCCAGATCCCATGTGCTCCAACCTGACCCGAAACAACTGTATTTTTACCGCCTGTTTGCTCGGTCAGCTAAATGAAAGTCTAAATGCATGTCTTTAGACCTGACCTGTCACGTTCAGGTCAAGTGAGTGAGTGAATTGTAAATTGTGAGTAAATTGTGATTTTTGCGTGCTTGTTGTACCATATGTCTCCAGAGGGGGCGCTAGAATTGATCGAAATGGGGAGGGGGGAAAAAGGTGGCTTGAATGAAACACACCCATCGAAAAGAAGAGAAGGAACACATGATGGGGATTGAGCTGTTACCACTTCCTGCAATATTTGCTCGCCCCTGAGGGGTCAAGTGAGGCGCTCATTCAATGAACAAAAGCTGATGGATCACAGAATGGAAAAAAAAATACAGAGGATCAATTGTAAAGATGTAATTACCCTTAGCCTTAAACATGTTAAATTAGCAGATATCAACGGAGTCCCTTGTATTTATTTCACAAAAGCAGGTTATCTCCCGTCACCTGCATGGCGACGAGCATGATTGTGATCCTCATAATATCCTCTGGAGAGGATTGTCAAAGGGGCAGGTGCCACCACAGTCGCCTCTCTTGTGGCTTTCCAGGCTGCTCGGGACGCCCCTCCAGTGTGGGCTTTGTGCCATCCCCACTCCCCCAGTGTCAAGACCTCTCATGTCACCGCTCTTGGGTCCGGTGATTGCATATTCGCACAGAGAGGTTGCGCTTTATGATCGTTCAGCGCCCGGGAAAATAGCAGGTTCATTTTATCATCGGCGCTCCTCTTCAGTGGGGTATTATTACATGCTTCCTCCATGCCAAGGATGGCTTTTTGAAGTCAAGAGGGACATCGGTTATTGCATTTAGCTTACAGAAGGTGTTGAGTCTCCAAGTGCCCATTATACTAAGACACGTGTGAAGAGGATTGTAAACTGGCTCTCTTTATCCAGGATAAACGGAGCAAAGATGAGGACGTTGCCATTAAAGTTTCCTTCAAGTCATAAAGACGAGCTTTTTAAGGACTTCATGCTTTTAGAGCCTAAAGAGTAGAGCTCTTTAGTATTAGCAGCAGCAACCCTGCAGATTAAAACTGCTCCAGAACAGATGATGGGGAATCGGAGAAGTGCTTTAATTACTCTAAGAAGGCCGCTGATTTGTCCTCAAAACTGATTTACAATCGAGCCAGATTTGACGTTTGTGCTCCCTATAGAAGCGGAACCGACTGCAGGAAAACAACTTCAATCCTGCTCAATCCACAATCAGGGAAATTTTGTTCTCACCGCAGGTGGCTTAAATAAGGTTAATTAGAAATAGCCTGACATTTAACTTTGAAGAGATACCCCCCCACCCCCCCACCGCCCCAGATGAGCGATGAGCATGTGCCGCATGTGTCGCTTGTTCAACCAATCAGTCACAGATGTCAAATACTTTGCGTGAATAGCAGCTGAGTTATAAGACATTTTCAAAATGCCGTAAAGCATGACCTGAAACAAATTGAGAACAAACTGTTTTGTGGATCTTTGAACACGAGTGATTAGCACGGAATGTTAGGGAGCTCAGGCAGCCGGGTCGCGCTGGTTCCTAGCTCAGTTAGCCGTCCTCTCATCCATGTGGGTCTGTTTTCTTTTATTCAATTAATGCAATCTCCGGCTGCATTATATTCAAGGGAAATTTGGCATTTCTGCTCCTGATACCTCGTAAGGACAATGGATGCAGTGTCGGATGGTTCGCAGCTTTGTCTGTGAAGGACAACACCCAGAGATATCAGCACACGGCCAAATCGTAGCCAGATTCACATGCGATAAAGGAAAACAGTGCTGAGGCAGAGGCTCCTCTCCTGCAATTATCACAGGTGGAGAAGATAAAGAAGATAAAGATGCTGTGTTGCCTTCACTTAGTGACGTTTAGAGATTATGTTGTTCTTGACAGGTGATCACACAGGTAGGACATTTCTGTGTGACTGATCTCAGATCAGCTGTTGATGTGAGATCGGCTGATCTCAGGTCGGTGTTGCTGAGTCACTGAGGAGCCTTGACCAAAGTCCGGTTTGATCCTCCAGGTTTCGATGACCGGGACACGGATCTGTTCCTGTGCGACACCAACACCTGCAAATTTGATGGCGAGTGCCTACGAATTGGAAACATGGTGACCTGCATTTGCGACTTTAAGGTAAGGCCTGTTTTTTCTGTCCTTTTTTATTTTCAGGCGGCTTCCTCTTTCATCCGTGCAGACGCAGAAGCGCTAGCGTCAATGCGGGAAGTTTGGGGGGGGGCGGGGCTTCCAGAAGCAAGGCCCATTATTGTTGGACACTAGCTTCAATTACAGGTGAAGCTTAAAAGAGTTTATAGCTGATTGTAAAAGGCCCTGTCTTGAATGCTGGACCACTCCTCTTATTCATAAACATCATGGCCGTTTAAGAGACCAGTGATTGGTCCATGTTAATGGCGTAAGTCTGGGGAAATGTGCTGCGCTTGATAATGACTCATACTTAACTTTAAGACCAGACTCCCCATAAAAAAGCCAGCAATCAGCCCGTCGCCTATTGATTTTGGAATAACGTTTGCATGCTGGCCGAGCGATAAATAAATCAAACTATAGAAAGTCCGGGTCGTGGCGCGTGATCTCATCCCTCGCCTTTTATCAGCGCGCCCTCATCGCAGCCAGGCACCAGGCGGGCTCGCGCTCAATCGGTCACCGGGTTTTTATCTCAATTCCGTACTTCCCTTGAAGCGCGCGTTAACAGAAGCCTGTAGATAAATGACATTACAGTTCCATTCCTCTTCAGGAGATCTCGCGCTGATATTGCTGTCACTGCGTGGCGCTCTTTATGCTCTCAGAAAACAGCAGGTCATCCAACAAGGCCGGGCTTAATGTGTCGGGTCTGAGGTCAGCGCGGCTATGTATCTGTTTGTTTGTTGCCGGCGTCGTAGCCTTTGCTTCATCAGTCAATAAACGTTGACCTTCCTTGCCCACTGCTTTTTGCCTCACCTTAAGCGATCAGTCGCTCTCAATCAGCGTCATATAAATAGGCCTCGGAATTTTTCTCCCGCTGGAAATAGCGGAGAAAAACGCATGGATTTACTGCGTTCCAGAAGGATAAAATATAGATGGTGGACACATCTCACACATGCAAAAATAAGAGCAGAGCACGCAAGGGGCTCTGTGAAGAGGAAGTGATTCAACGTGGTCAATCAATGGGCACTATTCATTGCCAAGATGCATTAGATTCCCCTCACACTGATTCGCGTGAGCGCTTTCCCTCCCTGATTGAACTGAAACCTCTGCAGAGCGACACGCTGCAGCGATAAAAGTGCCAGCTCTTTTCTTTTTTTTTAGCTAATGTCAAACTCTGATGGATTGCGAAACATTTCTTCATAATAGCTGATGGAAAGTGCTGTTATTCCCAGATTGTCTGTTTTGGTCGTAGCACAATAAATCTCCAAATAGTCCCACAGTCCTTCCTCCTTTGCATCAGTCATTGTCGGTTCAATGTCACTATTTTACTGTTTCATCACAGCAATTAATTTAAAGTGGCAAACGAACGTCGTTGGAGTTCTGCTGTGATGTTTGCTTGGGTCGGGCGGGGGGGTATTCGGTGTTTATACAGGCTTGTGATGCTGAACGATATTTGGTTTGTAAAGTTACCTTTTGCAGGGTTCAGGTGTGTTTGGCATTTCACCCAAAATCAACTTATAGGGTTAAAGTTTGGCTAGCACGGTTCTGTAGGGGACCAGGCATCAGTGGAGGTTCCGGTTCAAGTCCCTGTTGCAGAGCTTAAATTGGAAAGTGGGCAGATGGCGGGAGAGGTATCGATGCTTTTCACCCTGCTGCCGAGGTGCACTTGAGCAAGGTACAGAATTCCCAAATTCCCAGAATTCATTTTCCTCTTTATAGGAGTCAATAAAGTTTCCTTATTCTTCTGATCACCATAAAATGTCCCAATTCAAAGGGGGGCGAAATAGCTTCCTGGCTTCTCCTGCATTAGATTTTCCAGATGAATGACGGACAGGTGGCAACCCAGCAGATGTAAGTAATGTGATGGGTCGTGTGTGTCCCGATTAGTTGCAGCTCAGTGCCGATGGTCACAGGCCTGTAGGTCCAGTCTTCCAGGTGGGGCAGCTTTAGCACACGTTCCAATGAGCTAAGTATACCAGAGCGTCGCTAGAAATTCCTTTTCCTTAGGAGCGCAGCAGCCTCACATCTGAGTCCTGCGGTATGACGGAGGGATGTCTGGATTAGGGACAGTATAGATCACATGCAACATATGAGACCAGAAAATCTGCCTGCAAGTCTGGTTTGGAGCACACCAGACAGATGTTCGGTTTTATGAGGAGATTATCTTTCCAGCAATATGTCAAGAGTCTTACTGGCTCCTGGTGATGTCACAGGGTTATTAAGCCTGGTTCCTGGCTGCAGGCCCTAGCAGAGGATGCTGACTGTGTTTGAGAGGACATCTAGCTGGTGAATTTTATTTCAACATTTTCATGATGCCGACGATAGTATTTGGAAAAAAATCCTGTCCTTGTTGAAAGAAACAGCCGTTATGTTGTTGACATGATGATTATAATAAAGTCCAACAAATTCCTGAGCGCTAATCTGAATTACTTGTAGGAACGCAGGTGAAATAGGTCATAACACGAGCACTTTTATACGTCTTGTCAAATCTCTCATTTTGAGCTTAGTTCAAGTTTATATAACGCAAAATCGTGGAACTATGACTTTAAATCGAAAACATATTTTTCAAGTAGGAAAGTAATAAAAAGTTAGTTCCCCCGAGAGAAACAACTCTTCCCCCGCGTGTTCTAGTTGCATTCGCACTACTGTTGCAAGGTTTTACCAAAGGTTATTTGCTGTATTTACTCGGGTCGTCTGCACAGACGGACATAGACATTAAAGTTGAGTTAGTATTCAGGAGGCAGGTCCAACCATTGACTGCCTGCTACACGTTGGAGGTAATGTCCATTAAGCCACCGTGATGTTGCACTGAGGTTGCATTCAGAAAATCAAGAATAATCTTGGCGGCACAGGAGATCTTCCATAAGCCCCCCGCTGCCTGTTTGATGTGGCCAGGGTTCGTTGTAATGCCCGACCTCAAATTGCTCTGCGCTTTTCACTGCCAGATGCCGCCTAATGTTTGGGTTGTGATGGCCGCGCCGCTGCAGCTCGCAGCACTTCAAAGAGGGTTGAGATTTAATGCGGGTTCATGTGACTGTAGCGGGAGGGTGTGGAAGGGCGGCACGTCCTTCGTAGTGCGCTTGTGAAAATGCTTTTTGTGCCACACCATCCGCGCATGGTGAACACACGGGCCGCCGGTGCTTCACATGCTGACACAAACACCACAGGCTGCCTGAACACTCCGCCTTTATTTTGCATCCTCGCCGAACAGCTTACAGGGTAGGATTTTTGTCACACTGTGCCCAAAGTTTTGTCTTGAGTTAATAATTAAAAAAAAGGCAATTCCAGCTGCCCTTCATTCTAGCTGAGCTAATTAATGTATCCCTCTTTTACAATACGATAAGCACTAGATTGTCTCATTTAATCCTCTTTCTTCCATTCTTCCGTGGCTCTCTCTCTTTGACTGGTCTCCACGCTGCCACCCGTTAGATCCTGTTATCTGAATCACCTCCTTCTTGTATGTGGGCTTTGTGCTGCTCTGATCCCAGACCGCGTGCTACCTTTAGCGAGTGAATACAGCCGTCTTTGTGTCCATGTGAGGTCAGTCGATACAGAAGGAAAATGGTCTGTAGAGGTTTGGGGATATTTATCAGAAACAATTAGCAGGAATACATTAAAATTGCTTCATTCTGTTTATTTAGTGCTACTCAATACAAAAGCATTGTCCTTATAAAAATGGTGCATTTGGTTTTCCTGTTATTACGCAAAGATAAGCATGGTTTTCTTTTTTAAATGCAAGAGATCTAGCCGAGATACAGATACAGTAATCAGCCTGATCCGTGTTCCACGGAGCCAAACAGCAGCAGTTTATGTATCACTTGTTCCTGTGGTGTAAATCTCCACGGTGTCGTCCATACCGCCTAGCATGAGAAAGGCTGACAAAATATAGAGTGGTGTTATTATTAGCGAGGTAAATTAGCCCACATGACAAGGATCTGAGTCACATGCACATTTGTGGCCTGATTGAAACAGACTGTGGAGCAGCTTTAGAGACTAGAGTTTGTGCTACTCTGTAAATATCAACATATTTCTCCCACACCTTCATTTTTTATGCTGTGGACACAGCTGTGTCTGTTTTCAGCTTGTCCGCTGTTTGAACACAATATCTTTGAACAAAAAAAAAAAAAACACTTCTGAAGGCTCAACAAATGAGGCTTTTTATGGCCAAACTTGGACCTCCGACTTGGACCTTGGAGCGAGGTCAGAGCAAGTCGATCACCCAGTGGTATCAATAAAGGACTCAGACCATACGGGGGGGGGGGGTCATCTTTATTTTATATTTAGGATGTTGGTATATAAATGTACGACATCGTAGTCATTTGTATTGTAAAAGTGTAAAATGTATGAAAATCACCATTTTGGAGAATTGGATGAGGACGTGGAGGCACCTTCTCTCTGGCTTTCACTGCCGATGTGCACACATCTATATTCAATTTACAACCGGAGCACATACAAGATAAACATAACCTCACAGGGAGATCTTTCTTGCCGCAGTTTAAAAGTATGCCATTGTAAGCCCGCGTGCCCGCCCGTAATAACTGATGTGAAAACAGCGGAAAAGCTCAGGAGTTGAAGCTACAATCTCGCAGTTACCGCTTTCAGCAAAGAAGCTGTGTTTTTTTTCACCGCAGTGCACCACAACTGGGATTTATCATTTCTTTTTCATTTCTTTTGCATCCCAGGGTCATCGTGTGAGTGCTATGTTTTTTCCACATTCGAGTTTAAAAGGCTGATTCCACGCAAAGCTTTCTTGCGTAATTATCGCTTGATTAAACATTTGACATTTGCCAGAATCGGCCTTTTTAATAAATACCGGCTCCTCGGCCCTAGACCAAAATAATGCTAAAAATGTAACCGTGCTCTTCCTTGTATTTTGCAAGGATATTGGATATTGATGAGGTTCGTTTAGAATGCTTCTATTCTGAGTGTGGCCTGTTGCCACCTGCCCGATGCGGGCTCTTCTGTGGGCGCTTTGGTTAGGATCGTTAATGATTCCTTCAGCCATCTGAAGCGAGACATGGGAACTGATATAGAATTGTGTCAGTCGTCCCTCCCGAAGAAAAAAGGAGCATCTGTGTCAGTTCCACTGTGGCTGATCTGTCAGACACTATTACAGAGGAGCCAGTCTCATGTGACTCAGCTGAGGAGATTCTGCGGGGAGTTATCGGCCCTCATCAGCAGAAGGCTGCCAAGGAGTCTGAAAGAGCAGAGGCACAAGCAGCCACCCCCCGGTCTTCCTCCCTCCTGTCTCGCTCCATCTTACCACAATGTCCATGACTCATCTCTCCATCACCTTTCTCGCATTGTCAAAATATCTCTGCCCGATTTGTTTCAACTCTCGGCTCCTCCCCCCTTGTTTTCATCCTTCTGTTCCAGTAGAACGAGCATAAACATCACGATGTCTTGGGAGACAAGTTTGTCACTTACTCAGACAGCGTTTGGTGTCTCTCGGACCAGGAGGTCTCTGGGAAAAGCAGCAAAAAACACAGATTTGTCATTCCAGTGGCACTCCTCAGGGAGTTTTTCTTGGATTGTTTGTTTTTAACCCGGTTCACAGTCACTCTGGAAAATTCGTGACTGGAGTAAAGCGCAGCGTAAAGCCAGTTTTTGGGTTTTTTGATATAAATTATTCAAAGTGATGGAACAAGCATCACTCGATTGTCTGTCTTAGTGAGAAATTATTTGAGTTTGACGGAGTCCTTGGGGACTAGTGTTTCCATCCAATAGTGGGATTTAATCAAAATAAAATCCAATTTCAATGGCATCTACAATTCTCACTATATCCATATTGATCATTTGTTGCACCGTGTCACCATCAGGTTCTTGTGGCTGAGAACCTGTCTGGGTTGTGCGATGCACAAACACAATCCGAGTCCAAACAATCAGTGTGGGCAGCTTTGGAGGTGGCGAGGACGCGAGCAGTTAACCATCCTCTGTCTCAAAGCTCTTTTTATTGGGAATCCATATTGACCCCAGCGAAACCAGAGCGTTCTATTCCAGCCTTGGAGCTCCTTATTACACCACACATTCAGATATTTAAACCTGAAGTCAGAGGCTGAGACATCAGCCAGGCCATTAATGGAGTTATTTTAGTTCTTTCCAGACGTTCTGGGAATCAACGCGCTTAACTGTATGTTTTATTTTGACAGACTGGCTTTCGGTTGACCAGAACCTGACCCCTGACTCTCTCTTTTGGCTTCATCCAAACTTCCATCTGGAAGTTTTCTAAAACAGAACTTGCTGTTCAGGGTCTCGTGGAATATCTTATTAGTCTTTGACGCAGACTTTCGCTACTTTGTTCCAGCCCGGTAATGATCCACATGAGAGTTGTTGGAAATTAGGGTCAGGTCTGGTCACAAAATACATTTCCTTGCAAGATAATTCAAGGCCTTTAGACTAAATCTGAGACATAGCAAGGACGTGGATAGCCAGAGCCGTGTGCATTTCCAATAGCATCGTTGAATTGCTTTTGGCATTCGAGCAAGGTTTCTCCTTCTCAACCACGTGTCCTTTTGGATTCAAGAGGGCAGTTTTATTAGAGGGAAAAAATACAAGATGCTCCTCAATCAAGGCAAATTGTACAGAGGCATCAAGAATTATAATCAGCCACAGGAGTGCAACTATGTGTGACAGGAATTCTGATCATTTGCTTGAGCAGTCAGTCTACTATCTGAGGTTGTCTCCCCTGTCTGCCAGAAACTTTCAAGAACTCTGAATTTTCTCGTTCATTTCATCTTGAGGGAGGATGATTTTTAAATAGATAACAAGAAGAATTGGGTTTGTCTTGCACGCAAAATCCACTAATATTGAACATTTAAAAAAGGCCACAATCTGTCTTTCAGTAGTAACATTGAAAACCGAGTTTTAGCACTTTGTGCTGACACAAAATCAACCTCACAAAATAGCAGTCAACCACATTTTCCGATGAGAAACACCACATTAATGTGCTAAAACACGCACTTTCTCTTCCTTGCGAGATCCCTGGTGACCCGCCCCGACACCGAGTCTTGTCACCGGCGCTCCAGAAGGTGTCAATCACGCGGCGACGGGGCCAAGTGAAGGAGCACGGGGGCATGTCAGAAATGCAGAGGAATCTTGGGCGAGAGCGTCTGTCTCTTGTCTCGAGCCACAGGTGCTCAGTGCCACCACCGCAACCTCTGAGGGGGGGTCTCTGTCAGAGACGATAAAAATGCAGCTTTGATATGTGCAAGAAGGCATGAGTAAAGGTTGTGCCTGGGGGTCCCGGCAACCGAAAACAAGCCTAGTGGAAAGCGATTGCTGAGCTCAGGCCTCGCTGACAAGGGATTTGATCTGAAGTGGAACGTGCTGGGCGGCGCTGCCTCCGTCCTCGGAGGCCAGCCCTAGTTTCATGGTGATGTTTATTATTGATAGAGGTGGATGATAGCCTTGGGATGAATTGCATAATCTAGAGCTGCTGCTAATGGATACAGGAAATGGTTCAGGCTATCAGTCAGGTCTTTGTGGATGAAGCATGTGTTTGCATTTGTATGCGTCTGGAGTGTGGTTGGACAGTGAGCTAGCACATAGCGAGCAGCTAATATGCTGTGTGAATGTGACCACATACAACAAGATGCATCATCTAAATGTCCTTTATATGAATTTAACCCCAGTCAGTGTGTGCGTATCACACACACAGTAATGAGAGACAGACATACTGAACACGTAGTGGTCTTCAGAGGCTCGGGCTGTGAAATGTCAGCACTGTTTATGCCTTTTAATGAGCCGAGCTCCAATGGATCGCTGTAATACCACCACAATGCCTGATTTACAGAAGCTGAATGGAAGTTTTCCTTTTAATTTTGGAAATGGTGAGTTACTGCTCGCCTGTCATTGGCTGCGCGTACACGTGGGCGCTGGTGATCAGACTGTGCAACATCATTTTTGTCCAGAATCATCAGTCGTTCTTCCCAGCCATGATGGTTGTCAGCCTTTCACAAACCTGCCCAATCACAGTCATGTCTGACCAAAAAACATCTGTTTTGTCTGGAGTGGAGCAATAAGCATGCTCTCAAGGCCACTGATGGACGCAGAGATCATTTGGTGTGCAGATTCTCCCCCGGTGAGTCAGCCCCGGAGGCAGTCGGCATTATTTCTCACAGTATTCTCAGCTGCAATGATTCGTGGCTGTGTAGCTAAAACAAACAGAACAAACTACAGTATGCTGTAAGCTAATTTAAAACAGCAGTGCCAGTTCAGGGTTTAGAAGATATCCATAGCTCAGACCAGAAACCTGCAGATTTCAAGGACAGAGCAGCTGAAATATGGTTAAGGCCACAGGGATATGCCGCGTCTCACTATAAATTTTGCTGTAGATACGATAGGGAGGGAAACAGATTTGTAGTGCAGAGGAGATATGAAGCAGAGTTCGGTGTAGAACGCGCATGCATCTTTGTGTCAGGAGGCTGCTGAAGTGGTTTGAGCATCTGGTTGCAATCAAGAAGAGATCTGAAACCAGATAACCTGGGTTTCTATTAGTTCACCCCATCAATCAAATGGAACCAAACCTGGCAGAGAAAAGATGTTGCTTAACAATAGGGGGGGGAAATGTCTGTTTGTCTGGATGGGAGCTCTTCTTGGTCCTCCGGTTCTCCTGTGACATGTTGGGTCACCACCAAGTAAATTGCTCATTAGGTTGATTCGACCAAATTAGTCCAGTAGTCCTTTGGGTGTATTACTGGATGGTGTGTGCGTGTCTGTGGAAGCCTCCGGGGTGAATTCCTGCCTCTCGCCCGGTGAGTGTCGGGACAGGCACCAGCACCCACCATTACCCCCGTTAGGGTAAGTAGTGGTTGGCTGAACATGATTGGATGGCATTCGTGAAAGGGAGGAAACTACTTCAAATGTTCTCTTAAAATGATTTGATTTGTGGCAATTCAGGACCTAAAAACCTGTTATCTTGTTGTAATTCCTTCCCTTATTGCCAAGTTAAATCTTTCCCTCTTATGTTAAAAACATTACAGAATTTTCTGACAGCATTTTGCGCAATCCTTTGAACTCTTTCTAACCTCCAATTTATTTCAGCAGGGCAATTAATAAGCAGCGGGCCCAGCCTCCGCACACACAAATCTTCAGGGTTCTATCTCTCTGACCCTTTACCACACATTCAGGTGTAATTATCCCACCGCTTCTCTTCGAAGAGAAACTCATCAAATGTTCCCTCTGCCGTTCTTCCAGCTTTATGCGGCTCCTTAAAACTCGCGTGTGATTTGTCATCATGAGGTCGTTGTTTCACTGGAAACCGTCCCTTTGTGCAAAAGGTTGTTAGGTTATGGAGGCGGGAGTGGGCGGACCATTGCTGATTCAGTCATAGTACTTTAGTAGTAGTACTACGCAGAATTTATGACGGATGAAGTTGCAACTGTACGTAAAACGTCTGGGATCAGTCGAAACCAGGAGAACGTAGCATCGTTTAGCTACAACTCACATCTTCACCTGTTCGACGCCAGCGTCCTTGGGTCAAAAAAAAAGGACTTAAGGGCACACACATTACCATGTTTCCTCCAATTACTATTTACTCGTTACGGGAACGGTGACATACAGCTAATTATTGCTTTGTGGGATAGTTTTGCATGCTCTACTCCCCAAACATGTATTTTGTTCAGCCTCTGTTGTTGAATATTTGAGGATGCATGTTTTCTGTTGACAGCGTCCTGATTATTGTAATTTTTTCTTCATTTGGGTTGGCGACTCCTATGTGAGCGGTGCATTAGGCTGTGCTGTGATAGACACAGAGTCTTTTACCGTCCTCGCACTGTTATCAGTCCAGACACCCTCTCCACCTTTTGAAAGGGTGGAACAAATGGAACAGCTTTAAGCTTTAATGTAGCATTTTGTACACGACTCGCCTCTCGTCTGATAACTCTATCATCCATCCTAATGTGTTTTTGTCTGCATAACTAGGCTGCGAGCACTTAGTCTGATAGCTACTGTACTGGAAGCTCCTCAAGCTCGTGTATCATTACTGCATAAAGGGAAAGTTTCTTCTGACATAAACAATATTTTAGGTTAGTCATTTTACTCCACCTGTGGCTACTAAACCACTCTGAAAGTCTGGAGTGATATTTGGATTTCATTTTTATATCTTGTAAGAACTCCTGTGGATAACTGTTGGAGTTGGCTGCAATATTTATCTACTGTAGATGAAGCAGCAACAAAGTGCTTAAGTTTTAATATTTGTTTTGTGATGTGGTTAGCGATCAATCTTTTCAAGTAATGAATGTTTTCTCATCAACCTTTTCTCATCCAAGGTCTTGAGATGCGTCATCAGAACTTCTAAAAACAGTTTGGAAAGTTTTGGAATGTGCTGCTGGTGTTTGGTTCCACACAAATTTATCACGTGGATGAGATTATATTCTCTCTTAGATTCTGTCATCATTAATGGAAGAACTGTGTACCAACTCCCCCATTTGGCTCGGCTCCGTCGATTTTTACAGTATTTTGCATATGGTTTGGATTTTATTCCTCCTTAAGTAGTGTCCAAACTCCAGACCTTGAAATGATTTTTATCTCTGTATACTGCTGTGCTTAAATTGATGACCATGAGTCTGAGAAGTCTGCTGAGGGCAGTAAATTCTGACTCAAACTACTTTTAACTAGTCTCAAATATGGCAACTAAGGAAGAAAACCCCCTCGGATCAGTGCTGGATCGACTTTGTATCGCGGTAAAATTGTTGCTGTACAGAATGAGGACGGCTCAATACCAGTTTCACGGACCTGAATATGTCACTTTCTCCTTTTAATTTACCAGTAGGCTAAACGCCTTCAACTACAGCCAACAGGGGTCTGTAATTAGGAAACCACAGAACTGCTCAGTGGTCTGACTTAGGAATTTGTTCAGTTTGTGCGTGATCGTCGCTTCTGCTCTAATTGCCATCGCCGAAGAAATCAGCACCGTCACTAATCACCATTAAGCAGTCGGGTTGATTAGTTAAATTAGCATGGAAATCTGAAAGATTGATGCATTTAAAAATACCAGACCATCACCATAAACAGTCACATCGCTCTGAGAGAGAGCAAGTGAAATAAAAGCTTCGATATTTTCTCCCTGTAATGGTGTTTTCACCCTGACGGAGGTATTGGTTTATGGGATTGGCCTTGTGGATGTTTAGTTGTTTAGTTTCCAGAGGAGTGTGCACGCTCTCAAGGTGAAGCAGAGTGGCGTGGGGGGTGCAGGGATCCCGACTGTAACTGCGGTGCTAGCGGAGAGCTTTGTTAACATCTGTTTCCTAATCTCTGAGTGACTTGGCAGTGGTGGAAGACAAGGTCATCAGGTCTTTGATTACTTGCATGTGCTTCAGAGTCGAATTTCCCCTAAAATCTCTGCACCGACAGACTCGTATAATTCAAAAGAAACATAAAAAAGACCAATTATCCGTAGTATCACAGGATCTGCGAATTCCGTGGACTTGAAACTATATTTTGTACCTCATCAAATGTCATATTGGGACTCCTTCTATGTGCCACACATGCTGATGAAGGCGTCCTACCTTAAACCCTTTTATCTCCCTGTTTTATGGTGAAATTGGGCCTCAGGTTTCACCTCTGAAATGTTCCTGAGTGTACCTCAGCTGAATAAAATGCCTTTTCAGCTGTTCTCAGTCATTTTTTTCACCCAGGGGAACACAAACGCACAGTTCCACAGCCGTGACACCGAGCATCCGCAACAACCGCTAAGTCTGGTTGTCAGTTGTGACCTGTCGGCCCTTTTTTAACCAATTAAAACCAAGCTGTTTCCACCAAGGTTTGACCATAAAATGAACAAGTACAATTACTTTGGGTGTTAATCTTCACCAAAACTTTAATACAGTTGATAATGTCGGTGTATACGAAGCTCTTGACTCTGTAGTCTGGGATAAACAGCAGGAATAGCTTTATATGCTTTATATGGGCACTCTCAGTCAGAAAGGGCTTTAAACAAAGTTAAGACGCATGTCTGTCGTTTGGGCTTTAGATCGACATTCATCTTCGGCATTTGAGGCACCGGCTGTGGAGAAATTTAGTGCAGATGTAACTGTGTGCAGCTGTCCTGGGACCGAGAGCCGCTGACTGAATGGATGCAACATTGAGCCCATTTGAGTTAAGGCTTTCTTAGGGAATAGCCCGTGCCAGCTCTCCTGCCTGTGCAGCAGCCACTTGCTGCGTTAGCATAGTAGCGCTCACAGCTGAGCAAGTCCCATCATTAGCAAGTGATGTGACCTCTGCTCTGCAGCTGCTGTATCCTGGACCACAGTGGATCCATGCTGCAGAACTGATAGATTGCCATGTGACAAAGCCTCATTGTTTACCACTGTAGCACTAAAACAAAGGAAAAGTGATGCTAACTGAAATTATTCTACAAAGGTGGTTTTTCTCCTGTATCATGTGTTGGATCAGACACAACGTCCACATTTTAAATCCAACCAGGCATTCATTCACTGGATTTATTTTAGGCTCTTTCACACATTGGATCCATTTGCTTCCAGGCAAATAGGCACCAGCACAAAGAAAACGACACGCAACACATAAAAATAATTAATCTAATATGAAACTACATTGTAGCACAGTCCCCGTGATTAAACAGAATTAGCCCACACCAACACCACAAAAGCATCTGATGTTTAATTAGCAACAGAAGTCCACTGTTAGGATTTTCAAAAGCTGATTAATCTAAAGACCCCCACTCTGATTAGAAAATATTGACACAGTAAGAAAGGAAATATCCTTGACTGGAACTGGTATCAGAATAATGAAATCATGCTACCTGTCCGAGTCTGTCTGTCTGTCTGTCTTCGGTTTTGAACAGCTGACCTTGGGTTGTCCTTAGGATTTTCCCCTGTGAATGGAAACTTTGCTTCAGGCGGCTGCAGCTCTCTTTAAGAGTCGTCCCGTCGGACGTGTCCTCCTGTAGGTGTTTAAAGCAGAGTAACCTGAGATCAGAACACTCCAGACTGCAGGGACCGTCTGTCAGCAGGCAGCTCAGGTAGATGATGACAATGCTGTCGATGCTCCAACTCAAACATGAGTGATCTATCCGACACATATCTGTGGTTCCTTTGGTAAAACCCCGGGGGACTTCTTTGGTTTCTTCTAAATTTGATGCACAAACGCTGCAGGTATTTGAGTTCTTTGGAGATACAATTTCATAAATGACCCACAAAATTGGGCTGTGGGACTAGATGAGGGCAATCGTTAGCATCGGCTAAATGTGCGCCTTTAGACAGGACTCGCTAGCATTTCAGTAATACAAAAGAAATGTGATTACTCGGTTTACGGATGTGTCTGTGTGTGTGGGGGGGGGGGGGGGGGTCTATTTGCTGTAATGTTACACACATTACTCTACAGTATTAGGGGAAAAAAATATTGTGGCTGAGCTCAGAGCCTGGGAAAAAGGTCCAGGAACTTTCCCCACCATGTGACATGGAACAGACCGTGATTCCTTCATGGCAGAACGAACCTGACAAGCTGATGTTTTACGTGATCATTGCACATATAGGGTTTACTGGCTGTGGCTGAAGCGGAGCTTTGGACAGGCAGACGAGTCGTCTGTGCTCCTGCTTATTGAAGCTTATATCTTGTCGTGTCACGTTTGTTGTCCCTGCATTTGGAAGGGGCTCTGTGGCTGAAATTGGCCTGCTTCCCTCCGCCGATGGCTGCGCTCCACTTCACTCTACATATCCAGTCTCCTTTGTCTCCCACTCTCGTGGTTTGGACCTTATGCTTCCTCACTCCACCCTGTCAGAATCTCATCTGGCACCCTCTCTCCTGCTGCCCTCTCTGCATTCCTTTAACTCCCATCCCCACTCTGCTCCTCCCCTCCAGACCGCCGTATCTTATACCTCCTCGGTAATTCATGCCTTTCGAAGCTCTTAGGAGGCACGGGAAGCATGTTGATGCTTCGGTTTGTTTTCTCATTCGGTTTTGAGCTGTAAACTAGTAAGACAGTGCATTTTAGTGTTCCAAGTGTTCAGAGGTGTCGGTTAATGTGCCGAATCCAAAGCAGGTAGAGAGGTGACGGGACCTGGCGGCGCTCCCAAAGTTTAGCCTTTGGAGCCGAGGCGAGGAGGGCTCCGACAAGACAGATCCACAGCAGCCCCTGCAGGAGGTTCGTTGAAGCAAATCCAGCGGAAAACAGAGGCAGTGGGAACGATTAGATACGGTACCGAGCGTTTAGTAAAGAACTCGGCCCAGAAATGTGCATCAAAGGGGTGGGGGGGCGTTCGCGCACGCGACCCCACGTCCGAGACCGTGGACATCTCAGCTGCTGCTGCGTGCACGGCCGGCGCTGTCCAGGTTTTATCACAGCAGACGCGTGGGGCAAAGACTGGGACGTTTGTGGAGCCCAGACCAGCAGGCACATAAGGCCGCGCCATCTGTTGTTGGCCTATGCCCCCCCCCACCACCGCCACCACCTCGGCTGACCTGTCTGGAAAGACTCGTGGAGGCTTTAATTGCATCACCTCCTGTCTCTGCATCTCTGTTTCCAAAATTCCTGGTATTTAAACCATTTCCTGTATCTCATATGGGGTTTTTGGAGGGAGGGGTTCCTTTTTCATGGGCCGACTGCAGCACAAATGCAACAGTTGACGCCTCGTTTTCGTATATCTTTCAAGATACTGAAAGATCAAAGCGCTGTGTGTGTGAGTGTGTGTGGGTGTCGGGGGGGATTGAAAAAAGTGACCTCGGCTCACTCTCGACATCAATCTTGTCAAGTCTGCGATGAAGAAACGGAAGCCTGGCAGATAATTGACAGGAAGGGTTGAAAGCGTCAGTCGGCATGAAAGCAACATTATCAGCCCAGTCGTATTTTTAATTTGCTGGTTTATTTCTGAGGTACAAGGTTCAATTTTTTTTTTTACCCAAAGATGTGCAACTGAACTCATTATTACTTGGGAAGAATTTAGCTTTTCGACACTGTTCTTTTTATAGCGAATCCCAAACACTCCACCGTCTCCTCAGTCGCCCTTTGTTGGCCCTTTACTATTTTTTTTACAATTTTTATTAAAAAAAATCTTTGTTCAACTATTGTCTGCATGTCTGGTTGGTATGTATCGTCTCTGTATCAGCTCCTTTAATTGGATGCAATAATTAAAGCCATGTTTGTTACTAAAGGTGTTGAGGTGACTGTAATTGGGAGGCAAGAAGCATCATTTTAGGATCTTGAAACCTTTTCGTATTTCATATTTTCTGGCATCTATCCCAGCATGCACCTTTTGGCCCCTGGTGCCGGCCAAAGGTCCCGACCGCTGCGGCTTTGCTTAAACTGGGTGGTGATGAAGGGTGAATCCCGCAGCCCGTCGCCATTTCTTGTTTGCCACCTCTGCACTGGAAAACATCTCTGGCATTTGTGTATTTATCTCATGGTGCTGCTGGAGTCTGCGCACAGCTGCAGCCCCCGTCCCAACGCCCTGGAGACAAAGGTTTTGAATCGCTCTTCGTCTCCTTTTCCACAGGGATAAAAGCCAATCGCAGCAACAACGCCGGCGGTGGCGTTTTCATGGCAGAAGAAGACACTCTTAAAAGACTCCCGCGGGGTTCTGCTGGGCAGAGTTCCCATCTATTGCATCATGGTTGGCAAAAGAAGTTCGAGTCCCCTAGGTTAGAGAACAGCCTTAGCCAGATGGGAGAGAGTGTAAGGGGGGTGGGGGGCAGAGGATAGAGGGTGTCAAAAAAGCTCAGGCCCTGCAGTAAGCTATTCCAAGCCCCTTTGTAGGGTTGCCATTTTCTTCTTTCCCTCCCGTTCTCCTTTGAGGGGATTTTCTATTCTGCTCCCTCTCTCCGTCTATGTCCCCATTTCTTCTTTTCATTCCTTTTTAAAAAATTTATTTTGTGATGTTTCTTTTGGTGCCTTGCTTTCCTTCAGGCACCGCGGTCCTTTTATTTTGTGATTGTTGAGCCAGAACCCCCCCCACACACACACACACACACACACACACATCTCACACACATCCCCTCTGCATCAGACTTATGTATGTTGTCTATTTTAATATGTTTCAGTTTCCTTTCAGTCTCTTTACACTCACTTCTACGACCCCCCCACACACACAGAAGCCCAATTTCACCCATCAACTCCATCTCCAATCTTCTCTCCAGTCTCTTTCCTTCCCGCATCCCAATCCCTCTGATCAAAAGCTAGCCTGCATTTCCCTCCTCCTCCCCCTCTTCTTCCTCCTGCTGCTTTTCCTCCACTGTTTCCCTTCTTCTATTCCACCATTCTTTCTCCTCAGCTGCTCTTGCTCTCTCACCCGGCTGCTATAATGCTTCAGGGCTCCATAATGGTTGGTTTTGCTCCATTCCCAGCGTGCATCAGCCTGTACGTGTATCAGATAACACAAAAGTCCCGCTCAATGTAAAACATGCAGGTTATTGTGCGAGATATCCAACCTACAAAGCCTCTTTTTTATTTGCAAATAACACCAGATTCTTAGCCAACGCCTGGTGAGAAGTTGGAGGAACCGTACTGGTTCCTCACTGTGCTCAGCTACACCCAACAGTGTTTCATGGCCACTAAAAGAGTGCGATCATTCCCCCGAAAACAATTACTCTCTCATAAATAATATGTATGATTTTATCTCGTGTTGTTTGGATCCATGGTGTTTATTTCATTAATCAACCGGGGCTTTGTTGTTGTGAGCGTGCGGAGTATTTGGAGCTCAGAAAGTCTTGTAACACTGTTTGAATGTGAGAAGTACTGTTGCTGGGCAGGGGTTTAAAAAAAGGAACACTGTCTTTGAGCAGAGTTGGGGAGTGTTGGTGTTTTTTCCATAGAAGGGTGTACTCAGAGGAAGACTTTAAAATGAAAGAAAATGCTGCACAGAATCATTTGTCAACAATAAAATGCATGGCGATGGATTAATGGAGGGAAGAAGGAAACCCAGCAACTAAAAAGGTCACCCGTGCTTCCTGATGGCATATATTAGTGATAAAAGGGCTGATGTCAACCAGAATAAAGTGGCAGACTTGTATGCTTACCTCCGGTTCTTAGACTGTGACTCTTTGGGCTTCGAGGTCTCTATGAATCCTTAAAGTCGGCCTTGAGAATATCGCCACATATCACATCCACTGCTGCTCCTCTGAGCTTTTGAACAGTAGCTCCTGCACATTAGTCAGGACTTCATGGGCCACATTTCCTTTCATTCCCAATAAGTACAAACGCAGGTCAGGGACAACGCTGACGTTGGCAGCGCTCACGTGGGCCCCACAGATGTCAGGTTGCAGGTGTTCATGACGGGGCGGAAGTGAAAGGAAAGAGATTTTTTGCCAGGTTAAGGAACCTTAGCGACGAAGGTAGATGTGCTAACAGCTCAATATTCACCTGTCCTCTGTGAAGAGCACTGCACCTCTTCACGTAGGTACAGTTTAACAGGTTCCAGGTCATTTCAGCCATTTCAACAGGGGAACCGAAGTGTGGATAACGAGCTGTGAGCTCCTGATCCTCATTCCACCAGGGTCCTCAAGAGAGCCCCATGTCCTTGTGATGTCACAGCAAGCAGCAACATATTTTCACACTATGTTTTCAACGCGTTAAACGTCACCAGGTTACAGGCCACGTTTACAGCGGGAGTTTCTCTGGACTTCTGAGAGCCATGGAGTGTTTCTCCACTGAATAAGCAGCGGCTTCCTGCAGCAGGGCAGGAAAGAGGACTTTAGTTTCAGTAGAAAGGCTCTTCTCCGCCAGCCCAAATTAAGACAAATGAAAAGCACGAGTCGGTAGTCTTGTGACACAAGTCATCTGAAAACTCTGGACTCGCTTCACTGCTGCCAAACCATGTGAGAAGATGAATAACTCACACTCCAACCCCCACTTTAGCTGTTTTGCACTGGGCCCTTGAGCAAGTCACTTCAGCTGCAACAGCGGAGGAGAGCAGCTAGCTTTGACCAACGTCGCCTTATTTTAATATTTTGAATCAACGCTGTCTCAAACATGTTTGCTGTCATCGACTCGTCATGTCAATATGAAAAAAGAGATCTGGAAGAACCTCTATTGTGGTCCATGACATCGTTCATAATAATAACCTGTCTGAGAACAGTTGTTTTCAAGGCCTTTTATAATTGATGATGCGTCACTTCAGTAATCAAACACAGTGCTGACGAGGCTTCTTTCCAACTGCATTCAAGCCCAAATCGCCAAACTAATTTATGTATCTGTCAAACCTGTGACAGTGTAATGTATAGAGCCATTCTACAACTTAATTGATCTATTATGTTGTATACAATAACAGTTGTAGCTTTTCCCCAGGGTAGCGTATTCCTCAATTTATAATCTCTTTTGCTTTATGGGCTTGTTAAAACATCATGAATAAACCAGATGTTAAATCAAATAGCGTTTATAACTGCATAAGAATCTTCCACATCTCAGCTGCATTAAACACACGTATTTCAGTTATTTTATCTCATTATTGCAGTGCTGTTGCTACGTGGCAGGAAATGTTGCTAATATTTCTCATTTTTTTCACAGCCCTGTCACTTGGGCTGAAATTCCAAGCTGATTTATTTTTTGAGGTGTGTGAGAATGTGACAGAATGCCGGGAATCACCGCGGGGATCCTCTCTCAGGGGACGGATAGGTGTTGTGACACTGACACCAGACTGTCACGGTGCACTCAACAGGCGGTTTGTTCCTGGGCTCATGTGCAGCCTTGAGCTTAGGCTGTTTCATGAAGGAATGACAATCAGCATACAAGAAGCCCAAAACAAACCCAACAAACAGGTGCTTCACATGGGGTAAATCACTGGTCTCTGCCTCCACGTTCAGCCAAACGGGAGCTGACCAGTTTCCTGGAATTACCTGGGTTCTTCATCCATCCACGGATGCATGGTTGGATCCTGACAGCATATGAATAAATGTATAGATCCTCCAGTATCCGTGTCCACATGCAGGCGGTGTGTTTTTGCTTTCCTGGGTCTTCAAAGTTTGGTAACTGCTATATTATGTGACGTGGGAGCTGCAGTCAGTGTGGTCCTAACATCCCCATGACCCTGTTATAACTCTAGATGAAGCTCAACGGCTATTAGACATGGCTGCCAGTGAGGAAGGGTTTATAATCACGGAGAACGAGGCGCCTTTTGACTGTGGGTTGTGCTCTAAATGGCTGCATTTTAAAATGTGTGATCTGTGAATTCATTCATTATTCATTCAAAGGGGTTTGTATTTGCAGCTGAGCATATCTCGCTTTCAATTTGAAAAGACCACTCCAGGGTGAGGAGAGCAGCTGGCTAGGAGAACAAAGATATGGTGACAAATTTCCTTCCATCACATTTGCTTTCAAACCTGGCATTAATGAAATGGATCACCCAGGGCTGCACCGCACCCCTCCTCACGACAGAGGCATCTGTCTTCATATGGAATAATGACCGCTGCGTTTGAGGACAACCCACTCCTTTGTTCAGTAATTACCTTTCAGATTTCTGCTTTGGCTTTACGAGCTCACCTGTTTCCTTTGCCTTTCTCCTCTCTGCAGTGCAACAACGACTACGCCCCGGTGTGTGGCTCCAATAATCAAAACTACCAAAACGAGTGTTTCCTGCGCAGAGATGCCTGCAAGCAGCAGTCGGAAGTACTAATCACGTCAGAAGGCGCCTGTCCTGCCGGTAGGTTCAGCCACATCTCTCACTTACACCTAAACACACACACATTCTGCCTCACACGTGCTCGCGCCGCCCTGCAGCACGCGCTGAACGTTTGCAGAGGAAACGCCGAGCATGCTAATGCTCACACTTCCTGCACTCCTGTCTGAAAGCGCATGAATGTTTTAAAGAATTTTTAGGTAGATGGGATGAAATGAATGCCGCCCAGTGAAGTCATTTAGCCATTCAGCCAACAATACATGCAAATGCTTCGAGTGAACGTGGGATTAATGAGACATGTTTACTTCAAAGGAGTAAAACACACAGAGGATGAAAAGGAATGACGAGGTGAGCGGCTGATGTAATTATCCCAGGTTAACGGTAACTCGATGGCAGCAGCGGGTGTTCTCGCATTCCGCCATCCTGAACGTCAGACCCTCGGGAAGAAATGGGAACGTTGTGGCACGAGAGGCCTGAGGGATCAAACGGTTTTCTTAGGTTTGCCATTGAACGCCACATAAGGCCTGACGACAGTGGCCCTTTGCCACGTGGAAACAAACGGCATAAAACGGAAACACTTGGCAAATGGTGGTCGGGCGTCTGTTAGAGGTGGCGAATGAGGTGCTGAATGCAGCAAAACACTGAGCGCCTGAATCGTCTCGATGGCTATTTCCTAATACACTCCTCCTGCACCGTTCCTAATAACTTCTCACCTCGGTGCTAATTCGTAGCGTACACAAAGGAGTGAGTTCAGTCTGGATACGTTCGGGGCTTCATATTCACCAGCAATGCATGAAATTGAATTTCACCAACTGACGTTTCGATTCGTATGTAGTGCACTTAAAATATCCAACAGTACATCACGCACTTAGTAGTGCAGGGCCAGCGGGCACGGACCCAGCAATATAATCCATACCGTAGATATATGAGAAGAGCGAACAGTGTGTGAAATCTTAGAATTGCTTTCTTTTTTTTTAATTTAGAGGACAGCAGAACATCTTCCAGTTTCCTGCTGGTGATGTCGATCGTGTACTGAACAACCTCAACATGCACAAGCACAATTAATCCATTTAGAGGCTGGTAAACCAAATCATTATTCCATCACACTGTCTCAGCTCAGATCATTGAACACCCCCCCCCCCCCCCACCCCCACCCCCACCCCCAACATCTCTGTGACACACACAGACCTGCACGTACCTGATATGATATACACACATAACATTTGACATAAGTGCGTGTTTGTTCATCTCTAATATTGAACTACTTGATACGGAAACCCGACAGTTGTCGCCACACATTAAGAATTACTCCTATTTTTTGCAACTTTCATAAAGAAATAAAGACAGGCACAATGTAAAAGTACACGTGAAGCATTGCTGCGCAACACAGTATCTTTGCTTTTGTCATTATTAGGCTCCAGCCGTCACTGTTACGCGTGGCAAATTCCTAAATCTGCACAGACAGAGCTGGAATTTTCTGCTCTCCAACTTGAATGGTGCACAGAGGCATAAAGACGGGAGACGAGTTTTGAATCCAACGGTTTCACATTAATAAGTGATGAAGCTCCTTCGCTCCCCGGCTGCATTGCTTGTTGTACATCATTCCTAGAAGACAGGACTGCTGCTCTTCGTACCGTTCTCTCGTCTTTTTATCTCCCTTCCTGGAAATGGAAAACAGCCCCTTTTAATTTCCCACCGTTTGCATTGGTGGCTGCAGATGAAGTTGAGTATTTAAGCTGCTGAGTAGGTGTCTACAGTCAGAAAAGGTCAGACACTTCATTAGTCCTGTTGTGGAGATGAGAAGCGCTGCTCGGAGTACGTAAAGTCGGGGATGCTGGGTCATAAAAGCTTTAAACGTATGTTAATTCAGTCTGGCAGCTGCTATAAATAAAACCTTCTGAAGGTGACTTTGTTCATTTGCGATGTGCAAAATGTGTGAGATTCTTTTTTCTTCGCCTGTGGATTGAGTTGTACTTAATATAACCCAGAAAAACAAAGTGATCACACAGTATATTGTTTTAGGCTAGAAATCAATCCGCATCCTCGCAAGATTGGATTGGAACTCGTGCGGTCAATTTTGGCCGATGCAATGTCTTTAATCCACCGATGACGGATCCAGAATGACGAAGATCTATTTTAAATTCCCAGACACCCGCCAGGGAATTCTTCCTGACTGTGCCAATAAGTGAGCGGCTCTCTGAATAATGTCATTAGCTGTGGAAGAAGGGCAATGAACTGGGGAGATGATGGTGATACAAGCAGGAGGTGTGTGAATCCCTGGCTAAACAGCTGCCGCTGTTGTTTGCCAACGTTTAAAAGGCTCAGAATAGGATGGGCGGAAGTTAAAGGGAGAAAAAGGAAACAACGATATAAGAATTGGCAGGAATCTGGAGAAATGTAGGTGCGTTCCAAAACAAAATCCCAAAACATTCCTCAGATTTCTCCCAACCCTTAGTTTCAGTCTCTACAGACATAGTTCCTATCATGCTAATGTGTGTGTGGTGGGATTCATTAGCGGGTCCTGTCGCTATGGGGGGGGTACCTGGACGACCCGTTTAAGCACCTGGTACCAGTCTGCTTCAGGGCACCAGCCGGGAATGACAGGATTCCGGTTTCAGGGCATTAAATGGAGTCGTTACTCGTTCTTCTGTCATGTCGCGATGGTCAAAGTCCTCTCAACTGCTGAGGATCAACAGTTTTCCCAACAGGCAACTTCTTCAAGTAAATCACCATGGAAAGAAAAGGAAAAACTAGTTGTGAAATTCCTGCATATATGAGTCTGTGGGACCCGTTTTCACTTTTTATTAAAAGAAAAATGATCAAATTAATTAATTTTTCAAACTGAGACTCACTGACTTTGGCTCATTTTCTGTGAAGAACATATATCACCTCATTTCGATGTGTAAATTTGTTTCCACTCATATCTTGATTTTAATTGATTTTATTATGTTTTAAATAATAAGTTATAAATGTGACCTAACAAAGGTAAAGGGCAAATATTAACCATATATATTGTTTATACTGCTTGTAATTGGGATAAGGTAAACATCTGTTCAGTATTTTAACATAAAAGTGTTTGATTGTGAGCCATTAAAAGCCACAAAATGCAACGGGTCCATCAGACCCACAAACGCTGGCTGAGTAACAACAATATGAACATTACACAAGGGTTAAAAAAATATCACAAATACACCTTTTCTCTGCTTTACTTACAGTAGTTTGTAACCAATAACTGGGGTAAACAAACGACCCTGGATGCAGAACATCTCCATCCCGAAATATCTGATATCAGGACAAATCCTTGCTCCAACACGTGGGATTTCTGTGGCAGCGGACTTACATAACTGAGAGCTACACACAAACCTTTCATGTGGAAAAGTAGGCCAGGCAGCTTCTTCTGAACCGTCTCTTCTTTTCGACATGCAGCCATTTAGCTGATACCCTCAGCTTGGCGAGCTCGCAACAAACACTGAGATGATGTAAGAAACGGAGCCGTTTCACCCGAGCCGCGCAGTCCGGGCACACGAGAGGCTCGATGGTTGCTGGGTCGTTGACTTTACTTAGGATTTTATGCTTGAAATCATCGAGCCGTGCCCTATAATATAAGGAAAACAATCCAGTCTGCCGACGTTTGGGCCGTTGACTTTCCCGAATTTGTTACAGCGTCCCTACACAATTCTTTAAAACATCTTTAAAGCCTGTAAAGAAAATAAGAAGATAAATAAACCCAGACAAAGTGAGAGTTCTGGAAGGTGTCTGTTGAGGGTGCTACAGCACCCCCTGTTGGCAGGACTTGGCATAATTTGCTGCTGTTATTTACGTGGTTGCTTTTCAACTCCTGTGCATTCAATTATACTCAATGTGCTAAGATTAAAGAAATAATCTCAACAAATGTTTTGAGACCAAAGAAAGCCTCAGAAATAAGATTTAACAGGGTCTAAGAGAGACTGCGGCATTCACTTCTTCCCCAGTGGCAATAGGTTTAAAACACAAACAGTTTTGGCATAATGAAGTAATAAATAACAGAGCAGTAAATAGACACACAAAAATAAGCTGCTATTACTTTAACGTGAAGATTCTTGGCTTCTGCGCTTCAACACTCATTAAAAACTGCATTTTATTCATTGCAGAACCTCAGGTGAAAACTGAAAGCCAGTGACTTTTGAGCTCTGTACATTATGAGGTCTCCTTGTGTTTAAGCTCCTGACAGACCTGCAGACGCTTTCGTGGTGTGTAATGAACCAAAGAGACACCTGACACGTCAGCTTCAGTTGGCCTTATTAACCATCTGTGATGCTGCGGAGGCCAAGAGGCCAGACCTCAGAGTCCAAACAATAAACAGGAGGCCTGCTGAGGCGCCGCAGTCATGTGGTCGGGGCACGCGCGCGCTCCCGTCTGTGTCCAAGTGTCACGCCGCGGCTGCTTCCGAACTGACCCCAGAGGGCTCACGGCGCCTAAACACTTCCTGTTTTATTCAACGAAATATCCACGAGGTGAAGCATTAATTTTACCGCCTTTGATTGCAGGGATCATCTATTTTAAATCACCTTCACACACCGACGCAACATTTTAACATAAGCGAACACACAAGAGCGCAGCAGCCATTACGCAGGAGAAGATTTAATTGGCATTGTTAAAATGTCAATGGCATGGTAAATCACCATTTTGCCGCTCTGCAGTTCCTGAGCGGCGACAGACGTCAGGAGCCATATGTTTGCCTTATTATTCAACGTGTGCACGTTTCAGTCGACCGGTCACTAAATTGAAACCCGTAGACTAGTCTCACCGCGGTTTATCTTCTAAATAAATAACCGGGTGGGTGGTAACCCTCACCTGGGCTCAGCTCCCAGAGCGGTTTGCATGCGTGTGCTTCCTCTGGGCGCTCAGCCCTGCTGTACTATTGATGGAGATTGTTGATTCCGTGGTCTTGATAGTAGGATGGTTGAAAGTTTCTTAAAAAAAGGCTTAAATCTGACTCCTGGTATGTTTCATGTAGCCTTTTATTTACCAGTTTAACGCACGATGCACAGATTTAATACTTAAAGATGAATAATCACTCAGTGTGAGCTGTGATTTAATCTGACAACATTAACCATGATTGTGCCTGTCTTTGGGCCTGGTTGAAGTTTAACTTAGAAAGAGCCAAAGAATAAACAGCAACACCTCTGTGTCAGAGTAGGTGCTCAGATCTTTAATGATCCTCTAACGCACCTTGTTTTTAAGATGTTAAGAAAAGGTGTCTGTGTGTGTGAGTGTGTGTGTGTGTCAGTCAGGGTTGCAGTGTTTTATTGGAGCCTCAGGTGGCCTCAGAAGAATAGTTTGCTTTATTTTCATCATTTGTTCCAGAAGAAAAGAAAATTCAATCATCTTCTGCCAGTAGATGGAAGCCATTTTCTCCCTCTTGGCGCTCTTCTTTGAAACTCCTCTTTGGGACCCTTCATTTGGTACAAAAGCAGCAGAAAAATAAGCCTTATCTCCCTTTCCATTTTTTTTTAATGCCAGTATTTCTCTCTTCAAACCTTTGCCCTTGCACAGGCGCTAAAGATTTTTATTGATCCTCCTCAAACCCCTTCTGACTTCAGCCTGATCCTTCAAGCTGAGCTGCCTCACAAACCAGTGCACATCCAGTGTCCCACGTGGTCCAAGGACACTGTAATGGCTCTTTAAAGCATTTAAAAGGAGATAAGACAGAGGAGACTAGAGACACTAAAGGGTTTTGCCCAACATTCACCATCTGATTGCTTCATTTTTACCTACTTTTGACCTGTTTCTCACAGTTAGCCTTGCTACATATACTACGATAGTATAACATGCATTTTATTCAGGACTTTGCCTCTTATAGGTCACTTTTGAAGTGTTTTTTTCAGTAGTTAACATGCTGATCAGCATGCAGAGACAATGTCATGCTAATATTATATGGATGCTAATATTATTGTGATGCTAATATTTGTGATAGGGCAAACCATTAAAAGGACTCGCAATCAAGCAGCCTTGATGAATAATTTACCCTTTTTACTTTTCAGCCAATTAAAAATGGCTGAAGCCAAACATTTGTGGACTTATGGAAGTCCTAAAAGCAAATATAAGCACACCCAGCTGAGAGAAGAAAACGGAAGCAGTAAAGTCTAATATAGGACTTCTGTAGGTCTACTAATCTGTATTTTAAGAAAATGGTTGTTTCATCACATCTGAATAGCAAAGGAGCAATAACTACAAACAAAAACGAATCATAATCCAATGATAATTTAGCGACGGTCCCTAAACTGAGTTATAGCAAAATATCACTCGCTTTGAAATAGACATAGTAAATAAAATTCAGGGGAAAGGAAATATTTGTTCTAACCTGAAACTTTGCAAAACACTTTGTCATCAAATTAAATTTTGTTTTGTCAAATTTCAAATGTTTGTACAATCATAATTCACTATTTTCCTGTCACAAATGTGCTCGAAGCTTTCGCCAATAACCTATCAGGCGTGACTGTTGATCACGGAGGAAGCGTCTCGGCTAACGTGTGGTTGTGTGGAGTTGAGCTTCTCCGCCTCGACGATCCTCCAGTGTTCCCAGCCAGAGGGGTCACTCACCAGTTACGTGAAGCCCGCGTCCCCAAATGTTTGCGGCTACCCTTCCGCAGCTGTGTGGCTAAACAGTTCAGCGAGTTCCCTTCAGGGAGATCCGCGCTGATCTGTAGGGAAAGCCGGCGTCACACGCAAACAGATCCACAAATGGAATCAACTGGAGTGCCTTCCCACAGCCCTGCTGGAGGTTCCGGTTGGGGAGCTCAAGGCCTCGGGGCACTCAGAGCATCACCTCCTTCTTATCCCCCTGTTTCTGTTTCTCTTCAGCGGCTGAAGTTTCTCTTCACACTGGCCTCGACACACACTCATATATGCACATGCACGCTCATATCTAGCTATTATCAGGCGGTGTAAGCCTCTGGTTAATAACTGTTTGTTCTCCTCCTGCAGATGCTGGGTCAGGATCAGGAGACGACGGTAAGGTCCCTCACAGCTTCCTCTGTTTTAAGTCCACGCTCGCTGTGTGTTCAATGCAATCTCCTGCACCCGGCAGGGCCTCTTTTTGTGCGACTGAGTGCAGCTCAGGTCTACAGTGGTCCGAGTAGAAGGTGGCTTTCTGTCTTTGTGTTTTAGTGAAGAGGTGCATCCTGGGAAAACTGAATGGAATAGACAATTAGGTCACTGTCATTCCCTTTAAAAACGCCGTGTTGCAGCGTATTTGTTTAAATAGGGCAGCTCATTGATTAGAGGAGAACGAAGAATAAGGGAACTGATTTTTTTAATTTAAATTTCAAGCTTATCGCAACAAGACGGCTGAGTTTTATATTCAGAGTCAGATGCTGGCATAGAATGCAAAGAAAAATGTGAAATATTCAACAGAAGGCAAAGACTTGGTTTCCTTGTGTATTTTCCTCGCAAACTCGAGCTTTACTCAAGCTATTTAGTTTAAAACTTTTGTCAAATAATGCTTTTGAATCAACATTTTCGGATGACGATTATCTTTTCAGCACAATGTTAGCTTCAGAATTTCAGAGGATGCTCTGTTATTACGCAGTTATGAACTGCCAGCGTTAATGTTCCCTACATGCTAATGGTTTTCACGTGTCACCTAATGGTCCTCATAAATATGTAGAGTGCTTTGGCGTGTTTTAGAAGACTGTTTTGGTTGCATTGCCCTGAGGATAGGGGCATTTAAAAGCAGAGAAGTTCTAATGTGAGCACTAATGTGGCTGCCTGTCTTTGCTAACACTGTTGTCATAGAAGGCTCATAATCATCCTACAAGGCTAACCTTTGGAAGTATTGTTCTTGCTTCAGAACTTGCTGTCAAACAGGGCAGGTAACACAACATTAAAATAAAAGTTAAAAGCATGTCCTGCACAAAGCCGAGTAATTAGCATTTGCCTTCACAACCTACCTTGAAAGCCGAAACATGCAGACATTACAGGACCGTAAATTAAAGCAGAAGCCCTGTTACGCTGAACACGCTCCCTTGTCCTCCTGAATGGATTCTTCCAGTCTTTGCCTCGTGGACAACAGAGTGGATCACTGCGCCCTGAGTGGGCGTCGAATGTGCGTGCATTGATTTCACGACGGCGTAGAGCTCAGGGCTGTGGGTGGTTTTTCTATGAATGACCTAAATAATCATCTAAAACCTCCAGCCGATATTCATAATGTCACTCAATTACGACTCTAATCTGTTCCCTAATTGACTAATGAGCTTCTGCACAAACACAATAGATGACACAATCCATTCATAAGTCACATCTGTACACAAACACACACGTGTGTTGTTGTGTTTCTTCACCCCCCCCATTAAGTCTCACGCGTGGATCGTCGGCGCACACGCATGACGGAGAGATTGAAAAGGAGATTAGTCGGCCACAAAATAAAAATGACGGGAGAATGAGCGGAAATGAAACTGCTGCTAGGTCGACCAGAGAGAGGGGCGAGACAGGGATGGAGAGGGAGGCGAGGGAGACCAAAAAAAAACAAAAAGAAAAGGGGAACGGCCGGAGGAATGCCACAAAATAGATAACAGTCACGAAGGAACCACAGCTGAGTGAGTCGGAGGAGACGAGTGAGGAGAAGCAGGAACTAAGCATACCTTTTTACATAAACCGCCAGTTCATATGAGTTCAAAAGTGACGCTTCTGAACCAGTTCAAACTGTACTTTGTGACCTTTATTTATAAATAAGAATAAAGACACAGTGGCATATGAGCATCACATGTGGGCTGTGAAGCTGACCTCAGCATTCCTTTATGTTGCATTAGCTTTTGCTCCGAACGTCGGGTTCAGCTGGGCGCCCCGAGAGCATCTCAGGCCTGCTGCTCACAAACCTTCTTTACAAATTCCGCCTTCTCGGGGAAGAACCTTGAATAAAGACAGCAGATTTTTACCTAATTAGCATCAAAGTCCAGTGAAGAAGCCCAGACCAGATCAAGGTGCTCTTGCACAATTGCAGGTTGTAGATCTCCACCAGGGCCAAAACGCTGTACAAACACAGCTGTGTGAAGCTAAAAAGGGGCATAATCCAAAGGACATATGTTTTATAATTTCGCGATAATTGAGTTTAAAACTGCTGCGTCTGGTATGGAATGATGATGTCATCGCCGCGCTAGATTTGGTCATCTCACCCTCTAAACCAGGTGACAACCTTTCTTCTCTCTTCATTATCTACACTCACCTCCTGAGACCTCTGAGTGCTGTAAAGCTAGAGCTGGAGAAGCTTCCTTGTTCGCAAACTGTCGGCGAAATGTGACAAATTGATCATTCAGGGAGACAATTAAGGAAACAATAGCCGCGGGGGGCAGAGAGGGCACCTGCACGGTCGAGGAGTGAGGTGCAAGAGAGGAGGGCAAGGACAAGAGGGGGAGGGGGAGGTAAACACGCTATAGATAGAATCACAGCAAAGGTCAAAACAGATGGAGAGATGGTGCAAGAGGGAAGCTGGTGGAGGAAGAGGAGAGGAGCAGGTGGTTTATGAGGAGGGGAGAAGGTGAAAGGAGGAGGTCATAGAAGGCAAGCTGACGGCGAGCTGCCGGGTGGGAAGCAAATGGTCTGTAAATAGAAGATAAATCTGCACACGTAAAGCTCCGTTAGATGAGTAGGTGAACAGTGAGTGAGTGAGTGAGTGAGTGAGTGAGTTGTGCAGACATACCCTCAAAACACGAGTTCAGCCCCTTTAGCCAGAATCAGACATTTATCTAAATCAAATTTCACAAAGGAGCAATTCAATTGCTTTCATGGGTTCCACAAAGGAACAGAGGACACGTGGAGCCTCAAAGCCTGCTTAGGTTTACAGCTACGGCCACATCTATGGAAAACACGTCTATGGAAAACACGTCAGACACGCTGGAGGTGAAGAAAATGTCCAAAATCTGTCAAAGGGTGTGACGAGCTAAAGGACCAGCCTCTGGCGATGCCAGTGAGTCCTGGTGGTCCAGGCAGAGCCGCTAAGCTTTGACTAAATGGATTGCTGAGAAACGGCGGTCTGGTCGAAACGCTCTCGATCGCTGACGTTGATAAAGACGGCCGATGCGTCACCACTTGCCGCTGCACTAAAGCCCAACCGCCATCTTGAACCGATGACATCATCCATCGCCAGAAGCAACAACCGCCCAGCCGACGGAGACCAGAGCTTGTTGGCGTTAAATTTGATGACTTGCTGGTTGATTGATTCTGTCGAGGCTCCCGATCACCAGGTATCACCTGGGCTACATGTTGGTACTTTATCCCAAGGCTTCCAGGAAGCGGTGCAGCTCAGTTCAGCCTCGCAGACTTGGCTCAGAGCGAGACGATCCTCACACGGGCCACGGTTCCCCTGCTCCTCCTGTGTCGCACCATATATGGCTGCCGCGTCCCTTTGTTTTATGAGGGAAATGCAGCAAACCCGCAGCAAACTGAGGGAAGCGCGCAGCTTGGTGGAAATGCAGCTCCCATAAAATAAACATCACCAAACGCCCTGGCAGAGGGTTGATTTGCAAGCTAGAGACTTTAAAAGTGTGTCGAGTCTCTTTTCCAGCGTCAGCTGAGCCAGCGACCATCGTCCAACCATCCAGCTAGCCACAGGATCAATTATTCACTCTCAGATGGTGCCAACATCCGACTTTGTTTTGCCTTTGCAGCCCCTTCAGTGCAGGATTCGGTGTCCACAGAGCCGTCCAGCATATTTGAAAGTCAGAGATGTCGGCGGTGCTCTGCAGCGAAACTGACCTCGTTTCTCCTGTCTAAATTAAGTGCTCCATCAAGGTTAGAACGGTGTCCTGTAACGTCGCGGAGGTATTTCTCCGCTTTGAAAAGCCTTGTGACGGCCAGCAATGGGAAGGCCAAACGTCTTCTAGCCTTTTCAAGTGTCGGCATGAACCCTTCTATCTGAAATACAATCTCCGTTCGTTCCACGTGGACCTTTCTTTGTGTTGACTAATGAGAAGATAAGCACCGTATTGGGCTTAATTAAAATACATTTGCCTGATTGTGGTAATTTATCTAATGATCAGAGCTACAATGTGATTTAAATCATTAATGTGATTTAAGGACACGGTCCTCCTATGCAGCAATTATGAATCCAATTTCAATTGATCTCCCCTGGACAGCGTGGAGCTCTTTCTTATTGACTCCCGGAATATTTTGAAGCAGCGTGTTCAATCAAAAGCTTATTAGTCCACTATTAGATCAGCTGAAGGTAATGGTGATTGATCCGCCTTCTAGTGTCCTTCGCTGTATCTCGGTCTTTTGGCGCCCAGTGAGACCAGGAGATGACCTGATGGCTGTGGGCTGCGATGGAGACCAGCAGACGTAGCCAGGATGGGGGTTTATTCAGGTAAATTGGCCGGCTGGGCTCTCGTTACCACGGTGACCAGTCCCGATTCAGGGGGCTTCAGTCCCGTAATCGATCAAGTTGTCTTAAAGGTTGGGAGAAGTGTCATCCCTGGAATGCCCCTCATGTGTTTTGTGGTTGATGTTGAGCCTGCTTTGGTTTCTCGATCATCCTTCTTCGTATTCTTTTCTTCTTCTAGTCTCTTCTTTGGCTTAAACATTTGCCCTAGTCTTTTTTTATTTCATTACATTATTGAAACCCATCCCTCATCTCCAGCTTTAGCGGCTTTATTTTTAATATATATGATTCTAAACTCTCTCTCCTCCATCTGTGGTGTGTTTAGGTTCCAAAACTTTTCAACACAGAACAACAGGGATTATTCCAGTTAGTTTCTTCACAGAGAAAATGTGCTGTACACCCCATAAAACTGCTAAATCCTCAAGCCATTGAACAATATTTATCTTTCATTAGGTCACTGCGTACTCACATTATGTCATAATGAGAATAGTCTTGGTTGTACCTGTACATTTAAGCTTTGACTATAATTTATCAGCTGGGGGTGTCGGGATTTTGAATTACTGATTCTGTTTGGTGTATTTAACAGCGTGTTAGTCTGAGTGGTGATTGGATGTACTACAATACAGGCCTTTATGAGCGGCGCAGCAGGAAATTAGGTTCATTCTATAATAACATTCCGCAGGATTCCCACTGGTAATGATTGTGTAACCTTCAGGTACAGCCGCTCAAGTTTAGTTATGGCTGCGGGAGCCTGGAAAAAGTGGTTCCATGTCAGTAGACGTTCAAGTTAAATTCAAAACCGTTGAGATCCCGTTGAGAACGCCTCGCATTCATGCTAATGAAAGTGAGAGGTTTGCTCTTCTGCATAAGCTGCATTGACAGAAGCGTACAACAGCACGTCTGACGAACAGCAGAAGGAACGCACTCGACTCCGGAAAGTCTCCGTTATCCAGACTTTACTTTGGCGCGGGGGTTGTGCAATATCAGGAGGGGTGGGATGTGCAAATGAGATAGAAGCCAAGTCTTTATATCCCTTGATGCATACTTTTCATCTCTCACCTCTGCTGCTTTTGCATTTCCATCACCTCTCCCCGGGATTGTATCCAATCACTCCGGTCTGAAATTATTATTCAAATTCCTTTTGCCTGCGTGTGTTCAGCTGGAGCCCTAAATGAGATGAGCTGGGGCGGGCGGAGGTAGTGGCGAGGTCCTCGCCACGTCTGCCACGTGGAAGGCATGCGTCAGATCAATCAGTGGCGAGGGGGCTGAGAAGTAGGACAGAGGTTGATGAGAAAAACGGGGGTCACCTGTGGGCCAGCCCTCGCTCTCAGGGTTTATTGTCATATATTTTTGGTTATCCTGAAAATAATAGAATGGGAACGAGCGATAGCAGAGGGCTAAAATTGTGCCGTATCGGGAAATGGAGCAATGGGCAGATATCGAGGATGGAGAGATGGGGGGATTTTTTTTCTGTAATAGCAGGATTTCACCAGTATTAGGGGAGGGAATAGGGAATAAGGTGTCTCCTTCACGGAGGAATTGAAGTGTGAGCGTGGGAGAGGCAGGGAAACGACTCCAGATTGAAAACTAACAGTCAGCAGATGTTGATCTTCATATCTGACTTAAGTGAAAATGCACTGCGCTCAGACAGCAGCAGCTTCTTGTACTGTTGCAACATGGAGTGGATAATAAAACAAATATGAGGATCCATCACGTCTCAGGAACTCATCATCTCCGCCTTCTGTGTGCACGCCGGCTCACGATATAACCATTGTGGTGAAGAAGGAATATTTGCTCGATTATAAAGAAATGAAAACCGATATTAAGGAATTATGACAAGGGCACAGGCCGACCTGCAGTAAGCCTGGGAGTCACAATGCAAATACAGCCACGTGCACTTTAAACACGTGCATCCTTTCTTGCCGTGTTTCTCAGTTCTTTTGCAGATGAGGTGGAGAAGATGGAATTCCAAAAATTCAGAAAAAACACCAAAAACCCCAGAGGAACGCAGAGAAACGCGCGCCATAAACAGAACGTGGCAGAGGCGCCAGGAGGAGACGGGAGGCCAAATAATCACAGCTGACCGAGCCGCAGAAGAGAACACAAGAATTCTAAAACCGCAGCAAAATAAGAACAACTGAACAGGAATAAATCTGGTTCCCGAGAAGGGAGAGAACGAAGGGAAGACAGGGCAAACTCCAAAAATAGAACATGAATCGGACAGGCAGTGCTGATAGTACAGGGGGCTGCCACGGATGAATCTTTCAGACATACTGATTGTACGCGTGGAAACATTTAGGAGTCGTTTGGACATGTTGGCCTCTCAAGCAGTTGGTTCATTCTCCCACTGTATGATTAATAATATTAAGAAGAAAATGTACAAGGATTCGACTCTGTATTTATTTGTTCATTCAATCCTTCTGTGGTGGAATGACATCATTTAGATTGGTTCCTTGATCAGGTTCTAGGTTCCACGTGTCCTTTAGCCAATAAAAATAGTCGATCCTCCATAAAGAACGGAGCTGCAGCATTTGGACCTGGAGTGGCGGCTTCAGCAAACCTGAGGGCCCTGGTCCCAAACAGGAGGGTGTTCCTGTGATGAGGACTGGGAGAGAGCAGGGAACCTTGGAGAGATCCCTTAAAGCGGCCTTTATGGGCCGGGATCCCAGATGCAACATTTCCACCATGTTTTGCTTCTATGGAGTGTTTTGCTTTCTCTTTGTATCCGTGATATTTCCCTCTTCACCTAAATACAGACGGAATCACCATAAAGCAAACGCGGAGACTTCTGATTCTTCTCATTGACAGTGCAAATGAGTTTCCGTCTGCCTCTCTGGAGGGAGTGTTGCGCTCCATGTGTAAACATCTGAAGGCTGTTTATTTGTGGGCTCCAACCCTCATCTCCGGAGGATCGTGCAAATCCCCCATGATGCTTAGTTTGTGTCGGTGGGGTGGGGGCGCTCTAAAGGCTTTGTGCTCTCAGAGTTGAACTTCTAGTTTCTGCTCTGGGAACGCCCGATGAGGCTGGCAGTTTGTTTACATTTCAAGAAGGCAGAGTCGTACAGAGGAGCGAACGCGCGCACTGGTGCGAAAGGAGCTAACGGCGGGCTTGTTTATTCACCCTCTGAAATTTCTTCCACTGGAGAAAGTGCTGCACGATCAACTGAAGGCAGCTGAAGATTTTTTTATTTATTTTTTTCTTGCTGAGGTTTAAAGAGATTCAGAGATGTAAAATCAGTTGGATTTGAATTAACACGAATCTCCGGTTCCTTTGAGGTTGCCGTGCATGAACTAATATTCTACAGCAGTAAACTTCACAGTCTGAGTTTCTCATAGTTAGAAATGTTGCTGTGTGTGTGTGTGTGTGTGTGTGTGTGTGTGTGTGTGTGTGTGTGTGTGTGTTTTCCCAACTCTGCAAATGCTGCCGTCAATGCAGTTTCCACACGATCGATTAGTGAACATAACTCGAATCAACAAAGTCCTGTGAAGAAAACTAGCTCCTGTGTATCGGTGGAACAGGAAATAACTGGAGCTGAAGACCTCTCGGGGTCCTGGTTCCTCTAGAGGAACTAAAGAGGAGAGGACCAAACAAAATGGAGGAAACAGTGGTGCTTTATGCCGCATCACAGCTCATTTGTTTATTCCTCCCTGTCATGGAAGACGCGTGCGGGCGCTGGTATACTGGGAAAAGGACTTCAATCTGGCATTTTAGAGGAACAGCTCAGCTGGAGCTGCTGTAATGAGGCGTTTTGCATCATGCTGATGAAAGGGAAGTAAAAAAGTATCACTGAAAGACACAAATGTGTTTTATCACCATTAAGATTGGAAAATAAATCGCATTTACCGATAATGTCAGATCCAGTAATCAGTCAGGCCAATAATCTCTTTCCTTCAGACGGTGACCACCAACCTCTCGTGGTTCCTTCTCCGCCCTCACTCAGCTCTCTTCCCACACCCTGCTACGGCTTTACTCTGTATCCCATTTCAGCAGTTCCTTTGCTCTCGTCTGGTCTGATCCCCAATCCTCTATCCCCTGTCGCTCTCTCTTTAGCCCAGGCCAATCCTCTCTGGTGATCTTGTGCACACAGGATTAGCCATTAGCTTGTGGTTTTTCCCTCTTCCTCCCTCACTCCCCAGAGCAAAACCTGCCACCGTCTTGAGCCGCCCGGCTGTCCACGTCTTCTCTCCAGCATTCCAACATGTGCGATTTGCCCCTGTGGGCTCAGCGCTGAGATTAGACGTGGCTCTGTGAGGCTCCCACGCTGACAGAGATGGGGCAGATTTGCTGGGGGCAAGAAGATGACATTTCTAAAGATTTTCCGAGCAGGTGATTGGGACAACGAGGGCGTCAGGGAGCAGTAATCACTAAAATTTGAAGTTGCCCAAGGACATAGGAGTTATACTGGAATACGCACCTCATTTTTAATAAAACTGTGCTTTCTGATGTGAAGTAAAGCTGGGTGAGAGTCACATATTCAAAAAGTTCTTCGTAGGCGGGGTATTAGATGTAGTATTGGAAGAGAGTCAACAGTTATTTATTATCACTAAGTTCAGAAATTTGCCCTTTTTTAGACAACATCCCCCTCTGAAATTTGTTCGAGGACTCGTTTTTGACTGCACTGCTGAACGTTTACATTTTCACGTCTACAGAACGTTCCAAACAATGTTCAAACGCTTAATTAGTGCTTCATTTTTGAAAGAAGTGGAATATTCCATCACTTCACTGTTGCTGGAGACACAACTTCTGGGGTTTTTGCAGGACCGCTTGGTTAGAAACTGTCGTGATAAACTGTGATGAATTCACATCATTAAAGTGTATAAATATGGCACGTCTGCAAACAACAGAAATCAATTGTAATAAACGTTCATCTTGCGAGAGTAAACAGTCTCCAGTGTTGTCAGCGCGAATGCTTACTTTGACTCCCATGTGGAATGATTGCAGCCAGGAAGCTCATTTTTGGGCAATTATACTGAAACTGATTACCTCTCCGCCTGTGTTGATGCTCATTGCAGAGGACAGAATTGAAATGTCTGTAATGTTTCAGGCCGCGCAGCCCCGGACTCCGTACGTGTCAGGTGATTAACTCGATTTGTGCTTTCACGGCAGCATAGATTTTCAGACGAGGTTTCATCATGGAAATCTGCTTTGCGTCAAACCCGAAGATACAAAAACCTGATATCTCCCCAGACGTCCCTGTTGCTTTGTCAAAGGAACTCCTTTTGCTCAGGAAGACTGAGCTTTTTCCTTTGCACAAGAAGCTGAAATATTTCTTTACAGCAGAGCCTTAGCGTTGTATTACCATAGTAACAGATGATTTAAATCATCCCTTTTTACAATTTCTGAGTAAAACTGCAGCTCTGCTGCCTAATACTCTAGAAGCCTTCTCCCCTGCAGCCTGAAAGTAAGTGTTTTGCATAAGGTTTCCTGGAGTATTCTGAAAAACAAATACTTTATGTAATGGAAGTCGTTCTGAATGGCTCTGAGCAATAAGGAGCGTAATGAAAACGGAGCTCTCGAAATCACAGCCTGGCTCAGGGAGCCTGACGTGAGCGTCGAAGCTTTTTAGCAGCAACTTTCTGCAGCGTCTGTTATTTCCAGCTGCTTCTGATATCAGCCTGATGTAAAATCCTAATACGTCGTCCCACGTGGGCGAAATGTGAGCTACGAGATTAGGCTCAAGTCCGATCCGGCGCAATGCAGAGCCGGCAACAAAGGCATTTTGGGGACGGAGGAGCCTGCTTTAATTTTTTAACGAGCAGATGTTGGGACCTTTTTATTTTATTTTTTCGTCTCTGACGACAGGCTTCGAAATGCCCGCAATCACTAAAGTGCTCTTAAAGTCTTTCATTAAACAGTAATCTGCTGCAGGGACTCTGGCACACGCAAAGTGATATTTACATATTTCAGCCGCATCACCAGATCCAACTGATACAGAAACCATAAATTGCTTTAAGGATTTTGTAGGCCTGCTGTGCACAGACATACTGCAGCGTTTACATGGAAATGTACGCAAGACTGATGTTGATTCAGCAGTCAAGACAAGTAAAAACCCCTTTAGCATCCGAAATATAACAAGTCAGCTGAGGCTCATCGGCTTCCATCTGTTCCAGGCTACATTTCTTTAAAACGTACATTATAATGGTGACAGTAATCCATGTTTAAGGTGGCGTTTGTGGTCGGATTTGATAGTAATGAAAAGAATTAGATGAAGAAAGATAGTCAGGATGCATCTCAGCCACGTCCTCGACGTGATAGGATATTCTTTAATGGACAGTTTTTGAGAAACAGCCGCACTGTTTCTGTATTTTCTCCAGTCTGGGATTTGGAGCATAAATACATCAAGGTTAGAGAAGTCTGGCGGCTTCTGGGAACTAAGATGAATTAATTCAGTGTCCAATAAAGTTGACTTGTTAAACGGAAAGAACAATTTAGAGTTACTGTGCAGGGTGACAACAATGAGACGTCTAAAATAATGATGAAAAGATGTGAGCTCAGATCACAACTGTGCAGACTTTAATGCAATAGAACCCATTATACAAGGTTTTTTTTAATGTTGACTTATAAACCATGTGATAAAGCACAAACAACGTCCCAAATGAAACGCTCCCCTCTTGTTGCTATGGCATCAAAACAGCCAGCATCATTTCAAATTCTTTGAAAATCTAATCAAAACTAACTTTCTGCTCCCACCCTTTTTTATCAAGTGGAGGCAGGCCACAACTTTCAAAGTTTATTAAACATCTCAAATGCACTTTTCCAAAGCTCCGTCTAGCTGCAGATAGGTGACAGGATTGAAAGAAAGTCAGTGAACCTTTCAGGCGCGAATGAATGTACGGTCTAATCCTCTCAAACCCCGGGAAGATGAACTTTTAAAGCCATAATTCTCCTTTTAATCCATTCAGAAAAGGTTCCGACCCGGCTGTGGACCTTGGCCACGGATTTGCTAAGAGCTGCAAAGTCTCTGCCCCGGCTACCTTGTTTGTGACGCACAGAGAAAACAAAAGCTGAATAAAACAATGAAATTTCCCAGAGTCGGGACCAAAATATTGACTTAAATCCAGCAAGAAAAACTTTATTTTTATGTGCTTTAATAAGAAACCCTGATCCATCCAACAGATTGCTGCGATTTAGGGTCTCCGTCCACACCAAAAGAGCAAATTTCAGACAAAATCAATCAAATATACATTTGAAAAATGAAAATACACCTCAGTCCTCTCAGGAAACCCATCATCTTTAATTTGGATGGATCAAAAAGGGTTTGGTTTTTGGGGTAACGCACTCGGCGTCGGTCGGCTCAATTATCTCTAAATGATACTGAGACATCCCCTTTAAGTTGGCTTCAGTTGCAAAAAGGCAGGAGGTGTGATGGGCGGAGAGTATTTGGTTTCCATGACAATGCCTACAGAGCATCATGATAGCGTCGTTATTCATATCACAGCTATTATTTCAGCGTGCTTGATTCATTTTGTCATTTGCTTCGCTGAAACAACCGCCCTCGGCTCCCTTTTTGAGAAGCTTGGCTTCTTCTCACCGGCTTAAAGGCTGACAAATGACTTTGTGAAAGCAATACAGTCTCCTCCAGGATGGAAAAAAAATGAAATAAAGAGTAGAAATTGAATCCTGGCCTCTGTAGGTCAGCCCATCTGTCATCTATTCAATATTGATGTCCATTATGTTTATGGATTATTTGGCTGGCTTCTGTTCTTCGACCCAGCTCAGCCTGTCGAATCAGTCAGCGGAGGCCGCAGCCGGTTGATAATGTCATTCTGATTGATGGGTTTAATAGTTTAATTGTCAGCTCGGACCTCTCTTAATGGAGCTCGCCTCACGAGTGAAGGTCCAGAAGATTTTAAAGTGCGCCCGTTGCTCGATGCAGATGCGCTGTCACTTTATAGATTATCATCATCCCCTTCCCATTATCAGCTATTTGGCTCATGTTTACTTCCCGTATCACCTTTCACGGATCACGTGTCCGTCGGCAGGAAGGCAACAGCTCGCTGGAAGATTTATCGGAGCTGCCCCTGGCCATAATTTGGTTTTGCTGCAGCCTGTGAGTCCTTAAACACGCTCAAAAACAGCCACTTAGACTTACAAACACTCTCCGCACGCTCTAACATCTGGTCGTTGTTTTCATTTGGAAAGGCTGCAATCAGCGTTTGTTCAGGGTCGAGTGACTTTTTCCAGTAGTTGTAAACAACAGAGAGGGAAGGGTCACATCAGCTAATGTCAAGATCTTTCAGCTTGTTTTCCATTGTTCATCAGTCAGAATTTAGCTCAGGAAAAAGACTCAAAGTTCAGAAAAAAAAGAATAAAACGAAATGCTGTTTCCATTATCTGGACCATTGGCAAGACTGGTAATATTTCTTTTCATAATATCTTTTTGGAGAATGGATAGCATCACCTCTACAGGATGGAAGGTAAAGCTATTTTAGCGGTGTAGCATCATCTCCAGTCCGTCCTTGTCTTTTGATTAAAGTCAGCCAACCATTGCCTTCCACCACAGACCGGTTCTGAATGTGGCGCTGCTGGATATCCTTTGGTCCGGGTCGAGAACCCGCTGAAAAGGAAAGGCTTTGTTTAAACACACCACAGCAAAAATGATTCAAACACTGGCAAAAAAAAAAAAGAGGCAGTCAAATATCTGAAGAGAACGTGACAGTCGTAATGATAGCTGGCATCCCAGAATACAGGGACAGCGACACATGGCCGTGACAAATCCCTGATATCTGATGCACCGGGGATGAGACCAAACAATCCAGACAATGATGACTGAAAACTGTGGTTTTAAACGTTCGTTCTGAGCCTAATCTGATCCTCTTCAAAGGGGATTCGCCAACAATAGTAAGTCATTCGCATTCTGCCTGAGTGTGTTTCAGCAAACACACACTCCCATTCCCCTCTCCTCCGCGTTGCGAGCGTTTGCGACCAAGGTCATGGTGGTCCTGCTCTGTTTCCAGGGTGTGTGGGCTTCATCCATCATCAGCGCGACGGCGGCAGATCTCCGACTGTGCTGTGTTTGCTCGGGTGTTGGTCGTCGCGTTTGTGTGTTTCTGCACCGACTCCGACAAAGCCGCTCTTCCCAGACGCCTGCTCAGCGTCTCCCTCCTGTCTCTCCCGCACGCACCGCATCGTGATGCACTCATTAATTAATCCCCATACAAGTACCTTAGCCTTTATTTCTATTTGATGGATCTGCAGTCGGTGATGCCTGAACCGTCCCATCTATCCGTTGAAGGTTCCTCCAACAGAAGGAGTTCAGGTCTCCTCCCTGAGAGGGGAGCTGATCTGTGTGTTGTTCATCTTAGCACCAGGCAGGTGCAGCACTATGGAGCAGTGGATAGCACAGGTGCCTCACAGCAAGGTGGTTCTGATCTGGCTCGGCTCTCGGCTCCACCTTCTCAGGTGTTCGGCAGCAGGTAGATGCTGGTGCCGCTTTCATTGTCTCTGATCCAATAGCAGAGGTGTGGTTACAGCGTGGTGTTTGAGGAGTAAGACGGTGCTATTCCGTGATCTCCACCCTCTACGCCAGGGGTGGGCAAGTCTGGTCCTCGAAGGCCAGATCCGCACCGGGGTTTCTATCCTACAGGTAGACAACACCTGGGGTTCCGTCTCACTTGGCGAAAGCGGTTTCTCCCTGGTAGGATGCAAAACCTGGCTGGAATCCAGCCTTCGTGGATTGGACTTGCTCATCAGTGGAGGGCAAATCCATTCCTCAAGGGTTGGATTCAAGCCGGGATTTGCATCCTACCAGGCAGGAACCGCTTTCACCAAGGTAAGTGGAACCCCAGGTGAAAGTGTTGTCTACCTGTAGGATAGAAACTCTGGCTTGAATCTGGCCCTCGAGGACTGGATTTGCCCACCCCGAGACAGACCACGCAGCTCCTAGTCGCATCGTTTGCGCGAACGTCGTCACGTGCAGACTCAGTATGGTTAAACATAGGTTTAGTATTTTTACACACGCATTGATTCCTGAATGCTGTGATGAATCATCTCTATGTCTGAATCTTGACTCTTGCCCCAAACTCTCCAAATACCGATGATGTGTTTGTAGCCAGTCTGACCTTCTCACCTGAAGCGTCAGTGAAACCAAAAGAAGGAGGGGGAAAAACAGAAGGATTTGGGAGAAATGAAGGTGAGGCAGAGATGAAATTGGGGGCAGTCGAGCAGTCTGGTCGACACGCCGATCGATACTCGGTGATCTGGATGGTGTTTGGGTGCTTTTGGGGTGGGGTGGGGGTGCTAGAGGGCTAATCATTTCAGTCATTACCCAGTCGTGTCTGCTGATTCTGGGGGATTAGCAGACACAGAAGCAGGGGAGATGTTGTGTTAGCGCTACAGGACACTCGATAGGGGATTTGAGGAGCAGCAAACACTCGCCTCTCCCCAGTGGAAACTGTTTGTGTGTGTGTGTGTGTGTTAGCTGAACAGTGATGGGAAGAAAAAGTAGACAAGTTTGGAATTAGCGTCATGCATGTATGCACAAACCTCTAAGTGCCTGGGCGTTTATGCGCCTCCCTTCCTACCCCCCTCTTTATGCGGCTGGTCATGTGACAGCGCTACGGAGCAGCTGGAGGGAAACTCCAGCAAAAGTATCTGTCACAATGTTGAAATAAGGTAATTTACAACCATGTCAAGCACTCACCAGTGGCACAAGTGGCTGATGCGATTCCACTCCCAACACTGCCAAATATAGGAGGCTGAAACATAAGGAAGCCAAGACTGCATAATTGATCTGTCATGAACACCTGACAGCAACAACATGCCTGAGATAAGAAACGCCATTGAGGCAAGCAAGCGTTGAGCACATTTGCGTGATGAAAAAAACAGACTTCGAGTCGAGTCGAGTCCGCTGGTCAAAGAGAAGGATGTATTTGTCCTCTGTGTCTCGTGTATTGCAGCTCTGAGGGAAATAAATTCACTAAATTAGGACAAGAAATTTGTAACACAACGCCTCGCATGCAGGAATAAAGAGCTCCACTTTTACTGGGACAGGTTGGGGCTAATAAAAACCTTCTGTCAGGTTACGGGGCGTAATGATGTGTAGCATGTGCAGTTTTGGGAGTTTGCGCCGTGCAGGAGACTAAAGTGATGAAGTCAGGTTACTTCTTGACCTTGGTGTACGTGTCCACAATATGCAGATGTAAATTTAAACTAGACTTGATTAGCCAGTAGCTGTTGTCTGCTGGATGGACGCAAACTCGCTAGCCTCGCTAGCTACAATTTGGTGGATGCTAATGCTACCGGACAGAAGATAAGTGGACGTGTGGGAAGACAGAGATCAAGAGGGGGTGGAAGAGTACCCAAAATAGAAAAATGAATTTGTGACAGGCGCTGCTGGTATCGCAGGTGACTGCCATTGGAGAAATACTGAATCTGGCTGTGCCTTTAATACACTGTTAAATTCAGCAGCAGTACTTTTGCAGAAAGGCCGTTTGCTGAGCGGAGGAGGTATTAAAGCTGCTCTGGTGGGCGACAAGCCAGCGCAGTTTCACACCTTGTTGCCATGTCAGGGTAAATGACCTGATGCTGAGCTGAGCCAGAGCTATGGGTGCAGAACGTATATCACACCAGCCGACAGCCAATGCTGAGCATTCAGAGCCGCCCTCTGCCGCCTCCACGGACTCAACCCCGACAGCGTGACATCCTTAGCAAATGGACCTTTTTTTTTCTCCCCCTGTTGTGAGCTGCATTGTGAATCACAGACACGGGAGACAGTGGGGTTAATCTCACCTAGCAACCAGAAAAATCCCGGCTGAAAGTCGCGAAGGAGGCGAGTGAAACGCTGACTGGATTCAACGGCAGGAGACGACGCAGCGAAGTTAACTGACTTTGACCTTAAAAGAGTCAAATCCAACTTGCGCTTTGCAGTGGAAAATTAGGTTAAAGCTCTCCACCGGAGTGCTTTCCAAGTCACCCACGGTGTCACCGGGGATCAGGAGAAATAACAAGAGATTCTGAGGGGAAAATGAAAGGCAAGGCTCCGGAGCAGCTCGTGCTAGCAGCAGTGTAGGTGCCCGTGCATATGTGTGTTGGGGAGATTAAAGATATGACAGCAGGGAAATGATGCCAAGTTCCACCTCTTCGTCTTCCTTTCCAACGTTGTCCTCCAGGGTGCTGGGAATTTTAAAAATAGAGCATTTTTAATGGAGAAATGGGCCGAGGGGGAAGCAAAGAATAGCGAATCTCGCTGAGACAGGATTCCTCTGTGGTAGTAGAATGCAATTTGAGATTGACCAGATTGCTTTTTTTTTTTTCCCCCGGTTATTTCGTCTCCCCTCAGCTGCTCACGAAGTGTGATATGCACCCACGGGGTCCCTAAGCCGCCATAAGGCTGACTCCGGTACCGCCAAGTACCTCCAAAACCCAGTGCAAGAAAACCAGCAGCACGGAATAAAAGACGGAATCCATAGAGATCAATGTGGATACTGGGAATGATGGGTGAAATCAGGCACGCAATAGGAGAGGCCTCGGGATACGGGAAGGCTGGAGGAGACGACTTCAGTGGGCTTTTCAGATTCACATGCAAGATTGCAAACCTCTGTTCAAGACTGCATTGTGGAGGAAAGGTGTATTTTTTAGCTCCGCTGCCTCTGGGATTCACCTGCGATACCACATGGTACCGATGTGTTTCGGCGTTCCAGGCCTCCTTTCTCACCGTCTCTTTCTGTCCTTCGCAGGAGGAGAAGGCTCAGCTGAAACCGGCCAGAAGGAAACGTCCACCTGTGATATTTGTCAGTTCGGGGCGGAGTGCGATGTGGACGCGGAGGATGTTTGGTGAGTGAACTCTTCACCTTTCTTTCCTCCGGTGGAGATGGATCCTTCATGTTTAAGGTGACTGATCTTTAATACGGCTGAGGAGGAAAAATGCTACGGATTTTGGATGTTTACCTTCATTTTCGAAATCGCCGGGTTTTGCGGCGTTTGCATGCAGAATCAGCAACAATGCGAACATTAAACTTGAGCTAACCTTCATTTCCTCACTAACTTTATCCTGCTTGTTTTACTTTCCTATTTCTGGTGTCTTGTTTAAGGGCCATTGCATGAAACGTGCAATATTTAGCAGTCACAACACAACTTTCCTCAGAGAGTCTCATCGGGAAATATTTCGTTATTTCTTTCTTTATTACTGAAAGAATCAATAGCGACTCGACCTCGCAGCTTCAGCCATTCAGTCAGATATCTGGCACTATATATTCCCCCTATATGTGATTTTTGTTGCGCGTTTGAACACAATCTCGGTCGAACTCCTTCTTCACGAGGCGCCGTCTCCCTGCCGACCACCTACAGAGGTTTAGTGCACGGCTGACCACTTCATTTAACCTCATTTACCGGAACGGGGCGCAGAGAGAAAAGAGTGTTTCACTTATTCTGGAAATCCAATTACCATCGTTACAGGACGCCAAAAATGACTCACACAAGGAAAACAAGTTCAGTGAAGCAATAACAGTGGTCATACACGTCGCCGTTTCTCCCCGATGAGACGGATGCTGGTGATGTGCCTTCACCTCCTCTCATACATCAGCAAGGACACAGCACTAAAACCTCCTCAGGGTCAGAGATAGTAAACATTTGAGCCCAATTAGACTCAACTGGCAGAACCAGGAAGTCACATCAGTGTTTGCTTTCTGCAGCACAAGCGAGGCTTAAATGAACCAGCATCCCTGAATTTGGAGTGGAACACGCATCAGATGGTATCAGCCAGAGGAAAGCAGTGCTTACGACATGAAATTAGAAGGGCCCCGAGAGGGCGACTCTATCAAACGGCTGATGTAATGGCGAGATAATGTACCCCCGCGTGCAGTAACTGTGATGCAAAGGAGCCGTTTCACGGTGCATTCTGAGGCTGGTTGCAAATACCAAACAGCTCCACTCCTCCTGATGGTGCCCACTTTCACAAATGTGCTGTTATATTCTGCTAAAACATAAAAATGGCTTTATTGGCAATTTCTGAATCCCCAGGTCAGAACAGCAGAGCGTATCGTCGATGAGGGCGCGCGCCGGACTGAAAACAGCTGAAAACGGAGCTTTGAGCATGCACAGCATCACTGGAACAAGGGCATTTGCACAGTGTACTGCTTCCTATTGGACATTTACCTCCACAACACAAAACAGGAGCCAGCCTGAGTCAATATTGTGCCTTGTTGAAAAAGCAGTTTGCTACAAGCAGACAATGGATATTTAACCGTACGGTCGCGCCCGAACGGAAGACACAAGTACTCGTTAATCTCCGCGGAGCCTCCAGGTGTTTTGATAAGAACATTCCTGGCGAATAATCAGACAGGTAATTGCAGCCTAACAGCAGGTAATTTTCATCAAACAGCAGTCAACCTTTGTATCGGAGTCAGCTCATTTTCATTAACACGGAGGGTTATTCCAATCAGACAGCAGCTGATTTTAATCATACAAAGTGTCAGTTAATCAAACATTGATTGGAAAAGGGAACCCTGTAATCATGACCAGGTGACAGGAACGGGTGGTGTTTGCGGGGAAGCGTTATTCTTATTTTCATATAAACAATACCGAAGGATAAATATGTTACACTTCTGAGCCACTACAAATATCAAGGTGCTGATTTGTGGTTTCACCCATATCTGATTCTGTTTTACCTGCAAGCTGAAACAACCCCGTGAACCAGCTTCTATCGAGGCTGCACTATCAGCATACATTAAAGATTTTATGGAGCGTCATGCAGATACAGACTTATTCTGATTTAAGGGTCTTTGGTGCGCGCTGTTTGTCGCTAATGCGCTAAACCGACTGAGGGTGAGTTTCGGAGATGTGGTTGCTTTTTAAGCCGCCGCGTTTAATGCCACATCCACAACCGTTTGTCAAGCTTATCTGACAAAGACGGCTAGCAAATGTGCAAAGTGTTGATTTTTTGCGTCTGAATTCTCCAACAGCTGCCGCTTCGAGGCTAAGCTGTTGGAAGGAAATGGGACTATGTACAAAAGTTCGTGACAGCTCTTGTCAGTCTTGTCAGTCCACTCCAAAAAAAATCAAGAACCATGATAGGGCACTTTAATTGGTTTTACCAGATCTACACTCCATCTGACCCTGGTGAGAAAAAGATTCCTGCGCCAACGCTCTTGCCTGTTATCTCTATTCTGAAGGCAGGAAGGAGGCAAAAGAGACCAATTTACCGCTCCAAGGTCAATAAATCCGTCACAAAAATCCATCTAGATCCATTTGTGGTGGAAAAAGTGTAATTACCCACGAATGCTTTCAAACCCATCAATAGCACCCTTTGGTGTCGTGGGAATTAGCGTTAGGAAGCAGACAGCACCAGCTCAAACACTTCAGCTGCTTTCTCATCCAAATTACCAGGTTCCTGAGCAAGTTTACTTCCTCCGCCCTGACCTACAGATTCTAAAGCCTGAAGATCTACAATCAAACCAATGAAAAGGAAAAGGTGGTGCATTACAACCACAATTTAGCCTGTTGTCAAAAGAAAACAAGGCAAAGCAGCCAGACGTGTGTAGCTACTGTTGACAGCAGTAAATAATCTGTGATGTATTTTTTCTGCCTTTGTTTGTGTCCTCATAGTTGTTTGGCGTGAGCGTATTTGCTTTAATCATTTGGACACAAACACGTACAGTTCTTTGTCCCATTTCTCCCCCATTTCTGTTTTAGTTTAGCTTTTTAGTTGTTTCTCCACGCTCGCACTCCATCAGCCGCTCTCTCAATCTCTCCGTGTCACTTTTCGGAAAAAGGATTACTGCGAAACGCGAGGCGAGGGATTATGAAAATCAATGCCGCGAATTGCCGCAGTGATTTCACCTTTAAGAAGGCGACGCGATGCATCGGCTGTTGATGGCGGAGACAAAGTTTGCATGCGTGTGAAGCGGGAGCAAGTCGTCTCGGGGTAACTTTAGATTGAAGGGCAATAATCAAAGAGAACTAATCAATACAACATATCCTGCAAAGCCAGTAACCCAACACGTCTCCTGCACAGTGCACACACACACACACACACACACACACACAGCTAACGTGCACACAGCACGCGCACAGCTAACTTTCACTGCATCCTTTACACATCAGTCAGCAGAGTGTGAGAAGCAATTTTTTGATGTACATTTGCCTGCAGTTCATCAGACATTGATTATGGTCTCATTCACGTGCGCTCAACGCTTGGTAGATGCTGCGTGTGCACGCGCGCAGCAGCATTGGGTTGTGTCGATGCCGTGTTGTGCTGTAGTGCCGATTGTGGAGAAAGTGAGAGGCCTCATTAAAAATGCATGGAGTGGAGGCTTAAGCCAGCGACCATGCAGCAGCTGCCTCTCGGGGGTGGCCGGGGATCTCCTCGACGGGCAGCGGTTACTGGCAGCGCGCTGCGTGCACATTTCTAACGGCGCTGCCTTATATCCGCGCTTCCGATTTTTGTCTGGAGCGGAAACTTAAGATTTCCCTTTGATCTGGAGCTCGTCACTTTTGCCCGCTTTCACGTTCAGACTGCTCCCATTTAGATAGTTTGTTAGATAAGGTGCTGGTAACGCTGTGATTGTAAGCTTAATCTTGGCTCGAGGGCGGCCGCTGCAGTGGTAGATCCTCTGTTTCAAAAAGATTATATTATAGATGGCTTTTATTTTCCCTCTTTGTAAATTATGTTTGGACTGAAAATGATCGTGAGATGTCTTTGTCGCATAGAGGAAAGTGAAAACTTCACCATTATCTACTTTGGGTCAGTGATTGGCTCTTCAATGATAACAAAAACAGCGTAAAATGCTTCCAAGACCTTTGACAGGGAAGAGTAGCAACACGACATGAAGTGTTTTCAATCTGCTCTTGTTTGCGTTTATGCTGGAGCCCAACCAGGGCGGCAGAAGCGGTTGATGTAACACCCACATCAACATTACGTTAAACTACTCTATACCCATGACTAATGGGTATTTCTCCCCGTTCTGTCCTTCTCCCTTGCCCTACTCCCCTTTTCCTCCTACATAACATGGCCCACAAACAGCTGGAGGCTCCCACTGTATCGTGGGCTAAAACCCCCTTTCCAAAAAAAATAGCTTTTTTGAGAAAACCACAAGAGTTGTGATTTTTTTCCCCAAATAATGCAGCGCACCCAATAACACACTGTATTAGTGCCTCGCCAAGTTTTTCCCCACTTTCCGAATTGGAGTTTCTTGCCCGTAAACGCTGCGAGGTCTTGTGATTGTTGTCTTGACTGAGTTAGCGTTAGCTGCTGGGAGGGAAAACATTTCCTAGTAAGTTACTTTAGCTCATGTTTGAGTCATTTTTCTTCTTTTAACTTTGTCACGGATGACAGACATAAAAGAAAGTCCTGACAGGTTTTGATGAGAGCCATCTGATGTTGATTGCTTATCAATGTTCCTGATTTCCGTCTGCTTCGCTTCCCCGACAGGACAAATAAATGGATAAAAATAACTGACAGTGTCCTCGCAGTGACAACACGGAGCAGCTGCCTCCAGTTATTTCAGGATTATTTCTGCAGATTGAGCTCAAACTCGCCTCGCGACTACAGACTTTGTGTTTGAAATTTGGGAATGTGGGTTTATGTGATGGAGAAGCTGCGTCGGCTCGCTCACAGTGTCACGCTCAGTGTCATGTGGGATTTTGGAAGTTGCCGTCACAAAGCTCTGCCGCCTCTGAGGCGTAACGAAGCCGTTCTTCGCTGCCTCCTTTCTATGCTGATCAATCATTACAACAGTAGCTGAGCACAATATCCTTGCTGCACAACATTTTAATCAACATCGACATCGCGGCGTCTATAGGATGAATCCTTTTAGCTGTGTGTGTGTGTGTGTGAGTGTGTCGACTTGTACTTGCTACACACTTAGTATCAAAGTACTTATTCTACTAGCAAAGTGAGGACATTTTGGCAAATAAGGAAATTTTTGGTGATCATCAGAGCATCAAAGGACTGTTTAAGGGTTAAGACCTGGTTACGGGTTGAGGTTCGAATTGGTAAGGTTAAGGTTAGGATTAAGGGGTGAGGTAAGGAGATGGAAAAGGCATTATGTACAGTATATGAAAGTCCTTTTAAAGATAGTAGTACAAGGATGTGTGTGTGTGTGTGTGTGTGTGTGTGTGCCCAGCTTCAGAGGCGCTGAATGCTCGTCTCTTACAGAGAACTAGGCACTATGGGAAAATGAAAAGGCCGCAAGAATAATGACAGATTTCTAATTACAGAATGTAACATTCAGCGCCGCTCAGCAGCGACTGTCTGAAGTCAGTGCGTTGAAGGCAATCTCAGTGTCATTTCTGCTGATTAGGCACGCTCTGAGGCCGCGCCGCCTGCCCGCCGAAACGCGCACATTTTCACAGGAATTCGTTTTGCAGCCGCAAATTGCCTGGTTAACTCCTGAACGCTGAAAGAAGCACCTGTTTCGCAGCAGGAGGAATGGCCACGTGCCACAGAAAGGCGCCAGAAATAACAGCGCTCCCAACGGAAACATGTTTCGTCAATTAAAGAATTAAGCCACAAAATAAAACAGAGTTTTGGTCCAATGGTGGGGGGGAGGAGGGCGGACTGAACAGCTTGTGCTGAAGGCAAATACCTTTAAAATGTGCCTTTGGGGTGTTTTATTCCTGATTTCTTGAATCTGTTGCACTTGCTTTTTTATTTTTTTCCTTTCGCCAGATTTTACAGGTCACTTAAAGTGAAATAGGTCACTTAAAGTGAAATACGCCGCGAGGCAAAGTCAAAGTGTGCGGTAAAACGGCGGGCACATATTTGAATGGTCTCCAATCCGTGGTGGTTATTGTGATATACTGTTACTGTTCTTTGACCTGTTTTGGATTCGGATGGCGGCGGGGCAGCGTGCTATCGGGGAATTGTCCCTTGGGGGTTTTAAAGGAATCCTAAAGCTTCCAGTTTAAGGTCAGAAACTCCTCCCACTGCATTAGCTCAACCAAGATTCACATCAGGATTTTTTTTCCAACAGAATATTTACCATAACTTTAAAAAAAAAAAAAAATTCTGGATGGAAAAATTGCCTCTTTGCCACATTTGATGTGTCAGAGAAGCTGTCACGAAGCTCCCTTGTGCATTTTAAAGTGAACTTTTTGACTCTAGGAGATCTTTTTTTTTCTTTTCACACGTTTACAATGTTGTCCTGTGTTATTTCCCTCTGAAATATGTAAATGTGCAGCTTTGTTATCAGCAATTCTCTGCCTATTTTTAGCCTCCTGTCATTGTAACGGTGCATCAATTGTCAATCGGGCCCTGCGTGCAGCTCGTCTCCTTTATGCAAAGTTAAATCCATTTGCTATTGTGTCAGGCTGAATGTGCAAAAACCCAGTCTGAACAGGATTATTCTGCACGGTCCAACATCCAAGGAGGGTTTTCTTTTTCCTTTTTTTTTTTTTTCTTTTTTCTTTTGGTATGTGTGTCTTATTTTTAATCCCTCAATGATTTCAGTGTCCCCCTCAAACACACATAATTGTCTCCCAGGTAAAGATGCTCTCATTGTCATTAATATTTCAGCCCTCATTTATTTTGCATCGCGACACAGCTCATAAATAAACGAGCGGGGAAGTTTGGCGCTCCTAATGCGATTTCTCGCTCGGCAGGTGCGTTTGCAACATCGACTGCTCGCACATCAGCTTCAACCCGGTGTGCGCCTCAGACGGCCGTTCCTATGACAACCCCTGCCAGGTGAAGGAGGCGTCCTGTCAGAAACAGGAGCGCATCGAGGTCAAGCACCTGGGTCACTGCCAAGGTCAGAGGCACCAACACCCACTGTCTGTCTGTGTGTGTGTGTGTGTGTGTGTGTGTGTGTGTGTGTGTGAGAGCTAAACGCTTCCTGCTGCTTCAGCGACACACTCTTTTAATTAATCGAACCCTCAACCAAAGATAGTCCCAAACCTGCGGTGGTGCCTTCATTGTTGATGCCTGTTGAGAGTTTGTGGTGAATGTTCATCCCTGTTTTTAAGAGTGTTTTTAAGCCTTTGTGGTTCGGCTGCATTGTTCATTTGAAACAGTTGCCGGGATGAAGCTGTTTTATTAATCTCTGCTTAATTACTTATATTTTCTTTTCCGATTCCTTTGGGAGATGGCTTGTTTTCAAAAATAAAAATAAATAAAAATACATTTTCCTCCTGTGTGTGGAGGATTTACATAAGCTGATGGAAGGGACATGCACACAAGTTCCTTCTCTGATATCAGCAGCTCGTACTGTACATTCCGCTCTGGATCCAATTGATCGAGATGTGCGAGGCAGTATGACGGCTTTTAGGGGTAATGGAGAGGAAAGCAATAAGGGCTAACCATCTCTGGAACACAAATAGAAATCTGTATTCCGTCCACACTAAGCCCACGGGGTCAGCCCAGCTTGATCGATCCCGTCTCAATCAGGGTGAAACAAATGTCAAGAAACTGAGACATGCGGACCGACAAAAAGTACTGAGGTGTAAAGAAAATCGCCTTGTTAGCAGGAAGCTAACAAGCTCATAACAATCCATAAGAACATTCTGATTTTAGGACGTCAGCCATCATTTCGAGATGATGTCGGGTATTTTCTCCCATCAGGATTTCAGACGATGAGAGGATCTTTACTTCTGCTGCTTCTCATAAGCAGGAGGCATCACTTTGATTGTTGGCTGCCTTTCACTTCTGCAGGTGACATCATCAATGGGAACAAAGGCAGAGACGGACACTTTGCACGAACCGACCTGACAGGTGAGAGCGTGTCGGCACACACCATTCAATGCTGCCCCTCATCGTTGCTCTTCCTCTCTTCCAAATCCTGCGTTTGCCGTCACACTGGCATCGCTTACGTGCACAGCCGGCCCTCGGCGTGCAAGCATTCACTATTTATGGAGCATGTGTCTGTTTTGCTGTTTGTGTGTTTTACACAGTGGTGGATAAAGATGATCCGCTCGCCCACGGACTTTACATCCCCTGCCCAGATCACTACAAAAACTACTGTGTCCATGGAGACTGCCAGTTCCCCAACAACCTGGCCCAGCCCTCCTGCAGGTACACACAAATAGGGACTTGAAGGAATTTAAGAAATAATCAGTTTTTGAACACTAAAACCAGTAATGACCTGGCAATTACTTCTCTTTTTAATTTCTGGGGTAGCGAACCCACAACTAGGGTGAACCAGTCCTACACGGTCAGCATCCAGCAGGGTTTTCTGTCCCACTGGGAAGAGAACTGGGAAACTTTAAGTTTCCCTGAAGTGTTCTTGTGAGGACGTATCCCACAATGCATTTCACTTCGGCCAGTGACAGCGGCAGCAGTAATGGTAGCGAGCACATACGTCAAAGTACAGATGTCTAAGAATGTTCTCCAGATGCTCATAAGGCCATGACAGGATTCTCTGATGGAAACTAAGTGGACTGACTAACCCGAAACAGCAACCAAGCAATTACACGCAAATGTAATTAATTGAGATCATTTCGGAAAAGGGAATTCAAATTTGCTGTCCCAAATGATGGAAATAATTTAATTTTAATGTAATGTTCTTGAAAAAACAGTTACCTTTAAACTTTCAGGCAAAAGTTAAATGTAGCACAAAATGGGGGGGTGGGGGTGTCAAGTAAACCAAAATTCCAGAACCTCAGAGACAATATAGTGTTACTTTTTTAGTACTGGGAAAGGCAGATATCCAGTTTACTGAAACCGATGACCCCACAGTGTTTGTGTTGCCTCTCAGATATCAGATTCCCCACTGTGGTTTTAATATTGAGTGGGAGGAGTAAATAGTTTTAATAGATATTGATAAAAATGGCTACGGTACATTCTGCTAATTACACTCTACTGTGCGTTGATGCTGCAATCAATTCCAAAAATAACCATCATATTGGCTGCAGTGTTTCGACAGTAAATCAGATCTGATGCTGCTCATCACACCCCACACACACACTCACACACACCACCCCACCCACGTCTCTAATTTGCCAACGCCCAAAGAAAGTCTGTAATATGAGACGGCTAATCAGTTGTGAAATTTAGCAATTTCTAGGCGAAGTGCTGCAGCCTGTTTATCGTTTTCGTCTATAATCAGACTTGTTCATGGTCTCTGATTACACTTCGCTATGCTGCGAGGGGAAAAGAGATGATCCCAGCTCTGGCTGGAGGAAAAGGCCGCGCCGCTGGCCACTGAAATGTGCCGCGCCGCTTCAGGTGAATCCCACGTGGGATATCACTCTGCTGAGCGAGGGTGTCGAAGTATTCCTCCCCTGCAGCCTTCAGTTTGCCGGCTGCCTCTCAACAAGCCGCACATCTATCCTCTAACGACAGCGCTTGGCAGTGAACGCACCGTCGTGCTGCTGTCAACTTTATTGATGAGTGACACCTCAAAGCTGGCTTTAATGCTTTTCCCTAAAGCTTCGGCGCTTGGAGTGGGGGAGTGAATAATAGATTTACATTTGCCCTGGGGACAAAAGCAAAACTTAGCCCTTCTGTCTCGGTCTCCGCTGAGCATTTGAGGGTGTTTAGTGACGGCGAGTCAACAATACTCCCGATACATTCAGCTCAAATGTCTTCTAAAAGAGAAACTCAGGAGGCCTTCACAAACATAAGTAAGTATTTCTAACCTGGCTCCCACCAGCTCACCAGGCCTCTCCGACTCACAGCATGAAGCAAATCTGAAACATCTTTACTGCCCCCTTGTGGTCAGCGGACGAATAGGCGATGTGATACGCAGGGAGGGAGCAACAAACGTGGTCGTCCTTTTGCTGCGTGCGCGTGCGTGTGCTTGACTTTTCAACCAAGGATGCGAAGGTGTTGGTTGGTAGCAGGGGGAGGAAATAGAAGAAATGGGTTCTTTTCTGAGGACAGTGATCACTTTTGTTAGTTTCTGTACATGTTCTTCAAAGTCCCTCTGTTGTTACATAAAATGAATCCCAAAATGAGCCACACTTGGCCTGAGCTTTGGATCAAGTCGGCTATCAGAGGCAACAGAATCGGCCCACAGCAGACTTTATTGCCCCAGCTGGACATTTAATGTATGAGTCTTTTTTTCTACTGCCTGAAATTGCCATCAAACAATGTATAATTTATACTTCTTAGTATGCAATTAAGATAAACAGCAGTGGAGATTTAAGATGGATGCAATAAAAAAACGACTTATGCTTAATTGGTTTGCCTGATACAGTTGCCAAGAGCTGCAGTTTTCCTTTATTACAAACAGTAATTTACTAGTTTTTCTAACAGTTGCAGTTTGACTACATCTGTCACTTTACTGGAAGGTTATTTAGGTCTTTTACATCATATTCTTTACCAGTTTCAGAACCTTTTATTATTTCATGGGCAGCTGCTTCCAAGTGTTAAAAACAAATGGGTGAATTAACAAAAATATACCTTGAACTACCTGTAAAAATTGGAGTGAGAATCATTTTCCATCAATTTAACTAATTCAGATGAGCAGAACAAAGAGGTCCTCGTGCACAGCACGGCAGCCCACAGGTGTGAAAACAACTGCAGTGTAATCTCTCAGCAAGGATGAGCTCAGATTATTCTGGGTCTGACAGCATCGCAGCGAGAGACCAACAGACACGAATTAGGTCGCTTTTGTCCCCTTTAGTCTGACAAATCTGGCCAAATGGCGTTCACACTGAAAACCACTCCATACCCTTCAATTTGGCTCCTCTGGTCAGCTCTCGAGAACACCGTGGATAAGAACCAACACCTGCCAACGCTGGCACAACACCGTGCCCGTACAGATATTTACCAGATCACTCTAAGATACAGATTTGTGGCAAAGCTTGTGCAGTCAAAGCTGTTTTATTTTGGACTTAACAGAATAATCACGTGTAACTGCTTTTGGGAGGCTCAAAATGATTTCCAGTTTCCGGCATCACGTTGAAAGGACACAAAAACTCCCCCTGGGAACATCTGGTGCAGTTTTTAGCAGCACATCTGTCATGGTTTCACGCTGGCTGAGGTGATGCTAAAAATGTGAAACGAACCATCGCAGACCAGCGATCGGTCGGAGGGGACGGCTGCAGCTGCTCATCCCTGGGCGACGCAGAAGAGACAAGATACTGTAGCGTACAGATCAAAGAAACATCAACGTCCTTTTGACAACGACAATCCTCTTTACATCCTCCGCAGTTGCTGGAAATTTTAAATGCATTATACACCTTGCGAGTCTCCTTCTCTGTTACTACTGCATTGCATTGTGGGATGCTGCTGCGATTATTGTGTTGCAACTACGCTATTGGTTGATGTTTACCTTTGAAGATATAAATCTCCCATTTGTTCCGAGTCGGTTGGGGATAGAAACTATAATTCTGTGACGTGGAAATAAAGAGGAACACATGAGCCATCACTCCACCCCCCACCCCCTCCCCCACCCCTACCTGCTGCGATTCTTATCAGCCATGTTCAACCAAACAGTCACAGCAAGCAGCCATTGTTCCTCCACAATGTCTTTGCAGTCAGGTACTGACGTTTCAATTAAGAACACAGAAATAATTAACCTGTCTCTTCCCCCCCCCCCCAAACGGTGCATTTGTGCATGGACCCAGCTGTCACTTGGGCTTCAGAGGCCCCCAGTGTGATATCAAGGAGTCCAAGGACTACAAGGTGCTCTACGTGGTGCCAGGATCCGGAAAACTGCACTATGTCCTTATTGCCTCCATCATCGGAGCTCTCCAGGTGGTCATCATATGTGTGGTGGTGCTCTGCATTACCAGGTGAGTTGTGCTTATGCACACACACACACACATACACACACGCAGATATTTGTGTGAGCGAGGATCCATTTTTGATTTTGCAGGTGTTTTGTATTCAAGGTGGAAACGCAGACACAGGCGCTGCAGCTCGTCCGCCTCTGGCTGACCGAATGCAATTTACGACCTTTAATAAAAGATTTTATAAGAGGTTTGTTATAGACAAAACTGCCCCTCTGAGCACAGTTGCTGAAGAGGAGGAGGGACAAAGTGAGAGCGCAAGCACTTGCAAAGGGAGGCGGGGAGCGGACGCTAGGGAAGAAATGAGAATTTATTATAGCACTGACTACAGTTACAGTGCCGTTAATGCTTCCTGCTACTCAGCAATATCTATTCAAAGGAAAAGACATGCAGAAAAAGGCTTGTTAAAGTTCACAATAGTTGAGCACAATGCTCCGAACGGTTATTATAGAGGCTGAATGAATGTACAGATGGTCTGGTAACTTGCTCAGCTCACCGTCCTATCGCTGTCGGCCAGACAGCTGTATAGTCCCTGTATTGTGGGCTTTGCTTAATGTTAGCATTGTTGTTATATGGACTTTCCATTCACTTAAAGGACAAACAGGTGGGAGCCGAAAAGGTCATCTCTCTGCTTTGCATCCCAGGATCTTAGGTAGAAGCCCGACGACGGTCTAAAAAATCCAAATGGACATATCTGTGTATCTTTATAAGCTCTCAGTACCTCAAACTGACTCCCACATTTGTGTTTGTGTACAGAAAGTGCCCACGGACCAACAGGATCAACCGGCAGAAGCAGAACAATGTCCACTTCAGTTCCGAAAACACCATGCGAGCCTCCACTCGACTTATCTGAGCCCAGACACGCTGCACAGAAGCCGCGTCCAGTTTTGATGTTTACCCCGCGTCCCCATAGGCCAGGCCAGAAATTTAGCGTCCACCCACCCTCACTCCTCGCCCTCTCTCCCAGTGTGGATTTCAAAGATCACCAGGGAAGAACAGCGACGCGACAAAGACAGCAGCGGCACGTTCTAGTCGGTGGTGGTGGTGATGATGATGACGGGGATGATGCCGACGTCTGTCGCCGCCACTACCGAGGATCCCCCGGTTAAACGTTTGTCTCCTTGCACCTTGTCACTTCTGCCCAGGGTTTTTCTGAGAAACTGAACCAGGGGGGATGCTGAGAATACAGAATGTATGAGCCTGTGTGTGTGTGTGTGGGTGGCTGTGGGTGTGTACGTTAGATGTGTGAGGTGTGGTAGAGGTGGGCTAGCCTGTGTCTTTTGATTCTAGATGAGGGGTTAAAAAAATTCCAGGGGTAGTGATAAGCAGGGTCATGGGCTTTACATGGATGTATGTGTTGTCAAGTCCGGGAGCGGGGTGGGGGCTACACGTGATGCCTTGCACTTTGTGTTATAGGAGACCTTTAACAGAGAGCACAATGTTACTATAGAGCTCTCTGTTCGGTTGTGACGACCATGTCGGATTCTATATGTTGGGTTCTATTTCCAGTAGTTATTACTACATTGTCTTGATGGGGTCATTTTTCTGTAAATGTAAATAAATAATTTATATCACGAAATATAGCATTGTGTGTCAGCTTTTCTTTGTGGTGGGATTAAGCAATGCAAAAGCATGCGGGTAGACAAGACGGTAATGTTACACTCTCCAGCAATGGTGACAAGCTGCTGATACAGTTTTGCTTTCATTTTTGTTCCACACATGAACATATAACTCAAGAACCATGCTGAGACAATCACCTCAGGGCATCAACAAGATAGTAAGAACATTTATTATTATTATTGTAGATTTTGATTTAATCAAAGTCAAAAAGGTTCAAATGCCTGTAAATGGGAAACTGGCAGGATGAATGAAATTGTCTTGACATCAAATCTGTCATACAATTCAATCTTTTTAGTTCAAACTACTGTATTCTATTTCTGTTTCCTTCCATAATTAATAACCATTTATTTTGATTAGAGTGTGTTTAAACTCAAACACAATTATGTTTATTGATCCTGACTTCATAAGCTGAATTGACAGACAGACAGACAGACCGACCGACCGACCGACCCTCGGGGTGAAATTTAATATAGCTGCAGTTTGTACCGTTATTTACAGCAAGATTTTGCGTTTTACACACCACCCTCCGAAATGTAATTCGACCGCAGCCACAAGATGGTGCTGCGTTCGTGGCGAATGCGCAAAAATATAGTATAATATTTAATATAGTCATTAATTAATATAAACTTTATATAATGGCAAAATAACTCGGGGTGCTGCGTTGTCGTGGCCGAGTGGTTAAGGCGATGGACTAGAAATCCATTGGGGTCTCCCCGCGCAGGTTCGAATCCTGCCGACAACGTTCTTTAAATTTTTTGATACGAGGTCATGAGGATGTTATATTATGGAACGCCAAAAGTATCAGACCATCTTGACGACCGCTCTACAGGTTGTATTTGTGTGTCAAAATACGAAAGAGATCGATTGTTTTCAAAGCTTTTACATCCGACGGAGTTTTTACTTTAGCCCGTTATTTAGCTGGATTCCGCTAAACTAAATCGGGGCATTGTATCTGGTTATTCTAAATTACTATTACTGTCTGTCCAGGCGACACGGATTTGTCATTTTTCCAGTTTGGTGAGACCGGATGTGTGGACCTTTTATTGTGAAGGGCGGAAGTAGCTCTGTTTGCTTTCAAGTGTGCTGAGATGCTATGAATAAGAGGGAGGGAAAATAATTTAAAAATGCAGATCCCGTTCAAAAGAAGCATTTATTTATTGTAATAAAATATAGGCATCAATATTGCTTTGGTTTGCCACTTCAGTCTGCTGAGGAACCCACACTTCTAATAGGCAACAATTACAAAGAAATTCTGTTAAAACTTGAACACATTGCCATAAAAACACATAGCATGAAAACAATATTAATGAGTTAATAACCCAGTTCAAGGGCGCATCTTAATTTGAATGTGCATCATGTATTTGGGCTCCACTGTTTCGTACCGGGTTTTCCTCGCTAAGTCCGCAACAAAAGCGGCTCTGTAAAAGTCATTATGTAATTTGTTTGTAACCAGCATCCAGTTTTGAAGTCATCCTGTACCAATGAGGCTTCAGTATCTTCTGACCTTTTACATGGATTTTCCATGTTTTGGATCTGGGATGAGACAGCAGCGCTTGTTAGGGGTCCACAGCTGTGGATGGACTCATTACACAACCATGCTTAATGCATTTTTGCCATTTTTGTCCATTAAATTTTTTAAGTTTAGCGTGGCTTGTGGCTCTGCGTGCACTTGAATGGCAGTTATTTCACCCCCTTTTGTTGCAGAGACCTTCAATGCTACTCACTGTAACAAACCTTGTCAGACGTTGTGTGCCCACTGGACCCAGTCAGAGTAATCCCCCAAGTTTGATTTTAAATAACAGTGAGCTCCCCCCCAGAACTGTGAGTTTCTCCTCTGAAAGGAGGGTCAGCAATGTGGCAAATCCGTCCTTTAAATGACAACAGGATCAAGTGGAAGAAAGACATATGGCATTTGCGCAGCAACAATATGTGGAACTGATGCATCCAACCTACAGTCAGAGAGAAAAAGCTGCTTGGGAAGCTGCCAAACGTTCAAAAAAAAAAAGTTCAAGCACGTTTCCACAGTGAAGTAAAACTTGAGCCATCTGTGGGTGGACCATGTGCTGCTATTCTTGGAGCCTGTTCAATTAACAGCTCGTAAGAGGTGCTTGGAAGGTGAAAACAAACTGTATCTATTTTAAATTGCAAATAAAACTTAAAATCCAATGGTCTTGTCATGTTTTCAGGGAAGATTTAAAGTTGTACATTGAATAAATAGCAAATACAGCAAAAGTGCGTGCCTGACAGTTTGTTAGATGGTGTTGAAATGATTGTGATGAACTACATAAATCTATACAAGCAATTAGCAAAGTGTGACTGATATAAATCAACATACATAACTCAGAATAAAACAGAAATCAAACAATATAAATCAACATATCAGAACATCCAATGTGAAAACATACAAAGTATCAAGGTAGGTTTAGATGAACTGTGCAGGTTATTATCATTAATGTGCAACTTGGTCAGTAAGGGTGAAGGTATTGTATTAACAAGACTGATTGCAGTTGAATGAGCCAGAAACATCAGGATTAGAGGTCTCTGCTTGCCAGAGGTGACCTGAGAGTCACTGCTTGGGCAGGAATGACTTCCTGTAACGGTTGGCTGGTCCAGTTGAGAAGGTGCTCACCTGTCTCTCCAGGCGTTGCTAGAGAGGGTGCTCAGTGTTGTCCATGCTGGATAACAGTCTGCTCAGTGTCCTCCTCTCTGCCACCACAGTAAAAGTGGCCGGTTTGCAGCCAATGACAGAACCAGCCTTCTTAGCCAGGTTCTTTAATCTGTTTCTTCCCTATTAGACCACAGCAAAGAAGAGTGCACAGGCCACAACTGACTGGTAAAAAGAGTGTGCGCGTCATTAACGCGTTACAATGGAAACACAAATACCGTAATAAACACAGTTGCGCAGACGAGGACGGTATATAAAAGTGCAGAACATGTTGTCGTGGCCGAGTGGTTAAGGCGATGGACTAGAAATCCATTGGGGTCTCCCCGCGCAGGTTCGAATCCTGCCGACAACGTCCTATGATTTTTTTGTCATGAGGATGTTAATATTATTGAATGCCAAAAGGATCAAGCGGTAAAATATAGGCATCAATATTGCTTTGGTTTGACACTTTAATCTCCTGAGGCACCCGTACTTCTAATAGGCAACAATTACAAGGAGATTCTGTTGAAACTTGTAAACATTGCCATAAAAAAGACATAGCATGAAAACAACAATGCTCGATAATGCCCCCCCACCCTGCAGGTTCGAATCCCGCCGACAACGAAAACGACTTTTGACACCCCAGAAGAAGACACAGGTACACTGTCACGGTCTGTGAGTACACGTGTGACAGTATTCCGGTGTTTCGGTAGGGAAACACTAATACAACCTGTTGGAGTCACCAGCTCACTGCAGGCTGCTGCCAGTAAATCTCATTGTGACACATACACACAGTCCTTACTGTTGTAGAAACCTCATCAAAACAGCTTTAAAATGGCAAATAGTTAAGAAATTTGCACAGCAACATGAAATACTGCACATATGTTACACTCATAGGAATGAGGAGTTGGTGGTGGGAGTTTAGCTGAGTGTTGGCAGCTGGATATACTATATGTCTGCAGCTGAATAGTTTGCATTCCGTGTTGTGCTACAGTATGCCAGGGTGCTTTCTACTGAGCAGTGGCAGAAACTCCAGCAGCTTTGCAGATGGATGCCCCTTCCTGCAGTGTCCTGAGGAAGTGCAGTTTCGGCTGAGCCATTTTGTTCCTGTGAACAACTGCTCCGCTTCTTCTCCGTTATTTCCATTAGCAGTAGCTGCTGTTTGGTGTCATCTGGAGTCCGCGCTTAGCTCTTTTAGCTTATTGATTTTTAGTGATGGGATGTTTTCACCGGGCCACACAGTCTGCGTACTTTCCCAACAGGCATTTGAGGTTTTAATGCAACGCTTATCTCTGAAATGCATAACTTGTTTGGAGTGGCATGTCAGTACAAGCATGCTAGCTTTCCAAACAAACCATGAGGAAAATGTATCCACCTCTAGAGAAAAAAAGATTACTGTGAATGATAGGTGAAGACAGATTTAGCGGCAAGCTCAAACTATTTGGAAGGCTCAAAAAATCCACATGGTTGCTGAAAGGTCAGCCTAGAAAGCACTTATATTGATTTTGCAATCAACAAATTGCACCTGAACTCCTCTGAGGCTGACAGATGGGCTCATTACTTGAAAACTGATGGTTTAAGACACATATTTTTCACACGTTGAGTGCATCTTAACCCCAAACCCTTGAACAACAGACCCTGCAATTGCTAGCATGACAGAAATAGCAGAGCAGCAAATATACCATGTTGGAAGGCTACCTTCTTGCGAGCACGTGTTGAACACATGCTGGCCAGTGAAAGGAGATCATTTAAAGATCCATCACCATCTGTTTTGGTCCCAGCATGCCATTTTCCACACTGTGGGGGCCTTTGATTTTGTAACAAAAGGGTGCCGTTACTTGTTTCCTTCCCACTGTGTGACCAATCACCAGGCTGGTTGTGAGGGGCATCTGTGCTATCACAGGAGTCGCAACCCAACTGCTATTGATGGCAATCAAATCGACAGAACCTGAAACCTTGGTCTGGGTCCACAAATTTGTTTGCCATGTCACATCTGTTGTTGTGGCCGAGTGGTTAAGGCGATGGACTAGAAATCCATTGGGGTCTCCCCGCGCAGGTTCGAATCCTGCCAACAACGCTGCAACCTTTTGAAAACAGTCCCGTTGTGTAAATATTTGCCCATCACTGAACAAGGAGTGGGCAGAATGTTCAGCAACTTTGCGGTCCTTGCTCTCTATACTTCCAATAATTCAACTTGGCTGCTTTGCAGTAGTCAGCAAAGAAAAACAGAACCTTACCATCAGCTTTTTTTAAGGTAAAAATGCAAACAGCACACGTCTGTGTAAGTGTTTTCATCCAGGCATCAAATCTGTGTCTGTGTGAGGACCCATCATTAAACCCTACAGTCCTGCCAGGGGCACTTTATTCACATTCCTGTGTCCTCATTACACAAACGTGGGGCCTACAACCACATGGAGGGCCACACAAACCATCTCACCGCCATCCTAAAACAGTGGTTCAAGATGAGGTGATAATGGGGAGGAATTCTGCCCAGGATTCATTACACGTTAGTGTTGCCTGGAGGAAAAACAGGTATACATACATGAGTGCAAATGGGTTAAATAAAGTGAAGAAACATGTTTATTGAGCTTTCGTGGCAGAATCCCTCACCTGTCCAGGTCGTCTGCCAACCGCCAACGGTTAGAGTCACGCCACACCCCCTGCTGAAGCAACTCCAGGAAACGTTCCCAGGATGCTCAGCTTATCCGGTGACTTGCAGCGGCTTGTTGGGTGAAATGACAGAGCCATATTTCTGCCTGACAAGAACAGACTAAACAGAAAAAATCAATCAGTAAAAAAAATATCCACTTAGTGTCACCTGAAGCCCAACTAGCAACTCAACATTTTTAACTCGTTCTCTAGTATTACAGTTGTTTTAGCACATGAGGTGAAAGTAGTTTTGGAAACGCTGCAGAAATTAGCTGATAACAGTTTGTAGGGAAATGGAGGAAACTGCAGGGGGAAAGGAAGAACAGGGAAGTTTGGAAAAACGTGGTCAAAGAGTCGGAGATCAGAGGTAGGAATGGGAGGTCAGGCTCTTATGTTGACAAACTGCACGTCTCCATGGAGTGGCAACGACAGAGCGAGCAGCGAGACACACTGGGGCTTTCAAAGCTTTTTGGCCGAGCGCGCCTTAACACGTCACCTCGGGCGGTCTTGATGCCCACTGAGCGGATGATCTCAAGAGGACGTGTCAGTGTTTGCGGAATTGGGGAAACTATTGTGAATGCAGGACCGGGAGTCGTGGAAAAGCGTATCAGTCATATCAGTAGAGTAGCTGCTTTTGACAGGAGCAGTTTAGTCTTTTGGGAAATCTGTGGTGATGCAAACAAAACCCAGATTTCTCCTCTCACGTCTGTCAAATAGAAAACTACCTGGAGAGCAGGGTAACAGGATGTGATGCTGTTCAAAATCACATCGGGGCCAAAAAGACTGTTCCCAAATCAGCTATCATGGCGTGTTTAACACAGATATGAGTCTTCCAGAAGGATCATTAAGGTTAATGTTTATTTTGGGGCTAATTCTCTCACAGATGTCTATCAACCCCCCCATTTCATAATATCTAGACAGGAAGGTAAGGCAACTTTAATGATTACTGTGGAATGTGTGGCTATAAAACATGATTAAATAGCTTTCTTTACAACACCAAGCCCAGTTGCTATCATGATTTCATCCATTCATTCTGATAAAACATTCATAAAGGCTGATTAATGATTAACACATAAAATAAGTAAATATTGTCTCCACAGCCCACTATGTAGAGGAAACTGCAAGTCAGACTGCAGCCGGTTAGCAACCAAACCAAGCCCAGCCGAGGGCTTTTATGAAATTCCAAGCCTCACGTGTACAACAACAAAGCAAGCACAATCTCTTTTTGTGGGTCAGCAGATCTTGTTGTAGTAAAACAGTAAAACAAAGGCACCTAACATATTCTTCCCTCCTTGCTTCATCCAGAAAAGAGACGAGGAGGTCAGAGAGGTCAAAGGAGTTTCAATGCGCTCAAGAGTTGTTTCTACATTAATGATGATCCTTACCTGTAATGTTGGCTCGGGATTAAAGATCTTTAAGATCTACAAATGTTTCTGTCACCGCTATCAATCATTCCATCTTCTTGAAGGACATATTGTGATCAAAATATATGGATTTATTCAACCTCTATTACTCAGTTTGTAAAAGAAGGTAGCGATATAGTTTGCTATCTATTAGCCTGAGGAGTTTAAACAGGTCATTTGGCATTAGCACCAAATAGTTGTTGGTGTATTTGTTATTCATTGTTAAACCAGGTGCATGTTTGCAAATTTAGAATTTCAGGAACTTTATGTGATGCTCTGATCAACTTCTACATCAGACTCAGGCAACATTGCAGTCGCACTGAAATGACTTTTTGAGTCCTGCAAGTGCAACAATTGCTGTGGTGTTGATACAGGGAAATGGAGGCCAGGGATTGATAAAGTATGAAGGCATGGCTGAGCTCATTGTTGAAACAGGGATTTCCCACGTTAGCATGTCAGAGTGCCCCATGCAATGGCGCCCAGCTCAAAAAACAAGAGAGGAGGGCAAAGGGAGGGGAAGATTCATTCTGCAGAGTTTTGCAGAGCGATCCCTAAAACCGAACTTTCCCAGTGATTCCAACATACTGGAGTCCTGTACAGTCAAAAAATGCAACATGCAACAGCACACAAAAGTTGCTTTGAAGCACATTTTGCAAATGCAGGTAGGTACAAACAAAGTGGAACGCCCCCCACACACACAAAGAGAGAGAGAGAGGGAAGAGAAACTCTACCTTTATTCCGTCAATAGGGCTAGGCCTGCACGGTTTCCCCAGCAACCACGCCCCTCCCTAATGGCTCGCGGGGGAGGTGTTTTTGAAAGTTCATGACGTGTGCGTGTGTGTGTGTTTGTGTGTGTGTGCGCGCGTGGGTGTGTGTGTGTGTGTGTGTGTGTAGACAGCGACGCAGACTGGGGCGTGGATGCCAAATCAACTCCCAGAAGAACAACATTCTGCTTTCAGTTGCCTGCTGCAGGGAGAGACATCTCTGTCCACAGACCAGAACTCTTCTTCGGCTACTCGTGTCGTGGTGAAACCACTTCTCCAGACGCCCCATTAGAGCGGGACCTCCAACCACCTGTGCGCAATGGAAGAAGACGCGGCCCGCACCGAGCCCAGCAGCGCCACCGGCAGCACCCAGGCTCTGGCGCAGCCGAAAGCAGAGAACAACGCCGACGTGCTCATCCCGAGTTTCACCCCGTCCTCTGTCCCGTCCTCGCCGGCGCCCACCAGCACCCTGTCCCGACTCGGCCTCAAAAGCCCCACCAGCCCCACCGGGGCCGCGCCGGGCAGTCCCATTGACCGCGGCCAGGTGAGCGCAATCACCGTCGTGGCGCTGCTGGACAAGCTGGTCAACATGATGGAATCGGTGCAGGACAACCAGCAGCGGATGGAGCAGCGGCAGGCCGACCTGGAGGGTGCCGTGCGAGTCGTGCAGGGCGACGTGACGCGTCTTTCTAAGACGCACGTAAGCACCTCCAACAGCGTCAGCAAACTGCTGGAGCGCTCCCGCAAAGTCAGCGACCACCTGAAGGAAGTCAGAGAGCGCCTGGACAAGCAAGCTGTCCAGGTGAAGAAGCTGGAGGCCAACCACAGCCATCTGCTGAAGAGGAACCACTTCAAAGTGCTCATCTTCCAGGTAAGTTTCGGGTCGTTCGAAGTTTTTTTTCAGTGTGATAGACGCGCTCAAAGTACGGTTCCATTCTCTGCGCACAGGAATTGCGCCATTAAATAGCTCATTAATAACCTTTGTTTATCAGAGCTGTGTTTACCTGAGGGCTTCTTTCACAATGGCTGCCATGAAATAATCTCACAACGATAGCTGACATGAGTTCCCAGGGAAGATGGGAGATCCAAGGTCCGTTTTAAAGATGTCCCCCATCGGTCTCTTGTCACGCAACATATTTGCATCAGGAAACCTTCGGAGGGCTCAGCTTAATGCTGCATTTGCATTTCACATTTGACTGGAGCTGTGGGTGTGTTTCCAGCTCCTCATTTGTGGGGCCGCTTGTTACCGAAATGCTTTGTAGCTGCACAACACCTTATTAAATTTTCACCACTTCAGACTTGTTGAGCAGGCTGGGAGGGTGTCCTGCAGACACACCTGTGCTTGTTAAGAAGCTCTGCATGCTAAAGCCTTCAAAAACACTTGGATTCTGCTCCCGAATCTTGGGTTAAGATATTTTCTCCCCACGTGGATGTGAAATTCCCCCTCTTTTTGGATGGGAAGAGGGGAGGAAGAAGGGGAAGGGCGTGTCCAGGAAGGGTTCCATAGGATAGTGGAGGAGGGTGTTGCTTCTGGATCTTGGAACACCTCAAAGTCATAATTTAGACAGGCAGCAGGTTTGTGGAAGGATTCAACACGTCAGCAGCCACTCCAGCGCACGCAAAGTAGGAAACCTCCACATGGGGCCTCTTTAACTTATGAATATCCTCAGGAAATTAGGAAAGCAAAGTGTGAGGAAGTGCGTCGCCCGTCCCTCACCTGCCCCGTGGTCAGAACCAGTCTCTTTTCACAATAAAGCAAATTCCCATCGACGCCGGCTGACGTGTCCCACCTGAGCTCAGCACGTGCTCCTGTGCATTCGTAAGGTAATAGATATATATTTTTTTGTGCCTGGGTCTGATTGTGTCCCAGTCTGTGCACGTACGTGTGTGCTCAGCGGGTGAACTGGGGGGGCATTATTGACACAGGCAGAGCCACTGAGAGCTTTTAACCGCCGCTGTTATCTGGTTTCCCAGGTACTGAGGCGCTGTTGTTCCGGTGCAACAGGTGCCAACTCCTTCCTCTGTGCGCAGTGGCACTGTGGATCAATCTGATTGACCCCCTCCTCCACCAGCACCCCCCCCCCCCCCACCACTGTCTGAATAAGCTGCTGCTTTAGAAATGGACTGCACAGTGCGTTTATTTTCTAAGATTTAAAAAAATGGGTTCATGTTGTTTTCCTGGCCTCCCCCCAGTTCACACACATGCGTTACACGCGCGCTCTGCTCTTTATTACGCTCACAGTGTCGGAGCGTGCGGACGAGAGCTGTAAAGTTTATTTGTGATCTGCTGAGTTGAGACTTTTTTCTCCCCCTCCAGTCTTGACTTGGCCCGAGTGATCGCCGGCGGGTCAAGTAGGTATGTGAACGTGCTGGAAGCCGATTGGATGTTTGCGCTGATGTCGGCTCAGGTGTGCGCAGTTGTGGGGCTGAAAATGAGACTTGGCATGCCTGAGGGGAGCGGGAAATAAAAGACCTAAGTGCAGCCCTTGTTACTTTTCCCCCCCGAGCTGGTGTAGACTCTATTTTGGGTCCACTTTTCTGCCTCGCCTGGTTTTTTCACCCTCTGGGTTTGTACCTTTCTGTCTAGATTTTCTCCAGTCTGGTGTAATGCCTCGACATTCTTGGCTTATTTGTTTGACAGGATTATGTCCAAACATGTTGGAGTTCTAGATGCTTTTTCCTACACACCCACTCTTCAAAACTGAGGTTTGAGGGTTCCTTTGAGGGTTTTGACGTTCAAGGCGTAAAACTTCGGCCATGTTTACGGCAGAATACCTGAATTTCTCTGTGTTTATGTGTTTGTTCTATTTTTTTTATGTCAGCCTTATTGCCTGTCGATGTTCTAAAGTGGCATTTCTTAATAATTGTCAGATTTTAGAACATAGGTTCTAATCACGTTCGTCTAAAGCTCTTCACAATTTTAAATTGATGAATCTGTTTTGTGTCCATCTGCACCGATTCCCCCAAAATGAAAACACATGCAGTGGGCCTCACACTACCCTGATAAAACTCAAGGCTCCAGCACTGTACTCCCAGTACTCCCAGTTAGTGCCCTGCAGCCATTGGCCGAGGGGCCCTCCTCCTCTCCACAAAAGGAAAAATTGATAAAGAGCACTCATACACTGTATGTGCCAACTGAGGTGGAAAGAGAAAGGATTTCTGGGTAAAGGCTTTGGTGGGTGTTGGGTCAGGGATGACAGTGTTGGGTGCCGCTCCGCTGCGTTCCTGTGCATAACGAGGTCTAATGAGGACTTAATTGCTGCTGCTTAGCCCTTGCTTGTTTGTTTCTGTGCACCAGGGCCTTTTCCTCCACACGGCCCTCCCCTCTCCAGAACTTTGCACACAATTCCCAGCCAGACGTTCCAGCAGTGTTATGATCATTTTTAGCAAAGGTAAACTGTTTTGTTTGCGATATCCTGAACAATCACCGCCCCCCCTTATCTTACTTGAGGTTCATTTTGATCACCATTCATTGCCGAGCAGCATCTAATCTTCCCCTCTGTGTTTACTTGACAGTGGAATTCCAAGTCGACAAATAAGTTTACAAAGTGGCGGGTTTTGAACACCGTGTGAACTTTATTTATCACCACAATCTTGTGTGGGGGCCTGATTGAGGAGAATGCTCTGCTGGTGGGATGGGAAGTCGATGGCTGGAAGGCAGTGACACCAGTCAGAGCTTTCACACACTATCAAAACCCTCCGTATCGCATTGCAAGGAAGCACAGTTTTCAGCCAAAAAAAATACAATGTCTGCGACAAGCTAGCAAAGGCTGCCCCAGTGGCATTCCTTCTGGAAAGCTTCATCATTTTCCATGCATTGTTTGGTTCAGCTTTGCTGTCGTCTTCATATTTACTGTTTATTTTGGTTCCCCATCATATCCTGCTGCATCACTCATTAGAGGCTTAAGCAGTTTGTGATTGACGCAGCTTCAGCTTCGCCTTGTTTGTTTTGGTGGCTGTCATAATGCTTTTGTCAATGCACATTTGACCAAAGGTCTGTCTTCAGTGTTTCAGCAGCCGGAAGTGAAGGTTGTTTTTCCAACTACTTCTAAGATGCAGGAAAAACTGGTAATTCCCAACCTCGCCCAAGGCTGCTACCTCCTTAAGGTTCAGCAAAACAAAGCTCACGCCTAGAATTGATTATAGCTAAATAGTGGTCCAATAAATAAGCCGGGTCGGATCGATCATGCACAACAAATGTGACAAAACAGAGTGACTTCAGCATTTGGAAGTCCAGCTTTTCAAAAAAGCAGATCAAAAGATGCTCATGGGGTAATTTGAGTGTAATTACTGTGTATAAAGGAGGTGCGTTGCATTATAAAGTCATATTCTCTTTGGCAGGTTGAAGCAGGCTGCTGGCTGTAAGCAGTAGCTCAGATTTGTGGTGTGTTCCTTGTTTTGGTGATTTATTGCACTTTTCGCTAGCTTCACAGTGTCTGTATTATGGTGCTATAAAGCATTTATCAATCTCTCTATTTATTTATTTATCTATCTGTCTGTCTGTCTGTCTGTCTGTCCATTCCTGAGCTGTTAAAAGAGTGAAAGAGGGATGGACAGGAGAAGACAAGTTGTTATTTTTTTGTAAACCGGTAACAAGCAAGTACCCGAACGTACCTTTGGAACGACGTGCGGGGTGTGGATGGGCTGTTTGTTCCTTCACAGGATCTGGATTGGCGGCTCGGTCGTTTGTGGCGGAGATTAAAAACTGCTCATGCAGCTAAATGTGACGAGCCACTCGACACATCGTAAATGCCGCCGCTTGTTTGGGACTAGTTTATTAAAGCGATATCATTTGTAATTAAAGTTACTTGGGGATTTTACGAAGCTGCAGGTGAAGCAGCAATGAAGTTTGTACAGCGACAAAAGTTGCTTGCTCGGTTGCAAAGTTTGTTTGGCCCTTCGGCATTTCCCATGATGCATTGCACTCGGGACTGCCAACAGCGCATATTTAACATGTTTGTCACTATGCCTCAGGTATTGATAACATTAGGGCAATAAGCTCTTTTGCACACTTTATAGCTACACCGTGCTGGAACAGGTGCTGAAGAAGCTAAGGGTTATATTTGTCTATAACGACGCGTGGATTTGCCTGTTTGAGCTCAGCAGATAACACTTCATTACCAGGTTTGATTGTACTGGGCAGCAAGCTTACAACTCAGAGGGCGATAAAAGCTTCATCAGCAACAATGAAGCATCTGCTCTAACAAATCGATTTCTCTCTGTCCCTGACTGATAAAGCTCAGGACGGACAACCATGGCAACAACAAGCCTTCCCTTTATTTACATGGCAACTGACAAGTTTTATATTGACTAATTTAGGATTGGATTAAAAGAAAAAAACACAGAAAAATAGATTTATACATTCTTCTTAAGTGAGCGTTTGCTTTTAACTTCTTTTTCTTGCCTTTGGATGCTAAAAGCCAGAAAATCAATAGCAGGAAAAAATATGAAATATGAAATTATAGCGTGTATTGTGATAACACACATAACCCTAACCCATTACATCTGACCCCTACAGCCGCCAAACATTGTGACATTGTTGGAAGCCTTATCAAACATTCTAAAAGCGTCCCTACATAGTGCTTATCAAACAATGGCTGTGATAGGCACAATTCATGGATTGTGCTGCAGCAGTGCGTCACAGATAAAGGAGTCGAAATAAGCGAGAGGAACTGTGAAAATGCAGGCATGTATTGGAGATACACCAACCAGAGATGTCCTGCACTCATCATCAGTGGAGTCAGTCGTGTAAGACGAGCAGGCCACTGCTGTTAGAGGAAGTGCATTTGTCCAGTTAAGCATTATAATGAAAACCGCTCCGCGTGTAAAATGAATCATGTGCGAATGTCGCTGCTCCGCAGGCGCTGTCCTGTGAATTAAAGGCTGAACAGGCTGCTTAAAATCTCCAACACAATCATTTGTGTCAGCAGGGATAATGGTGGCCTCTCCAGATTGCCTCGATGTCCGGTCTGCCACCTCATCAGCGTGCCGCTCTGCCTGAATTGCTTATTGTGCTGTGAGGCCAGCAAACATGCGCTGTTTTCTTCCCTGCAGATAGGAAAGAATTCAATGACTTGTTGTGCTGGGTGTTTTGGTAATTAGGACAGGAGGAACTACTTCCAACTGTTGATCCGATCCAGTTTGTACAGTATGTGCGCTCTTCCCGAGGAGAGTTTATCATGTTACAGTGCCCCAGGACACATAGCAGAATTCCATTTCATTTCCTTCCTTTCCTCCCAACTTCCTGGATGTGAAGGACATGAGATGCTACTCAACAACCAGGGAGGGGCTAAACTGGACTGTGAAGATCATCACTTTGTATTCAAGGGCGTGGAACCAAAACATCCAGAGAATAAGTTCAATTTATACAGACGAAGAAGCTCTGTGTGTTTATGCAAGAGTGCAGGGGTGTCAGGAGATAGGGAGAATTATATTACCGGGAGCTTTCTCTGGCACTTTGCATGGAATGTGCATTTCGCTATATTCTTATCTGTTAAATGAAAGCAGTGCATCCTGCAACTGTAACACTTTACATAATCAATTGCTGGGCTGCACAAGAGCTTAACGGACTGATGAATACATTCCCTCCGGCACTCAAGTTCCCAATTACATCTACTGGCTTCATTAGGAAAATAAACATTGTGCCTGTCTGGATTTTTTGAGATTTGTGACGTACAAATTTATGAGTCACTGTGAGAGAGAAATGGCAGGTTCCGTTGAGATCCGGTGGTTGGCGGCCTGACTCGGGGGGGTTGCCTCTTGCCTGAACGTGGGCAGTGGTCATGGCTTACCTTCTGTGCCGGCACACGTGCACCATAAGAAATCCATCAGAAAAGTTTCCTTTAAATTGTGAACACATTGTTTAATCCCTGTGCAAAAATCTTCACCCAATAGGCTTCACATTTCAGTAAAGGTGTTGCTTTAGCTTGTTTGTTTGTTCCTGAACCCCCCCTTCCTCAAGCAGCCCTTAACGTAATGGAGAGGACTGAAAAAGAAACAGTATAGGGTATCATTGTTCAAATGTCACGGATACAGACACGGAGCGCAACATGAGCTCTTTCAATCCACAGGGATTCCATCTTGCCCCGCCCTGATCTCCTATCTGTTTGAATATAGAAGCTCTCCAGAGGTTTGCCTCTCTCTCTCTGTCTCTCTCTGTCTCTGCTCTGGCTTAATAACACCTAGCTGACTTTGCAATGGCAGCTTTGCCACGCAGCTGCTAATTGAGATCTGAAGTGTGCCAAATGTCTTTGAAGCATGCGAATGTTTTTGAAGAAAATGCACGGTAAACATGTTGTTACGCCTAATTAACTTTGTTTTCTTCCTTTTGCTCCAAATGCATTTTTAATTCCTATTCCACGTCAAACTGCTCAATAGCCCTGAACAATGACCGGCGTCCTGCGTGGCTGCACACGTGTTCTGGCACGCACATACTTGAACTCACCACATATTCTCTGCTGGATAATGAGCACTACCTTAGTCTCGGGGTTCAGTAATTAACAGGGTTCCCAGGAGAAAAGTAACACTCGCAGCACAGAGTTGAGTCCAGTGGAATGAATCTCACTGCCAGAACATAAGTGGGAATTTTTCACAAATAAATCCAAGATTTTAAAATTCTGAATTAGTAGTGGATAAGGTCAATGCTGGGAAATAGTTGTGGTAAACACATGATTCATATATTGGTGATTCAATGTAAAGTAACTTTTGTAGTCCATTTTGCTCCGGTGTCTTGCACAAGAGGACACAGGAGGAGTTTGAGTTTCAGTTGCTGCCTCCCCCACAGGCACTTCACCAACAATATTGGTTAAATCTTGTCAGCCGTTTCCCTGTTTTGGGCATGTTCAGGCTGGAGCGGACCTGTGAACAACATAGGCGCCTTAAACACTGCTAATCTATCAGGAGATTAGTTTTATTTTCAAAGAATAGCATTCAGAAGGGTTATTTTTTGTGTGTAACTGTTAAATTTAAACTTATCTTCCACTTTCTGAAAGGAAATACCCAAATAAATAACAACTTTGTTTAAAATTTGTTAACATTCATCATTACGGCCTACCTGCATGCAGGTTTTCCTGTGTTGAACTTCTAAAGTCGCTCGTACAAGAGCTACACATAGTTGCCGACTTTGCACACCATGAACACATTTTGCACAAACACGTTCAAATGCACACGGTCTCCGCGGGCGTGGCCGCCCGACAGCAAACTGAGGCATCCAGATTATCCTCATTCAGAGCTCCAACCACACGTTGCCTGCTTTCACCTGGAAAATCAACTCTCAGCTTCTTCTGGAGGACGACACGCAGAGAAAGAGTCATTTGTTGCTATAAAAGTGTTAAATGTGACTGCAACACACTGTAGGAACATGTGACTCCATTCTGCTGTATGCCGTCCCCTTTGCCCCACTCTTATATGGGTGGAGGAGCATGCTGACATTATTAACCAGGAAGTTCCTCACATGCTTTGAACACACCTGAGCAGTGAATCATGCCAGTGTGTTTCAGGTCAAGGCAATAATTGATAGTAAGCTGGTGAAAGTGTTTCTGCTTTGCCCATTTATGTAGTTGAAAACACTGGAATTGTTGTAAGCTTAAAATGTATGTCCTTGTACAGGATCACATTAGGCTTTGTACGTAGTTTGGTCATTTTAATAATTTCTTGTTTCTAAATCACAGGATTGAGTGATACTGATGGCACTTTACCAAAGCAGGCTTGGATTATATCTGATGATCAGAGTGAATCTATAAGTTAATATGTTGTGAGTGACAGACAATCTTAAATACTCAATCAACAGCATTGGATAAAGGAAGGCAGTATTCTTCTAGACGATCTGGTTGGCCCGGTCCAGAAGTATGTGTTAATGACACAGTTCTTCTCCAGCCTTGCATGTTGTGAGCTCTGCTAACACCTCTCAAGAGCTGCCGTGCATTCTTTCAAATACAGCCAGTTAAATATAGTACTCGGTTTTCAAACTAGAACCTTACAAGGGTCCGAGCATAAAACATCCAAAATATGAGGTAAAACATCCAAAATAGGAGCAGGTTCAACAGTGTCAACCCCATGATTCATTAACTGATAGTAAACCTCTTTATTTGCTTTATTGTTACAGGCAAATATAGCTCAGCTAAGGCTGTATACAGCAGCTTGTTTACGCACTGCTAAAGTAAACCAAGCTAAATTAAGCTGGGAGTTTTCTCTCTGCGCATTTCAAAGGTGTAGTGGAGTATGTCGGCCCCCATAAGCTGCCTCTCTATGCTGTTTGGGCGTTATAGGATAGGCGATGGGGGTGGGAGAACCATAAATACTCTGTGTATGCCAGCATGTGTCTTTAGCTGTGTGACTGCACTGATCTTGACAGACAGTTAAAGAGTGGAAATGAACTGAAAAATAATGGTAATGAACTTGGTGCTGCCCCTTTGGCCCTGTTTATCACTATAAATGTGGAGGAAAGTGTGGACCACCTCAGATTTCCTGAGGCAAACACCAGAGAAGCAGCCTGGTTATTACATCTGACCAACACTTGACTGAAGCCACACCAGCAGCTAAAGATATAACAGGTGTTGTTTCTGTGCAAATATGCAACCCGAGTTTCTACAACTTCAATTGGCAGCTTTTTAAGAACACTTTTGCATTTCCACATTCCTTTGAGTTTTGGCTTTTGTTATTTTGACTCCTATCAATTTGTTTCCATCTTTTTTCTGCATTTTGACTGTTCCAGGATGCAACTCCTAATATTGCTTCTTGTCCTCTTGTTTCCCTCAGGAAGACAATGAGATCCCCTCCACTGTCTTTGTCAAGGACTCCCTCAAGACCCCACAACCAAGTCAGTATGATGCAGAATCCACCCTGACACCCCCCTCTGTCACGGGCTCTGTTGACGGCATCCGTGGCCAGGAGGAGGGTCTCCAGAGCATCAGCCTGTCATCCGATGAGGAATCTCTCCCTGTACATCTAGAAGGAGAAGACTATCTGGTAGGGGAGGAAGCAATGGGGATGGGCACTTCCCGCACCTATGAGAGGAGGGCTGACAAGTTCAAGCGATCCAGCCTCAAAAAGGTCGATAGCCTCAAGAAGGCCTTCTCACGTACAAGCATCGAGAAGAAGGTGAACCAGATCACCACCAGGATTGTGCCACCAGAGAAGCGTGAGAAAATTATGAAAAGCCTCACTCCTAACCATCCCAAGAGCCCAACTGCCAAGAGCTCCTCTTTCAAGGTGTCGCCCATGACTTTCAATGTCAAGAAAGTCAGAGATGGAGAGACCCCCACACAGGATGCCAGCTCCCCTGGAGAAGAAGCCCATATAGAGATTCCTCCAATTGAAAACATGGATGGAGAGATTCCCCTGGCAGAAGCACATACAGACGAGGGGGCTTTCAAGGAGCTCCAGGAGAGTGTGAGTCCCTCCACCCCAGAGAGCATGAAGGTGGAGCTTGAGATCAATGGAGGGCCACCGAGCATTGAGTGCGAGGTAAACAACCACTGTGCTGGGTTAGCTGTTCCAGAGGACATGGAAGATATTCCTGTGGAGGTAGAAGTGGAGGAAGTACAAGAGAAAAGCAAAAGCCCTGTGGAAGCAGCAGCAGATGCCCAGAGTCCAGTGGCAGCAGTTGGAGTAGAGCCAGTGTCCACTTAAGAGTCCAATCTAGCAAGAGTTAATTGTAGTTTCCCCTTCTTGTATTTTATCTTGAAAGATTCCACATTCACGAACACTCGTAAATCTTGAATTTATCCCTCCATTATAAGCAGAAAACCCTCACATACAGGGAGACGGGAAGGTAGTCCACCCTCAGGCCATTCCTTCAGCATTATTTTCACCAACTTTACCCTTAAAGCTTTCCATAAAGTGCCTTAGAAACAACACTTCAAACCGGCCAGAATCTGAACGCTGTAGCTGGGTCGTCCAGGGAATTAATATCATGCTAATGCATCAACGGCTGCCTACCTCTTCAATAGCAGCGCATCTCTGTGGCGCTGGGCCAGCCATCTCCCCGCCGCTGCCGCTTTCTTCTTTTCAGCTAGCCTCTTTGTTCTCTTCGTATTTTGGGGGAAAACCAGTAAATCTTTGGCAAACGACTGATCCTTGTGGTGGGACTTTGCCAGGTTGGATGAGTGGGAATGGTGTTTCTGAATTTTCTGTGAAAACGTCCTGGGGTGTTTTAGAGAGAGTTAGAGGTTGTTTACCGCGTATTTTCAATCTACGCTTCAAATGTGTTAATCTGAAATAAAAAGCTCCTCAACTAACAGGTGGTACAGATAGTCGTGGTGCCATCTTCAGCTTCTATCACTACTGGCTCGCACATGCTAACTATACGTTTACTAATAAAAGATCATCAGGTGACTCAAAAATAAGCAACAAGGAGCAAAAAAATTAAATAGATACGTTGAAATAATCGAAATGATGGTAAAATCTCACTAATCCATGTTTAAGCTGTTTACTATAATAGGTCGCGCTCGCGAGCTTAATCACAGTCGTGCAAACGAACATCGTTAAAGCTGCAAATGGTGATAAAACTGCATGAAACAGGTTTTGCAATAATGATTCCCTACATCTTTGTTTATGGACATGCATAACATTTTCCCCCATATAAATCACTTCACGTCACACACATCACTTACTGTATATCCACTGTTTTGTTGTTTTTTTGAGTTGCTATATGATTCTTGGGTGGGATCCATAATTTGCATGTTGAAATGTTTACCATGTTTGAAACCGACATTATCTTATACGGTTGCCAGAGCACATCTACTAAATCCAGGGGCACGCACACTCCTACACAGGCTTTACCTTGCACAAGCTGGTATGAGTGCGTGTGCTCCAGAGGGAATAGATGCATGTTTTTGTTGATAAGAGGCAGAGTTATGTGTATATAGTCACCCTTGTCAGACATTCAGTGCAGCTTTGACTGCATTTTGCAATGATGATTCTTTGATAGCATTTGAACCGGGAATGTTTCACCTTTTTTTCTGCTTTCACAATCTGTAAGATGTGATCAGAAATAATTTTTCTTGCATGTTGTTGGTACATTAGCAACAGATTTTCCAGATGCCTAATGGCATAACTCTGGGAAATGAATATAGCATGTGATAGCAGGTGCCAGGGATCCAGGTATAAGAGGTCAGAGAGGTGGATAAAAGCAGCGGACAGCATTCCTGGCTTTGATGGATGAATCCCGCACAGCCCATTTTTCATGTTCTTTGCCTCCCTGTTGAGATAGTGCAGTGGGAGTACGAGGCATCCCGGAGCCACAGGTGTTCTTGTTGTGGAATAGGGGCAAGTCAGGAAGAGGTAAAGAGCTAAAGTTGCTGAAAAGGGATTATAGGGATGCCTTGCACAGGTATTCACAGCTTGGCATGAAGAATGTAACGTGGAATGTTGTAGAGGATCACCATTAATCTGACCGATACTCCACCACATCTGTGAGACTTAAAGTCAAATATATTTACATCCCAACTATGCAGCAATTCTCTGTTAAAGGTTAACAGGAGTTACAGCACAGGTTTAGTCACAAATTCCATAACTTCTCAGTCTAATTGCTGATGGGATCAGTAAAAATTAAATGATTAAGTGTAATAAAAAAATAAAAAAAGGTGTAACAGGATTTAATATCCTGTTACACCTTTTATCTTAACATGCCTACTTTTTAAAAAAAATCATTTTACTGAGAGATTAAAGAAAAGTGACTGGCTTTGAGTCATCCTTCCTTATTCATGAAAAAAATGTGTTACTATGGAGATATTGTCTGCTATCATTGATAACATGTTATAGAAAATTTGTGTTAAATTTGAATTTTTCTGTCTGTTTATTTTCCTCTTTTTTAAAAAAAATAATCATACTGCGTTCCCTGCATGTATTTCTTTTTTTTGTAAGAATCTCAAAACGGCAAATGGAAGCATTTTCAGGCATTCACACGTTTGTTCATTGTTTTCTTTTGTGTCAACCAAAGATATTTCCTTCTGTTCAGAAAAACCCCTCTTCCACACACAAGCCTTGTTTGAACACACAAACTGTTTATTTCCTAGAAAATTAGCATTGTATACATCAATAAAGATTTTATTGGTTAAAAATATTTACTTGTGGTCTTTGTGTGATTTGCAGTTTCTGAACAGGAAATAAGTGGCTCCTTTAAAGGCCGTCTCAGAAGTGGCATGGCCCAGTAAAACAGTAAAAACAGTAAAATGTGTGGTTAATCAGGCCGCCACTTCAGTCAAATACAAGTAAGAGAGGGTGTGTCATTGCAATCCGGTGAACCTACTATAACTGCAGGAGGGAGCGGCTCCATTGACCTACTTTTATTTGCATAGTGTAGTTTGTGAAATGCTATCAAAGTTGTTTTCATGTGGAAAAGTATTTTCACACAGGTGTATGTCGCCCTCGTGTGTCTAATGTCAGGCCGACGCTGCAGTCATTGCTGTTTTAAATGCGTGACATGGCAAGTGAAAATCAGGACCAGTAGACATAATTCATATCTTGATTCAATTGTCTGTGTATGAGTAGACAGAACAATCGTGTCACGGTGGCCGAGAGGTTAAGGCGTTGGACTCGAAATCCAATGGGGTTTCCCCGCACAGGTTCGAATCCTGTCCGTGACGGCCTAATTTTATTTCTTAAAGTAACATTAAAATAGAAAGAAAAACAATGCGATCAAAGCACAAAGTTCTTTTTAGAAAGAAAGATTGCAAATACATCATACGTCAATAATGTTTCTTCTACGTAATTCCCACTGAATGTATAATGTACTATCAGTGAGATTGTTAAATATTTTTTATTACTTTATTAAGAAGTGGTTTATAAAGTAGTATTTTTTTTTAGTCAGAAAAAGTATCACGCGCATGAACTCGGTCAAATCACAGACACGCACGGAATGGATTGGACTGAATGACGGCGCGTGCTCTTCTCGCGTTATTTGGTAATGTAAGCTATTTGGTGTGAACCAACGGCTTTCTGATCTTTTCACAAATAAACTAACAGTTTGCCCTCCTACATTGATTCCAAAAACATTGTTTTTAATTTATGTGTCCCGTAAATTTTACACAGTAATCAACACGATTCTAGAGGAGGACGCAATAGTAATATTTTACGTGCTCACACCACCCCTTCGTAAGACAATGGACCTGCCCGTGTTCTATAAAGACACCAACTGCTACTGGTGACGTAGTTGTTGGGGTGTCGTTACAGTAGGGTTGGCCGTGTAGGGAGCAGTCTGTACAGCTTTTAACTAATGTTTTGGGGGTTAACTATTGTTTAGGCATAATTAATCAGGGGAATCAACACAAGGCTTATAGAGCAACTGTATTATCGTAGGGGCCAAAGATATAGACACATTTAGTCTTGCAAAGCATTAACCAGATTGCGCGGTAGGACAGTAAGGAGTTCCTTTTACTCAGAAAAGGCTTACAAAGGAAATGGGGTCGGTTTGACATTTTTAACGAGTTACGAATGTAATAACTTAAATTGGCTCGTAAAACATTTTTCTTGGACTCTGGTGAGACGTTCCGCCGTCAAAGGTGGACAAAGAAGGGAAAAAAATCTAGGTTTTGCTCGCCAGTCTATATTTGACAGCCTATTGATAAAATTGAATCTTACTTGGCCAGCACTGGTACACTGTAAAGTGCATCTTGGCCATTAGTACATTTGTATCTGAAACTACTTAAAGGGAATGAAGCTATTACCATGGCGATAATCGCACAGAGAAAAATTAAAAGAGGCTCGTTTCGTAGAATAAGGAGGTAGCTGGTTAGCAGACGGCTCGCGGTAGCTACTTTAGCTTAGCAAAGCTATCTAGCTAACAAGTTTAGCAACTCTGCTAGTGTGAGCTCTCGAGTGCAATCGTTACGACCCCCCTATACTGAAGTATAGCAGCTGTAGACCAGACCACAAGTTGTGTCTGGAAAAAAATAGTTTTTAAAGTACAGTTGTCCGCGAAAGGGATAATCAGCGAAAGGTAGCATCGCTAACCATAACAGCATTAGGACGAGCAGCACTCAGCTACTGACCAGTGTTGGAGGTCGAACGGTGTAGATATATTGCTATATTTATATTTTTTAAAAATTAACAATGGCCAATACCACAACGGAGACCTTAGTTTTGATTAAAGACGTGAAGCCCGGGTCGAAAAATTTAAATATCGTTTTCATCGTACTGGAAATAGGTAAGTAGTTGGAGCACGGAGCAGGCATGTCGTCAACTCGTGTGTTTTCTTAAAGGGACCAGAGGCGATGTTGCACTTCACAAAGTTGCCGTCAGCGTGCGGGGTTTTAACTGTACTGACTTTGACTCTTTTCCTCTTTTTTTTTGCCTGTCAGGGCGAGTGACGAAGACAAAAGATGGACACGAGGTGCGCTCATGCAAGGTGGCAGATAAGACCGGGAGCATTGCCATTTCTGTCTGGGACGAACTGGGCAGCCTCATCCAGCCAGGGGACATCATCAAACTGACCCGAGGGTAGGAGCGACGGCTGTCACCAACGCTGCTTGCTGCCTTCTTTTCGTTTTCTCTCCCCGACTGTTTTTGAAACATTTGTCCACATGAGCGACGTGTAAAGACGGATGAAAAGACACGCTGAGCCTGGAGGGGGCGCTGCAGCACACTGTTACCGTTTCCTCATAGTAGAAGAAGTGTCCCCAATTACTTTTTTTTAAATGTTACTATTAAACATAAGCGGCGCGGTTCAAGGCCCAGAGACATTTATAAATGCCCTACTTTTCTTTGAAATTTACAGAATTGTGAGTTGAAAGTGTGATTTCTTTTAGGTACGCATCCATATGGAAAGGCTGCCTGACCTTGTACACTGGAAGAGGTGGAGATCTACAGAAAATTGGCGAGTGAGTGGAAAACCCCAGAATCTATTCATACCAAAGTTTTTGTCCCAGCTGGAGTTCTACTTAGTTCATTTACTTTTAAATTCTATGCTTGTATTTAACAGGAAGTAAAACTTATACAGTTAAAATTGAGTCTGAATGTTTGGCTGTTTTGCACAGGTTCTGCATGGTATATTCTGAAGTGCCCAATTTCAGTGAACCAAACCCAGAGCTGCTCTCCCAAACAAACCAGCAGAACAAGTCTGTAAGTAGCTCAACACTGTCCAGAGTCCAGATTTGACTCTGGGTGACTTCACCTGTTCCAGTACATCATAGAAAGTGACTGACATTCTATTCTTTTATAGGTGCAATGATGTTTGTGGTCTTTTATGCTCTGAGATTTTTAATTAATCGGCTCAACAGGCCTTGTTAGAGCTCAAGTTCAAACAGGTGGACATGTAGCAATTGAACAGTTAAAAATGCAAATTTCTATTGGATATATGGAATTCTGAATCATTTAAAGTAGTTTGAACACTTTCAGCAACTGTGTTTTTTTTATTTATTTATTTTTATTCAGGGTAAACCAGACCAGGCTCAGAGGGGAAACTCTCCACCCAATCAGAATTCAGGTACAGCTGCCCCACCAGGTCGGTACATTTCCCCCGTCCAACAAAACCTCCGTAACAAGTCATTCATGGGTCATCTTGAGGTGTTTATGCTCTATATATCAGTGGAAGATGGACCCATCTTCCTTTAATTTCATTTTTATGTCACAGGGAACGGAAGCATGCCGCCGTTTGCCAATAATGCCCCCCCAGGTGCACCTCGAGACTCTTCATTTGGAGGCATGGGGCGACCCAATGGCCGGGCACCTGGAAATGGAGCACCTCAAGTTACCGTTGGTGGACCCCCGGCAGCTTCAAAATCATCAGTTACCATTAGCAACGGCAGGGACCCTCGACGTGCCAAAAGATGAAACTGGGACGTCCCCGTTTCTTTCTGCCCTCTTGCTGTTGCTCCAAGTTCCCCCCTTCACAGCCAATATTAAGTTTCTTAGCGACTTTTGCATCAATTTTACAAAGGACAACGTGCACATCTTTTACACGTAACGCAGTAACCGGCGCAGTCTTGAATATGCTGCGGTTAATCAGCCTTCAAAGCCTCCACTCTCATTCTCACCGCAGACGACCGGTCCGGTTCCAGCGTTGCCCTACCACCAACCTTCCCCTCATCCTTTAGGGTCCGATTTTTTTTTTTCCTTATATTTTTCCATTTTCCAAACTCCACACCCTACTTGAACACTTGATGCACTTTCTTCTCTTAATTTATGTACAGGCAAGGCTGCCTATCATTAATATCAGGAAACAAAAGTCTGCTTTTTTTTAGTGTAAAAGGCCTTAAGAGGGTGGAAAACGAACATTTGGAGTGCGTTTGAGCAACTGAGGGTCAGCTGAAGCGACTTTGACGGAAATGATGGTAGTCTTTAACGCAGGTCCATCTCAAAACTGTCCGTACATGTTCTCCTTTGCCATCAGCTGTACCCTGATGAAGGTGGGACCACGCGAATGCTGGCGAAACAGTTCACCGAATAAATTTTACAGTAACTGCTGCCATTCCTCGGTTTTCTGTAGTTTGTTCAAACAACTTTGGCGCCAATAAAATGTGTCCACATCACTTTAGCAAAGGTAGCCTCGCTTGCCTTGTGATCTGATATGAGAACAGTTCATCTGTAAATGTTTTTGGAGGGATTTGCCACTCGAGACTTAATTTCCACTGTAATAAACTACTTTTGAAGCTACTAATGGAGGACATGATGCGGCTCTACGGCGCCCCCTAACGTCTATCAAATATAATGCTCAATCACGGTCATATTTTCCCTTAACGTAAACGCACCACTTGATTTCCCGAGCGGTGTGTTTATTATTTATGCACTTCTTTGAATCACCATGCAAAGGCCATTGTTTCGAAATCTGTTGCACCAAGCACCACCTCCAGATGCTGAAGCACCTGACCCAGCAGCATTCATTCTGGGGTAACACAAGTATCTACATCTTTAAAAGCAGGCCCAGCACAGTCCTTTTAAAAGTGAAACAGATAATCTCGTGCAGATGGGACCAAGGGGTCACTCATGACAAGATGTCTCCATCATGTCCACAGACGCGGTGACTGAACGTGTCGTTGCCCAACACGTGCTGTTGCCCAAAAGCCACCTATGGGGAAAACCGCTCTCCTTGTGACACTGGAAGTTCAATGAAAAGTTTGACAGGAAGTCAGATGTGAGGTTGGTTCATGTGTCAACACATGCATGTCATGAGCCTGGAACTTCCCCCTCAACAGTGATCAAGCATCTGGATGTGTTCACAGCTCCGCTGCATTATCCAGGGCCCATCAGAACCCGCCAAAGGTTCTCTGGAAGGTGCTCAAATTCCTGAAACAAGTGCATCTCCTCCATGTATGAATAGAGTACAGATGTAAGGTCACCCCGGCTGGGAATTCTGAATCCTTTTAGATGTGGTGTTTGTTTTGTATCAATGTTATGGTTTCTGTTTCTGTTTTGGAAGAGCGTGACTTTGCTGTCCCATGACTGATGATTCAGAAAATGTTCCTCAGGTTTGATAGGAAATGAAGGTTGTGACTGTTGGAGGATTGTCAACAACATTGATTTGACAAAAAAAAAATACTCCTGCTGCAAAGAAAGAACAATAATTGGCGGTGGGGGGACTGAGAAGTGGAGGGTTCCCGGTTCAAGCCCCAGTGCAGTCAAAACCTGAGAGGACACCCTCAGAGCACTGCTGAGGTGCCTTTGAGCAAGGTAACCAACCCCCACAAATGCTCCTTGTGTTGAGCTCATTCAGGAACGTCCTCTTCCTTCACCCTTATGGAGCTGGGATCAGCTCCAGCCCCAAAAGGGATTAAAGCAGTCGAGAGAAAAAAAGAAAAACTAAAAACATCAAAACCAAGTAGATTTGAATCAAAATGGGTCCAGAAATCTCAACAGATGAATGTTTAAAAAATTTGAGTTCTGAGGACCTTCCAAGATGTGAGGCTTTTCTTTATGTACATGTAAAGGGAAGGTGTTTCTGTGTGTGTGTGTGTGTGTGTGTGTGTGTGTGTGTGTGTGTGCGTGTGTGTGTGTGTGTGTGTGGAGGGGTGGGGGGGGGGGGGGGGGGGGAGTGAAACAGGAAAAAGGCTTTGTGCTTTGAGGAGAAATACATTTGTCTCCTTGTGACCAGCTCAGTACCTCCTGTGATCGAGACACCAGAATGACGGGTGAGTCTTTCATCCTCTCTAAGTGTAGTTAAATTATTTTGACCTAAATTTATTTCAAGTGTGTGTTGTATTCAAAGGTAGTAAAGAGGTGGGGTGGCAAAGAGGTGGGGATTTTAATGGGTTTTTTTTTAGTTCAGACATTATGTGTTGTAGTTCACTGCAGCAAATGCTTTTACTTTATGAGATTTAATTCAGCTTTATTTATATTCAAACTATAATTTATCTTTAGGTATGTAATCCATCGATGGTGTTCACTAAAACTCTGATTCAGACATTTAAAAAATGCTGCCGACTTTCGAAAATAGGGAGAAAATTAAATGTAATTGTTTCAACATTCGGTTGTTCCAGCTTTTATTTTGAAGGACCTCGTATTCATAGCCAAAAATAACAATTTTTTTATGTGTGCATCACAATTTTCTGCTGCGTAGCTACAGGATGTTGATGGGATGTTATCTGTGATTGCAAATCTGATCTGCAATCAGTTTGGCAGCTCTGTTGAGCTAGAAATATTCTAATTAGCTTTTCACAGGAAACTAAAGCCTGACTCTGATTCTCCTCCTCAGATCCAACCCAGTCTTCCTTTGCCATCGACTTCGGCTCCGTGTATGACGAACTCAACTTTACCTACAATGACTCGGGCTTCATCATTAACCCCGAAACGCAGCCCTGCAGCCCCTTCTCCATCCCAGACGCCGCTGTGGTCACCGTCTGTGTTTTTTACATCTTCGTCTTTCTGTTGGCCGTTCCTGGAAACCTGCTGGTGGGGCTGGTGATCGGCCTGAACAAGCAGGCCCTTCCTCCCTCTGACCTTTACCTCCTCCACCTGGCCATCGCAGACCTCCTGCTGGCTGTCACGCTGCCGTTCTGGGCCACCTCCATCACTAAGGGTTGGGTGTTCGGGGACGCCATGTGCAAGGCTGTGACCATCCTCCAGGAGTTGAGCTTCTACTCCAGCATCCTCTTCCTGACTTGCATCAGCGTGGACCGTTACATGGTGATCGTGCGAGCTCTGGAGGCCCGTAAAGCCAACCGCCAGATGGTCAGCTGGGGCGTCTGCGCCGCCGTGTGGGTTGTGGGAGCTCTGCTGTCTCTGCCGGGGCTTCTCAGCTCCGCCTTCGTGCCCCACAACTCCAGTCAGATAGTGTGTGCTGTGCAGTATGACCCGGGCAGCGCCGACATGTGGCGCCTGGTGACCAGGATTCTTTGCCACACCTTGGGGTTTCTTATCCCCTTGGCCATCATGCTGCCCTGTTACGGGGTTACCATCAAACGCCTCCTCCACGTCCGCGGCAGCTTACAGAGGCAGCGAGCCATGAAGGTGATCGTGTTTGTGGTGGTGGCCTTCCTCCTGTGCTGGACGCCGTACCACCTGGCAGTGATGACAGACACCTTCTTCAGGACGAAGATCGTGCCCTACCAGTGTCCGGCCAGGACGGCGGTGGATCAGGCCGTGTTCGCCACCCAGAGCCTGGGGCTCCTCCACAGCTGCATCAACCCGGTGCTGTACGCTTTTGTGGGGGAGAAGTTCAGAAGGAGGCTGCTGCAGCTCATGAAGAAGATCAAGGTCGCCGAGAGGGCGTCGCTGTCGAGAAGCAGCCGGGCGTCCTTCTCATCAGAGACCACAACGTTTATGTGAGCAAACCGACACGTGGTCACGGACGATTGAACGTGCGCGATTTGACTGTACATTGACCTTATTTTTGCAAGCGTTTGAAAATACCTTCACTTCTATTTTTCAGATTTATTTTTTTTAAGTTGTATTTTTTCACTCTGAATTTAAGCTACACTTTTGTTCCCCCGTTTGCCAGTAAACCTCCGCTCCTTCACTTCCACATTTCTGCTTCGACAAAGGTTTTGTCGCGTTTTTATTTCAACGCAACAGTATTTGAGCAGTCATGGATAATCCCATCACCATTTCGTCTCAACATAGTGACCCCCCATTCTTTGGCACTATTTCCTTTCAATTGCAGCTAAATTAAAGTGTCTTTCACTTTAGCAGTTACAAGAAAAATTCTTATGATTGTACAATTCTGAAATTATGAAACATTTGTATTGTTTGTTAGACACTTCTTATATTTGGGGACTGTATAATTGTATTGAAAGTTTGCACTGTAAATCATGCTGTATGTTCATTAAAACAGTGTTTGGTGTTCTGATATGAAACAACCTTCTGACAGGAAATTATCTAAACTTTGTCAACATTTGAGATCATGGCTGAGAACCTTAGTGGAGGCAGCAACATCACGTACTCATAATGACCACTGAGGTAATTTCCTGCTGAATAAAATTTAAAAAGCCTCTGCCCGTGCAGCTGACAGGTAAGAAAAACATCCACAATACTCCTTATTACGCCTGCCCTCCCCCCCATGAAGTTAGGCCTATTTTTTAATCTTGCTTCAGAAGCTAATCTTAGAAAGGCATCTCACCATGTTTCCAACTTCACTAACAAAGAAAAACCTCAGCATTAACATTTAAAAACCCATCTACGATTATTCAAAGTTTGGATTCTTATCTCACTCAGTGGGTGATTAAACAGAATAAGGCTGGGTTAAGTTTTTGATCGAGGCTATTCGAGATAATTTATGTGTCCCCGATGTTGACGTTATTGTGAATGCTTTAATGGGAAAGTGTGCGATACAGGTCCAAATTTCATAGCTCGGCTCCGTGAAGTGCTTCTTTTATGTAGTAATGTTCCAACTTAGTTGGTAAATATAGAAGTTGCTGGAAATATCAGCCCCGGTGCTGCAGCTGCCGCCTCAGCTGTCATGTTAACATACTGGAACAATAACATTTTCTTTTTCAGGATATCTGGCCAGGGAGCGCCATCGCCCCGGCTTTATAATTAACCTACAACTTCAATATCCTTCCAATAACAACCCCATAGCTGACGAGTATCGCACCATCTTGCACGTTCTAGTGACCCCAGGGTGGCTAAAAATGACAAGGGGGTGGGAGCTGAGCCATGACTGGGCAGACGGATCAGCATGCAGCTGTCATTGCACGGCTTGCTGGGCCACGACTGTCATTTCCCCGACTGGTAGAGGTAGCGGGGGATCATGAGAGTGGTGATCTAGCTTACGAGACAAGAGTGGGTGGGGTGGGGGGGGACCGTGCAACTCACTGGACAGGACCTTTTGCTTGCGTTAAAACAGAAGCCACACAGGAACAGACCAAGAGGAACTTTCCTGGAGATGAACACACCTTGTTCTGCGAGGGAAGTTGCGAGAGCTTGAATCCGTTGGGCAACATCTGCGAAAGGTTGTAAAGTCAACAGGAAAGAAAAGGTGGGGATTTTCCTGACTGTTACTTCCAAGAGGCAACTTAAGGGAGCTGTTAATGCAACATGATCCAGTGGGTCCTGCCCTAAAAATACCTCCGAGCTGAAGAGCGGTGCTGTCTCTATCGCCTTAATTACCCGGTAATCAGCTAGCTCTTTCTCTGGACGACCGCGGAGATCAGAGAACAAAGATTCGACGCCTAAATGTTCATCAAAAAGAGAGTGAGCCCACTGTTGTATGGTGAATTAAACATGTAAGGGGCTTCACCTGTAGTTTGAGGGCCTTCAGTACAGCTCCAGAACCCACTGTAACACCAACCCTTCAACCATGAGGAAAGCAGAGACCCTGAAGAAAGGGGCAGATGAAGCAGTGGCACCCCCCAGCCCCATCATACCCCCAAAGCGTTCCAAAGCGAGTCAGGAACAAGCAGCCCCGGACCCTCGGGGTCCTGGCCGTCCCACACCGACGCCGCCCGTTTTCATACGCAAAATGAGGAACGCTGCCGTGGGGACGGGCTGTGATATCCGCCTCAAGGTAACGGTGGCCGGAGACCCCCAGCCATCCTTGTACTGGTACCACAATGATGACCTCATCGACATGGAGAACCAGGAGTATGGAGGGCTGTGGATTAGGGACTGCAAACCCAGCGATGCTGGCCTCTACACCTGCATCGCCAATAATCACCTGGGGGAGGCACGCAGCAGCGCGGTCCTCGCCGTCCTGGATCTGGGTGAAGGTAATCTGTTTAAAGCTTCAGTAATAAAATCTGAGATTTGCTTGGTTGTTTGGGGGGAGAAGGAAAGGGTTCAATCTTGTAATGTTTAAAGTGTGGTGGAAGATCAAAGTTTTCATTGGAAAACTTTCAAATTACCTGAAAATTACCCAGCATGCAACTGGATCAGCCCGCTAACTAGCATATCACTAACCTCTCCTGCTCCTCGTGCGTCCGCAGGAAATATTAGAACTCAAATTCAATATATTTTAATGTTCATTCTGCTCATTATGTGGATAGCTGTTTTTACACTTTTTTACATTTTAGTAACGGTACATATTACATTTATACTAAAGAAACGTCATTGCATTGATTTTGATGTGAAGCTGTTGATTACTCATGTAAAATAAAGTAAATAATTAGGATTTCCATATGTAATGGAGAATATTTCATTGGTAAAAATGGAGATGACAACATTCAAAAGCATTGCATCATTTTCTGGGATATTTTTATCAGTCTACATGAAAATAAAAATATCTCCTTCTTTTTCAGACCAGGGAAAATATTTGGTCCTGCAGGCAGACAGAAAATCTTTTTCTTTCGACAAACTCCAAAGCTGTTCAGAGTGTGTTAGCATTAAATGTAGGATGTTGATGAGTAGCTCGTCTCTGGTTTAAGCAGCGTATCAGCCGAACCCGGGTTTTATTTAACTGTGCTGGATTCAGAACAGACAGGCACTTTGAGTGCTTCAAGTTCACTGTAAAATAGAATGACTATTTTCAAATTCAGCTTTTTGAACCTCAGCTAGAGTGATTTGTTCTGCAGTGCTTATTCTGCATTAATAAACAGATTTAAGCCTCAATACCTTCAATGTGCGAAGACAGCCAGACTGTAAAATATTTCCCAGCCACTTCAGCCTGAGTAGATTGTCAGCAAATGGCGGTATTCTCTGATGGGAACAAGTGGATACATAATTCCTGAGTATAAAACACAGAGTGGATCTGTGATGACAGGGATTCTTTTGTTGTGAACAGCAAAATATGACAACAAAGTGTATTTCCATTAAACGCTTTAATTAAAGATAGGGTTGACATAACTGATATGGCAGGAACTTGATCATCTGAGGGCAGCCTTTATGTTCTCCTCATGAAAGAAATATCACTGACAACACACACACACACACACACACATATATATATATATATATATATATATAGAGAGAGAGAGAGAGAGAGAGAGAGAGAGCGAGAGAGAGAATACTCTTAACCTTCTTCAAACTGTTGACTACAGCCATTTCTACAGCTTTTGTATTTACTAGAGATGAGCTGAGGAAAAAGATGCAAATGATGTTGACCTCATTCTTATGATACAGTAAAGGACCTATAACTTCAGTATCTGTGCAGGCAGCTCAGCAGCTGTTCAAGTGGTTTGATTCTTTGCATTAGCGGCACAAGCAGTTGGCTCTGAGATGATGATATCAGAATAACTGTCGCTCCTTTTGTTGTAATGAAAGAGGAAAAAGAAGCTCCCATGGCTCTGACTCTCCATTTTAACCTTCAGTTTGATTCAGCGCTCTGCAGCGTTGCTGCTTGTGTAGTTTCCAGCTGTCCCATCACTCAGTGACATTAGCTGAAGCCTCCTCCTCCTCTCTCTTCCCCTCTCTCCCCTGTCACTCCGCTCCACCTTTAAAAATGTCTCTCTAGACCCCCCCCATCCACCAACTCGCCGTAGATCTATTTATACAGAGGAATGTGCCAGGCCTTAGATTTTTGTGATGGTGGCAGGCCAACGTCTCTCCTGTTTCATTGGAAGACATCACAGCTAATTTTAGCGCCGCTCACTTTGACTTTTTTCTTTCCACTGATCCTGAAAAAAGGGCAAATTTCTTCATCATTTCTTCCTGCCTCAAATGAGGAAACAAAGTAAATGTTGTGAGATCTCAGGTTAATAATTGTAGGACTGAAAGACAGGAGTGTGCACCTCTTCCTGTGCCCATCGAAACCTTCTGTAATGTCAGCGGATCCATCCAACATTCTACTCTACATCTTCATTTAGTACCATCAAAGCAGCTGCAGCTGGCCGGGATGGGAGTGACACTTAGAGAGGGAGGAATCAATCAAGGACTGAACGATACCATGTCCTTGCACCTACAGGCGGAGGAGTGCACGCTGTTAAAGTGGTTTGGTTGGTCCTCGCAACTCTGCACAGGCATTTGGAATTTTGAGAAAATGATTAGATAAAGTTACATTTGAATGCATGTTTAGATTTTTAAGGGCAGGTGATGGTCTGTGAGGTGCCCAGATTCCATTGTATGATATCATATTCATTATATGATAGAACAGGTGGAGCTGCAGTGACACTCTGGAAATCCCCGACACCACCATGTTGCTTTAATAGATTCGCTGGGACATCGGAGTGTTAATGCTTCTTAAGCAAAGACTTTTGCCTCATTTATTAAGTTTATTTGTTTGATTTATCCCATATTCATGTTCCATTGAATACAGAGGTGTAAATATAAGATACATCATGTGCTGCAGATGGAATTACTACAGATTATGGAGTTTAAATTATTTCTTTAATCAATCTGCAGTTCGCATTTTCTTTGTTATACCGAGAAAGAGGAACTGGCTTAAGGTTGTTCCATCAGCTTGGAGATGTCCTCACGGGTTTTTGCACAGCGAAATTAAGCTTCTTTTTTTCGTCACATGTCAGGGAGACTTCCCTTTTAATTAAATCGGTGTCACATGCTTTAACGTTGCTGCAAAAAATACAGCTGCCAAGGAAACGCGAAGGCGTTCACGTCACCAGAGATTACATAATCAATAGATCGCGTAATTACACCCTGATGTTTTTACTCTTCCACAATTCTGTCCGTCCTGTTAGACGCTTAGTCGCAGGTCATATTTAAAGTAACTGGCCACCTTTTCTGAAGCAAAGGCTTCTTCCTTCCCAGAGAGGTGCGTGAGAGGACTCGGCGTGCTCACAGAGAGAAAGGTGTGATGTGAATTGAAATGATATTCTTGAGCCATTGCAATGCTCTGATGAATACATAACACTTCCCTGTGAGGTGAAGATTTCAGGAATTGAATCAGAATTACACGGATGCAACCCTGCATCAGAGTACAGCAGCTGAGCTCGTGCACCTTGAGCTGTGGCGTGGTTGGAGTCTAGTAGCGAGAACCAGAGGCGCAATAAAAATCAATCATCTCCCCTAGAAGTGGGATTTAGGTGGCCAATAACTGGTTCCCAGTGTGTTCCAGTAATGCAGAGGGCTGAGGAGCTCCTTCTAGCTGTTGCAGTACCCCCCCTTACACACACACACACACACACACACACACACACACACACACACACACACACACACACACACACACACTGCTGACAGCACAACGGCGGCTCATTACACCAGTTGTAGAGTGAGACACAGGCGCAAGGGAAGCAAGGAAAAAATGAAAAATGTCAACCTGCGCTCTAGAACACTGATATCGAAAGGGCTGGATCACTCCCACCGCTTCCTCTGCCCGTCGGTGCGTGGCGCATGCAGGGTGGTGCGCGGCGGGGGAAGATGCGTACGCCGTCGCTGGCTATTGTGTGGAGAGAGGAGGCGACCTCGGACTGGATGATGCGCGTTCCACAGACCTTTGCGCCAGCGCCGGAGCTTTATGCGTTGTGCTCTTCAGAAATGGATTCTGTCAGAAGTGAATAAGACTTTGAGGTGCAACTTGTTACATAACAGACCAGCGTGCCTTCTTTCCTTTTGTCTTTGCAGTCAGTGACAAGCTTTATCCTTCGCGTTAAGAGGAGCTTATTATAACTTAAATTCGAGTGAGATTTTTTTTTAATGCTGACGCCTAGGAAACAGCCTGATTCTGGCATATAGTAATGGCTCGGAACCCCCGCTGTATCTTGGGGAATACCCTGCTGCTGAGAGTAAGCCAAGACAACAAAATACCAGTCGAGGACTTACCAAGCGTGGCCATGAGAAATATCCACAGCAGAAAAAATATCAGGCAAGTGCTGTTTCAGTTGTCTGGTAAGAACCATTTTGTGATTTTTCCTCACGTTAATTGCTGCTCAACTGATGCTCAAATACTGCATTTTGATTATGGTTTGATACAACCATGACGACTGTAGGCACGTTTGGCATAAAATTGCTGATTTTTGTGTAACTTTTAGAGTTCCTTTAGATCCTCGCTGCTTCTCAAACTAAGTTACATGCACAATAAGAACACACAGTAGGAGAGTTTATTGGAAATATTTAATAAAGAAAGGTAATTAAGCTGAAAAGAGGTCAGTACCGTGTCGAGCTTTTCTGCAAGCTGTCACTTCAGCAGCTGGGTGGTTGTGCTGATGGTTTTAATGACATGATGCTCCATTCCCCTGGACAGTGGCGGGACCTGCAACAGCAGCAGTTTTGATATGGAACAACCAGGAGACCTTGCAAAGGCAGGCTGGGACTGTGCTGTCACATTTCTGAAATGCTGAAGGTTTGATTGTTGCCTTTAGCGTCTCACTAATATTTGGAAATCCTGATCATTTTATAAGGCTGGATGTTGTTCAAAATTGGGTCTTATCTCTAATATATAAAGTCCTTGTCTGCACTTTTACTAAACCAAACTTTCCTGACAGTTTTGGTCGCCTTCCTTTCAAATTGTAAAAATATTAGCAATTAATACTATGTGTTAATACTATGTACTATGTGTTTTTTGTATATATACTGTATGGCAACAAAGGTGCAGTGAAGTTAAATGTGATTGAATTTGTGGATTATGGAGAAAGAATGCCCTGTACTCTTCCGCTGATCCTGTGCTGCTAAGAACCTTTTTCATTTTCTTATTTTCTGATTATTATTTAAGTAATTCCTCCTACTGTGAAATGTAAACGCCTCGTGAGAGCTGCTGGGATGCCAATGACTCAATAGTGCTTTCTATTTTAGTGTTCTCCTTGGTTTAAGGGAGAAAAAAATCTCCCACATGGTGCAACTGGAACAGACTTTAAGGTTTAAGGGCATAAAACTGACAAGAGTCAATTTTCTAAAAATACCTTTAAGACAGAGCTGTTCAGGTGTTGTCAAACCTGAAGACTCGACAACATTTCAGCTGCAGTCAATTTAGCACATTTAGCTTAGCTCTGCTAATTAGGCCCCAAGGGTGATGGAGTTGCAGTTTTAATCAAATGGAGACAGCAGGAAAATAAACTTTGACGTCATGCAGAGCTAGTTAAAAAACATGTAATCTGTCGCTATCAAACGTGTTTTTTCTACACTGCAATTCACTGGTTATTGGATTACTGATATCTGTCGATATATCTTTGTCGTGGGCGACAGACCACATCTGTCCTCTTGTTGTCCGATTAGGCTTCCGACATGTTATACGACTTTAAAATGAACTCAGTAATTGTATTTCTTTCTTTTTCAGATTCTGAAACGACAGACGATGAAGGTGAGAACCAGTATGAGACCAAAGACGATATTGGAGATGATGAGGACCAGACTGTCCACACAGGTATGCACCTTCTTGACAGCAGTTATGACTTAGTTCATTTCTGGTGGTAATTGTAAGGCACAAGAGACAATGGTCATCAGGGACCAGTGCTTAATGACCTGTTTTCCCCCATGAGTTACAATCTGCTGCATCATTTAATATTTACGGGAATGATAGAATGATGAAGGTTTTGGCCCTATTTCAGTGCAAAGTAATTGAGAATATTAATGCAATTTACAATATGTAACCTCCTACTTATCTGAGATGCAGTGATGGACAAAACTGCAGAAGATGCCAATAAGAAACGTGGACATGTGGATCTCTCTAACACAAGCAGGCAAGAAACCAAGGAGTATTATTAAGGACACTGCACATAATTCAGCTTCAGCGACAGATCGTAATAGATTGAGTGTCAGTCAACAATAACCTAAATATCGATTTTGCTTACAGATTTTGCTTCAACTCCTTTATTTCAGGAACCACTCAGAGACGTTTTCAAGAGAATCTCCTCCACAAGTCCTCCCTCCTCCTTCCCCGAGACTCGCCAAACGTCCCTCCACCTCACCGATGCCAAGTCGGTCTGGTTCGACTACACCTGTCAGTTTACGGAAGAAAGTTGTTCTGCCAACTGAATACCAAGACACAGTCCCCGCGGAGTTTGAAGAAAAAATTAAGCAGCCAAAATCAGTGGCCCAAAGCAACAGTCAGGACTCTCGACCACAGACTCCTCTGAGTGAGTACTCCCGAAAAGAATTCACTCCCAGACCTTCTCCAAAGCTTACAAGGGCGAGCTCAAAAGTTTTTGAGAAGGTCAGAGGCTTAGAAGAACGGAGAAGAAGCCTGGATTTTCCTGAGGGTTCTGTCTCTGGAAGATCCTGGGCTGGATTCAATCGGGCTGGATCTGTAGATTCAGATGATGGAGGAAGCCGGTTGGGCATCTCGAGAGAAAGCTCAAGGGAAGATTTACGGGAGGCTTTGAAAGAGGATGCTGCTGAGCGAAGATCTATGTTTAGACAGAGAGCCGCTTCACTGGAGGAGAAACCGCATTACTCCCAAAAGGTTCAGGATATTGAGAACAAATTCACAGAGGAGCTGCAGCGCATTAAAAAATTGGTTGGTAAACCTCATCTGAAGAAATCCTTTTCAACTGAGCAACTCACCCTCAAGAGCAAGCAACGGCAGCCTCTCCGGAAAATTGAACCTATCCCCCCACAAGTTCTACAAAAACTCCAGGCAAGGGAACGGGCCCAGTCTGCTAAAGAACAGAGAGAAAAGGAACAAAGTCGGCAACCCATGCAAGAACAACAAGATCAGACTCAATTCCAACTCTACAAGACGCCGAGTACTGGTTCCACAACTGTAACAGTTAGTAGTTTTGGAGAGGTAGCGGGCACCCCAGAATCCATGCAATTATCTGACCTACCCGGACAACGTTCCGCTCGAGAATTAAGTAGGGTGAGTCCGGTTACAGAAATAACCCAGAGGTCATCGCCAGCATTCTATCACCAACAAAGGGGAGATTCACCAAGCAAAAATGTTGCTGACATGACATTGCGGAAAGTTGACCGAAGGCCGGCAAGTCCCTTGGTACAAAGGATATCACGAATGCCAGAATCCCAGCACATAAAGGAATCCCTGCATTCTCTGCAGAATAATGAGACAGCAGGGAGGAAGACACCAATAGAAGTGACAGTAAGAAAAATAGAAAATAGACCCGAAAGTCCATTGGTGCAAAAAAGATCCATCAACGTGCAAGATCCTTCTCCTCAACCTCCACAAAAACCAACGAGGGTGTCACCAAACACTCCCACAGAAGAGAAAATGGAAGTGGAGCCACCTCGACCAGCCTCGAATTTAAGAATCCCAGCAATTATCGTTGAAGACGAAAAAATGGAGGAGGACGCTCAGACCAGCGAGCCTCAGCTGATCGTCACAAGCAACAAAGAGGAACAACAGCAGAGCAGAAGAAAAGAAAAGAAACGTCGCTCTCGACCTCTGTCTCCCGAGCTGGGTGAGATTTGCTTTTACCACTCGAATCTCTCAGGAAAGGCAGCTGTTTTTGATATCATGCTTGTCTTCTGTGTAGATTCCTCTGATGATTCATACGTGTCAGCGGGAGAAGATCCCATGGAGGCCCCTGTGTTTGAGTTCCCCCTCCAGGACACCGTGGTTTCTGCTGGTGCAGATGTCATTTTAAAATGCATTATTGCCGGCACCCCCAATCCCGAAGGTCCATTTACCCTCCGTTTGACCATGTGAATGTGAGCAATTGGTACTAAAACTGCGCCATTTGTTTCCTTTGTTACAGTTTCCTGGATGAAGGACAACGCTGATGTTACTGCCTTAACTGATTACACTGTCAAGGTGGAAGGCGAGCGGCATACTCTGCTCATCAAATCGGCTAGACTAGCCGATGGAGGAAAATATTGCGTAACTGCTGTTAATCAGGTGGGCAGAGCATCCAGCAGTGCCGTCCTCACAGTTAAATCAGGTAAGTTGGATTACCCATGGCCATTTATCCTGCCTGACACTGGACCTGAGATCACTCCGCCTGTAGTAGCCGTAGGTGACAGTACAACATGAAAATAGCAGGGCGATGTTTCAAAGCAGTGACAGTAACAGCACTGAACTCAAAGGTATGTTTTAAAGGGCAATCCGAAATACAAAGGACGTATTTCAGATAAAGATGCAAACACCAGAGCGGAGGCACTCATTCTTCACCCACTACAGGGGGGCTTTGTAGACGCTCTTTTCAAATAGACCCTTCAGCATTTTTGTTATTAAGTAAACACCAAAATTACACATTGTGTTCTCCTCCTACATTGGTTTTGTGTGTCCCATGATTCCTCTCCTCCTCCTTTGTCATTGCCCCTCGGAGCAAAAATGACTGTGCCATAGATTCCAGCTGAGAAACCACACTTATAGTTACCATAGCAACTTGGCAGCACAACTGAGCCTATAATTTGCCCAGTGAGGCTCAGTGGTTCCACCCACTGTGAGCGCACAATCACATTTGATATCTAAACTAACATTTCTCTTTTCCCTTCAAATATAAACTTCTGTTTGATCACTAATACCTTCAGCGAGAAAACAAAAACTTTTGCATCGGTTAGAAAAAGACATGGATGTAATTACTACCTTTTTTGGTTTTGTTGCTTCCCCAGAGTCTGTACAGGAGCCAAAGGCGAACCTGGGTGTACCCATGGATATCAGCAGCCCAATTACATCTGATGAGGAGTATCTCAGTCCTCTGGAGGAAGGCATGGAATTTGGTGGCCCAGAACCAAAGCAAAATATTGATATGCGGTTTAGGCAGCCTCCTGCATTCCTGGTAAGACTTTAGACAGTTAAACCGCTATAAACACTTAATTGACTCTACCTCTTTTGTAGAGTGTCGTTATTTTTAATTTGGAGTTACAGTCCGGATGTCTTGTGCTAACGGTGCTAGCCGTGTTGGTCTAAACTGCTTCCTGTAATCTTCCTTATTTCTCTTACGTCTCCAACAGGTAACAGTGAGGGATCAGTCTGTCATCGAAGGACAGGAAGTCACCATGTCGGTCCGTATAAGTGGACAACCCAAACCCATGCTGTATTGGTAGGTCATCACGCTCGCTCCACACATTTCATCGAGCTTGTTTCATTAAAAGGCCTTGTTCTATATCACTGCATGGTTTCCTGCAGGGCGTGCAACTTTATTTCATCCTTTAAAGGAAGCAGGAGCTTAACGTTTATGCCCAACAGTCTTCAGGCTGACAAAACCTCCCTAATGGGGGAAAGGAATAACACGCTTCTCCCAATTATCTTGGAATACTTAAGGGCCAGGGAACACAAATGTCAGGTTGAAATAATGAGGCATAAAACAGTCTGAAATCACAATGCAACCCTGAGCTCATCCAAAAAAGCTCTGACTGGGTGTTTTTGCGAGGGCAATGTCTTCCAGTGTTTTGAGACCACTTTTTAAAGATCAGCAAGTGGTTTTTCTTTGCATTTGTTTGCCAGGACAATTTAGAAGTATGTTGATGCCTATTTCATCACCATCCTATCTGTACTGCACCATTCAGCTTTCTTAAGACCCCTTTTTTTGTACAATTAACAGTGCTAAATAACTTAATTTAAGAAACTATCACCAGGTTGTGGTCCTAATAAATCATCATCAACAACTTTCTTTATAAAGCACTTTGAAAACACCCAAAGCTGGAACAAAGCGCTGTGCAAAAAGAAGAATAGAACATAAGACAAAAGCACAAAAACAATAAAACACTGGCTGGTTCTGAGGTAAAGTGCATTAAAGTAATCCAGCCAGGCGTAGTTTACTGTTTCAAAGTGCTTTTGTGCAAGTAAGGGCTTTACCTTTACCCAAGGTGAATGAAACCGGGGTTAACTACTGCACCTATCCAATTTAAATTCTCTGTCCACATTAAGACCCCAAATTTAGACACTTCAAATCATGTCCAATTGATGGAGAACAGGGTCCTCTTGTAATTTTGGCTTTTCTTTCTGTATTTGTATTCTGGTGGATTTAAATCTAAACGTGGGTGTTAAAGCGCTGTAATAGATTGGCTAATACACATGTTCATGAAAGTGCAACACATCATATTGATGTAGGACACAAGAAGGGGCTGAATCAGAGAGTTAGTCATGACTCTCCAGAGACCAGGGGAGAAAATGCTTAACATGTTGCTGCCTTTACTGGTAATAGCAACAACAATAGTGTACGGGGCATCCTTTATACTGGTGCTTGTGTTTGGATAAAAAAGAGTGAGTGGTTGCTCATCCTCTGCAGGAACACGCTTCTGAGGGGCATGATTCACTGCTTATTTAAAAGAAGCCAAAACCTCTCTGACCATGACTCTGCTCTTTTGTAGGCTGAGGGACAGAGTGACGGTGAAAACAGGCCCACGTCACATAGTTCGTGAAACTGATAATGGCACTTTTGAAATGACCATCAAGTCAGCGGTGAGGTCAGATGCTGGGATTTATACCTGTAAGATCATTAATGAGTACGGGACAAAGCAGTGTGAAGGAAAGCTGCAGGTACAAGGTATGTGTCTTTTCAGGGCTTTATGTATTACTGAGCACGTTAACCCTGGTTCTGTTCTGGTACCCTGGCTCTGGTCTTTCAAACACCCTTTTTTGAACTCTCAGCACCACCAGTTGAGCCTGGACTGGCTGTAATCCGTCCGTTGAAGGACATCATCGCCAAGGCCGGGGAGACAGTTCTATTCGAGTGTCACATCCTCGGACCAAAGGACACTGATGTGGACTGGCTCGCCGATGGGAAACTGATCCAGCCAGCGCTGCTCAACTGCAAGATGCACTTCGATGGAAGAAAGTGTCGACTCTTGCTTAACTCTGTACATGAGGACGATAGTGGGAGCTACACCTGCAAACTTAGCACAGCTAAAGGTTTGAACTGTGGATTCATTTAATGGAACATGCCAGTTAGAGTTAAATGCACCTTTTCTTCATTTTTAGTTACTTCTAAGTTCAAAAATGTGCTCTTTAGAGGAAGTGACTTCTTGTGGCAGACTCAGAGTCATCCCATCCGTTGATCCGCTCTTCACTCGCAAGCTGGATATTTTGGAAGTAATTGAAGGCCGTAACGCTCGATTTGACTGCAAAGTCAGCGGAACGCCATCTCCTAAAGTCACGTGGTGTCACTTTGGTAGGAAAGCACACTCAACACAAAACTTCTGATTTAAAATAAAATGGTATGTTTTTTTAATATCAGGGTTGGCAAAGCTTCACATCCTTTCTTATTCCTTCCTTTTCGATGTAGACCATCTGCTCACGGAGAGCGAGGACATTCGTATCCTTCAGGAAGGTGGACGCCACTCTCTCATCATTTCTCATGTCACCAAAGAGGATGAGGGTTTTTACATAGTCACGGCCCGTAACTGTCATGGTGAGGCTGAGACCTCTGCAGAACTTTACATACAAGAGCCGAGGCCAGCCATCTCTTCTCAGATGTAAGCCTTTTTCAGGAGGTGTCAGGCCGTAGGGCTTGCATTCATCTTGCAGTTGCTGAGTTGTTTTCATCTGCGCTTAGGGCTAAAATGGAGAAGATGCCATCAATCCCAGAGGAGCCAGAGGTGCCTGAGAATGAGGTGGAGCGTTTCACCATGCCAGATTTCATCAAACCCCTTTACGATCTGGATGTGATTGAAGGGAAGGAGGCTGTGCTCAAATGTAAAGTGGCCGGCTTGCCTTACCCCACCATCGTCTGGTTTCACAATGGCAAAAGGATTGATAGCACCGAGGACAGAAAGATGACGCAGCGTAAGTTAGCTTAAACAAATGAACAAAAGAATACCTTGGACAAGCCAACAGTGAAAACATGGCAAACTCAGAGAAGAAGAAAAAAGGAGAAAAAAATGTATATATCAACAGTGTAGTAAAACACATTTAGCCTGAAACCAGAACTATCTGTACGTTAGCAGCTACCAAAAAGAAACTAAAGTAGTTCTTGCTGAAGATGCTTATAGACCGGTGTGCTTGATATTATTTGCTCTCTGCTTTCTCCTGCAGTCCGCGATATCCACAGCCTGGTCATCCGCTCTGTGAGGCATGCACATGGTGGTGTCTATAAAAGCGTCATCTCTAACAAAGTTGGCAAAGCCACCTGCTATGCTCATCTCTATGTAACAGGTGACTGTCATCTTTTGTTTTCCCATTTCATGCTTATTGCAACTTTTTTTGCAATAAAATTTCTGACAGAGTGCCACTAAGAAGAGCGGTTGTGATCGTCGTATGACTGGAATATCATTTGTTGTCATGTCTTGTCCTTGTTGTCTGCATGCTGGGCTCCAAATTCTGCTTCTTTTGTCTCAGGATTCGCCAAACTAGTTGGCATAGATGAGCAGATGGCACCACATGAGGCTGTTATTCTCACCAGTTTAGGAATGTGTGTGAATATAGACCTGTAGTATGAAGTTGTGTGAAGAATGATGGACACTAGCATGCAGTAAACTCTGTCCATGTCCTGCAGTAGATGTCTGTATTCTTTGTGTATGTGTGTGTTTTATGGCAGCAGTAGCTACCTGATGTCTCTCAGTGCTGCAACCACAATGTTGCACAAATCAGGAAGTGACTTAAGTGATGCACTGTATGGCTTGACCGACTAAGCAGTGACTGCTATTCTGGGTCCATTTATAACGACCTTGTCATTTAATGGCTGCAGACACCAGCTGATCGAGCACATGCTTTGACATCTGACATGGACTTTTGCCATTTTCAGATATTCTTCCTGACCCTCCAGATGGAACTCCGGTGATAGAAGCTATCACTGGTAAAACCATCAGCTTGAGTTGGAAGAAACCAAAAAGGCTGGATCCTTCAATCGGTACATTCGATGAAGATATTCACAACAGCAAATTAGATATGCTTTTAAGATCATGGAAATATGACATTCCAGGGTCAGAGGGAATCCTGTCAGCATTTTTTGTGTGTTTTGAACCCTTTTGTGCATTTAGACCCCAGCTCCTTAATGTATGCCATCCAGCAACAATCCCTGGGCTCCATCCAGTGGACCATCATAGCTTCCGGCCTGAAGGACACCACATACACCATCGCCTCCCTCTCAAAAGGACTCCGCTATGCCTTCAGGGTCCTGACGATCACGTCCAAAGCGTTCAGCAAGCCCTCACCTGCCACCGAGCCGGTGCAGTTGCTGGACAGAGGTACTTTAAGCTCGCCAAACCACAAGTGCAAGCCACGTTCCTTTTGCATATTGTTTGTGCTTTATGTGAATTTTACAGGCCCCTATCTCCAGGAGGCCCCGGTTATTGTCGATAAGCCGGAAATTGTTTATGTGATTGAAAATCAGTCAGTCACCATAACCATCACCCTCAACCATGTTAACGCCGCAGTCCTCTGGAAGAGGTAACCACGCCCTGACGTGCTCCACTTCTTATATTACACAGCTATGATGAGATAATGAGCCAGGTCCATAATTTAAACTCTTTCTCAGGAGGGGAATGATTCTGTCCAGCAAGCCAGGCCTGTGTGACATGTCGATGCCTGACGATGACCAGCACACACTGAAGCTGTTCAAGGTGAGGAGCGATGACATGGGAGAAATGACTTTTGTGGCCTCCAACAAGCACGGCAACGACAGCTGCACCTTCACCGTGGAGATGGCAGGTAGACAGCCGATCCCTCGGCCCACCCAATTCACCTGCTGACCAGTTAACCTCACAAACCACCCATCCCCTCTCGGTCCCCAGCTGCACCAACATTTGAAACTATCATGGAAGACTTGGATGTCTGTGCTGGGGAGAGCCCTCGCTTTGCTGTAGTGGTGGAAGGCAAACCTGTTCCTGACATCCTTTGGTTCAAGGTTGGGTTGTTTTTTTTATTCTTTTACTCATAAATACAGTGTATTCCTACTAAAGTCTGTGCTTGTTGCTTTCAGAGTGACATTCTTCTGGCAGAGAGCAGTCACTACACATTTGTATACGATGATAACGAGTGTTCTCTAGTGGTTCTAAATGCTTGTCCGGAAGACTCTGGCGTGTACACCTGCACCGCTCGGAATTTGGCAGGTTCGGTGTCCTGTAAAGCTGAACTTACTGTTCATGAAGGTAAGATTTTTTTTTCCAGTGTATTTTGAGATTATTTGCCTTTTCCCATTGTAAACATGGGCATTTGCTGCAGCCAAGAGCAAAGAAGATCCCATAGATGATGAGGAGACAATTCTAAGGAAAATGCGCAGGCTGACTGACCACTATGATATTCACAAAGAAATTGGAAGGTGAGTCATTTTTGAAATTTTCAATTTTTCTTTCTACGCATTTTGCCGTCCTAATTTGTCAGCGTTCGAGCTCCAATTAATCGCCAAGAGTTTCCTTCTGTGTCTTTGCTGCAGAGGTGCATTTTCCTATGTTAAACGCGTGACTCAGAAGTTAGGGAAAATGGAGTATGCCGCAAAGTTTGTGTCCACACGAGCCAAGAAGAAGGCATCTGCCCTGAGGGAGATGAACCTGCTCTCCAGGCTGGACCATGAGAGAATTATTTACTTCCATGATGCGTTTGAGAAAAAGAATGCAGTCATTATCATCACGGAAATGTATCCTCACTGAACAGTATATCAATACCTAAGTGTAGAGTGTATATATACGTATATAAGCAATATCAGATCCAAATATCAGCCTTAATTAACCTTTAAAGATGCCATGAAGAGCTGCTGGACAGATATGCTAGGAAATCTATCATAATGGAGTCTGATGTAAGTTATGCAATTATTTCTAACCACAGCAGCGTCTGTTTAACTGGAAACAGGATCCAATTAAGGCTGTTGTTGGCACTTTTGCATGTTGTGATCATCAGGTGCGTTCATGTACGAGACAACTGCTCGAAGGCTTGGATTACCTTCACAGCCAAAACATCATACACCTCGATGTTAAGGTATTTTTACTGCCTCCCATGAGCTTTTTCCATTTTGCCGTATGTCTGTGCAGAAAGTTGTTAAAATGAAGCACTGGGAATATTTTAATGAGACATTTATGCAACCCTACAGACAGTCTGTGGTTAGAAGATAATAAACCTGCAGTTTGTTATGACTTTAACAGCCTGACAACATCCTGATGGCAGATCCCCACAGCGACCAGATCCGAATCTGTGACTTTGGCAACGCTGTGGCGATCACACCTGATGAGGCGCAGTACTGCAAATACGGCACGCCAGAATTTGTAGCACCAGAAATCGTCAACCAGACTCCTGTTTCAAAAGCATCGGACATCTGGTAGCGAAAGCCTCCATATCGATCAGTTTCAGTTGTTTGCCATTATCTCACACCCTGGTCTTCATCTTTTTATTTTTACTAGGCCAGTAGGAGTTATTGCATATCTGTGGTGAGTAAATAATTAGTATTATACTTTTTAATTTGTCTTTAATATTCTGTTTGGTTTTATGATTATTTAGAAACTATTTTTGTATATAAAATACATGACTTTTTTCTACCAGCTTGACGGGAGTTTCCCCATTTGCTGGAGAGAACGACCGCAGCTCTGTGCTGAACATCAGAAACTATAACGTGGCTTTTGAAGAGAGCATGTTTGCCGAGCTGTGCCGAGAGGCCAAAGGGTTCATCATAAAGCTGCTGGTAGCAGACAGACTGTGAGTAACACCACAAGATCTCGCCATTTTCTTTTCTATTTTTAACCTGTTTAATGTAAAATAGGTCCATAAACAGAAGAGGAAATGAGTCATATGTATGAATAATACACCAGGGAGAACATTTTCAATGAGTGATGTATTTTTACTGCACAGCTTTCATAAGTACTGGAGCAATAAATCAGCTTGCAATAATCTTTCAGGCACTTAACTGTGCTTTCTTAGCAAACATTACAATAAACAAGGCAGATTGTGGTATTGTATAATGGTAAATAATTAATTTACCACTCTCAGATTGGAAGGAACACAGTTTTAACAGTTTTAAGAGGTTTTTACGCAAGATTATACTGAAATCTTTCACTTAAAATTTTCAGATATTATGTTGAATTTGCTTCCCCAGAGCTCAGATCATTCTTTAGCTATTTTACACACATTGTATCATTACAGATAAAATGTCCACCTCCATTTCTGTCGTTCCCCTTTATTAGTCATTAAAAACCCTTAAAATTCTAAAGAGACGTGTGCAGACAGGATTTGCATTGCATTGCCTGTATTACATGCAAATTTTTTCTACAGGAGACCTGATACTCAAGAATGCCTGCGACACCCTTGGTTCAAGGTCAGTAAGTCTACCTACCTGCAATTTCTATTAGACTATTAGTCACGGTCCTATGATTATTTATATATATATATATATATATTCATCTAGACCCTTAGCAAAGGTAAAGCTATAAGCACTGAGGCCCTGAAGAAGTTTGTGTCCCGCAGAAAATGGCAGGTAAGAGATGTTTGATTTTTTACTTTGTTTTCCTCAGTATTCTTGTTTATGTCTTTAATATTCTAATATTTTGGTTTAAACAGCGTTCCCTAATCAGCTATAAATCAAAGATGGTCATGAGGTCCATACCTGAGTTGCTCAACGATTCCACCAGCCATATCTCCATCGCAGCTCCACGGCACCTTAAAGAGGGTTCACCGTTGCCATCATCATCCTCAGACTCTGATGAAGATATCGACGAGCTGCCGTTTATTCCAATGCCTCTTCACATGGAATTCTCTGGATCGAGAATGTCGCTGAATGAGATCCAAACCAATGAGCAGAAGTCAGAAAAGCAGGAGGGAACAGGGAAATGTTCCAGCTCTCCCTTACAAGCCCAGGAGGAAATGGAATGTGGCCGTGAGGAAGTTGCTAAAAATGGAGTTGAAATGGGTAAAGTTCGCATACGGAAAAGGTCATCGCTGGAGGATGACAGGGGTTCTTCAGATGACGAAACCCCTGCTGAGCTGGTGAAAAAGACAGAGGTGACTAGAAAACCCCTTCGACGAGGTTCAAGCATGGAATCAGATAAACCAGAAGTTGGGCGACGGAGAGGAGAGCTAAGACGTGGTGGGTCAGCAGACAGCGCATTGATGCTTCGGATCACCCCAGAGGAAGGAGCTACAGAAGGAATCCAAGAGGATGGACAGAGAGTTCTAAAGAAGGCCGTCTCTATGGAGCTGCCTCGGAGGAGCGCCAGCCCAGGGACTGTTAAAATGAGTCAGGAAGACTACGCTCTGAAGCTGGAGCTAATGAGACAGCGACTGCTTCGTGGTGGCTCCGTGGACAACAAGATGAGCGGACTGAGAGGACCTCTGCTGGAAACACTGGGAATGGGGGAAGAAAAACGTACAATGTCCTCAGATCGTTACTCTCGTACTGCTCGTTTGAGTCCACTCACAAGGGCGGCATCCAGTGATTCCACAAGGGATGAATCTTCTAATCAAATAAATAAAAATAAAGTTTTACGTAAAGCTGCTTCTTTCAGTCAAGGTGATTCCGAACCCATAGCTTTACACCGGCGATTAGGAGCCCCCTTAGAAATTCCTTTGGCACAGGTTGAGGAGAGAAAGTTAAAGGAAGCCATATCAATGTCAGCCCTCACTGAGCAGATCAAGCTGGACTCCCGTCCGGAGACGCCTCGGGAGCCTTCGCCAAAACCCCCAACACCAGAGTCTGTAATGCAGGAAAGCCCAACCAAAACAGAAAGTGAGGAATCCTTTATCGACAAAGAGATGAAGCATGATGATAGCATAAGTGAAAAGTTGGATGGGTTGACCACAGATAATTTTGATGAGCGATCAAGCACAAGTGGGTTCTCAGAGAAAGATATGAGCATATCCGAAGAGCCAATGATGGAATCAGAATGTACAACCCAGAGAAATCCTACCCCCTCACCTGACATCCAAGAAGAAACCATGGATGTAGATGCGAATGGAGAACAAGAAGGAAATGAAGAGATTATGAAGGAAGAGGAGGAAAGAATTGTTACTAGTGAAAAATCCAATGAGGAACAAATTATTTGTCAGGAAAATATAGAAGATGAAAGAGAGAAATCCTTAGACGCAATCATAAACACAAGCTCACCAGTGGAAGAGTATAAGAATCCCCCTGCATCAGCTTCTGAAACAGCCTCATCTCCTTCCCGGGTCGTCCTTCCAGATGGAACGTCTTCAGCTTATGCCAGTATTATGCAGACGATCATGGTTCCCACAGCTCAGCCGCTGTGTCAGCAACATTTAAGCCCCTCTACAGCTGCTGTCCCATCAAACTCTTCAACCTTAGATACTCCTAAACCTTCTTTAGCCGCAGCTTCACTTCCCAGTGTCCCATTAGTTTCATCTGGTCCATCAACAGCATCTTCTACCGCGCACCCTGCTGTATACTCAAGGGTAGCATCCCCTGACATGATCACCAAGGAACCCAGTCCGCCACGGACCACCCCGCATTCGTTGTCTCAGCAAGATCTCTCTGTCGGTGCCAACATTGAGGATATTACTAGTGAAGAACTCTTTGAAGCGCGTTTCAAGAAACGGGAGTCTTCCCTCTCAAGAAGCCTAAAGTTTTTGTCGAGATCAAAGAATGGGGACAAATCTCAAGCGATGTCACCAGACAATAAAGAGGCAGGTGAAGAAATATACAGACCTGGGCCAGTTGGGGCACCTTTGGAATTGTCACATAGGCGACTGGAGGAGAAATCAAAGTCAGTCCAGGACCTTCGCGAAGCTCAGAAGGACCAAGGCTTCATGAGACGGCTGTCTTTACGCTTGAAAAGAACTCCGTCGGCAGAGCGCAAGGAAGAGACGTCCAACGAAGAAGATTCGTCTCCTTTGAGACGGAGGCTTTCGTGGACTCTCGGGCGGAGGGGGTCACAGGACAAGAAGGAATTGGAAACGATGCACATGGATGGTGGGGGGTCAATGAGGGAAAAAGGAGATCAAAAGGAGAACAAAAAATCTAACGAATCACCGGTTCTGGCAATGCGTCGAAAAATCGAGTCCACCGTGGCTGGCATCTCCACAAGAATCCGCAGTTACTCAGAAGAAAGGAGGTCATCAGAGGAAAAGGAACCCAAGAGAACACCCATTTTTTCCATGATTCGCCGTGCGACTTCAGAAAATCGTGGTGTAAAACCTCACAGCTTACCTCAGAACCAGCTGGCCGCTCAGACTGGTAATGGCGCCTCATCAGAGTCTCTGGACTCTGTGTCCAGCAAAACGGACCCATCTCAGGGTACAAAACTAATAATTAGGCATGATATCTTGATTTCTTTGCTCCTTACTGATGATTGATGTAGAAATTGACATTTTTGTGATAAAGGTGTGGAGATGGAACGCAGATCCCGCTGGGATCGCTGGGGCCTGACCAGAGGGAGGAGAGATAAGACGGTGTCACAACCCGACATACCAACAGCGATCTCGAGAGAAAATAGTGCTCTGCGCTCGCGGCAGTACTCCAAACTGGCTTCTGGTAAGTTAAATAATATTTCATATTAGCAAATTGTTACTGACAAATTTCAAATTAAAGCAGTTGTTTCAGAGATTTTGAATTTTCTTTTCTAAAGTTGGATAATTTAGATTTTATATATCATGTTGTTATGAAGATAGATCTACAATCTGGGTAAATCCCTTCGTAGTGAGATGAAACAACAAACAGCCCGTCTGGATGTATTGGTCTTATCATCACCATGATGTTGCCAGGCAACCCATGAATAGTTTAGGAGGTGATTTCCCCTGGCCGAAGAATAATCTCAGACACACACACACACACACACACACACACACACACACACACACACACACACACCACACACACACACACACACACCACACACACACACACACACACACACACACAGCATAGTTAGTGAGCTCCAGAGTTGCTGGTGAATGAGAATTTGTCACCTTCAACCACAGCAAAAATAAATCAATGAAATAATGAAAGTTCGAGGGCACATTTGGGATAAAATATTGCTACTGTAGCTAATGTTCAGAAATCGCACCATATTTCTGGTGACAGATTAGCTTTGAAGTAATCGTTTTCAGACGAGGGCCACAAGTAAAGTAAAGAGTAACGGGATCTAATGTTTGCTTCCAGATTTTCCACCAGTGTTTCATATCAAACTGAGAGATCATGTTCTCCTGGAGGGGGATCCTGTCACACTTAGCTGTCTGCCAGCGGGCAGCCCCCATCCGCACATCACCTGGATAAAAGGTAAAAGGAAAGAAAATCCTGTGGAGTGCTTCACAATCTTTTCTATCAAGTAGTTTAAAAACTGATCACTCTGACCTTTTCAGATAAGAAGCCAATGGAGATCGATTCCAGGATGAACATGATCGCCTGCCCTGATGGCCGTCAGCTACTGATGATCATGCAGACCACCAAAAAAGATGCTGGGGTCTACGAGTGTGTCGCTACCAACCCTCTGGCCTCCGTGTCCAGCTCTTGCACAATATCTCTGGCTCGTAAGTACCATATCAGGGTATCTGCAGGAAGTAATGTGATCTAAAAATGATTAAATAAATACTATTACGCTCTCACTACAGAGGCTGAAAACTATAGACTAAATGATACGAATATTATTTACGTATGCTGATGTGTGTTTTCTAGGCCTGCCCAATCGTCCTGGGACACCTGAAATACCTCAAAAGTACAACAACACTGCCTTGGTACTTTGGAGGCCCTCAGACACTATGGCCCCATGCACATACTCTCTGGAGAGAAGAGCTGAGGGTCAGTGTTCACTTATAGCAACCATCCAAAATGTTCTATTCTATGTGTTTCACACAGATGCTTTGTCTCAATCCTTTTACCATAATTATAAAAGGCTGCCACCCCCTGACACTGTTCACCACCCTAAGTTAATGTGGCCGATTTGAGATACTGAATAAATTTGTGACTAAAGTAGTCAAATTTCCAGTGAGGCAATTGCGGTTTGTATTGTACGAATATCTGAGAGAAATCCATTTTTCAGGCAAGAAATAGCTTTTTCTGGCAGTTTCTTTTCCACTGGCAAGCAAACAACAGAACAGTGGTGTTTGGTGTCTCTCTTGAGACTGCCTGACTCACACCTGCCTACTAACCTATAGAGATTCACCAAGTGCATCCCACTACAAATATAAATATGACCAAATAATCATATGTATAAGATGAGTCATCATCTACAGTATGTAATAAAATAGACTACATTTTATAAACAATGTTTGGGTGAACTTGAAACTTAAAAGTGTGGCAATAACCATACATTATTTTGAAAGAACTTCAATAAAATGTCTTACTTTTACTCTCCAGGTGAGACCAACTGGTTGATCGTGGCCACCGGAGTGGCAGACTGTTATTACAATGTTGTTGACCTGCCAGCAGGGGGCGCCTTCAGGTTTAGGGTGGCTTGTGTCAATAAAGCTGGCCAGGGCCCTTACAGCAGCCTTTCAGATGTTGTTCGTCTGGAGTCTAAAGGTACATTTTGCTCACCTTTTATACTACTTATGTGTGTGCAGATAAAGTGATGTACTAACATCAAATAAAATCGGATTCACTCTCACTGTCTGTTTTTTAGAACCACCAAAGTCCACTGCGTCGGTGGTGGTCAAAACTGTCCCTGCAGTTACTCCTCCTCCGGCTGTCGTGATGATGTCATCCATGAAAGTGCCTCCCATCAAACCAGCTCCAACTAAATCAACCACAGTGACACTCATTCCCTCAGCGCCACCTTCCACCTCTCCGTCTGTGATGAAAGCTGCTTCTCCGCTAACCATCAAACCCGCAGTGCCGCCTGATGCTAGTCGTCCAGCTGTTACTCCGCCTGTTAGCACTTCCCTGCCAAAGCAACCGACCGCGCCAGCCAAAGCCAAGACCACTCTGAGCATCAGCATGAGTAAACCTCAGAACAAACTGACGCCCCCACCAGTTGTGCCCCCGAAACCACAGAGCCCTGTGATTGCAGTGCTCTCCACAAACAACACACCTCCCTCTCCCAGCTCGACACCTACGCCCGTCATCGGGAAACCTATTTCATCGGTTCCTGTATACAAATCGGCCCCGTCCACTTGTGCTTCTCCGCCTTGTCAGTCAATCAATTCCTCCCCAGCAAACACCCCCATTTCGGTTCCCACGGTGACGCTCTCCCCACCTGTTGTGGTGGTGCAGAGTGTGACGCCTGTGCCACAGGGAGGCAACAGTTGGAGCACCTCATCTGGACGGGTCACGCCATCAGGGAGGGCCACGCCTTCTGGACGCAGGACGCCTCTGGGCAAACCTGGAGAGGGATCTCTGCGCCAGGGTGTCCCACAGAAGCCTTACACCTTCATGGATGAGAAAGCAAGGTAAAGATTGCATCTTTAAATCTTTTGATGGGGTTGTTTTAACACCGACTTCCGATGTTTATCGTGAGCAGAGGACGGTTCGGCGTGATCCGTGAGTGCCGGGAAAACGCCACAGGAAACCTCTTCTTGGCAAAAATCGTTCCGTACGAGGCAGAGAGCAAGCAGGAGGTGCTGCAGGAATATGAGATCCTCAAGTCTCTTCACCATGAGAGAATCATGGCTCTGCACGAGGCTTATGTCACGCCGCGCTACTTGGTGCTCATCTCCGAGTACTGCAGTGGGAAAGAGCTGCTGTTCAGCCTCATTGACAGGTGAGGCACTTGATGTGACAGAAAAGCATTGCCGGAATCGTATCCCCAAACGAGCGAGCGTGTGCCTGCTGGTTTTCAGGTTCCGTTACTCGGAGGATGACGTGGTGACCTACATTGCGCAGATCCTCCAGGGTCTGGACTACCTCCATTCCCGACGCATTCTTCACTTGGACATCAAGCCGGAGAACGTCATTGTCACTCACATGAACGTCATCAAGATCATTGACTTTGGCAGCGCTCAGATCTACAACCCGCTCTTCCTCAAGCAGTTCAGCCCTCGGCTCGGAACCCTGGAGCACATGTGTAAGAGACTCAGTCTTCCAATTTTCTCTCCTAATCAGAATTTTCAGGACACAATTGACTATGGAGCCTTTTAGGTGCTGATGATGAGTTGTCTACTTAGTTGACGACCATATAATGACCAGATAATGAACACAGCGTGCAGCTGTTGTTTTTTTCTAATCTAATAAATCTAATAAAGTAGCAGCAGGTTCACACAGGACATCCAAGAAGGGACATAATAGGTCTTAATCCATTTCTTCTGACTGTGATAGGATAATAGCCTTCACTAACAAAACAATATAGCCTCATAAATGAAATGTAAACTTCATATGGGAGGAAAAATGCACATGTATTAACTTGAAATCTGCAATCAGAACTGTTGCTAGTTCATCCTAAATGTGAACAAGAAACAGGAAAAACAAAACAATTGCCAGACTAATGAAAACTGCCCCCCACCATAGTGGTTCCATCAGAGAAACACAGGTAATAAATGTTAATCTGTCTGTGCGGTACCAAGGTAATTTTCAGGTGAAATTAGTTCTCTCGTAAATGCTCCGTGTGCAATTCTCCTTTCTTCTGCTCGCAGCTCCAGAGATGTTGAAAGGGGATGTTGTTGGCCCTCCAGCTGACATCTGGAGCGTGGGCGTGCTGACTTTTATCATGTGAGTACTGCCTTCACAGCTTCCATGCAGCAAGTCATCCTTAAATAGAAACGTAATTGTGTAGTTAATGTGAAATGTGATTTAGAATTGTATCCCGCTGCATCGCTTTTAGGCCTTTTTTTCATCCGATGTAATCTTACCCGAGTCTTTGGAATTCCAGTATGACCCACAATTAACCCAAAAACCATTCATATCTTTTCCAGGTTGAGTGGCAGATTGCCATTCAATGAAAAAGACCCTCAGGAGACTGAAGCCAGGATCCAGGCAGCAAAGTTTGACCTCTCTAAACTCTATCAGAATGTCTCCCAAAGTGCCTCATTGTTTCTAAAGAAGATCCTCTGTAGCTACCCTTGGTAAGCTCAGTATCAGACTTTATACTCTTTATGCTCTTTATACTCAGAATTTATCCTTTTTTGACCATGTGTACACAACAGTCTCTTCATCTCAGAGTGTTTATCCCAGCATCAGAGCAATTTTTAATCAGTCTTTAATAGATATTTCTTTTTTGTTTACCGGAAAATGATATGAGTGGGGTGGGGTGGTGGTAGCTCAGTCTGTCGGGGACTGAGGTGAGGTGAGGTGTGATGAGATGAGATGAGTGAGATGAGATGAGATGAGATGAGAGATGAGATGAGATGAGATGAGGTGAGGTGAGGTGAGATGAGATGAGATGAGATGAGGTGAGGTGAGGTGAGATGAGATGAGATGAGATGAGATGAGATGAGATGAGATGAGATGAGATGAGATGAGATGAGATGAGATGAGATGAGATGAGATGGTGGTTGGTTTTACAGAAAACCTGGCTGGATGGAGCATGTAGCTCTGGGTTGATCACCACTGGATGAGAGGAACATGATGGAATCTATGATCTTTGCCTGAAATGCATTAATGTTTGCATCCTCGCTGTCTGGTCGTCAACAGGGCCCGTCCCTCGATCAAAGATTGCTTCAGTAACTCCTGGCTTCAGGATGCCTACCTGATGCGCCTCCGCCGGCAGACACTCACCTTCACAACCACCCATCTCAAAGAATTCTTGGTGGAACAGCAGCGCAGAAGAGAGGAGGTTGCCACCAAGCACAAAGTTCTCCTACGGTCCTACCAGAGCTCACCACAACCGCCCACCAGCCCCGTCACCCTAAACGTGCCAGTGCCACCCATTACGCCTGTCACCCAGTGAGACCTGGCTTCTAATCACGACTCGGCGAAACTTTACGGCGAGATTTTGTGCCGCAATTTGGGCGATTTCTTCAGGTTTGAACTCATTGGATTGAGAACTCTTAATTACAAGAGCCTGGTGGTTATTTTTATATGTTGGACCTTGTTCTTGCAAAGGAAGGGTGTCGTCTTCAAGTTAGTACCTCAAGGTTTGTAACTTTTGCCTATATTTATTGAATAAATGACTCCATTTTCTTACTCTGCAGTTTTGAGAGTAGGCGCTAACTGTTCCAGGAAAGTAACCCAAAATGATGATAAAGTGATAAAGTGAATGTAGTTCTGATCAAGTTTCAGTAAGTCGATAAATTCCTGAGTAACTTATTAGGCTAACATAATGACACTTTTGTCCAATCACTGTAGTGTTCTTCTATTGTGTCTGATTCTGTCTGGTGTGGAATGCTACCCAGAATTCTTCTTCAGTGGTGTTTTGCGCTACAGCCTTTTATGCTGCCGTGGCCACTTAGAATCGTAGCAGGTTCCAGTTCACCTGTCGCACACACAGTTCAGAGGAATCTCTAAAAAAAAGGGCTACTAGAAACCGACTCTGCACTATTTCTTCCAGAATTTTCAGAAACAGGATAGCAATGATTCTGTCACCCACAACACTAAACTTTAGAACTCACAGAGGTATTTGCAGCCAGTTTAAATCTGTCTGGCAGCGATTTTTGTTCTTAGAACAGATAGAACTTCTTCTTTGTATGTTTTGATTACTAAAGAATCTGCTGGCAACAAACTCCCAACACGCCGAATTACCATTCTATTCAGAAATTGTGCGGCGTAGTGCATTTTCAAGCAGTTTTAACACATTGGAATCACACATTTATCCCTCTGATTTTACTGCAATGGAGTATGTTAATTTAGCCTTTTTAGGTTCACCTCTAAATCTGCAGTCAGACAAATGTTCCACAGTTAGACTGATGGATGAACACAGATCATGTGCATTATTTTAAGCTCTCAAGTCAGCGCTGATCATTGCTGTAGAGTGCTCCCCAGAACCTCTGCGTCAGTTCCATCAGCACTACCTTGATCAAAAAAGAAGGCCGGTTTGTACTTGAAGCCTGCAAAGCACCGACACTTATCAGAAAAGTGTGACAGCACAATCAGAGGAAAATCTGAAACGTTCCCACCCAAAAATCTGCACCGAAACATTTGAAGTTGTTCTAAGAATTGTTTTCACTGGCAGACGGGCAAAGGTTTGATGCCATGTTGCACTGAAATCTGTATTTCCGTGCAATAGTGTCACACTCTTGAGTGGGATTGAGTAAGACACAAACAGGGTTTTCAAGAAAAAAAAAGTTGAATGCTCCACAATTTGTATTAAAAATCCACTGCTGTATTTTGTGGAATGTGTTGCGGTGCCTCGTGTTGAATATTATTCCCACAGAGAACATAGTTTGTTTCATTAATGACAAGCCCTTTACTTGGATAATATGAATGTCAAGGCTTTGTGTGTTCTTTTGCAAATTGGTTATTTATTGAGTGACTGTTTTTGTTATTGCTTCGTTTTGCTTCATTTTATTTTGTGAAATTACTAAGTCTGGCATGGAAAAGGCATGACAGCTGTTAGGGCTATGAAAAATAAAGTAAATATGACATATAAAAATGAAATACGATGATTTGTTTTGGCAGCGGTACAAACCTGTAAAACTGTCTAAATATTGTGTGTCAACTATCAGATGTAGACGGTAAATAACCAGATATAATTAAATGTGTTGTGAGTAAAATGTCAGACGTTGTTGGCAGGATTCGAACCTGCGCGGGGAGACCCCAATGGATTTCTAGTCCATCGCCTTAACCACTCGGCCACAACAACCTGTAAAACCAATTGCGTCATTACATTTTCTCACAACGATTAAACAGCCTCAAAAGTTTCAAACCAAGTTCGCGGCGCTTTGGCCATCCAACTAGCAGCGAGCCTTCTTCTTCTTGGAATTTATGTGAAGTACACACCGACAGAAAAATGCAACTCCTGCACTGGAGTATGTAACGTAATGATTCTTATTCAAAGAACGTTATATTCTCTATATTAAGCCTGTTTCTTGCATGGATACAAACACACGTTTCTCTCCAGCAGTCCATTCAGGCATCATTCGTTTCCCAGCTCCATCAATTTTGCCTTCATTCTAGAAGCAAGATGCTGAAGAGTCTCTTCTTTGTGAGTCCATTTTGTTGTTTTTGGAGTGCGGGGTTTTGTTTTCTGTGGTGCACTGATTGACGCCGCGCACCTTTATCAATTAACCTGTCCATACTTCGGCTCTTTCTCTTTACTTTTCACTCTCCTGTGCTGGCTGAGGACGGCATGACAGGATTGGGTGCAATTGTGCTGAAGCTGTGACTTGATTCCGTGTGCTGGATCGTCATTTGGTGCACGTTTTACCCCCCGCAGCGCAACAGGTGCGCCGTTTTTCGCAACCCCCCACATACAGTCTTTCTGGGGGTACCGTGGGCCCCATTTATACCGCTGGAAGCCCGGCTGGGTGTGGTTGTACCTGTAAGGTAAGCTGCAGCCCTGTCCATCCCCTTTTCTGCTCCAGTAGTTTTGTGTTTGTGAAACTATACCGTAAATTATTATTACCTTTTCTCATCTCACCAGCTCTGTGGTGCATTTCCACCTGTGTGACCTTAAACGTAATTAACATACCATGTCTTAATGCTCAGTACTCTAATCTGTCCTGTCTTTCCCAGTTCGTTTAGCTGCCAGATCATGCATCATTCATTTCTAGTCCATTGCAGCTCCCATTAAAGCCCTGTAGATTACCTGGAGTGGCTCTTCAACTGCTCTCCACTCAAATCCCAACGCACCTAATAAGAATTTGCACTTTCCTGCATTTGGCTTCAACAGTTCGAATATGAATTTTCCGTGTGTACTTTTCAAACACGAGGCTTAACGCTCTGCACTTTGTGTAAAGCATTATGATTTTATTGTCAAACACATGGAGTTTACCCTGTGTAAAGCTCTTTAGAATGGTTTATTGAGCGTATTAACTAGCTTAGGGTTAGTTTAGGATTGTGATGAGTTTACTTTTTTAGGGGGAAGGCCTTTGTGGGCTGGCCTGACCGACCTCTCATGCTGTATTTCTTTTTGCCGTGCCATCAGTTGTTCGTGTTATAGTCTGTTGTTAGAGCTTCTTGTTTTGTTAAATTATTTGGCTTTTACACTTTGGCTGCTACATTTATCTTTGTGTTGGATTCCTTTTTAGGTCTGTTTAGGGGGTCAAAACAAACCCCGTTCCAGTGTTTGTGTACAGGTGTACACATGCTCTCCTGGTTCATTGGATGTAATCCAGATGTTCCTGTTGATAAACAGCTTCAGACTGAGAGCTCAGGACTTTTTGTGGCCCTCATAATCATTCGGGTAGTCAATAGTTTGTCTGCTCCCCTCACTATGGATCTCCTGCGAGGCTTGGTGTACACAGCTGGAGCTGCTCCCTATAGTTGTTGGGCACAACATTGCAACACACTCCTGTTTCATGCCAGATGTGTTGTGAGCACAAAGCTGGGGATTTGTTACAGTGGGAAGGATCCAGCTGCTTTAAAATGTCAAAGTTCCAAGGGCAGACAGGAATCCTGCGCTTACTGCAGTTTAGATCATCTCCAAGAAGTAGTATTTGGAGTGTCAATATTATTATAGATATTATAATATCTTATTTTTGTGTGGTGCATTTTCATATTGTGTGAGAAGGATGTCCCTCATGCCCTTTGGAGCCCACAGGAACATTCTTTGCCGGATATAGTTGAAAGGTTCAGGATGCGAGGTTGATTCGGTGGGATTTGGCGGATGAAACCAGTTCTGGGACAGATTTAGTCTAAGCTGGCCAGTACCTGACCTATGCACCTGCACAATGCACCTGAGGACTCTAGTGAATTGCTTAGACAGAAAACTCACCCAGTTTAACTCATTCAAAACAATTCTAAATAAACACAGTTGGAACAAATTACTCTACATAAATAAGAATAAGCATATGACAAACACACAAACAATGTAAAAACAATCAAACCAAACAGTCTCCTGGAGTAAAAGTGGGTTTTAAGACAAGTTTTAAATGTGGCCAGTGAATGGGGAGGTCTTCCCAGTGTTCCCAGTCTGCTTCATTGCTGGTCTCCATCTGGTGCACCCTGTTGAATATGTGGACTTATCCTCAGCATACAGAGGTGTCGCACCTGTCCACTTTCCCAGACATTCTCACTTCTGCATATAAGGAGTCATGAAAAAAACACACTTTAAGAGAGGTATATTGCTAAACTATTGTGGTAATTCTAATTATACCTCCCATGGTTTATAAATGGCTTCAAATTACCTGCCAGATTCAAACGTTGCTGGCAAGACTCCAACCTGCACGGGAGGATTCCATTGAAGTTCAAGTCCATCACCTTAATCGCTCGGCCACCACAACCTGAAGCTGTAGAACAATATTGGTCCATGTGGTGGCTGAAGCCTTCTTCTCTTATATGTTGGGTGAATATCAAATGACTCACATGGGCTGAAGCAATGTACTGACTTTGTAAAGGAGTCCACTTTGTTGTTTAACTCTATAACCTGTTTAACTCTATTCAATCAGAAGATGGCAGCACTGTTCCATTCATCTGATAACTGGATCTGATTTTCAGCCATCGCACCATTCAGCCTGTTCACTGCACGAGCTTTGGACTAATTTGCCGCTTTGCAGAGGTTTTGTAATTGATATATTTGCAACCTTTGAAAAGGATCAAACAACCCTTTATTGGGCAGTATCATGATGAGAAAACACAGTAGAGAAATCCACTTTCTTTAACTTTTTATGTCAGAAGATGGCAGCACTGTTACAGTACCAGCCTGTTCCATCCTGCTCTTGGACCAACTCATGGCTGCTGCCCAGAAAAAAAGGACTAGAGAGACTCCATTTTTTAATTTCACATGTAGCTGCAGCCAACTAAGGGGAAAGTCTTTAAGCAAACTGGATTTGAAAATATCCAGACCCAACGCTACTGCTGCTATTAATGGGGATAAAGCAACGTAAAAAGAAAAAATCCCATGATGACAAAATTTCAGTCAGAAATGAAGAAAACCAGAAGTAATTATATTTCCAAACATGGACTGACATTAGGGGTAGTGCTGTCACCTCACAGCAGAAAGGTTAGAAAGGTTAGAAGCCCTCCACACCAAGGTTAGAACCCCCCACCCAGAACAGAAAGGCCCCTGGCCTCCAGGATCCTTTCTGTGTGGGGGGGTTACATATTCTCCCCATGTTTGCGCAGGTTCTCTCTGGCTGCTCTTTTGGGGAACAGTACATTGGAGACTCCATATTGACCTCAGTATATGGTTGTTTTTGTCTGTTAGCACAACAACGGGCTGGTAACGTATCCAGGGAGCACCCACCCTCTCGCTAGAAGGCAGCTCAGATACGCACCCCTTAAATGCAGTTCTAGAAGATGGAAGAACAAAATCAAAGCGCAGTGTGACCTGAATGATGCCTCATTCTGGGGCAAGGCTTTGAGAAGTGGGTCATCAGAATGACAATGACATGGTCCAGTAGTCATGCTGGTCTAATGCTTTGTGCACAGCTAGTACACATAGACATACAGACAAAATAAACTTTAAAGCACCGAAGCCTCAGCTGTAATAAATGCCACGCTGCTATATTAGTTGTTGGACAACTAGACAAGACAAATAGGAACCTGAGCATTTTCAAGGTGCAAAGGCTTTTCAACATCGGTCCGACCTGACCCAAATCCAGGTATGGTCACAGGAACCATTAGCTTTGGCGGGGTGAGAAGCAAGTTGTCAGATTGTAACAGGATATCAGATGTCAGTGTGGAGGAAAGTCGGTCGTGAGAGGCCTCATTCTCTTCGCATCCAGACGGAAATAGAAGTAGAAGCATGTTCCGGCTGAAAGGGGCTTGGATAAGCCCCCTTTCAGCTAAGTAGGCTAAAACACACTGTTGCCTGAGAGGTCACTGCTGCTGCTCAGAAATGCTGTAACCTCATTAACAGTGTCGCGGCCTCTATGAGAAAGACGCGTCGGAAATCTTGCAATATTGTGCATATAACACATTTCTGCAAATGATGTGACACTAGAACAACTTTAGGGGTGTATAATGATGCAGTTTTTGTTTTTTACTTGTTGTTTAATGCACTTATATGTGTTCTTTCATTTTGAGGACATGCTACAATCGTATCACATTTCTCCCTTATTTTTAGCTACTAATTGCTGGACGGTAGGGACAGTTGTTATTAAGCCTGTCCATCACTACGGTCCAAACTGATATAGTGCTGTATAAGCATTTACAACAACAGCTGCTCACATGGTGCTGTGAAAAGAAAATAAACTTTGACATTGTAAATTTGTAATTGCTAAAATACACAAAATCATTCAAATTGAAACTAAACAATGGCCATGTGATAATATCACATTTATTCACCATTTAAGTTGTCAACATGCATCCTGCTGTGCGTGATGATTATTGGTGGTTTGTAAATATCTGTTGAAAAGATATTTTTAAATATAAATATCTGTGTAAAAAGAAAACCTACCTGTTTTGTGGTATAAATGGTTGAAATAAATGCATCACAATTAGAAAACAAAAGTGATTGAGGCTTTTGTTGTGTGTATGGAAATCAGCAGGAACAGGATATGTGGCAGCAGCATTAATATTTCAGGATCAAGGTTTCAGAATTAAAGGACCTTAGAAATTGATACATGAAGAAGAAATAACATTGCAGATGGAAGAGGATGGAAAACAGGCTGCACGTCCTCTGTAGCCAAGTGAAATTGTGACCAGCTTGCTGTGGTTTCTACACTATGAATTAGTACACATGTCAGGCCTTTGCAGCTGTCTGTGTTCACGGCCCTCTGGGGGTATTAAGTCTTCATGTTCAGGCACTGCTAGTCAATGGCACTCTCTTATTTCATGGGTTAATGGGTGCTTTATGGCCGATTCCTTGCCAACCCCCCGCCCCCTTCCCCCCAAAAAGAGCAGTATCCCCGATGTATCCCTTTCGTTTGGTGGCTAAAGAGTTCCTTTTACTTGGACTTTTGCAGGTATTTCCCTAATTTGAACTGTCTGGATTTAGGATGTTAAGAGAAGCCATGTCTCTCCTCTACCATAGCATCAAGTATGTATAATTTCAAAACAAGGCGCAAAAGGGAACCTAAATAAAATGTTGCAATGTTTTAAATTGGGCAGTGCCTCTTTTTTGGGACTTGAACTCATTCTATCAGAGGCCAGCTGTCTGTGCAGCACATGATTCTCTTTATGTTGACATATGCAGTATAGACATGGCGCAGAGGTTTTGGCAATGACGTGATGCTATCAGAGGGTAGTCGGTGTCTGTCGGAGGTTTTAGTGCCTTAACTGAAGCAGCCACGTGTCGGTGCAGACATAAGTCAACATCTGCGGGCATAGTTGTAGGTAACACCGCAAGCTTTCGTTTCCTGGACAACAATCTGGTAGCAGCGCATTGAACTAAATATAGAAAAAGTGCAAAGTGTCATGATTAACCTCTGTCAGTCAGGCTATTCTTAGTGATGAACCATGATGTTTTTAACCTCGAGAGACTTCGCCTGCCTTGCTCCTTCAGATGGGCTCATGCACAAACTTTTCGTCTTGGGATCCAGAGAAGGATGTGGGATCATGCGTGGCCTATAAGGACTGCTCTCCGGTGGTTGCATCCACTTTCACCCGCAGTTGATAGAAGCAGTCAACAGGCCAAAGCCCCAGTGAACGACATGCAAAAGTAGGTCAGCCGTGTCCAGGATGAAGCTGAAACTGGACTGTGTATGAAGGTTAATAAAGATTGTTTTACATGTCGTTAGTTGTCGCTGCGGCTCGCTTTCTGTCAAGGTGATATGCTGTTATGTTGTTTAATCACAATTGATTTTCTACATGCTTTATTTCTTTTTTCCATCCATAAAAAGTAAAATATGTAATACATCATACATCTTTGCCAAATAAATATCAATTAAATGAAAGTAATATTGAGGAAAAAAGTCTTTAAACCCAGTTTTAACATCACTGTAGCAACTATGGAAACCCCTGCTCAGGATCCCCTGCACCAGTATCACCACTGACATCATGGCCTGTTTCATGGTTCATTTAACCTCCGATATGGTTACTCAACATATAAGATTAAAATATGAACAAAAAAGAGATTGTAAGTATCCTTGAGATTATGAACAGCCGTCATATGAAGAAAAAAAATTGCCCCCCTAAATTCATATAAATCATTTCATGTCACAAATATGCATCAATTGCACATTTGCACCTAAAGCAGGCCGATCGGGTAGCGACGTGCACTCACATGTGAGCGGCATGCTAATGCCTCAGATGACAGCTCTGGCTGGCCGTCAGCGCTAGGCTAATTTGTCATCGGAGGTTTTGTCTTTCTTTGAGAGCAGCGACTCTCATCGCTCAGACTCTGGTCAGGAGCATGTTTCCTGCCATATGTACCAGTAGTTGAAGTTGTTTTACATGTGTGTTTGGACATATATGTTTCATGCACGTGGCTTTCGAGCCACTTTGGAAACACGTTTATTAACCTTCAATGTTGTAGATCTCCAGTCAGCTGATGGGACGTGTTTAGTGTGGTCCGACCAACACTAGTAGGAAAAGTTGATATGATCTGGAGTGAAAGATTTTAAGTGCCCATTCTCCTCGATGACTCTATTAATTTATCTTTTTAGTCCCATTTTCTGATGACTATTATCACCAGCTTGTGTGATTTCGTCACATACCTTCTACTTTACAGCAACTTTGGTTGGGTTGAGTTGAAGAAATGTCAATCTAAAAACGAAAAATGTTAAAATGTTATTTTCTGAGTTACGCTTTGAAGTATTTTGAACTGATTTCTTCTGGTTTGATTGTGACATGGTTTAACAGAACCACATAAAAACAATGAAAAGAAGAAAATTCTTCCAGAATTTCTTTTTTTACTGATAATTTTGAGGGCTGAAACGTAAACCTAAAGTTTTGTTATGCAATGTCTTTTAACCTTTCGCTGCACAACCAAAATAACCATATGCAAGCAATCCACAACATGACAGATCACAGTAGGAGGTCCTGCTGACAGGCCAGAGAGATGCACAGCTCAGATACACTGGATCGGTCCCAGCAGCCACTCGTAGATCAACAACATGTGACTGAACTGAATTATAAAATATCATCATTAAACACACAGTTAGTGTTGTTACTAATTCAGCTCAGAAGTATCACAATGTCAGTAGATTCACTGATCATCTGCCGTTGCTGTGATGACAGAACTCTGCTCTTATCTATCTAATCTATCCGATCTATCTTATCTGCTCTGAGTCCCACAGAAAGGGCACTTTTTGTTTCTGTGCAGCCGACAAAACTACATATGGTTAAAACGAACATATTCATGTTAAACGACACAACTTTTGGCAGCCACGCGTTAAAGATCAAGTTCTCAGGGGTCTGTTTCACATTGATGCCTCAGTTCAGCCTTTTATAGAGATTTGATATTCTAGAAGTTATTTGTCACATCTTTCCAAGTCCTTAAAATAAATTGCTTGGTGTCTCGCAAAGGTGGGAGGGGTTGAGTCAAGTACTAGGGTCAGTTTTGGTTGTGGCAACCTGTCATGTCAGTGCGCACGCTGCTCTGGTTGCTGTTGCTCTCAGACCGGTTGAGGTCTGCACAACTCCCCCACCAGCTGTGTGAATGCCCGTGAATGGACCCGTCAGTCGTCTGTGAGCCTTTTGGACTTGGACTCTGCAGGATCCTCACCTGCATGGACTAAGAACTTGGGACAGTCCAGACTCAGAAGCTTCAGATGTATCTGGAAAACTCCATGCAAGGTACAGTCTCCGGAGAAGAGGAGCAGTCAGCTGAAGCCATGATCGCTGAACAGTGCCAGCTTCCAAAAGAGGCCGCTACAGATTTAACCGATCTATTAAAACAAAGGGATAAATCTGCAATTGAGGCTGTTGTGGAATACGCAGAACAGACTGTCCAAAGAGAAGTCGAGCCCTCAGTCTTTCATGTGGAACTTCAGATGACCAGGGATGAAGATGAGTCCTTTCCACATTGTGACCATCTCCCCGAGAGCTTAACCAGCGATGCCTTTTTCGAATCTGATGAGTTTGGTGATAAGTGCGAGACCTCTAGGTTAAGCCAACCACTCAGTGAATGTGACCAACACAGCGAGGGTATTAGACCTTGTAAGTCCTGCCAGCATTGTGCTAATCATAGCACGGTTACCAACTGTTTTCCTTGCAGCGAACATCAGACAGAAGCGCTTCAGTTATCTCAGCAATGCGAAGCATTTGATCATCACTTTGACCGTGAGCCAAACAAATGGGCAGCGATCTATAAGGAGTTTGAACAGTGCGACACGCCTGAGTCCACCCTTGTACCTGCAGACCCGCTCACCGTACATCAGCAGCACGACTGCTTTGACTCTGAGCCAGAATTATCCGTGAAGGACTCTGAGGAAAGCACCATCAATGGTTGCACGCCGAACACATTGGATTCCCTGGACTCACTGGAGTCTGAACTTGATGAAAATGAAGAGAGTGATGAGGCTGAGCACGACGAAACTGATGAGGAGATCCCAGGATTCTCGCATTTCAACGCACCAGCTCACGTTTATTCAGATGACCGTGAAGCGAGCGAATGCTGTGATGCGTACAAGTTAAGGAAAGCAAACATGTCCTGCGTCGACTACAATGAGTGTGTTAAGGGTTACTTCGGGATTAGCCACTATAAACCAAGTGTTACCTCAGAGCAGTGGAACTCTGACATGTCGTCAGAGTTCTTCTCAGAAGAAGACGGCTCGTCCTACTGCTCTTCTGTTGAAACCAAATCCTTTAAGACTTGTCTTGATGGAAGTATTCCTTCAGATCCTTGCTCGGATTCATCTGGGGAATCTGATAAAGGAGCCCAGGAGGACTCAAGTGATGAGCAGACGCAGTGGGAATCTTTCGAAGATGAAGATGAAGAAATAGAGCAACGCCACCTGAATGCATGTCAAGAGGAGGGAATGAAAACGCCAGTTGATATAGTTATCGAGGACTATTTTGATCTTTTTGACAGGGGTGAATATTACGGACACACTTTTCTCCAGAAGACGCAGTATATCTCATGCTTCGATGGGGGGGATATCGATGCTCGCCTGCACCTTCAATCTCAGGTACACAAGCAAACCGAATACGAGTGTAAAGAAATCAGTGCGAAAACTGAACAGTACACTGTCCAGGACAGTGACCCTTCCTGTGATGTCCTGGAAGGTGCAGCAGAAGAGGAAGGTCTGAGGGACGATACCTCATCTGGGTCAATGACGGACCCAGACGAATGCATGCAAGAGTGGGGTTCAAGTTTAGCTGACGATGAAACGGAGTGCGACGAGGCAGAGGAGGATCGAACCTGTGAGTTTTACGACCAAGTGTCTGAAGACAAAGGTGCCAATTCCACTCTGCCCGGTCCTGCTGATGAAAGAATGTTTGCACCATTTATAAATGACATTTCTGTTGAAGGTGATGCTTATGAAGATGAACTCTCCCATGTGCAGAATGACGACACTACCTTCACCCCTGGTCCTTTAGAGACTCTGCTGTCTGATTGCACAAAAACCTCTGAATTTGAGGAACTGGCATGCTCAGAAATGGAACCATATTGGTCACTTGTTGAAGAAAACGAACAGCGTGACCCTGGAGTTGAAGAATATTATGCATATCAGATAAGAAGCATCCAGTCCTCTAATAAACATGATCTGAATGGTCTTGTAAACAACAGGCCATGCCACCAAATAAACCAGCTGAATCAGAATGGAGAACAAGCAACCGCCCTTCCGACTACACAATCAGCTGGTGACTGTGGGTCGAACCAAATATTCAAAGCATTAAAGCCACCTTCAGGCATCATTCACAGTGTTGTCTCAGAACTTACAAATAGTGAGGAAGAAGATACACACGAGGCCACGGAACAGACTGGCGACACAGAAGAGGAGGAGTTTGATGACGAGACCTCCGAATTTTGCGAATGCGAGTACTGCATCCCTCCGGACGAGCAGGTATCGCTCATCGGTGCACATTCAGAGTAGGAGAATTGTCAATACTGTTGATCTATTCTTACACTACTGAGACCGTACTACCGACCGCGGCGATGAATAAGATACAGGAGATCTCAGCCTGACAGATTGCGCGGTATTTGTGTCAGACTCCAGCTCTGCCATTATCGTCACGTGGCGGTCACCCAACACGGATCGCACATGCGGCGAGCCTCACTGGCAGCCAGTTTGGTCACACCAACTTGTTTTCAGCAGTATAATAACGTTAACAAACACTGATCTCTGACCACCTGCTGAAGGATGAAACATTAACACGCTCCATCAACATGGCAGCAGCTGTCGGGTCTAAACCCTGTAGTCCCGCCACTCTTAAGGAAACACAAATAAGTTCAAGGGCACAAATTAAGATGCACTTGTGCTTGGTGCTTGGTGTACAAAAACAGCATAATACAGATTTATAACTTTATCTGCAGGTTCCAGTCAAACCGCTGCTTCCCCCGACTGAGTCACACGATGCAAAAAAGATCTGTGTTGTCATCGATTTGGACGAAACACTCGTGCACAGTTCATTTACGGTGAGTTTGCCCATCTGACTTATCGTTGTCTTATGTCTTTATCATCTGTTAAACTGAGTTTGTGCAGTAAATAAGTTAGTTACCGTTGACATTCAACATCGAGCGTTTTCTTTTTTTCCTTCTAGTCATGAATTTCAATAATAATTTGTGATACTTTTATAGTTTAATAATGGCAGAAGCCACCACTGCCAGTTGAGTGTATGTTCTGTAGATCTAGTTAGCAAAGACAGCGGGCTCTCAGTATTTGGACGGCACCCACTACTTGGAAATCTGGAGTCACTGGAACCTTATTCCATCGATTTATGGTGTTTACATTCATTGGGAAGCGCTCCCATTCCTACTATTTTAAAAAAATAAAAATCAACTGACCACCAACAACCACTTCACCGCCTGATCGTAAATCGTGTTAATGAGAGGGCTACTATATTCAGCCTCACAGGAGCCAGACGATTGGGTGTCGACCTTATCAGAGGTCAAAGGTCAAAATTAGTGATGGAAGTTCTGAAAGTGTTCCTAAAACTTTTTCCTCTCTTATCCTATACACACCATGTGTACCAGCAGACAAAGATAGCTGATGCATTAAAGTTGAATTTTTAGTGTTATAATCTGTTTACTGAATGTTTTAAATTGTCCAACTGGCTACTCATTGAGTGTCAAAGCAAACAAACCACTGTCGAGCTTTGGGTAGCACAACAAAATAGCAGGAGGATTTGCACGACATCATCTTGCATATTTTTAGGAGGCACTTGATGTATATTTATCTTGAAAGCTGACTAAGCTTCAGTCTGTGCTCATCAGCCCGATACATCAATCTTACAGACCCGTTCTACTTATTACAATAATATTATCAACAGCGGTTTTACTAATATGGTATAATATTGAAGGTCCTTGTTATGGACTTCCTGTTCATCCCATCCTTTAAAGGCAGCATCCAAGGAACAAAGTAATCAATGCCCCAAGGTGCTCATGTCAGGACATTATGTAATGAATTCCATGTGATGTTTGGACCTTCTTAGGTCACAGACTGTCGAAAAGGATGTCACTGGATATCACCCTGAAGTGTAGTAAACAGTGTCAGTGTCTGCGAACTCCATGCTCAACAGAACGCTGATAATTAGAATATTTATTACTCTAACATACATTCTAACTATAGTGTTAAAACAATATCGGTTCTTAATCATCACTGAGGTTTGATTTGATGGACTGTTTCATGCTTCCTAACAATCGACCCAAAGTACCCAGCTGATCAAAACGTGCATTTAGTTTGCCGTATGTAATGTAAAACTGGTTTGTGAGCAGAACATATGCGCGCATGCAGTGGATTACCTCACCGTATACTTATTTCAGCCACTCTGTAATGCCTTATTTAGCACACACTTTAGCTCTATACCAACATTTGAGAAGATACCTCAGGTGTGTGACCTACCTCAGTAAATCACATGTATTTATGAGCCTTCTCACTTTCTGTAGAGCCTGTATTTCCTTGATGGAACCACAGAGTGGTATTATTTACAGTGCTATTTAAGAGGCTGCTGCAACATATCCGCGGCTACATCACTGACTAATTGTAAATCTGTGCATGCGCCCCTTTTCCCAACAGCCGGTGAGCGATGCTGATTTTATCATTCCAGTGGAAATTGAGGGAACAGTTCACCAGGTAGGCACTTTTACCATCTTCTCTACTTTCTGTGTTCATCAAAAGTCAGCAGCCTGGCACACACAAGCTGTGATCCGACCACTAGTTAGCTTCACGCACCCGCAAAACCAAAAGTTGACATTTTCAACAACCCTCCGTGGTACACTGTGCTCCACGGCCCTGACAGGATGAGGCCTTGCTGTGTTGATGGTACTCAGCAGCAGGTGGCTATTTCCATATCCTGAGGGAATGAGACAACCTCGCCGGGCTTCTCAGAACTCACTCACCATCAATCTCACGCGGTGGCAGACATTTTATCCGTCTTATTGGAGACGTTAAACTTCAGTCCATTTTACTGGGCCTTGACAGAGGTCAACGACCTATGCAAAGTGTAGGGTCTGTTTCAATTAAACGGGGATAGACCTGTTTAAGTAGGGAAAAGCCTCTTCAGAGTGGCAGCAGACCCAGTGGGAATAACAGGGAGCATTCTGGAATCAAATTACTGATATTAGAATAAGTGATTACTGTAAACAGTTCTGGTACACATTGTGTATTATATTTTCAGCATGCTTATAACAACATTATCGTGTGATTTAGCTGCGATTTTGATGCCTTTGTGCCTTTCGTGTCTCCATCCAGGTGTACGTATTAAAGAGACCCCACGTCGACGAATTCCTCAAGAGAATGGGAGAATTGTTCGAGTGCGTTTTGTTCACTGCCAGTTTATCCAAGGTCAGACTGCCCAACTATCAGATGTACACTAATTTTTGACTGTTTTTTTTGACAGGCTGGCTTTTATGTCACAAACGTGGATATTTAGACTTGATTCAATCAGTAACGTGACACGTGTTGTTTCAAAACATACTTACTGGAAGCCCAGCATGACCTCCTGCATGCGTGCTCATACTTTGAGCTATATTTATGATGCCTGTCAGACGACCGAAAAGACATTTTAACCTCTAACATTTACTTCAAACAGTCAAGCTTGTTCTTTTTTGAAGAGCTTGCTTAACTTTAAGTGCTCACTCGTGATTTATTAGGTTTCAGCTGCCAGAATCTGCAGCGTACGACACTATCCATACTGTCCCCCTGTACTGTATGCACACTGTTGTCACAGACGGTCAATGCTCAATGACATGTTTTACCTCCATGCATACACATTTAGTTTTTTCCCCAGTTTGCAGATCTACCTCAGGCCTTAATTGTCTTCTTTTTGTGCTTTTCCTGCTACTTCAGTATGCAGATCCGGTTTCAGACATGTTGGACACATGGGGTGCTTTCAGGAACCGACTCTTTCGGGAGTCATGTGTTTTCCACAAGGGGAATTATGTGAAAGACCTGAGCCGTTTAGGACGAGACCTGGACAAGGTCATTATTATTGACAACTCGCCGGTATCCTACATCTTTCATCCCGAAAATGCAGTAAGTTTACATCTGTTTTGCTGGATTCAACATTTGTGTTACTACTTTGTATTTAATAACTTCTCTCTATATAATATGATACAATAATTGCTGTGATGATACAGACTTTATGGGTTATTATTCAGCTTGGCACATCTCTTTTTTAACTGCGCAGGTTCCAGTCGTGTCCTGGTTTGATGACAAGTCCGATACCGAGCTCCTCGACCTTATCCCATTTTTCGAGAGACTCAGCCAAGCAGATGACATCTACCCTTTTCTGACAGAGCAGAGAACTTCAGGCTAACGGACCGAGGATATTAGGACAAAAGCGATTGACGGCAGGCGTCGTCACGGGACCACGGAGGATGGCGGGTCACTGGTTCCACACCGCTTCCAACCAAGGACCACTCTGCGTAGAAACCTGTCATTCATCGCGTTATATTCATGGCGTTACATATAAGCTTACTGTTTAATGCATGAGAGCGGGGCTTCCACCAAAAGCCCAAAGCAACTGTCACACTGACTGGTTTAGTTTTGTTGTTTTGAGACACCTTGTTTGGAAAGCAGGGAAATGCTGCATATGATGGTATGCTTGAAGACATGTCTGATGGTTTGAGCCAAAGCAGGAGCAGATGTTGGTCTGTCTGCTGCTAATGTGATGGTGCTCAGCCTGCCTGTTCTACCTGCGTGACCTGATGAGGCCCTGTCCTGTTATTCAGGCTAACAGCGTTGCTTTGCTTTCATAATGTACTGTGCAAAACACCAGAAGAGTTTAGATCAATAAATGAGGAGACAGAAACATCAAAAAGGCTGCAGAAATGATATGCTTTAAAGTGATGTATATATTAAACATTTGTATTTAGACTGAAAGGAGAGAAATAATGATAATAATAGTCATACAGTGAATATTAATCATTGTTGATCTACTTGCACTCACAGCTAATTACACAGAATTTAAAGTCACATTGTTTTTGCACTGGGACACTTCAGAACATCTGGACTTGATTTTAGTTTTATTTTAACTGTTTAATGCTTTGCATTTTTATCTGAAGTTGAAAGACGTAGCGTGCAGTCTGTGACTGATGCAGTTGTTAATTTAATCTTGAATCTGCCATCAGATACCTTGTTGATGTTTCATTTACAATGATATTAATAATTTTATTTAAATTCCCATGACCTTTCAGAGCATAAGCTGTCCTAAAGAAAAAAGTTAAACATTTTTATTTCAACATTGTGAAAAGAAACTGGCTCAAGTTTTGTTTGCTGGGCTTTAATCTGCTGACAATGTACACATTAAAAATGTGATACTTTAACATTGTGTCTATTTTTTTTTTATACAATACTTTACCACGTCTATTATACATTATCAGACTGTATTAGAATGTCCCAACACAACACCTATTGACTTAACATGAGCTGAAGAATGGTGGGCAGTGAAGGATCATATATTGCAGTTGTCTATATCTATGTGTTGCAATTTTCTGGAGTTTTAGATGCAGGAACAACAATAACACCAAATTACCCGTGAGATCTTAATCTGAATAATGTTCAATAAAGATGTTTATTGCCACAAATACCCATTTAGCTCAAACTTTAACCACAGTTAGGTCTCTTACACACATATTATTTACATCCAAGCCCTGTTTCACACACTTTAATACATTTTAATGAACATAAATTTAATTTCTTAAAATGCTGAAAGAAAATCAACTCAATGAATTCAATAAATTGTTTGAGTTATGCATTAAAACCCTGTTTAAACCATGATTATAGACATTATCTTTGTAATAATAAGCAAAGTTAAAAATGTAAAAGACTCATTAGGATAATGAATCTATGTGTTTGGGAAATGCTTGTAAGATGACGTCACTCATGGACCACCTGTGAATTTAAAACAAACAAAACAAACAAAATTAGACAGACGCTAAACTGAAAAAACAATTTCTTCATGCACATCAGCTAAAATCTTCTGTGTTTGTAATTAAACAAATAAAAAGGAGACTGTTAAGACTGTTGCACACTGTTAAAGAGTGAAACATCTTCATGTAATTTAATACTGCGGGTAAATGCAAACGCAACATAGAGAAACCCAAGTTGAAATTAATTCTGGAACATTTTTTTCTCTGAGGCAAATGTGCTGAGCCCTGCATTTCTGCTATTATTTATCTATATCATTTTTGTAAAAAAAAATACAATAATAATACTTGACATATGTTATTAGTATCGATTGTTTTTTTGCGTTCACCTATATTATTATTTCTTATAAAGTCGAAAATGTAATCAAACGCCATTGATTTCGCTTCAGAACTAAACTTCACCAGGAACTCCAAACGGCTGATGGTTTGTTCCGGCTGATTTTAAGGTGACGCATACTCGTTTGACTGGTGTTGTGCTTTTTATTGATTAAAAGGCGGTCGGTTTTCATCCACAATTAACAAAAGTAAGATATTATTTTGATATCAGTTATTTTGTGTGTTGTGTTGTAAAGTTTTGTCGCACTTTGTTTTAGTTATTTGTTGTTATCGTTAGTTAACTTTTGTCTCTGTAGACTGTGAACTCGCTCGATATTAGAATATTTATGTTTATTTAAATTTCTCGTCATTGACTTCCATCGTTGAGTGTGCGTGTTTATAGCGTTATCAGCCAAAATCCTTTATTATTACTGCCACAGGCAGGTATGGTAATCAAATACCGCCCACAATTTTAGTTTAATGGAAATATAAGGTTGTAAAAAGTGGAAGTACTGTATCACTACACTCGGAACAAATCTCACCCTGAACTACTTTGCCTTAGTTAAGTGTGAGACTGATGTGTCAAAGCTGTACATCCTCTTTAAAATGACTGGAATGAATTTACGACAGTCTTAATGCCAAGGATAGCTGATTGAACATAATACTTAAGTGCTTCAGAGCCAACATAATAAAATCTAAAAATAGTTTGCTCTCCTTCACGCCAATGTAACTAAAGAAAGTTCTGCAAGTTTTTTTTTTCTTTTCCTGTGCTTGACCTCCATGCTTGCATATCCAGTCGGATCATAAACACCTTATAGCATCTGCAGCATGAGCTCCATGAGCCAAGACATTTACTGAATTTATTGCCCAGTGAGCCAGTTCATATCAGTCAGTGCAGCTTTATAGTGTATGTGATGTATGGTGTGTCTTCCATTAAAGCTGTTTTTAAATTTGATACTGCTGTTTTTCATGTTTTCTGCATGACTAAATGTGTTAAAATCAAAGGATACTTAGACAGTATATATAAACACCTCAACATTTCACTTATATTGACCTGTAAGACAGAAATAACTTTTAGTTGGTAACATTTATGCTACGTTGGCTCCATCTACTGGTAGCTTTGTAGATTACACCATTGGATGGCGCTTGGTCGTGGCAGGGCTTCAGTCAGGTTTCATGTCAGCTGAATATTTGAAAATTTCCATCTAAGACATCATTATAATTTGATATTTTTTTAACAGGAATTCTGTATGTTATATATTTTTTGTTTTAGATTAGACATGTGCTTAGTCATAGGCAGTTGTTTCAGATGATGCCAAGAAAATCCAGAAAGAAATCATCATCATCCGTCTCAAAATCTAAATCTTATGAAGCTGTTTATAATTTTAAATCAGCTTTGCATAAAATGTAACTGTAGATAAAACTGTAGATATGTAAGCTAAAACTACTTACTCAGCACCTGAAGTTGAGCTCTGCTTTTGGCTTTCCCACAGGTGAACTCAATCGCTCCGCTCATGTCGGTTGAGGTTTGTTTCAGGATCAGTCTGTGCACGGCGCCCATCTTCTCCACCCGAATGCAGGAACTGGACTTTAAGCGCTCCCCGTTCAGGCTCCACTCGGTGGTCCTGACGACTGGAGCCGAGACCTCGCACTCAAAGCGAGCTTCATCAGGAGCCGTGACCTCCACATCCACCAGCTCCCTGACCACTGACAGAGGCTGGGCTGGGTCAGCACACAACACACAGGGTAAATTTTCACCCAAAATGCACTGGGAAGCAGTAAACTGTCAAATGTAAAGCACTTATTTGCAGCCAGATCAAAATATTATAACTGAAGCTGACAGGAATTTCATTGGATGCATTATACAAAAAAAAGACTGTATGCATCCTTCACCAAACGTTTTTTCAGCCAAAAAGTTAGCAATTTATTTATTTTTTCCACTACATCAGAGACCAGATGACAAAATCAGACTCTAAAATCTAAAATAGGTTACAAGTCCCACCTTCCTGGTGCTAACAAATCCAACTAAAACCAGGATGTCTTCCATGGGTAAAATATGATTCACTAACTACTGGACAAAGATATAAATATAGCATTCTAAATTAAGCAAGGCTAAAGGTTACGAACAGGCTTGTGGAAATATGATGTAGTATTTGAAGCAACCGGTAGATGGCGCAACTAGATCAGGCATGAAGGGCGATACAAAACACTTCGTGTGGTTTGTAATTAAGGTGCATGGCTTAACAGAATTTTATCTTTATCGGGGAATATAAGTGATACACTCAACGTGCAGCGTGTTTAATGTGATGACAGTGTATGTTCTTGATGGCGGACTCTTACCCTCGACTGTCAGTTTGGCTGAGCATGAATACTCTCCAACCTGCACGCTGTATGTGCCCGCGTCGTCGAGCGCCACCTGCTGGATGATCAACTTGCGATAGCCGCCTTCGCTGCAGATCTCGAAGCGCTCGGAGGGCAGGATGACGGTGCAGCCTTTGTACCAGCGGATGCTACATCTGGGGTTGGACACGGTGCAGTCCAGGATCACACGGCTCATTTCAAGGGCGGTTTTGTCCTCCAGAGGTTTTACGATGTTGACAGGAAGCTCTAGGAAGGAGAGAGGCTGGTTTAGATCCTGGATTCAGGGCCAAACTGGACTTTGTCAAAGACTTTTGCAAAATCCTGTTAAATCCACTTGGACTCCTTGGAATTATTCAGTATTAAACAGATTGTAATCATACTACGATATTTCTTATACCTTCCACATCCAGATAAGCCACAGACTCAACACGTCTTGCAATGAACTTGATCTCCCCTGAATCCTCTGGCCGCACGTTGCACATGAGAAGAAAATGTTTGGTCCCTGGAGGAAAAAGTGAACTGAGGGGTAAATGCTGGTGCAGATTAATGTTAGAACACATCCCCAGTGTTCATCTTCAGCACGTGACGGAAGGGGCCATGACTGTCACGCTCCGGTACGACTGACGCCCCGCCACCACTGACCTTCCTGACGGATTTTGACGGTGCTGGTGGGTTGTATCCTCTCGCCATTTTTATACCACTCTCCCGGTATGTCCTCCACCGTGAGCTCACAAATGAACACTGCGTTCTGATCCTCCTGGATGTCCAGGTCGTTGAGGCCCTGCGTGATCAGCAGCTCTCGCTCTGCCGAAATGTTAAACATTCAAAGACATTGAGATTGCGGTAGTAACACGCGCATCAAAAAACAAATAAAGAGACATTAGTGGGAAAAGGACGTCGTCACCAAGTGTTTGTTTCCTTATTTTGAGAATTATGTAAAGAAATCTAGCCACCAATGTAAAATAGATAGCAGATTTATTTTTCCTAGGTTGTGTTCATTGTTTTTATTTGTGAACAACAGAACACCTCCCTCTTCTGCGATTTATGACATCATAAGTGAGTTTTTCAAAAACGTTGGCAAGTTGTGACGTGTTTGCTGAATTTTCCAAATATTACAGACCCCCAAAATGTTCAGTGACCTCACTGATTTTTGCCATCTTTTTAACCCCACTGATGTCCAAACATTAACCCAGCAAATATTACATCAGCCATTTCTGGCTTTGGCTCATTATGAAAGTGTAAATGCAATAAAAGCTGTGTGTGGGTTAACTTTGTCTGCAGGATTTACCGTAAACCTCCACGTTACAGGATGTAGTGGTGTCTCCGGCATCACAGGTGTAAATCCCAGAATCAACAACGTTGCACTTCAGGATCTGAAGAAACCTTTTCCTTCCCATTGCATAAATGCGCAGGTCTTTGCTCGGCTTTATCTCAGTCCCGTTCTGGAAAGGATTGACCAGACACTTTAATTCACTTAAAATGGACAACATTCCACACGTGCTCACTTATGGAGCTAAAGGTGGTGCACATGTACACAATTTGAAGCCTCATCTGTGGATTGCAAAGACATTTCCCCCAAAAAAACACATTAAAAAGGAGCATCACATTTAAGATGCTGCATTTATCTATACAATCACAGTGCTAAAGACCGAGAAAAGGTAAAACGGTAACTGGCCTTCGTCCATTTAACATCGACGTTGTGTCTCGACAGCTCACACTCGATAGAGATTACTGCCCCGTCAGAGACTCTTTGGTCTTGCAGTTTCCTGACGATGGTCACTGGTGGCTCTGGTGAGGAAAACAAAGTAGTAATGAGTGAACATTGAGACACAAAGATGCCCAAAGTAATCACACCGAATCAGTCAAGACAGAACTGTCGTGGGCTTGAGTTTTGTTGAATTGCTGTGGATACACACAGGGCTGGAAAGCTTTTAAACCCGTTTTGTCAGGTCGACCTTTGCTAAAATTAAAGACAAATCCGGCGCTCATCTAAAGATTCTGCATTACTGAGGGTTCTCAAGAGCCCAGTGGCCTCCCTCTTACTTAAATGGAAGAAGTTTATAACGACCGAGACTCATTAATGAGCCAACTCTTTGATCAAGTCTTGGAAACAGAAGTGAGGGTTCTGTGTGCACGGAGCTCTGGAGGGTCAGCTGCAGCGACTGGCTCCAGCTCAAGAAAAAGCAGAGACAAATGTAATAAAAATGAATTCATTCAGCACAGCAGACTGATTGTCAGTAGTCAAAATACTCGCGCACGCGTCTGCGCGCTCTAATTCGCCACCACAGAACGCCATTCTTTTGTCATCCGCGCCATTGTCTTCCGGCAGCTCCAGGGGATGATGCGCACTGTGGGGGCCAGATTATTTTACAGCGAGGTCAAACCAGCGCCTGACAGAAAAGACGGAACAATGCAAATGCTTTACGGCGGCTCATGCGAAGGCTATTTTGTGTTGTAATGTGAGCTTGCGTAACAGTAGCAGCGCTGTCACTTTTCTATTATCATGCCTACACTGCTTGGCTCGCAGCCGATTCCGAGCAGATCCTTTTAGCTGCCGGTCTGAGCTCGCGGCAAAATCACTGCAATAGCATTGTTGTGGTTGCTCCGCAGGGGTTTGTGTTTGAGCCCCGATGCTTCTCGGTAGACGCTGTAGATTCACGTTCTTTTTTAAAAAAAAAAAAAAAAACAAAAAAATAAACAACCTACCTTTCACAACCAGCCGTGCAGATGTTTTCTGGCGCTCCACACAGAACATGAAGGTGCCGGTGTCCTCGATCGACAGGTTTGAGACGGTGAGGCTGTGAACTTTTCCCTTGGCGCTCATGCGGAAATGATTCGTCTGTTTCAGCTGGATTCCGTTTCTCATCCACATGCCGACGACTTGGGGATGGGAGAGTTCTACCTCGAAAGTTGCCGTTTCTCTCTCTGTGGTTTTGATATCGGTCAGGCCTCTCTTGATTGTAATTTTCCGAGCTGCAAGGATTTTTTTTGGGGGGAAAACAACCATATTAATCCGTCGTACGCAGCATTAGTTCAGGTTAATGGCAAGCAAAAGGTGCGAAGGTTGAGCTCGCTGGAAAGCCTGGTGTCATTTTCCTGTCACAGAATAGGCTTGGAGCCTGTTCTATGTAACAGTCTGCGCTTTAACAATACAAGCTAGCTCCGAATGACAAGCTGATATGTTAGTTATTTGAGTGTGGGGCTTTACACAAAAGCCACCTTTGGAAGTGCCAACATTTTTCACTTATTCTAACACAGACAATAATTCCCTGTGGAAAAAAAACCCTGCACTGTTTATTTTGGAGACCCGATGACAACAACCATAGTTTTGAAGGCCAGGGAGTAAATTTAGATGCAATGAGGGGAGATCCAAATTCATAGGAGGTGCCAAAAGCAGCTTAAGGTTCTGACTTCCCCTCTGCCCACCCACTCTAGTGTTGAAAGGACTGACCCTAATTCATCCACGGCCTATGAAGATCAGAGGATTTATGTATGTAGGAAGCATGTGCAAAAGAAAACAAGCAGGAGAACATCTTAATCACTGCAACATGGCAGCTTTGGGGAGAACTTTTTTTTGCTAATCAGGTCTAAATGAATTGGGGCGTAGCCTTGTAATGTCGCTGATGTGATTATGACTTTATTGATCCTAAGACCCAACTTTGAGGTTCCAGCGGTACTGTCTACTCAATCACCTGTCGGTTTCCATCACGGTTCAGCGCAACCACCACATTGCACTCCGATTTCTCTTACTCAGTTAATTGAGCTTTGCCTTCACAAGAATCAGCCGAGTGGGGTGGGTGGGGGGTTGGGGTTGGGGGTGGGGGTGGGGGCTGCCTGAGGAGAGGTAGACGGCAACGGCAGTAAACAAGCAACAACAGGGCAGGCGAGAACTTGCGCAGACTCACGTTCCACTGTTAGCTGGGTTTGTGTCCGGTCGTGGAGGGTCTCGCAGCTGTATGTGCCCCGGTCGGACACGGCCAGGTTGTGGATTGTGAGACTGCGTTTTCGGCCCTTGTGTTTCAGCGTACACTTGGCTCCAGGGTGGATCAGCACCCCCTGCCTCATCCATTGCACCTCTCCAGTGTCCAGACTCACCTCCACCTCTAGAGTTGCCTCACTGTACTCCTCAGCTGTGACCGGCAGCATCTTCTTGGTGAAAATGACCTGTTGTTCTGAAATACACATTCACTCTTCTTTCATGTGAGGTCCACATTCCATACAAAAGCAGCTGGACATAGTTCTCAGACCCTCGACTGCTTACTTGGATATTGAACGCGTTGGCAAACCGCTCACCTTGAACCTGAAGTTCAGCCTCTGATACCAGCCCCTCGGCCTCAGCTGTCACTCTCGTGCTATCTGAAACCGTGCAGTTGTGGATGCAGAGCATGTGGCACAGTCCGTTGCTCGAAATGACCACGCGCCCGCCAGCAGTGACCTGCTTGCCATTGAAGCGCCACACCAAGCGAGCGTCCTCTGGCGACACCACACACTTGAACACCGCGTCTTCTCCTTCACAGACAGTGATGTTACGAAGCTCCGCCAGGATCTCCACAACGCGAGGAACTGAAAGCAAATACCACTGAACTAGGTTTACCCCGGTTGAATATTAGATTCCCCACATAACCCCCGTCGTTAACGCCGTTGCTTTCCATGAGCTTCCGTGACATGGACTTACTTTCTACAGTGACGGTAGCCGCCGTTCTGTCATGCGTCGATTCACAGACATACTCTCCAGAATCTTGTTCCATCAGCTGGTGGATTGTAATGCTTCGCTCTCGACCTTGTGCCCTTATCGTGTGCCTGCGGCCCGGACAGATCTCTTGACCGTCCTTCAGCCACTGGACGTCTCCTCCGAGTTTGTTGATCTCACATCGTAATGTGAGGCTGCTGCCTTTCAGGGACGCAGTGTCCTCCAGCGGTCTGGTGAACGTCATCATCATTTCTGAATATGGAAAAAGTGTTTTTCCTGAGCTGTTTTGGGGGGGGCGTTACATAGGCGAGAGGGATTACTTGGAATCAGGGAGCGCCGCATTCTTACCTTTGACTGAAAGACTGAAATGCATCTCATCGGTGTTTACATCACAGACATATTCCCCAGAATCTGACAGCTGCAGGGGATTAATGGTGAGCTTGTGGGTTTTACCCTCACTGGAGATGTGAATATTTTCCTTGTCCAAAAGTTGGCCGTCTTTCAGCCACCGTACATTTGCTGTTTCCCAGTTCACAACAGCACGAAGAGTGACGCTCTCACTCTCACAGGCCGAGACCTCGTTGCTTGCTTCTTTATTCACAAACTTGACCGGTGGTGCTGAAATACATGTAACCGGTGAAAGCTTTGAAAAATGAAGCAAGCGTTTTAAAATTTAACTTACCTTGGACCTCCACCACGGTTACCAGTTGGTCATCGATGGCGTCACAAACGTAGGTTCCGGAGTCGGAGGGCTGAAGTCCAGAGAGAACGAGCTTCCTCACAACATCGCATCGGTCGATTGTTACACGGTTGCCTGGTTTCAGTATCTTCCCGTTGCGTAACCACTGAACAGTGGCGCTCGGGCGAGACACCTCGCACTCCAAAATAAGGTCATCTCCAGCCACCAGGGTGTGATGTTCTGGGTGACCCGAGTTTCCAATAATCTGTACCGGAGGCTCTGAATTCAAAAAGACAAAACCTTATCTTCTATCTGAGCAACAAAACAAGGGATTACAGAGGCTTAACAACCGTTTACCTTTGACAGAGATAAAGAAGACCATTTTATCATCCACTGCATCACAGGTGTATTTTCCCGAATCATCGATCCCAGCATTTAGGACGACCAGTGATCGGAAAACACCTTGCTCTTCGCTACAGTAATGCTCAGAGTCCTCAATTAACTGATCGTCTTTGTACCATCTGACTGAGGCGTTCGACCTCGATAGTTCACACACCAGAATAATGTCATCTGACACTAAGAACTGTTTTTCTGTTTTTGCATCAGTTTTTCCAAGAATTTTCACAGGTAATTCTGAAAAATGAACAAGAAAATATTCGGGGCACAAGAGTCAATGGGCTGGTAATTTTTTTTTTACTCTTACTAATTTCAATCTAAAACAGGTTTGTTACGTTATGCAGTGGTTTCTACTGGGATTTATCTATCTTTCTGGGGGTTCTGCAAATGTGGGTGGTATTCCAAAATTAGAGACGTACCTTTTATTTTAACAAGGAAATCCATGACATCATCCTTGGCATCGCAGACATATTGGCCAGAATGATCCACTGTCAGTGAGTGAACAGTTAATTGTCGCATGACACCATCCTCAAGGATGGTGATGTTCCTCGAGTCTTCTATTTCTTCCCCATTCCTCTTCCAGGTGACTTCAGCGTTTGATCTTGAAACCTCACAGTCTAAGACCAGTGTCTCCCCGGCTACCTTTTCTATCGTACTGGTCATCTTTCTCGATCGTATGAAGCGAACAGGAGGCTCTGGGATTTAAAAATATTCTAGACATGAGTAAAAGTTGATGGTAGAGGCATAACTGGGGAACATTTTGAGGGTCCATACCTGCTATGTTTACAAAGAATGTCATGGAGTCGTCTGTTGTGTCACAAACATATTCAGCAGAATCTTTGACAGTAGTTTTGGGTATAATAAGTCTTCTGTAAACGCCGTCCACCTCAAGAATAAGGTTGTTGTTCTCTTCTACTTCGAGTCCATTTCGATACCAGCGCACCACTGCATTAGGCCGGGAGATCTCACAGCTCAGCACCATCCTCTCAGAGGTCTGCTGGCACAGTTCCATTTGGGACTGACTTGGGGACAGAATCCGCACAGGGGGTTCTGGAAAGAGTTATTATTCGGTTTACCACTAATACTACAGGCAAGTCATGGGTAGAATTATCTTCTTCACCCTACTGAACTAGAGCCCCACACTTAAGTGCATACTAAAAGGCTGAAGGAAACACGAATGCCTAAGAAATATGAAAAAGGAGTGGTCCAAGTAGGAAACTTTGTGGAATTCCACACCAAAAATAAGAATCTGATTGACAACTCTTTTCTGTGTGATATTTTTAAAATCTGTTACGATAACATTAAAGCTTTTGTTCGGCACAGTCGTAGCAAGTATCACAAATTACTAATTCCACTTCATGCTCTTAACATAATTTTTATACTGTTCTATACTGCATATCCCTGGAGTTTACCTGTAATGTTAAGGTGAAAGAATATGGAATCATCAGCTGTATCGCAGACATATTCTCCAGAATCTTCGGCTCGACTGCACAGAATCTTAAGCCTCCGGTAAGGGCCTTCAATCTTCAGTTTAATGTTCTCGCTTTCCTGCAGCTTTTGACCATCTTTGTACCAGCTGACGACACCATTGGGACGTGACAATTCACAGCTGAGAATAATTTCCTCTGGGACATGACGCTCGAGATGGACGTCTTCCCTTGGGTGGATGATTGTCACTGGAGGTTCTTTAAGGGGGAAATTCCAACACTGATATTTTAATTTACAGTTTACATTTCACAGTCAAGTATAATTAAAGTGTTTTCTATGTGAAGTTTCACTGATTCAGTGAATTCTCACCTCGTATATTAACCTTGAACATTATGACATTGTCTCCTGCACGGCAGGTGTACGTGCCCATATCAGACAGCTGAGCAGAATTTATCGTCAGGTTCCTTTTGGTACCGTCTGCTTGAATTGTGGTATTATGACCTTGTTGCAGTTCGGCGCCATCTTTGTACCACTGGACGACCCCATCGACCCGTGATACTTCACATGTCAAAAGAAGCTCTTCCTGTTCCACAACGGTCTTGAACAGGTCCTCCTCTGCGATGTCAGCGAATGTCACTGGCGGTGCTGCAGTAAACAGAAACAAAAAGTGAGTTGAAGTATTCGTTGTTAAAGCCTCTGCATGCATTTGCTCTAATGTTAGACATGCTGGGTTGAAGCTTTGCCATCTAGACTCACAATGATAAACAGTATTAATGCAGTTTTGACCAGAATGAAAACAGCAGGGCACTTATTGAAAGCATTTACCCTCAACTCATTAAAGTACATGCTGGAGACTTGCCCAAACTGTGGAGCATGTATATGAAAGCAACTCGAAATGTTTATGAAATTAAGATGTTTAGGGAAATCAGCTATGATGAATATGAGGATATCAGGCCTTGATTCTTATTAGCCGAGGTCATGAAGGTGCATGAGGCTCTACTATCACAAGTTGCCTTGAATCAAAAGCTTATCACCTTTCACCTCCTCATAAACAACGCTGAAATCTGATTCAGCGTCAGCCTTACAACTGTTAAGTCCAGGGAAGGAAGGCATGGGCGACTTCATAACCAATGTCCTCTTTTCGCCCTCTGATTTTGCGCTTATCTCCGACTTTGGCATGCGATTTATCCCATCCTCACGCCAGCAGGTCTGGCTTGTGGGGCCTGAAAGCTCACTCGCTGGTTTGATCAGGCTGCCAGCTCCAAAAGCCCTGCTTGTTTCAGCCTCTGGAACAGCTGAGAATCAAACTGGAGCTACAGGCATTTCAATTCGTAAACACTTCATCACCAGGTAATATTCCGCTGTGCTACATTACAACATATCTGTAGATTCATAGTGAAGTAGCTTAAAATGTTTTTACTGTGTTGCTCCAGGTGGGACAGTTAATAACAGTTCAGCTTGTGTTTGCTCCATTTAAAGGAAATTCCACCCACAACATATCCTTACTTCCACAGCACACACTGTAATCAGAACTTTTCCACTGTGCCAATAAACACATTAGCAGTGCTCCGACTCTGACGCGAATAGAAGCATCCCTGATTATAATATTGGAATGAATGACATTGGTTTCCAGCTGATGAAAGCAGCTTTCAGGGTTCTGAGATCTCAACTGAACTAAAAATAGCAAAAGGAGCCAGATCCCAACATTTTGCAGTGGTACAAGGGTTGAAAAGCAAGTGTCAGACCGTGTCATTTTGCAAAGCAAAGTCCGTGACCAAACAATCAAATTACATAGATCACCTGCAACATCCACCTTGAATTCTATATGGTCATCTTCGGCCTCACAGCTGTACAGCCCAGAGTGTCTGACCTCTGCACATTTAATGAGCAGAGCTCTGAGCTTTTCTTTAGTTTGAATTTCATATTCGCTTTGTGGAGGCAGCTGGTCTCCATCCTTGTGCCAATAGACTTGGGCACTGGGCTCTGAGACTTCACACTGAAGCTGAATTGGGCAGCCCGCTTCAACAAATTTGTTTCTCACCACTTCTGGGAGCGCTGAAAACTTCACAGGGGTAGCTGGAGGCATTAGAAGAGTTCAGCTGTCACATCATTCACATGCAAATCGAATTATGGTATATTGTGTGAAAACTGCAGTTAGAAGAAAACCTATGCTGTTTTTCATATTATCCAAAAAGGAAATGTATCATATGGAATGCTGATGTCACAAGGAATCACCTTTGACGTCCACATGGAATGTTACGACATCATCAGTGAGGCTACAGCCGTAGATGCCAGAGTCAGAGAGCTTGGCCGATTGAATGATTAATTTCCGCATGCTGCCATCTCTTTTCATATCAAGGCCAGTTTTGCAGTAAAGCTCCCCCCCGTCTTTAAACCAGGAAACCTGGGCAGCGGGGTCCGAGACCTCACACTGGAGAATGATTGGACAACCAATCGCGACCATCCTGTATTTTTCTGACGGTGGGATTGGCATGATCTGTGGCGATCGGCCTAAGAGGAAGAACAACACGGGTTTGGTACAAGAGAGCCATTTAAACACCTCCCAACCAGTCACACCATGTTCTCAAGAACATTAGGAACAGCGCAGTTAGTAAAGGCGAATCACCTTTTACGTCCACTTCAAACGTGATGGTATGGCCTGATGTTGAACATTCATAGACGCCAGCATGTATCTTTTCAGCTGAATGGATGTGAAGAGTCCTCGACAGACCTTCTGAATTTGTTTCCATGTTATTTTGTGGTAGAAGTTTAATGCCGTCCTTGGTCCAGTCAACATGAGAGGATGGATCATGAGAGAGCTCGCATCGTAGGACAATGGGAGAACCTTCATGGACGCATATGTTTCTGTCACTCTCTTGATGGTAGGAGAACCTCGCAGGTTGTGCTAAAGATTTCAGATATTGCAAAAAAAAAAAAGAGATTGTCTTAATACATAAACTAGTCAAATATCCCGCTGTCTGTGCATCTGCTTGCAAAGACTGCCCAGACACCACAACAGAAACACAACTGTGTTCACAAAGACAACGACTAAATGACAAAACATTTCAATAAAAGATTAAGAGGGGGGGGTAAATTCATTATTACCCACAAAAACAAAGAAAATAATTGAATAAAAGCACAGAGTCAGTGAGTGTTTCTAGTAGTAAAAAAAGTTAGTACCTTTAACATAAAAAACAAAACACCACATTATCTACCAAAACTACTGAACATGCAAAAAACATGAACCACTACCAGACAAAATTCCATTCATAATTAAAAGGAATAGTGTTGCCACCGTAACAACATCTAAAACCTACACTGCAGAAATGATTAGGCACCTTGAACTGGCACACCCACTGTTGTTAGTTAGCCAGGCAAGACAGCAAAGGTGTTACAGAGCTGCTGAGAGTCACCTTTTACTTCTGCAGCAAACTGAATGTCATCATCCTTTAATTCACAGTGGTACGTGCCAATGTGAGTCTGTTCTGTGGGTGGGACCACTATTCTCTGCACATGTCCTTCAGACTGGAGGTCTAGTCTCTGCACATGTCCTTCAGACTGGAGGTCTAGTCTCTGCACATTTCCTTCAGACTGGAGGTCTAGTCTCTGCACATGTCCTTCAGACTGGAGGTCTAGTCTCTGCACATTTCCTTCAGACTGGAGGTCTATTCTCTGCACATGTCCTTCAGACTGGAGGTCTAGTCTCTGCACATTCCTTCAGACTGGAGGTCTAGTCTCTGCACATTTCCTTCAGACTGGAGGTCTATTCTCTGCACATGTCCTTCAGACTGGAGGTCTAGTCTCTGCACATTTCCTTCAGACTGGAGGTCTATTCTCTGCACATTTCCTTCAGACTGGAGGTCTACTCCAGCTTGTGGAAGCAGCTCTGTTTCATCCTTGTACCAGCTGGCCTCTTGACTGGTGTCTGACAGCTCAGATTGCAGAGTAACAGGACTTTTGGCCATGACTGTCTTTGTCTGGTCAGTCTCAGTTAGAGCTGAACTTTTCACAAGGGGAGCTACAAGATTGAGTGTAAAATATCAGTGATTAAAAAAAAAACCCTCAAACAATTAAATTTATTATGAAATTCACCTATCTTAAAATGACCTTCACAAAAGTATTTAAAAAAAACAAACAAGTGTAGCTTGGTAGGGCTATATTCATTTTTAAGTGACTCTTAATCTGCATTTTGTCTATAGTAGCATTATCGTATATGATAGGTTGACAGGAAGTCAAGGTTATCGTAAGTCATGATAGGTTGTCCTAACTTACAACATAGAACGCACAGAACATATTTTATCCAAAGATAAACACTTTACAATCCTGTTTCCAAAGACATTGGGAGCCTGCATAAAGTCATAGTTTGCAAAACCCTAAAATAAATATTCAACTAGATATATAATGGTCAAATATAAAATATTTAATGATATGGATTGGTCACATATTGGTCAGTATAATTTAATATCATTTTGCAGTTAGGAAATACAAAAACACCTTCCGACCATGTTAAGTGGAATACCGTGACAAATTTTAACACAATGGAACTTCAGGAAAGCCAGTTTTGCCCCTGACTCGTCCTTGAGGTTGCGAGAGGGGGACCCTGTCAAAATACTAGTGTAAGTTATATGGTAATCTTCCTCGCAGCCCTAATAACTGTCCATGATTTCCATGACCACAGGACAGTTTAGTCTTAATTGTCCAGAGCTAGTTTGGTTTTATACATGGCTTCTTTGAGTTCTATCTGTAATTTATGCATGCAATAATGAGCCGTATAAAATATATTTGTATATTTATGTTACAGGATCCCAATTATTTGGAAACTGTATTGAACATGGAGTCAGTGTCAACATGTTGACCTGGACCAAATAAAAGACATCACAAGCATTATTCCAGTCCCATGCGGTGCCATTCTCAGATAATGTATGGATAGTGTCAAAGGTCATTTAGATATAATGAAATAGAGTATAGAGTGCACACTCAACAGATCTGTTTGAGACAGTATAAGTTACACAGTTCTACAGAAATACACAGGGTTTAATGAGCAAAGCAAACGTATTTGGGTAGTAACTCCCATGTGTTTGTTCGTGTTTAATGTGCTGTGTTATACTGAAATCTGTTAGAACAGATGAGGAGAAGAAAAGACTGAAACAGCATTTGTCACCTTTAACATCCACATGAAACGCCACTGCATCGTCTCTTGTTTTGCAGCAGTAAATCCCTGCGTGAGACAGCACTGCTGACCCAAACATCAGCATTCGTGCGGAAGCCTCTGCCAGGATGGCGTGCCCAGCTGCTTCGTGTAGCCTTACTCCATCCTTGTACCAAGTAACTTGAGCATTAGGATCCGATATCTCACAGCGTAGCATTAAGGGTTCACCAGCTTCCACAGACTTCTTCTTCTCAGCCTCACAAAGTGTGGTTATTCTCACTGGCGGAGCTGGAGATGTTATTGAGGTGACATCAAGAGAGAATTGCATTACTATTTATGATTTTAAAAGAAAAAAATGATGCTCTCAAGCAATATGACACAATCACAAATCAAGATTAGTCATGCTGACTCAGCTTAAGAGTTATAAGTCACATTTAAATATGTTCTTCAATGTTATTAGTATTTTAACAAGAATAGCATTTGGTTAGACTGATAATAATCAAAGATTTTAAGCTTTACTTTGTCTCTGTAATATTCGTCACACAGACCATCAAGCTCAAGGTTTTAGGTTGACTTCTTAAGAGGTTTCAGAAACAAAATTAAGTATTTAAAAAAAAAAGTAGTAATTGCCAAAGCTACAGGTGCTTTGTTGTACTCATCTATTTTTGGTTTATAATGCTAACCGTTTAAATCACCTTCAACAGCCACCTTATTTGCAGTGACACTATCATTCCACTGATTGCCGCATGAGAGATAGATTGCTTCTGATTGGACTGTCGATGCCAGCTTCATACAAGATTCTGCAAATATGCTTGATGCTCTTTGTCCCGAGTTCCCAGTGTCAGCCAATTTGCCTACTGTGGACTTTGGTTGGCAGCAAGTTTCCGGCATCGCTGTGCTCTGCATAGACTGATTAAGACCATCCGAGTGGCTGGATGCAGCTTGTTCTGTAAGCAAGAGATCATTCGTTGCAAACTCTTGGTTGCCTTGTTGAACTTGCGGTGCTGTTTTCAAAGTAATCAAGTCGAGGGATTTGAGTGATGCAGTATGATGTAAACCATCCAATTCCTCACTCTGGCGAGTCGATGTCTGCACTGGTCTGTCAAGTTCCTCTTGGTAGTCAGTTGGAGTCCACGCAGAGATATAGGGCCACTCTGATTTTTCAGTTTTAAATCCATCAAAAGTTTTCACTGTCATGGGATTTAACATCTGTATGTTGCTATGGAGCTCCTCCGATGGGGTGGTTGTAGTTTTTAAGATCTTCAGTGGTTCCTCTGATTGGTTGGTTGTTTTATGCACTGATGTAAGAAGTTCCTGTTTTTCGTTTGATTGAACAGTGGCAGTTTGCACTGATGTGTGGAGGTCCGTTGATTGGACAGCAGCAGCATCTGAGGAAGTAAAGAGCTCCTTCGATTGGAAACCTGCATTGTCTAAGGATGTAAAGAGGTCCTTTGACTGGACAGCTGTACCAGGAGAGGATGTATAGAGCTCATTTGAATGGAAAGTTTCAGTTTCAGGTGATGTAAGGAGCTCCTGTGACTGGACAGCTACAGCATGTGAGGATGTAAAGAGCTCCTCTGATTGGATGGCAGCAGCAGGTGATGATGTGTGGAGCTTGTCTGACCGGGCAGTTACAGATTTTGGGAATGTAACAGGCTCATCTGATTGGGCAGTTAAAGACTGCAAGGATGTAGAAGGTTTGTTTGATTGGACAATAATAGACTGCAAGGATGTAACAAGCTTCTCTGGTTGGACAATTAAGGACTGCAAAGATGTTAGAGGCTCCTCTGATTGGACAGTTTCAGGTTGTGAGGAGGTTTCCCTTGAGGATGTAACATTCTCCTGTGATTGGACAATTACAGCCTGCGACGGTGAAACAAGTGAGGCTTTTAAATTTTCCTGTGATTTGAAAGCTACAGACTGGGAGGAAGCAAAAAGCTGCTCTTTTTGGACATTTTCAATGTGCGATGATTCCAAAAGTTCATCCAACTGCGGAAGTTTCATTGGGTGACACAGTTTGTCAGATTTACGCGTTGGTATCTGTAAGCTCTTAGTCTGGTGTTTCACCTTGGCATTTGAACTCTGGAGAGTATTATCAAGATCTGATCCAACAGTTGTTATCTGTACTGAGTGATGAGGCACTTCTGATGGAGCATTTCGAGTTCGAGGAATAGCCTCATCAGATTCAACAGTTGCAGTTTGTAGAAAGCTACGAAACTCATCTGTCTTGGCAGAGGTCTCCAAAGAAGTATCACGTTCTTCAGATGGGGCTTCTGCATGCTGCACATAGTAAATGAAATCCTCACCTTGAGACTCTGGGGCTTGGTTTTTGTGATGTTGGATATCATTTTGCATTGTTGTTGACTTTACAGCGCTGGAGTAAACTGATGACCGAGCGTTTATTGTCCGATGGTTATCAAAGAGCTCTTTTGCCTCTTTAGTTTTAATTCTTTCAGTCAGATACTTAAATGCTGACTCGGGTGGTATTTGTCTGGAATGTTCTTCACATGCCATGTCTCCACTTTTGCCACTGGAAATGGCGTAATTGCATTTTGAGGGATTGCAGTCGACATCAACGGGATAAGGGTCCTCGCTGGACTTCTTCTCTTGATCAGAAGAGAGCCTTGGCGACGTAGCTATAAGCATTGTGATGTACACAGAGAAAGGTTTTCAGTGGAGATGGTCTCAAAATGTCTTCTCATAACAATATGTTACATCAGTGAGGGTTAGCATGGAGTTATGAGCTAACTCATTGCAAAGACAAACAAGAAGTTCGACCATATTTGGTCTGAGCTCCTATACTTCCCCCTTCACTCGACTCCTGTTTCTCTAACACCACCAGTCTGTATACTAAAACCTTACATCCTAAATGTACATTAACTGTCTTCTTTCAGACGAGAGGTCGTTGTCATTGCAACGGTGAAAAGTTTGCGGCATCAATGCAAATGGATCTTGTGATGAATAAAACAAGATGGACTTTAAGAGTTGTGAGCTTCTTGTTGCAAGCAAAGATGGCTGTTAAAAATGAAGAATTAATTGACAAATACAACCGACATGTTAGTATCAAGAGCAGATAGGCAGCTTCTAAACACCTACATTTGATTAAGAGCCAAAAACAGCAGGGAATGACATGAGATCGGGATTCAAATCATCAAAAAGCTATTTTATACAGGGAAAAAAGACATCATGACTGAGCGACAGAAAAGGTCACTACCATTGTTAATGGCATATGTATGTGGGGTTAACTTGGATGGCTGATGATGACATGACATCAAATCACCTTTGTCATCCATTGTGTATTGGGCAGATGCATCAGCTACCTCCCCAATCTCATCACCATATTGAAACTGTTCGGCTGTTTGGACAAATCCAAAGAGAAAACAATCAGCTGGGTGGGTTTATGCATGTCACTAAATGCTTGAGTTTTAGATTGTGCGTGTATAACGTGGATCACCACCTTTTATTGCCACATTTGACTGCGTAGCACCAAATGTTTTACAGCCAAATCCTCCATCAGGAGGTAAGTCAAGTGCCTGTATGGGCAAGGTTTGGATGCTGCTCTGTGATTCACAGTCGGCTTTGCTTTTTGGGTAGATCTGGGTTCCATCTTTATACCAACAGGCTTTGGCAATTGGATCTGAAATCTCAAATTGCCGAACGATCGCCTTCTGCACTTTGGCAGACTTTGTCTTCTCACCGTCAGGGTCAAGTAGATTTGTTGGAGATGACGCTACAGACAAGCATTGGGTGAATAACTTCAGTGTATTTCATCTTGTACACAGATGTTAGATTTATATTTGACAAAAATTTAAATAAAAAGGTTTGGTTACTTAACATAAAATGAAGAGGGAAAAAAATCACCTTCATTCTTTATTAACTGGGTGACAGCATCTGTCGTTGCACTATAGTATGGCCCAGAGTTTGAAGGTTGAGTGGGTGCAGTAACAAGAGTCTTCTTGATGCCGCCCAACTCAAAGTCAGCCTCTTTGTTAGAATCATGCTCTTGATCCCTGTGCCATGACAGCTGAAAAGCAGGGTCTGAAGCTTCTGTTGTTGGTTCAGCTGAGGAAGTTGCCTCAATTGAATGTGTCTTAACAACGTCTGGTGAGGGTGACAATGGCAATGGTGGAGCTAAAGATAATGAGTCATGTTATAATTGAGAACTTAAGACAAGGGCTGTAGTCCCTGCTCTGCTAAATAAGGGTCTAACCTGTGTAACAAATTCAAAGACAAAGATTCACAGTTTCCAGGATTATCATTATGACAACACAGAGAACACAAAAGACGAACAAATACGTATGCATCTTGTACATGCTGAAATCAGCATGTTTTATAAAGAGCTCCGTGAATCAACAAATTTAAATTCAAATCACCTTTAATATCCACAGTGAAGTGGATAGTGTCATCAGACGACTCACAGCTGTATAACCCTGCATGCAAGAGTTCAGCAGTAGGGATAACGAGTCTCCGTAATGTGCCATTACTCTGTGTCTCCCAACCGTGCTGGGGCAAGAGCTTTACACCATCTTTATACCAGCAGACCGGCACAGAGGAGTCTGCAACCTCACAGTCCAGCTCCAAAGATTTGCCCATTTGAACTGACCTGGTTCCCTCAACTTCAAAATTGGGCATAGATGGCTTGGCTAGGATTGGGAATTAAAGACAGCTAAGAAAAATTAAGACTGTGGAAATGGATACCTTGCAATATTGTAATGTGCTGAGCAGAACATTTGAAAGAGGTTTGAAGACTTTGGATTAACGTCACAGCAGAAGCAAACATATAAATTAGCTATTGCATTCATTATTTTAGGCTGTGAGCATAAAAAAGTTAACTATATAACAAGGAAGCTAGGATTAGTGGCACCTAGAAGGGAGATACGGGGTTACCTTAGCAACACACAAGATAAAAAGTGTAAAGTCACCTTTGATTTCCACTTGAAAGTCCATGGTATCGTCCTGCGTGGTGCACCTGTACACACCTGAGTGGCAAACCTCTGTACACTGAACAACTAATGTTCTTCTGTTGCCCTCTGAGGTGATTTCTAATCCTGAGTGTGGAATGAGTTGCATTTCATCCCTGTACCAGCAAACGTGGGCCTCAGCATCTGACACAACACACTGTAGTACAAGAGGGCAGCCCGCTTCAATCCACTTGGTCCTCAATTCTTCGGGAATTGCTGAGAACTTCACAGGTGGCGCTAAAGATACGTTTAAACTGAATGTCAACCTTAGTTTAACCATTCATTTCAATGCATATAAAACATAAGCAAAATGCTGCCATGCAGTCAAAGAACACGGTGACCACATGGCTGCATTTAACTGCCCGAGTGTCGACAGAGAGCTGCTTAAGAGGAGCTTGTTAATGTATAACTTTACTGAAGACAAAACAAATCACCTTTGACGTCCACATTGAACAGGACACTGTCGCCCTTTGTCTTGCAGCAGTATAACCCAGTGTGGAAAAATTCAGCAGTCGGTATAATCAACTTTCTTGCAAAACCATCGGTTAGAATGTCTACTCCGGGCTGAGGTAGCAGTTTTGACCCATCTTTGTACCAGTACACCTGGGCACAGGGATCTGAGAGCTCGCATTGTAAAACAATTGGACATCCTTGCTGGACAGTTTTGTTCCTCTCAGCATCTGGAATTGCTGAAAACCTCACAGGCGGGGCTATGAATATTCAGATAATCGTGTTTTTTAGTTTGCATTTGAAAAAGAAAGAAGTGCAGGTAAAGATGGTTAGCTGTAACAAACACCAAGATGTTAACACACTTGTTACACTCACCCTCTACTTCCACGTTGAATCTGATGACATCATCGATGGCATCACAGCAGTATACCCCTGAATGGGAAAATTCTGCAGACTGGATGACAATTCGTCGCATGGTGCCTTCAGATTGGATGTGAAGACCCTCCATCGTTTGTAATTCCACACCATTCTTGTACCAGTGAACCGGAGCGGCGGGATCTGACAGCTCACAGTAGAGCACGATGGGGTTTCCGATTTCTACAAATTTATTTCGGTCCATTTCTGACAGTGGTGAAAACTTGACAAGAGGAGCTGAAATTTTAGACAGAGAACATTTTTGGGTTTTATATTGTCATTTAGGATGATGTCTGAGGGGAATTGGTATGAGATCTGGGTGATTTTTCAAGAAAACACATAAAAATGTTCACATTGTAAAATAAAGACATCGATCTATATGTACCTTGGATGTACATGGCTGCAGAATCCCGTATGCCATAGGCAATAAATGTGATCTCGGCTCCATTGTCTGTATCACGGACCCCACGGATGCGAAGAGACTGATGCGTTCGTGTGCGGCGCATGGAATAACGTTCATCCTCTTGTAGCTGAGTGCCATTCAAGAACCACGTGCCAATAACCGAAGCGGAGAGTTCAATAGAGAAGTGGGCGTCCTGTCCCTCTGGTACCAAGGCATCCTGTAAGGGAGCTTGTATTCTTGCAACTGGAACTGAAAACAATGACATACATAATTTACTGAGCAATATCTGCAATGATATCACTTATTTACTCCAGTTACCATAGCCTTTTCTAAACTTACCCAAGTGAACTCCCCTGGGGAACTCAACATTATTGCTCTTTCCATATTTGTTTACACTGCAAATGCGAAAGCGATAGTCAGCTTCGCAGGGAACGCTGTCACCGAGGATCTCCACGGAGGTCGCAGAGTCGGTAGTCAGGCACTGCAGCCATTCCTGTGAGCCGGTGCCCACTTCTTGCCGTTCAAGTACATATCCAGCTGGCGGATTCCTTCGCGAGTCCTGAGCAGGAACCCATGAGAGGAGAGCTGCATTAGCTCGCTCTGTGTTGATCTGCACGCCCACTGGACAACTTGGAGGACAATGTCTGGCAGCTGCAATAAGAGGAAGCAATCAAACTTTAGAGTCCCATTAAGTTAAATTTAACAATTCCTAAAACAGCTATTCAAGTATAAAATGCAAAAACTACCTTTAATATGCTAGATTGTTTTGTAGTGGCCCTTACCTTTCACTCGTAGCTGAGAAGACGTTTTAGATCTCCCAACAAGGAAAGTCACAAGGCCAGAGTCTTGAGGCATCGTATTGACAAAAACCAGGATGTGAGTGCGACCGAAGGACTTAATTATGGTCTGATGTGTTTCACGCAGCTCTACGCCATCTTTGTACCAATGGATGTCCATTTCTTCTTTTTCTACTTCAACACAGTAGGCAGCATTTTCACCCTCTAGAACATCCACTTTTCTTGGGAGTTTCCGCAAAATTGTCCCTGCAAGGAAAAATTGTGGATGACTTTGAAAACTTTGCAGTTTAACTTATTCCCAAATATTCTCTTCTCAGCGGGCTAATCATTTGAAACGACAAAGCATAGCAATTGTTTGAGGACATGTCTTTTTTTGTTCATGGTCCTTCTTGTTACCTTTCACAGCTACCTCTGCGATGCTTCTGCCACCATCAGGCATCTCGCAGAGGTAAATTCCATCGTCATCAACGCCGATGTCACGGATAGTCAGTCGCCGTTTTGTCCCCCACTCCTCCATTCCATATTTGGCTCCTGGCTGCAGCCGCCGTCTTCCAAATACCATGTGATGGGAACAGAGTCTTCTGGAACTTCGCACTCGAGAACGGCCAAATCCCGTTCCCATACCTCAAGATCAATGAGAGGCTGCTTGAACCGCACAGGTGGTTCTGGTGAGTAGGACAAACATTCGGCACTCAGAAACTGACATTAAAAGTTTTAAATTTCAAAATTATCTTTTATAAAAAAATATATAAACTCACTGACAGGCAACACATTGCTGCAGCACATTGGGAGTTTTTATAGCAGACTTGCTAAAATGAAATGTATTTAGCGGCACATTCCAGGTAAAGCAAACAAGATCATCAAAAATCATGAGTCAAGTGGCTCTTTCAGTTGGGGAATGGAACAGCCATTAACGCATCGTGGTGCTAGATAGAAAATAAACTGTTTTGTAACTGACACCATTAGACAGCACCGAGCAGTTGTAAACTGGAGATTGTGGTCTACAGGATGTGGTCTGAATTTAAAGTATTTCATTCCTTTTGAACATTACTGATGTTCACAAGCTTTTTCTTTTCTTTTTTTTAAATTCAGTGCAATTTGGTGCAGCTTGTTTTCTGTCCTAAACATGCAAAATGTGATTTGGAAACGTTTGCAGGGCGCAGAGCCCCACAATTCCAAAGAGATTTCACAAATAAAGTGACTCTTAGTACGTCACACTGCTGAAATGTGCATCGATTTAGATTCTACCTGTTTAAAACTCAAAATAATTCAGATGAATGTGTGTGTAAGTCACACCCATAATTATTAATAAAGTCAACTGAATGACGCTGTAGATTCTCCGTCGTGTAGGTAATGGCACTCTTTGGTGCTAAAGGTAACTGGATCTCTTTTATTCTCCCTGATCCCAGACTCTTGCCCTTACCTCACCAGAGAAATCAACTTAAAATCATACACTGAAGTAGAGGGTGCAATAACGGTGCAATATTCTGTTTTTACTTACTTTACTTGTCTGGACTTTCCCCAATAAATTATCTCAGAGTACCTCTTTGCAATGACATCATCCCGGCATCAAATAGATAGAAATCTAATCTAAGAAAACACCACACCCTCTTGCTTTCCCTTTAGTGTCGACAAGAGGGACTAGAGCCCTCAACCTGAAAAGGACTTACCCTTTACGGAGAGGTGGACGGCACTGAGGGTTTGTCCAGCTGTGTTGGATGCAGCACAGACATAAACCCCATTGTCTTTCTGTTTACAGTACAAAACCTTAAGTGTGAAGTATCCTTCTCTGTCCTCGTATAACAAGTAACGTCTTCCAGACAGTATTAGCTTCCCATCTTTCCTCCAAATTATTTCTGGTTTGGGTTTTCCAGTCACAAAGCAGCGGAATTTGGCATGTTTACCCTCTGTCACGGCAAACATTTTTACTTTAGTGGACTTGGTCAGAGTGTCCTCTTTGAGCCGATTTGGCATTTGTCTTCCACCCCTCGGTTTTCCCTGGTGGGACTTCCAGTGGCAATTAGTGTAGCCATTTCGATTTCCTTCCTCCTCGTGTCCCGGACCTGCATCAACAAGCAACACAGCTCCCGCCAGTGCTTCCCCAAAGTCATTCCGAGCTTTGCAGGTGTAGACGCCTCCGTCAGGTGCGCGAGTCTTAAAAATCTTGAGCTGGAACCATCCGCCATCTTGAAAGCCCACACTGAAATGTGTGCTTTCAAATATTTCATTGAGTTTTTTCCCATCCTTTTCCCAGACAACATCCGGGCGTGGGTTTCCCCAGAGTTTACAAGAGAAGACGGCATCATCCCCGCGACCGACTCGAGTAGACAGCGGCTTGATGAGGAACCTCGGCTTGTTTTCCTCTCGCAACTCCATCTCCTGTGCCTCACCTTCCACCTTCAATGTGGCCGCTGCATACGTCTCCCCAATACTGTTCTTTGCTTTGCATATGTATTGACCACTGTCCTCTATGGTCACCACAGTAATGATGAGGTTGTAAACGTTTCCATCTTCGAAAACCCTGTATCGTCCTTGCAGATCAATCTTTTCATTGTTGCGCTCCCAGATAACAGCGGGCCTTGGGTCACCGCCGATTTGACACTTCAGGACTGCATCAGCTCCGCTTTGCACCACCACAGGTCTCGGATAGGCCAAGAAACGCGGTGCACCACCAAATACATCCATTTCTCGTTATTGGCACCTTCAGCAGTCCAGGAAACTAATAAGTGGGTTTAATTCACCGTGGAAAGACGGTCCAAGTTGTGCACTGCAGATCTCTGAAGAAGAAAGAAAGAGAGATTCATTTATTGTTGGATGTTGCGCTTAGATATATAAACACGTTCAGTCAATTTAGATATTATAACATAAATATAAAATATGGGAAAGGACTGTAAATTTTGCTTTCACAATTAACAGCGTTGGCATTTAAATACTCAGCCTCTGACCCCTCTAGTGCACGTGTGTCACCACAAGATGGTTAGAGCTAATTGAATTAAATCTGTCTGTGTGAGGGAAAAACACAGGCAGCGTGAGGGGACGCGTCCCGGACTTATTGCAACAGCAGCCACAACACATAGCCAGTTCAGCTGGTGCTGTATTTCAATGGGAAAGTGCTTAATATAGCACATCCTAAATAAAGGCATGGGAGGGGGGGTTGTGTCAGGTATCACAAAGAAGGCTCTGAAACCTACGTGTTCACACAAACACAGGTTGGTCGCAGTCTGTTCACCCTAGAGACCTTGTGGTCAAAATATGCCAAGCGTCTGTCATACCCTTCATTGGCAGATCCCTTCGGGGATTTCTTTCTTTAAATGTCACAGAATAAATGTTTAGCCACCTACTGGTGAACACAGGTTAACATTTGCCGAATGGTTTGTATGAAAAAGGATAATGCCAGATATCCCTCATGGGAACTTGCTCTGAGGCCTCGTTCCAAAATTATTATTCAGAGAAGAGCCATATATTTCATGTCAAAAAATTGGTGCAAATGGAAATCCATTAAAAGAAAAAGGACTGATAATATTTGCCATAATACTGCATGGCACATTCAATTTCAGTTTTAGTTTAATTTTTGGTTCTTTTGTCTTGCAGCCTGTTGTTAAAATAACTGAATTTGAATTTAATTTTTAAATGCTTCTTAAAAAGCTGCTGCAAAATAGAATTGACATAACTCCTAATATCTGTCTAATATATATTCACTCTGCATTTGAATATATTTCTGTCTAATATATTCAAATGCAGCGTGGAAATTGTCTTGGCTATTCCCAATGGAGGTTTAAAGAGAGGAGATTAACCCCTGTGTTTACTTGTCTCATTTAATTGGAATGACCTCTGCCCCTTGTCAAGTTGTGCTACGTACCCCCCTCACATGACCTACCTCGCTTCAGTCGCGGAGAATGACCGTCAACATACATTCCGCACTTGTAGTCTTTCTTTCGAAGTAAAAACGCGTTCCGCTCCTCTCGAGAAAGCTGAGCGTCGTCACAGGGCGGCTTTAGTGTGGAACATATGGCCTCCTTAGGCGTCCCGAGCGACGCTCCGGTGCGTCTTTGCAGTCATTCGTCAGGGCGGCGGGATATGAGGCAGAACAGAACTAGGGAGAGAGGTCCCCCCAATCTCTGTGTCGTTCAGGACACGGACACCCCAACTGTCATTGTTCGGTGAATACCGTTAAATGCTTTTGCAGCTGCTGCTGTCCCCTAAAAATACTAGCTGCCTTGATGACAGCAGTGAAGATAAGTCGGGCACTTCCATTCACTTGCCAGCAAAGACTAAAGATAGTTCAGGTGGCCAGTGGGCACTGCTGAGCTGCTTACTTGAAGCTCTGCATTAGAAGACAAGAAGTTCTGAGAAAATAAGAACGGCATTTTAACTTCCATTTTACAGTTTTGGTTAAATGACTAGAGCGATGTGCGGTACAGTAGCTTCCTAATGATCCTGATAGAAGATGTAACAACACTTTGATGTGTCTTGTAGCTGCTGTGCAAATAGGCATCATAATTATTGTAAATACTCAAATATGTTGCATTATAATGGGATGGCTGATTATGTGCCCAATCACATCCAAACCACAGGTGATTTATTTTTGAAGTTTATTTGTAGAACACTCGGTGTTTTATAGGAGCCAGCGAGCCGTCTTTTCGCAGTAATACAGTGACTGGACAGCACGTGGGCCTGGATTTTTCAATGTGTGAGGCTGTTGTGTGATTATGAGACCTGATCTCGGCATGGGCTGCAGAGTCCCTTCAGCTGTTTGGTGGCTCCACATCCCAACGCCCCCTCTCTCCTCCCAAGATTTCAGCTGTTGGAAGTAATCTGATATAACCCGGAGCTCTGGAGCTGGTTATAAAATGCTTTGTGCCTGAACAACTGAGTAACAACTCAAAGAGTTGTTATTTTGTCAGAACACACGTGTCCTGAACAGACAACAAAATATATGAAATCTCACTTTTTTTCTTCTAAATTTAAACATCTATATTCTCATTATAGGCCATAAAGAGCAGTTTTTATTTGAAGACCAGCTCGGAGCCCAAGGCATGAGTTAGCTAATTGCAACTGGCCACTTTAAATTCCCTAGATAAATGTCACATATTAGTAAAAACCTGTCCCATTGATCCAAAAAGTTAAAATTCCATTGCATTAGGCAGATAATTACTATTACAGAGGTAGAACAAGTTGGACCCCTTTACACCACCACACAGAACAATGAAAGAACAACAGAATGCTGTTCTGGTCTTTTGTTTGTGGGTCTGACGTCAGGAAGGTTGAGATGTAATGAAGCAAATCTTGACAAGTTGTAGGCAGGAAAATAAACATTGTGTTGTGAAAGAATTGAAACCAAAGTTGCCTTTATGATGCTCTTATGAGATGTCAGCAGAGATGTCTGATTCAATTACTAAACACCTTTTTCGTTTTATTTTAGTTGCCATTAACAACGGCAACAGAAATGTCTCACTCAAAAAAAATGTCTGCATTTTGTCAGAATGTAATTTATCTTAAGCTTTCAATACTATGCTGTTGCAAACACGATATATTACTCAGTGTCCACACCTCAGTCATTTAACAGTCAGTTTTACCTTTCTTTACCCTGACATTGGAATGCTGGCAAAAGCAGACGTCCACAGAGGCCTGGACGTGTTCAGACAGTAGCCTAGAGGCCAGTGAATATATGTGCACCGAAAGAGAGCTCTGTCCTCATCCTCGCAGGCGACCATAAAGAAAGGCGTAGTAGTAAGACAGGGAAGTCATAAAAATGTCAAAAAGAGTGGATAAGAATACAGAGGATTGGGAATTTCTTTTTTGGTTCAACATTTTAGCAAAAAAAATCACCAGAGGAGCCAATTTACTAAGAAATAGGTGTCAAATTACAGGTTTAACATAAAATAAACTGCAAAGAATCGACAACGCTGTAAAGAGTGTAAAGATGAATAGATCGGATCAGACGTTTCTGTTTTAATACTTAGACGGAAACTTAATATTTCCCTCTAGTGGTTATCATCCGTAAGTGCAATGTGGATTAACAGTTTTTATCCAAATTAGAGATCACTTCGGTGAGAGATCACTTCAATCAGGACCAGTGGCTGAGACATGAGTGTGATTAAATTGTATTTTCCTCCAGTTTTTAAAGTTACATAAGGAAAGGTCTGTAGTTAAAATTATCCTTTGGACTATTTAATGTCACTGCATTAAAAACTGAATGATTCTTATTTCCTGAGCGAGAAGTCTGATCTTCTGGCACATGTCTCACCCCTCCAACCAAGAAGGCAAACATCATCGGGTCAAGTCCCTTCTTGTGAAAAGCTCTGCGGCTCAAGAGCCTCGCTGGCTGTGTCAACTGTGCGTCGAGGACAACCAGCAAGTGAATGAGGATTTCCCGGTAGAAGACTTTAGTTTGCACAGCTCTCCTGGAGTTTTTCAAACCATTCACATCCACTCCAGCCCCTGTCAGCTTTCTCACATTTGCAGGAAACACACACACACACGCATCTTTGTGATTATTTATTTATTTATTACAAATGACCCCAGACAACTTGTGGGTGTTCCTGTAGGACCTGGCGGGCGCGCCGCCCTCTCTCTCTCTCTCTCTCTCGCGTGTGTGTGTGTGTGGTGTGTGTGTGTGTGTGTGTGTGTGTGTGTGAGAGAGAGAGAGGGAGAGGGAGAGAGCGCTCCTGCAGGTCGCAGCTCGCTCCCCACATTTCTGGCGTTTGCAGCGCTGCGCTGCGTCTCCATCAGCTGTTGGCCGCCTGCTCTGATCACGCCGGAGCCAGGAAAGCCTATTTCACTTCGCGCTGCTTCCCAGCGGTCCATGTAGACTCTCCACTCACGGTCAGGGGAAGAAGAGATGAAGATGAGGTACTTTCCCCGTGTGCTCGTTGTGTCTCGCAACTTTCTATCGCATAAAGCGACGCAGTGGTGAGTGTACTTTGCTTGCTGCTCCTGCAGGTGTGCACGGCTGCAGCGGCTCCTGTGCTGCGTCCTAGTGGTGATAGGTCTCGCTGCCTCCCAGTGGCCAGGTAAGAAGCAAAAAAAAAAAAAAAAAAACCGCGGACAATTGCAGCTTTTGCTGAGCTTTTACAACATGTCCGGTGTTTTCAGCGCTTTGTGCACAGTGATACACCAAAGTCATACAGTGAGAGAGGAAATGTGTCTACATGTACCTTAATGGGAAGCTGCTGGATCTCCAGTTTAGCATTCAGATAGCTGCGGCTTTGTGAGGCCTGATACACAAAACAAAGTCAAACTTAACTTGAACCCGAAGTTTAAGTTAAGATGCTGAGCTGCTTCTGTCTTGTGTCTCCTCGCTATATTTTCTTTGCCCACTTGTCACTCCTTTAAACAGACAGTAGATCATCTCTAATTCGCATACTTAAGGTGCACGGCCACAGCTCAGTCAGCACCAGAGGCAACATTTAACTTTTAACAGTGTTAACTCCACTGTTCTCTTGCTACCGTTACATAACATTTCAAATAAACACGTGGATGTGTTTTTGGGATGTCGGACTGGGATGATATTTATCTATTCATAAACTCTGTGTGAGTGTAAACTGTGATGACACATGGTTCCAACTGCAGTTTGTTTACTGTGACAAGGTCGGGGCAGCTCGGAGATTGTTTACTGGCTTTCTTAAGTCCAAAGTCCAGAGTGTACGCAACACTGCCCACTTCAGTTGTGCCTTCTATGTCTGAGTACTCTGTTGTTTGTGTTGGCTGCGTCTGTAAATGCCGAAAGATGCTTTTGCGCACAGCAGGACTCTGAAGATTCCAGAAGTTTTCTTAGCGCAGCAAAGACGCACACAAGCAGGCAGTGGTGTTTCAAGAGTCTAACGCTCTCTCCTTCCCTGAATAATTCATCTCAGGGCTCCTCTAATGTTCTTATCGTTTATTGAACGCTCAGGCGCACAGCTCGCTGCCAGCAACAGGGAAACTGAGATGACGGGGAATTAATATTTGATTGATCGTAGTCACCAATGGCAACACTGTGTATCTTAAGAGTTTAGGACTTTCCCCACCTCCTATGTGTGCATGTGCGCGCGTGTGCTCCCAGGTGTAGAAAGGCGAGCCTCTCAAGGCTCAAAGACGGTGGCTTTGGCTGCCTGCGACATGCTTGAATTAGGTCTGATTCAGTCCCAGTCCCTGGCTGGGTCAGGAATCTATTGTCATGTGATCTTTGACATGCACCCAGCGTGGCTTTGCCTTGAGGGGAGCAGGCCGACGCGGGGGCAGGGGACCGGCTGAAGGGGGACCCCTTGCTGTGCCTTTTAATGGCTGAATTAGATGCCACATTAAAACAAATCACAGCTGGTTTGAGGTTTTCTTCTTTTCATGGACATGAGGCTTTCAGGGTGCTGGGAAAGGATAATGAAACATTTTCTGTAAATGCCTTTGTTGCTGCATTAGAGCACGCGGAATGTCCTCCGGTTAAATTGCTTCAAACTTTTTATCTGTGCAATTGTTGACTCTGAGTTTAGGCGCACCACCTGACAGGGCTGTTTCTTGACCTAACTTACAACAATTAACACAGATTTAAATGCACAATCAAACATAAACAAGATGCATCTCACGTTACATATCGAATATTGGTGTGAAAATATTTCAGTATAAATCCAAATGGCAAATATGTGCCATGATTCACATTGATCTGGCCAAAAAAGAAAATATGTGTTTCTTTTTAAATAAAAATGTGCATTTTTAACATTTTAAAACCCCACATAGGGAGAACGCATGGTTTCCTGTGGCAAGTGGTGCCACTGTTAGGATCATTGTTACCTCTCAAATGAAATAAATGGACCGACTGTGCACAGATTCTGTTAACTCAGTGAACCTTGTGATGTCTAATCCCTGGATTTTCTAGTCCGTAAACCTACTTATTCACCATCGACGTCTGCGGAGGTGCCTCATGTGGAGGCTCAGCGGGCCTATCTGCCATATGTTTTGTAAGCAAGCAGCATTTAAAAGGTCATTAGGCCCACAGTTTACATCTGCAGGGCTGTTGGGACTGCCGACGTTAGCTTACATTTTTTGGTGCATTTGTGGGTGGGGGCCATTTCAGGATGTCAAGTGGACATCGGCACCGCTCTGTCTGATTGATGAGACTGACACTTCCACTCTGTGTTCATGCCGGTTTGTCATCTGTCAGTTAAGATGAAAGTTGGGTTGCGAAGTCAATCTCGGGTTTTAAGAACCGTCTTTGACAGGTGCATCAGCGCAGATAACATGGCAGCGACGAGCAAAAACATCTTACAGGAAACGCAGATATGGTTTAGTTTACTTTAGCCCGTGTGTGTTTTGTAAGAAGACCATGGTGGTCCTTTGTGATGACTTAACTCGGAATATTTGAAGAGGGAGCGTCATCACACGTGCAGATTGACTCAAATTGCATGTACACATTTCAAACACTGTCTTTTCTTGGTCTATTTATACTCTGGTGCATCCGATCTACAAACACTCCTTCAGAATTTACATCTTTGAAAGGATTACGTAATCTGGCAGCTTTCTGACTGAACAGATCAGAATAGAATAAATTGAGATGACGGTAAATAAAAGACGATCCTGTGAGCTGTAATCTGGTGCATCGTTTCTGCTCGGATGCAGATGTGCACTCACCGTGCACTTGATGTCCAACCACCTTTGTGGTTGAATCAAAATGCAAGCAGGGAATCATTTTAGTCCCTGACTAATCTACCTGCTGTTTATCTACGCGCCGACAGCAATGCAACATGACTCCTTTCGCAGTTGTCCTAACCTCCTAATCTGCGATACCAATTTCTGCTTCGTTTTGATATGAATCAAAGAAATGGCAGTCTACAAAACTGGCCTCAGTCAGAAAAGAACCTAGAATTTGAAACCTGATGCTGATCCACTGGACCACACTGCCTTGTATAAAGTAGTTCATTCAGTCCAAATGTTCATGCCCCTATCATCTTTCTTCCCTGCATCCTTTTGAATGCCCCCAACAGCTGTTATTTGTATTTTTATGTGCTCCCGCTGTAGTTTCAGGTGCGTTCGGCTGCACTCTCATGTTGTCCCTGTTGTCAAAGTGCCAGGTTGACAGCGGCAAAATACAGAGGGACACTGTAATTACTGCTTATGTTGCAAAAGAAAAGGATTTGTATGGCTACTTGCTCTCTACACCCAACCATCTTCAACACTAATGGCACACTGAGTGCCCTCTTACCACTCAGTGCCTCTTTCCTGTTTGTGGACAAACCCTCATTTACTTGCTTGTCATTCCCAGCCGCAATCGGGGGTTAACAGTTAGTGGAAGCTGGGATGTGTAACTTTGCAAATAACAGGACGACAGTATGCGGATACTTTATTTTAAAGGTGTGAGCTTCGAGAAGAACCTTTATTATTAGCACCACTTTCAAAAGTAAAACTGAACCTGTCAGTCTCTCGAACTGTAATTATGTATTCCTGAGGTGACTTTTGAAGTCGACCTGTTTCAGGACCGCGCAGAAGGAAGTGGGGAACTTCAAGTGTAACGTTTCATTGTGCCGATTGTTCTTTTAGTAGATGGATGGAAACATGTTGGAGCAAGCAGGCAACTAGAGCTGAAATGAAATGTGCAACAACTGATTGTAGTTTACGCTGAGGGACAACAAAACTTCATTTTTGTAAACTTGCCACCCACCAGAAGGTAGCGAGAAGCTTTGCAGCGTTTCAAGCTGAGCGTACTTTCGCCCTTTGTGCTGGGTTTGTCAGCACGGGAGGCTGCAGCCTGGGTGAACGTTGGTTTCCATGGCTACCAGGTGCAGATTTTTCCACCACACAGCCATATTTGGCTTGTTGCACAGGAAACCAGATCTGTCTATCAGGCACTTTGTCCCCGTCTCCAGCTTTCGGGACCATTCACTAGCATTACCCTGACAGCCTGCCGAACACAAGGAGGCATGAAACCAGAGACCACACGTCACCTATTTCCATTCTACTGTCCGAAGAAGTCTAAACCAAATGATATTAACTGTCACTTAACTAGGACTGATACAGCTGCAGTGGGATTCCCTAACAAGTATTGTGCAGATTCAGACCTAAAACCTGTTAACATTGTTTAATAGAAGGAGCGGCTACCACCCAGAGCATTTTTAATGAATGAATGGACCATTCATCATTTCACGAGGCCCCTCTGGGGAATGCCATTGTGCATTTCAAACCTCACTTTGTTATTATATCCCTCTTTTCGCACTCCACGTCGTCTTATCTTCTGATTGACTCTCATGATGTCCAGGCTGCTTTTCAAGGCATCCTTGAATTCCATTCATTCAGCCGTCCTTCAAGAGCTTCCACGTCTGTAGGCACTTACCCTCTCACAATCCCACCCCATGGGGGTGTGAGCTGAGGAGAATCCCATGGGACGGGGAGATTACCATCAAGCCAAGAGCTTTTATAACAATAGAGGGATTTGCTGAGTCCTGTAACTCTGTCCTCCACCGCCGTCTAAAGTCTATGTGTGGTTGAGCGAGAGATTTGACGGCGTGGACCATCTTGACTGCAGCCATCACTAGGGGAACATTCTTGAGTGCCACCATTTTTGATGCATTCAGGGAAAAGTAGGCGAACTCGGCTGATACAAGAGCTGCTTGTGCTGAAGCTTGACTTCTGGGTCATCCACTTTTCATTAGTCCCAATTTAAACAAACTTTTGAAATGTCCTGATCACATTTTTTTGCTCTTTTGAAGCTTTGGTGGGAATAACCTGGGAATAACCCTTCAGGTATTTGAAGCTTAATATGTGTGGATTTGGGGTAAATTTATAGCTGGCACTGAGTGGTACAACAGTTCAGGTGCAGCTTCAACCCTCCTCCATTTCCCCTAATAAATTCCTTCTAAATTAATCCTGCAAAGCTGTACAAGTGTATTTTAGCATCGGGTTTCTTCTCCAGTCAGTTTCCAACTGCAGTTTTAGCTCCTGAGAGGACCCCGATTTATTGCGATTCCTATCGCTTGAATGGGAAATTCACTTCTACCAAGTTTAGCTTGTACCTGAAATTATAATATTAATATTAATCAATATTATGATAAAAAAAAATACTGTCCTTAAATGATTCCAGTCATAATAATTATTTGTTTTAGAGGACAGTGGTGTGTATGAAATGCTTTGGGATTATTTAAATGTTAGAGCCGATAAGCATCATGATAATAAAGACTGACTGACTGATTTTAAGGTCAAATTACTGCTTTTTTCATAGGTCCAAGCAGCCATGTTTTTCATTTTTGAGAGTTTTTTCAGTGTGACATTCAAATTTCTGATCTTTAATAAAGTTCACATAATCTGTTGGGATTCACAGACTTGATGAAAGATAATGCAACAATATTGGACATTTTCTACACTCACAATCAGCATGTGGTCAGTGCAAAGCGTGGACAGAGAAGGATGACTGTTTCAGCTACTTGTGACTTTCTGCACATTTGTCCATCCCTGAATCCAATCATAGAATCATGCACCATGTCCTGCTTACAAAGGAAATGTCCAGGTCATTTGTGACTTGGAAGTTGCTAATTGTGTCAACCATGAGCTCGCCGACAATGACGTGCGGCCTCCGTTCTTTTGCAGCTTGTTATAGCCCAGGTGGCACAATGCCATCCATTGAGAGCTCTAGAGAGGGGAAACATGGGACGTCCACTGGGACGTTAAATATTTAGAGGTCCAATGAAAGATTTGTGGGGTTCATTGGGGGTGTTGATACGCGTTACCAGACAGGAGGAAGCCTGAAAGCTCAGTCGGACCCCTCCCTCTGTGGCACCTGACCGATGTTTGCCATTTTGAGGAGAACCCCACAGTTTCACAAGTGCATTTTATAGCCTCGGTACTCTGGTGCAGTAATAGCGCTGGTTGTGTAAAGGTTTTTGCAGTGTTGTTTCCTGTCCTGAATGCATCTGCCTGTGTAACAGTAAAACCAAAACAGAATAAAAGGTTAATTTGTTACTTCACCAGAACACATCCTGCGTCAAGATCAGTTAAAGATTACTAATTCAAGCCGTCCGTGAAGCACCTTCCAAATAAATCATGATGCCATTAAAATTTGTTTTGATTTTTTTTTTTTTTAATTCTTTTTTTTTTTTTTTACCCCCTTCTGTTCCAATTCCAATGACTGCAGAGTTTTGGCTTGGCTTACCGGCACAAAATACATATGTGAGATCAGAGGAGAGGTTGTATTAGTATGTATTTGATCCTTATCTGAAGTATTTTTTGGGTCTCCATTATTTCCTGAAGCCGAATGTATCCTGTTGAGCATTAAAAGAGTTGGCAAAGCTCTGTTTACTTTGGGCTATTGTACAGGTAGAAAAGACCCTTCTTTCCCTGTTCTCGCATTGGTTATCATTTTGAACTGCATAGCTCCTTTGAGCAAAGTGGTTCAATCGGTTCATGTGTCTGAAAGTGGGTTGGTGCACTAGTTTGCCAAAGCTTCATCACGTGGATTATAAAGTGCCTTTCCCTGGCTTAAGCCGAAACAGGAAGAGCATGACCTGCAGGCCTTTTGGTCTAAAGTGCACAACAGGGGGAGAAATGAATGCTGGCACCCTGCACCCGAGTCTGGCCAGTACTAATTGAGGGCCCTGATATTGTCTCTTTGATGAAAGCTCTCTTTGTTCCAAGTTACTTGTCTTCATCTACTGTATCCCGTGGGCCTCTGATATAGCTGCAGGCATAACGTCATACCCTTCCAGCCATTGTCTCTATTCATTACAGGGGATTAAAATGTCAGCTGAAGGTGAAATATAGGCTAGTCGGCATTATTCGCTGTGGGGGGTGATTGATTGAGAGTGTTTTGCCCTGTGAGCGAAAAGTTTGTGGCCCATCAACACCCTTTGTAGAGGTTAAATGACCAGATGGACTCTGCTGTGGGAAACACCAATGCAAATTAGAAAGAGTTGCTATAGCTGTGAGCTGGATAACTACTCTCTCGACTTTGAGAGCAAATTTCAGCCACATTAACGCTGAGTGGCGCAGGGTGGGTGGGTGGGTGAGAAAGCCCAGAGCTCTTGCTCCTGCTTTTGTCTCATTTGTTGTCACTGTCCCTCACTCTGGAATTCGCAACAGCCTTTAGCAAACTTCAAAGATGGAGGTCTGTAATTCCCTCCCATCCAAAGAGGAAGCTTTATGACAAAAAAAGAAGTGTTTAACCTCCCTTTCATGGTCACATTTACTGTCAAAGTGTTGATCTGCATTGACATGTTCTTGAAGTGCTGTGCAAAGCTGAAACTCAACACTTGAGTGAAGCCTAGTGGGTTCAAAGACCCAGCCAAAGGACAAAGAGATGAGGACCAGCCAGGAGACAGATCTGTGACTCTCCTTTTTTTATGCAACCTGGTTAATGCAGAAATGAGATCTGCTGGCACATTCTTTCCACATGAGGCCCACGCCTTCAGCGGAGGATTTTATTTACTTATGCATTCGGGAGAACCAACAGGAAAATGGAGGAATACACATTCTTGGCTTATGCTGACTGATGAAAAGCCATTATACTGTATACACCTGTACCTTTGCCAACATTTTTAGCTGCTTGGTAAATCTTGGTCCTGTTGGGGCAGGTAGAATTTTTCCGTTCATGGCGGAGGTGAGGATCTGATGAGCCATGAAAATAAAAAAAAGATGAGTGAGGGAGCTGAAGAGGCATAATGGAATTTTAAATTTGCATCGGAAGGATTTGCTTCCCACCTCTCTGGAGAATAACCGGAAACCTTTCCTTAAATTCGGTTTCAAAGGAAGATCTTTGAGGTCGAGTCTGTCTTTTAAAACAGTGTAAGTAAATAAGACCAAACATACAGATTACAGTGTAATATAAAAAGGATAAAAAAGGGGGAATTATGGACGGTTTCATTGATGCACAGCTGCCCAGCACAGTCACTTTTTAATTTTTGACTGAACCGCCTTCGATGTGAGTCAGTAGTGTCAGCCTCAGGGATGGAATATTAAAGTGCAAACATGCATACGAGCTCTATGACAACACCACAAATGCATACACATTTGTCCATTTCCTTCCTTCTGATGTGCAGTTTAGTTTACAAGGGAAAGGCTTTAAGAATCAATATTTCTAGAATCTCATTTGAATCTAAATCTCACTTTTTAAAAACTTGATTGAAGTGTTTTGACTCTAATGAGCAGGGTTGGGTGAGATTATTCACTGTCTCTGCGTTTTCCCTCTGTTAAAGCTCTGTAGTTAATGATTGCTCATAAAATTGGCGAAATATTTAGCGTTCTATCAGGCGGCTTCTACGTGGTTGCGTCAACGTGAAATCCGACCTCGCAGTGTCGCGGGGGCAGTTTACCTGTAATGACACTGTAAAAGCGGAGCGCCCTTTACCGATTTGTCATTGTGCTATGCAGGTTTGAGCGCCATGTGTTGAAATATGGCATTAACATTTTAAGGTGGTAACTAGATTAATTGTCGTGTTTGACTGGCAGGAGAATCTTAAGAATGCTGATAGTGGATAGCCTGCACGCCAAAGAGGGGGGCCTCTATTTTATTAGATATGAGCACGTCTTGGAATGTGACCATAATGTACCTATTGACTCCTAAAGCCAACAAGTCTCAAGTCTTTTCAGTCTGTTTTGTTTGCAGCTTGTCGCTCATGTGCATTCTCTTATCTTTGCAAGCAGTCTAATTAACACAACTAACAGAGTGAACACAATGAGTGTGTTATGTGTGTGAGTGTTTTTTACATGACGTAGAGAAAGAAACGCCGTAGCAGTGCAGCTTCAAAGACAGTTTGAGGTCAGTGTAAACCGAAACGATAAAATTATCTAATTGGCAGGTTTGTTGCACCACAACAAAGCATGAAAAGATGTCAAGCAAGGTCGATGTCTTCGCGTTGCTGTGAGATATCGGGATATCGGAGATGTCAGACAGATGGACATTGTGTCCATTGTCAAGCCTGTTGAAAAAGCAAAAATGATGCAAAAATTCATAAGGTTCCACTGTAAAAGCAGTTTGATTTATTTCAGTCAACAATGTATTTGGCACTAATTATAGCATTTGATGCTTTAATTGCTGCAGCTACACAAACATTTCCACCAGTAATAACTAAGCACAAAGGCGAACAAAGAGCATGCTGGTATATTTTCCCCTTACAGTGTCTAAGGGGATGTGTTCAGACACAACAGGGAGACAGTGAAGTCTTACAGTCAGCAGAAGTTAATTATACTTTGAAGTTAAAAAGTTGAGCTGAATCATTTTGTTATCTTCCTGTCTGGATTGGGATAAACTGCACTCATTGCACTCGTGATATGCGCACTAGAAACACAAGTTTTGAGAAACTGCTGTGGAAATAAGTCATAAAGCAGACTGGACATTCAGTGACCACAGTGTTCCAACCCTGCTCATGGTTTAAAACCAATGTCATGTCGTGGTTCAGGTCAGACCGAGCGAAGTCTATCGGCCTGTGCTTCTACCATCACCTTTTGAAAAACGGCTCCGGCCATTCCTTGAAATTCATGTCATTTTAGTTGAGGAAAGTTGGCGTGTTCTTACGAGTTCATGTCAGTGTCACATGATTGCATATAAGCAGTCAGTGGAGAAGCTGCGATTTATCTTGAGTGCCTGTGCTTCCCCCAGGTTTTAACAAAAATAGTAAATGAATGGTTGTTTAGAGATAAACTACCATATTTATCACAAGCTGTGTAATATCTGGCTTTATAGGTGTTGGGTAGGTTTTAGACTCTTGGTAATCTCTGATTAAAGTACTCAGGACTTTTTTGATAATATATTAAGTCTATTATAGTTGAAACTGACTAATTTCAAGATTTATCATGAAACCTATTTAAAAAAAGATCTAATTCTGACACAAGTAATGGATTAACATCCACCAGGGGATTCCTTTACATTTCAAACAGGAACTTGTGCACCAAACACATATCTCAGCTCTGTCATTCTGCAGGCTTCAACTCGTTTACAGCTTTTAAAAAGCTACTAACAGACTTCTGCGCGGAGTTCTTTCCTGTTTGTGGCTTGTAACCATATGTTTTCCAACAGCTGCAAAATAATTTTAGTTTTTTTCTTTTTTCATAGCCATAACAGGTAAAGTGTTCACTGTTGTGACACGAACTGAACGGGATTTTTCCTTGTAACTGAGAACGTTGTTTGATGTTGAAATGAAATTTAAAGGGAGCGTTTCACAAGCAGAAATACTGATGATGCGTCAGAATGTCATGTTATACCTGTTGTGATGTGGTACATGTTAAAGTTTGGTTTTCCAGCACATCTTAAGTATGTTTATCCCCAGGGCAGGTTAAACCTCCCACTTCCACACCCTTCTCAACTCCAGCGCTGCCTCAGGTTTCTAACTATCTCAGGCCTGACAGAGAGAGAGGGGTGGGGTCCGTCTGAGTGGGCGGCCGGGACAGGTCATGAATCACTCCGAGCCCGACCAACGTTAACATGCTGCCATGGTACACCAGAGTACACAAAGGGTGGACAAAAGGATTTCATGGATGGAAGGATAACATAAAGTCAACTAGCCCAATATCAGGTGAACAGATGATGTGGAAAAAATGTAAAGGGTGTGGAGGTCAGGGTTGAGAGGAGGGTCACATCCATCCTGAGAGACCAGAGGTTACGTCCTATATTATATAGGACGAGAAGAGATAATAGTTATTTCTTGAACTACTTTAAAATTGTGTGCCAAATATCAAAGAATTGGACACCACTGGAATAAATGCCGTCTGATAATACCATCACCTGAGATTTTTGACCCAAACTACCAGTGACATAGACCACAGGCCTATAAATCATTGAGGAGGACTGGACACTCTTCGTACCAGACCTTTTAGGTCTTCATTCCGCTCGTTGTGTTATTTATTCCTTATATGCACGCTTCCAAAAGCAGTTAAGACACTGAATGATGGTGAAATTTTGGTCCACAAGATCTCGCTTGAAGTAGGCACTTTCCAGTAGAGTGATACACACATGGAGCGTCACGGGGATGTGTGGGAGAGCATCAAAGGACTTTGCTCGAACTTTTTAACTTTTATTGGTGCTGAGCAGCCCTCAAATGTTGAAGAGCTGCCTTCACTTTCTGGTCTTTACCTTTAACAGGTCCCTTCCTCCTGACACTGCTCAGGTATTTGGACACATTCCGTCCAAGCAGACTGCTTTTCAGCTCATACTGTAAAGCAGCCGTGTTGGGTTACTGCAACGTTACCTAATACGTCTGATCTGGGCTCAAAATGCTCCGTAATTCTTAGATTGGCCTCCTTATTAAGTCATGGAGGGAGAAAAATCTGCACCTCTTGAACTTGTGCTCAGAAACTCTTCTCCAGCTCCCCTTTGTTTTTCATAAAAAAAAAAAAAACAGACAGAAAAGAAGCCCTGAGTGGGATTTTGGGTCAGCAGAGCACAGCTCACAATGTTCCAAAGATTCTGTCATCTTTTATGACACCTCCTTTCATTGGTCATGGTCGCCATGGCGAAATGCAGTTTGTAGCCTCTGCAGCATATCTCATGTAGCTTTTGTATGAATAGCGCATTGTTTATAAATCAGCAGGGAGGGACACACACACACACACACAACACACACACACACACGAAATGACCCAGGAGTTTTTACTTTTGAGTTTTGGCAGCATAAATTCTTTTTTGTCATTTTAAAAGTCCAGTTCCCAAATCTGTGGTGAGCAAATCAGTATTTATTAGTAAGTAAATCAAATGACTTCCAGATTTTACTACTATCTTATAAGTCCTGCCCCAAACAGTTTTCATTTATTATTTTATTTTGTTATTTTTTTGCTACATGCTGTGCAGTAGTATGAATCCTTCCACAACCATCATGATTTCCAGGGACTCAAATATGACATTGAATATTAAATGAATCCATTTAGAATCTGCATTTCATTAACAGGCCATAGTCAGAGATGTTTATTTTAGCTTGTGTGATAGTCATGATGAATCTGAACCTGAACAGAAGTTTGACTAATCAAACTCGAATGAATTCGTGAGCGAATGTCTCAGTTTCCAAAAGTTTGTTTTGCCGCCTAAACTGAAACAGTCGTGGAGTCCATTTCATGATGTTTCTGTTAAATGGGACTGGAGTTATAAACAGGAAATGTTAAGTGTTTTGAAAGTGTCCCTGTCTGTTTGTAGTTCTGCATGTAATGTGATGGTCCAACCAATTTTCTCTCTCTTTCTCTCCAATCCCACACACTCGCAAATCACCTTGGTGAAGAGCCGCAGCTCATGAGAATGCCTCGGACAATGGGATGTATTCTTAACTTCTCTCACCATCCAACGGAAACACTACAGGCCTCAGAGTATTAGTTCAGTGTGTCCCCTTCTGACTTGTCTTCCTTTTGTGGAACAGATTTCAAACGAAAGGCCCCACATTGTGCACTTTTCAGACGGTAACAACACAACGCTTTCGGCGCTGTGTGAGGAACAGATGGAGTTTCAACCTGAATTCTCAAAATAAAGCCCCAAAAATTTGAAAGGAATGGCTGCCAGGCCCGAAACGGTAAGGGCAAGCAGATTTCGCCTGTTTTCAATTTGAAACGTGGACCAAGATCAAACCTGTGCTCGGGTGTCGGAAGGAACAAAGAGTTTCTCTCAAGCTTTCAAGGACGAGTGAAATTATTTGTGCGAAAAATGTGTTTAAAGTCAAGCAAATCAAAGGTTGTTAAAAATGAAGGGAGTAAATTGTGCAAATTATTTTGTTAACGTTTACGAACACGCAGACACATAACGCCCATTCTCCTCCACTGGCTTCCTGTTCAGGATCTTTTTCAAGCTTATGTTTGTTTTTACAGCAGCTGAATTAGTTTAATATTTCATATTTCCTTGTCTTATGCAACAATTTTCATATTACCTCTCAAATAACTCGTGTTGGTATCGGATCGAAATGGACTTGCAGCCATGTTGGCGTGGCAGGAATGCTACATTTTCTGGAGCTACTGTTTATCAGGCTGGATTGTAATTTATCACATCGGCCCCAGAATCTCCACAGCTGAAACTGGTAAAAATTCCTTCGTATATTCTCATTGGTGTCAGGAGAGAAGTTCTCTAATCCTCATGAGTAACTGATGTTGTCTGTAGACGGTCGAATGTTGAGGCTGTCATCCTTCTCCGTCATTGTGGATTCTGGGTTTTGTCCGCTCACCTCAAATCTTTGATGTCCACTGATGAAAGGTAGGAGCTTACACTCCCCGTCGTTGCCTTTTTCATCTGCGAAGGCTGCCTGGATATATTTAAGTGTCCTCCACACCCACTGAACATCTCCTTGGACCAGGTCATAAAAGTCAGCATGTAAAGGGACAGAATGGAGGACAAGTAAAAGAGAGCAGGTATTTAGATTGAAACCCCACCCTCACTTTAAAAGGTAGCATTGTGTCTACACAGACCAATCTCCTGGGCCGCTTCCTCTTCTTTCACTCTTTCATTTTTGGTGGTTTACACAAACGTTCTTCATATTTACAGTGTTGCTGTTTTTTAAAAAAAATATCAATAGCGGTTAAGTATGTGTTAAATTCTTCCTGAATCTGAACTTTAAACTGTATGAAAGAAACTCCTAATGTGATCCAGGCCTTGGCTCCAGCTGGTGTTGTGGGTGTTTTTGATTCCCATCACATCTTCAGTGGATACAACACATGGTGGATTCAGCTAGACTGAGGTATTTCAGGTCAGGGTAAATTTTATATTTGGATGCCTTGAGAAATAAAAAAATCCAGATTTCCCGATTGTTATTGTATTGCAGTGTTTGAGGGTTGGTGGTCGCGCGTCTTACCGTAGGCGATGACGCACTCGGTATGTTTGAGGAAAGGGGCAAAACTGATGGGCGTTGCACAACGGCAACAAAATCATAGTGTTTAGTTTGACCTACAACCTCTACAATAAGCCAGAGTGAGTGGTTGGATAACCGACTGACCGTCTGTAAGTGGAGGTGATGTCACGGGGTCGGGGAGGCTCTGCTAGGGTGTCTGCTTGTGTTCCAAATGGGACTACTTACACCCCAACCTTTGACGGGGAGGAGCGGCCTCACGTTACAGGGGTACAATGGTATCCAGAGGTAATTGTGGCCGTTCGAGATGCCTCATCGTGTTTCGGCTCTCTTTCAGAAGCAGAAGAGTCTTTGTTTGACAGAACATTCCAGGTTTCAGAGCAGACGGGGCTTAAAGATGCATTTATTGGAAAATTAGAGGCTAACCACGCAGCTTGGTGTGAATAATAATGACTGTTGTAACAGATTCACGTGTATAGCTTAAAGAGTCCGTGAAAGTCTGAACAGCGTCTCGTTTGCAGCTGTTTGACAACATGAAGGATGCACAATTATGTTGAAGGAAATCCCTGTACATCTGTTGAAATGATCGCAGCCAGTTATATTATTCTACTTGCGCTGTTCAGTGTCTTGCAGCCGGCGCGCCGCCACGGTCCCGCTCCCTCCTCCTCCAATGTCGGCTGCACTTTTTAACGTGCGCCGCAGAAATATGAGGGATAAAAAGTGAGCCGCATGTGGTTTGAAAACGCCTCCGTCTTCCCCCCTCCCTCTCGCCCCCAAATCCCAGAGAAATCGTCATGTTTTATCAATCACAGGCTTGATTCCGTGACTCCCCCTCGACTGGAGTTCACCCTTCCGTACAGAAAGGCCTTTGCCATGACGAACCCCTCGCCAATATTCCCAATCTTAATGAATCAGGCCAGAAGAAAAAAAGAACGTTGTTGTTGGAAGGACAAACAGATGCTGTGTGGCCAACAGGGGAGGTGAATCTGGTTTCCAGGAGGCTGTAGGTGGTAGGAAAGTCTGCTCTCTTCCAGTGACCACGCAAAAACCCCAGCCCTCCCTGGGGCGACACTTTTGGAGCCCCCGCCGTTGCTCTTTGACATGCACTATATTGGTATTCCAAACCTGAACCAACATGATCGGAATGCCAACTACTCTTTTGTCTTCTTTTTTTTTTTGTTAAAAGGGTCTTTTGTTCCAGTGCGATCATTTAAGTAGGAATGTTTTCAGTTTGGGGGTGGGAGTCGTGGGTGAGGGCTATGAGTAAAAAAAAAAAAGAACATTACTGGAAGCTCTACACTGAAAGGAGATGTGCTGCCCTTTTTGTTTGTTGCTTCAGTCAGTCTCATTCTGTTTGATTAATTTCCCCCCATTTCCTTGATTATTGCGTAGGTCTGAGAGCCTGTAAACACGACTCCATTTATAGCATTTTTCTGGTGAGTTTATATTTAACACACACACACACACACACACACACACACACAAGCACACTTAGTGTTGAAGGGACATTCCAGCAACTGTATACATGAAGGGTCAGTTAGTCAGGGTTAGTACAGACTGGCCTGTGAAATTATCATTAAGTATGAGAAAATAACCCTCATGCCCAATTTATAATGCAGTGAATCAGACAGTGTTTACAAGAAAGGAATGAAAGGATTTTATATTGGAGAGATTATGGGAAATGTGTGTCCATTGTTGGCCTCTTTGGCAACTTATTTGTTTTTATTTTTATCAAATGTCTCCTGGGGCTTAAACTCTAAGCAATCATGGCTGACATTGACGTAACCAAAGACGTACAGCAGGTTGCCCATGGGAAGAAGCCCCTTTCATTATTGCGAAAATAAACTCCCCTGGACAACTTCCAGTTTTCTTGTCCAATGTACCTCTTTGATTTCTTCAATGTTGAATGAAAAAGAGCCACAAATGTGCTTTTTAAATAAACACATTGATCATAAAGAGGAGAATATGAGATTCACATGTACACAGGGTGGGCTTGATTGGTTACTGGAGCAATGGAAAGGGCAATTGTTGAAGATAATTGAACACATCACATCAGATACGATTGTTCCACAACCGCTCCCCCCTCTGCCCCCCATTTACAAGGTTAAACAGCAAAAATGTGTTACTCAACAACAGTGGGGCTGAAGGAAGTGGGATCTCTCCCGCGTGTCCTGCTGCACCGGCCAAGTCCCATTCCGATGCTGCACCAGGCGTCCTGGTGCAAACAGCAGCTTTGGGTGTGGCACAATGATGTGATTCATAGAAGCAGAATTTCCTAATGAGGGAGAGGTCATCTTCTATCCCCCTTTGGGTCACTTTCATGTTTTTTTTATCTTTATAATCTGTGAAACTACGTCAAAAAATATCAGTGTTGTAATATCTGAATGGGGCACTTTAACGGTTCAAAGGCTACACATGGATCATGTGACCAGGACCATAAAACAGGGGAAAGTGAAACGGGACAATTAAAGGACTGAGGCCATTGAAGGTATTTCAGAAGCAACAGTTGCCATCATCCTGACAGTTTCCATCATATTCTGGTCCTGGCACCACAAAGGTGTGTGAGTGCTGCCGCTCAGGCTGCTGTGCTCGGGCTGATGAGTCGGCACTTTTATAGGGTTTCATTACAACTGCCTTTGCATGCGGGAATTGTCTCGTCTTGCACGGCAGCTTTCGTTTGCACAGACTCTTTGCCCAAGGTAGATTATGGAGCTGATGTTCTCCTGAGCTCACAAATGCTCCTTTCTTTCCATCCAACTCCTGATCGTCGATGCACCTTTTTTGAGGAACGCCTTCTGCATGTGTTGGGAACGGTTCTGGAAGTGCTGAATGCTTTGTCTATTTCAGGGCTCTGGGCCGAGCCTCTGGCTGTTCCCTGTGTTCTGTAATGTTTCCCTCTAGGACACTGAAACACACTTGAATGATTTAAAAAAAAAAAAAAAAAAAAAAAAAAAAGACCTTTTGGTCAATTCAATAAATTCCTACGATTTAAGGAAGTCGCTTTGGTTCACAATGAGGATTCCCTCTTGCAGTCGCGTAAAATAAATTACAATTTAATTTGCATTAAATGACATTACATTTAATTAACCTTTATACCCTCCGTCGATCATTTGATGGCTGCTAATGGATGTTTGGCTGGGTGAAGCCTTGAAAACTGACTCTTTTATTGGCAGAATGCTGCTATAATGTCCAGAGTCTTGGGACCTCTGAATGTTTAAACACATGCTTCCCTCATTTAAAGATAAAGTGCCAGAGCGAGTGGGCTGGCTGGAATTAAACCGGGATTTCTGTCTAGGTGACAAGCTATCCATATTTTCAATCAGGCCTCTGTTTATCTAAGCTTCAAGCTGATGGGTTTTCCAAATATTTACCTCTTACTCCTTGGGAATTACTGCCACTTTATTCCGAGTGCCTCCATTTTTGGTAACTGCCCGACTGTTCCAAGGTCTGGAGTTGATTTTACATCATGAAGTGACATTTAGAAGCTGTTTTTACTGGAGTAACAGATTTAAAAGGAACATATTTTTGTATTCTAAATGCATTTTCCCGTCTCTGGGTCTGTTCTTTATGGTCAAACAGGAAATGATGATGCATGGTGTAGCTCTGGTACCTCTGAGGCCGGAAGGTTTGCCCGGGTTTAAAGATCTTTCTCTCAGGAAGTTCTTAGTTGTCTGGATTTTCCCTCCATCTGTTAGTAAATAAGAGAATTTTCCTCTGGTTATCCTGACTCAGCCAACAGATCTGAAGCCTTTTCGCTGTGAGTCAGTGAGCGGAAATAAACAGAGTCTGAGATCGTGAGGGTGATTTAGCATCTGCGGAGGTGCTTCGCATCGATTGATCCTCGCCGTCGCTCACGCATGACCCGACAGTCACAACTCCGCGTAGTTCTGGCGGCATTTATGACCCGAACCCATCTTGTGCCTCTGCATCCCTGGCAGAGATGACGGTGGCCAATGTGGATCATTATTGCGCAAGAGTGCAGAACCAGGCTGACAGGAAACTCTTTAACCATGTGGGCAGACGGCGCAATTACCCATTTTGGACGTGGAGCCACAATCCCACATGAAAGTCAATCTGGCTGCAACAATAGAATATTTTGGTTATCGTGTTAATGGTGCGTTCATGCGGCACTCAGCATATCAAACACAAGATATTCACAGAGCCACATGCTCTGGGTCAGACTAACTAATGTGAAACAGCCCTGCCCATCAACCACAGAACCGTTTATTATTGTTATTGTTGCCTGTTCCACAATATCGCGTCCTTCCGTCTCCTAGGAAAATAGTCTACTCAATCAGATATTACATTTTTAATGAAACACTAGCATATTGATGCTACGGCAACAACTGTGGCTTCGATTGTTTTTGTAAAATGATATTTTATGTCAATATGAATGCAAGGATCAGAAAGTAACAATTTAAGACGTTTCCCCTATACTTATTAACTAAAGTGTCCATCAAAGTCTGTATATTCATGACTAATTGAATTATTTTAAGAAGTCGCCATAGAAAAAAATTCTCATAACCGATATTCGTTGCACATGATGTCATGTGGGAACAAATAAAAGCAACAAAAATAAATATGCTCAGGAAGAAATCCTCAGGGGAGGAGTGCAGTGTGTACATTACTCGGAGAGGTCGGTGGGGGAGGGGGGGGGGTGATTTAAAGGAGGTCAGGGATGTTTTGCTCTCATAGTTCTGGATAATTTCTTCTTTTTTTCAGTCCATCCGGTTATGGATCCTAATCCGCACAGTCAACACTTGCTAATGCCGGGCTTCCATGCACTGCGCCGCTTCACCTTTTTGGGAAGTGAGGTGGACGAGCGTGCTGTCACCACCAGCGGGTCCTTGTTAAATGCAGCGCTGCAGCTGCTCCACGGGCATTTTGCATTGAATATTTGAACTGCTGAAATAAATGGAAAGGGCATCTGTGCCTGTAGCTCCTTCCTCCACAGGGCTTTCTTTCCCCTCTGGCTTTTTTTCCACGTTTGTTTCAGGAAGGAAAAGTTGAGACTTGTGTTGTGGTAGATGGTGTCAGGGAAACAGCTGCTATCTTCAATTCCTCTTCTCACCCCTCCAGAGTCACCAACTGGTATTCAACCAGAGAAAGCAATGAAATCTGGACAATAAAAGCATGAAAACAAAAGTGAAGGCAACCTTGAGCACAGTGGTTTAACCAGGGACGACCCTCACGGTCATTTATCATTAGCACCTTGTACAAGGACACAAAATTTCAAGAGAAAACATGATGCTGTCCCTCATTTATTTCCCCAATCCACCTCTCACCAGCTGCTTTTGGACGTTAGATTTGAACCCTCCGGGCATGACGGTCGTATTCACTGACCTGCAGCCAGCTGGTTCTGGCTAATGACCCGCTTCCGTAAGTAGACTCCAGACAGGGTTTTCTTTATTTGTAGCAAATAAATCACTAATAATGCCATCAGTGCTCCTCAGCGGGCCTGGACAGAAGACTGGTGCTTTGAAGTTTTATAGGAGTCAACTTATATTCAGTGGTTAATTTTTTAACTAACCTGAGTAGAACATTTGTGAACCAGCAACCCCATGACCCTGCTGATATTAGCCAAGCAGAGTGTCTGAATTCCAGGTGTGGGAGAGTCTTCCTCTCCTCTCCTCTCCTCTCTTTTTTTTTTCTTCATTCCGATTTCGGGTCTTTGTGAACAGGTAAATGATTTGTCAGGCCGGGACAACCCTTGGCGCTTCAAGTTCACTCAGTGTCTCTTTTTGGCACTTCTTGAATGTCTGGTTTGTTTGTATTGAGCGAACATGATCTTTTTTTCCCCCATTTTTAATTAGTTTTGCCAATTAAAAAAATGACTTAAAAAAACTGGAAAAGGCCTTTGGAAACTATTTGGTGCTGGTCTGGACAGGTAACCTGTGATTTACGAGTCAAGATTTTGACACTATCTTTAAACTAATTGTAACAAAATAATTTTAACAGAACTTTTTAACCTAATTTAAAAAATAAAAAAAAACTTCCTGAACTTGAATCAGAGTGAGTCTTCTTGCAAATGTGATTGCTGTATTTTTTTTTTATAAATAAACATGTAATTGATCATTTGAAATTGCAAAGCAAAGACTGTTAATTGACAGTAGATCTACAGAAGGTGGTCCCACATATCCGTGTTTCACGTGGTTCTGTAGGTTACAGTAACAAAATATTTAGCTTCTTTTTCCGGTTGCAGCCTGAACGCACTTTGTCATCATGTCAGTCAGCCCCGCCTGTCTCAGCTTTGATTCTTTTTCTTCGGTGAGTGCTGTGCATGTGTGTGCATGCTGACGCTGTTGTGACAGAAGTGCTGTAGTGTGTAAGGAGAGAGGTCAGCGCCCCACTGACTCAATCCCACCATAAACCCAGCAGTAATATTAGCGCCCTCTGCTGGCCGACACGATAAACGCACTTTGATGAGCACGTGTGTACATTTTGGCACATATATATTACCAACAGTGACGTGCTTTAGTAGCAAAACGTTTACTTTAGCATCAGTACTAATTTTATAATCTAACCATACATCTTGTGAGAACTCTCAATGCAATGTTAAACAGCCAATAGTTTCCTGGACAATATTCACAAAAGGTAATGAGTGTTTACATGTTTGTGGTTTCTGTGATATCGGGGGCGCAGCTGCGTTGGCTCATCACCTGCCGATGAAAACAAGCGCCTTGTAATGCGGCTCTTACCTTTAAGAGCGTCACATTAAAGCAGGGATCTGGCCGCCATTGTCTCACCTTGCAGCTTCATGACATCATTCAGTGAAACAGACACTTTTCAAAACCTTTGACAAAAGAGTACAGGGGAAACGTGTCTTATCTGCCATGATCTGACTTGCTGTGTCGACAGCCCTCGCTGTTTTGTGTGAATTTTGTGTTTGATTTTCCGCAGGTGTGTTTTTGTTGGGACGGGGTGCCTGCAAAGTGAGCCTATGGCTGAGTGGGAATAAATGTGCAAAGCTGTGTGTTTTAGCAGAACTGGTGAACTTGTGATGCATGACTTGATTTCTGTGATGCAATAAAGTAATTTATAGAGCGGTCCAACTTATTTTCTGTCACTCTGTGGAATGTGCTGATCATAGATGTACTTTAGAAGGCGCTCAATTAAAAGAGTAAGGGTAGATAAAACATTTTAAATGACTAAACGCATGGTTTTATTAATTTACTTTTTACAATGGCTTCATTTGGATTTATTAACTCTCTCCACTCGTTGATCTTTGGCTTGGAGTTCAACATATGCGCACTAGAGGGAGACATTTCCCCGCTTGTGCTGAGTGCTGTGGGAGGTGAGGTGATGTGAGGCTTATCAGATTTTCCTGCGCCGCTTGTTGCTTGTTTTTGTCAAGCAGCTGTAGCCATATCCTGAGGGCTGTGAAGAACAGTGGAAACATTCCTCCCTTTCAACTCTGTAATGGAACTCTTCCCAAGGTGATCATTATACAGCAGTGATAAATGGTAATAACGAAAGTTGTAATAGAACATCTGTTAACAAGCCAAGGAATGTAATAACTTAAGCATGTAAAGCGAATTTTATAAGCCTTTATGAGAAGACAATAACAGAGATTTCTGCACTGTGTGTTTGTGGCAGTTAAATCTGTCTGTCATTAGTTCAGATCCCTCTCTCATTACAGTTCTAGCGGCATAAAAGCACAATACAGGTGTTATTACACGTTCAAATATTGTCCATGCATCTTTTATTAAACATTCTTTGGTCATTGCCTGCAAACCCATCAGCTCTTATGAGATATGACCTGAAAAGGTAACAACAAAGCATCATTTCTAGTTTATTTACATGTAGTTAATGTACCAGCTGTTCATGGGTAGCGGTTCCCAAAACATGCACATTTCACGGGGGTTTGATTAGATCTCCAGCCCGAGAATCAACACAGGAACCAACGCGTCATCGCTCGGCAGGGGAATTTCACGGTGTCTTTAAACTAAGTAGACGGTATACAGAAGTTACCATCTTCTCAGGGTGCTGTGAATATACCAGCATTGACTGCTGGCTTTGAAGCCGCATTAAGTGTGTTTTCTCAGATAATTACATTTGTTCAGCACATTAAAGGTGTTGAAACACAGTTGCTCCCCATTACCTCCACCCCCCTCTGCTGTACTGTAGTTGCTGTTTGGCCACCACAGGAAACATATTCTCCTCTTGTCCTGGAATGTGTCTTATTCAGAGTGACAGCCGAGCCGATTGTGCTTGTCTGAGCAAGACTAAAGACCCCTGCAGGGTTTTATCTGGCTGTCTCCACAGTTTGCAGTGGATGTGATGGTTGGTTATTTTGTTCAAAACTTCAATTCTTGTAGCGCCTCGTTTTAAAAGAAATGCATGAATCGTTCAGTTAATAAAAGCTTAAAATTGTTACATTGGATTATGATAAAAGCATGGCAACGTCTCTAGCAAAGTTTAACATAAATTCACTCTTTACGCCTGGCAGATTGCTAAAGGTGCATATTATACATAATAAAATCCAGATTGCATCACGTCTTTAAAGCCAACTGACTGTACATCCAGTCATCTGTCTGTTCTGTCTTTGTTTCTTCGCTCAATCACACTGTCAGTGGACAGTGGAGTGAAGAATTTTTTGCCAGGTTAAGTCACCAGCTGCGCTGTCGAGACCGGACACAAGTCTCTTCATTCACAACGGGCTCCTAAAGAGCACCGTGGGACGGTGATCAGTGGGAAATGGGACCCCTGTCCCTTCCAATTTCACAGCTCTGACCTTCTGACCTCCATTCTGTTTGCCGCTTCACACAAAGGACCCCACCCCCATGTCTTATTTTGGGGCTGTGAGACAGTTAAGACAGAATAGAAGAATCATTTGATGTCAAGTGGATGTAACTCAGAATATACGTACGTCAGAAACGTGCTGTTCTCTGCTGGCTCCTAATTGGCTTCCATTTTAATCCCTGTTCCATCCGTTGATCTTGATTTTCAAGTAATAGTTTTAAAAGGAATCTTGAATTACTGCAACTGTGTTTAAAATTAATTCAAGTACAATAAAAAAAAGAATAAATACAGACTAATGATGGCATCTCATAACTGGCAGGAAATTAACTTGTTATAGACAGAAAAATGTGTGGAAAAAAGTCCTTGATTATGAACAATCCATTGAGCAAGAAAGAAAGTTAGATTTTACAAGTCTGTGTTGCATCTGGTTGCCCAGGGATACCGAATCCACATGGTCTGAGGATCTGAGTATCTATGCTGATGTAGATAGGGTTTGTACACGAGTGGCTGATTCAGAGTGAGCTGTTCTCTCTGTAGCTCATCTGAGACAGGTGTGAAGAAAAAGATGACTCCTTCATTCCTAAATTGTGCGATAGATCGTCCTTTACTGTCCTGAAGTAGCTTCAGAGCTCTCAGTGACCATATCTTGTTTTCCATTCCTTCCATAGCCAAAGCAGTGGTGGAGGGACAAACAGGCTGGATGAGTCTGTCGTCTCCAAGGTTAACATTCTCTGGGGCAGTTAAAGACAGAGTGGCTGGGGCCGTGCACGGTCAGGGACGGTCCTTACTCCTCAGATACCTCTGGGTACAAATGGGTCTGATCAGTGAACTTCAGGTCAGCACAAGTCACCTGAGCCTCCCGTGCGTCGGTTCTGTAACGTCCAGAATTTAGTAAACAGGATTTTACAGAAGCATGAGGAGAAACTGAAGCCTGGTGTGTGTGTGTGTGTGTGTGTGTGTGTGTGTGTGTGTGTGTGTGTGTGTGTTCATGGATTAGAGACACGGGTGGGTCTGACGATGTCCCATGTGTCATTTTCAGGTTTTTGCTTTAGAGTCTCGGCTCAGCGGGCGTTTAAATTCTGAGACATACAGCGAGAGGTCGTCGACCCTCCGTAACTGAAACAACAGGAGTGGAGGTGCTGCCAAAAGGCCCTTCGCTGCTCGGCGGCCTACGCAGAACAAACAGTTTGTGTGTTGTCAACCTGTGCGCCTCCTATTCTGCCTCTGTTTGTGCAGCAGCCACACTGAGGTCAGACTAGGCTTACTCTGAGGAGTGACGCCTTCTTATTCACCTTTACATTCCTTTTATTTTCCGATCTGGTCCCTGCTAAGAAGGGCATCAGATTTGATCTGGAATGTGGTTGTTTAGCTAAAATTGCATGGTCCCACCCTCTTCACAGAACAATTCGCATTTCCTCCTGTTAAACACTTTTCAAAATCGCCGTATTCAGCAGAGAATAGGCATTGAAAATCAGTATCTGCATGACAGACCATATAGCACAGAATCCTGCAGTGAGGTGTCGGGTAATTGGTCGCTTTTGGCCCCTCGTGGCTTTAGTTCAGGGGGTTTTGTTGGTGTTGTAATTAGGCGATCATTCATCCTCTTGTTGATGGCCTGAGCCCCCAGCCTCACTCCTGTGTCTTAGGTTTCATGCTTTTGTCTGCAGATTGTGAGGACAGATGTCGGGGATCCCTGGAATTTCATTTCACCCCACTCAAATGGCTCCAGGTCGCACAGGTCACAGAACCGTGTCGTGACTGTCAATTGTAATATTTACAAACGCTTGGAATTAAAGCGATTGTTTAATTTATTTTAGAAAATCCCCCACATGACCAAACTGACCATTGTTTCCCTGTCTTAGGTGAAGCGAAAGTTTCAAACGTGCATGCTCACCTTTGCCAAAAGTAGTAAAACCGCTTATTAATAAATGTTTACAATTGTTTGAGTTTTCTGCCGCCACAGTTGGGGGTAAATGGAGCTTCATCAGTGCTGTCTCTTCTTTCTGACGCGGTCGGAGCGGCCATGAAGATTACGAGCGAACCTGCTGAGGTTATGGTCCTGGGGAGAGGTTTGGCAACAGGTGACCAGAACGAGAGCTGCTCTTAAACCTTTAAGAACAAAGTCAGCAGAAAGGGAAAGCTGCCGCTCTATGATATGTTCCCTAATATGTTTAGCCAGTAGCATGTTTCTCATTAACTCGGGGAACTCTGGAAGTGGTTCGTTGGGACGTTCAGGCACAAGCAGACATAAAAAGGGGTTAAATTCTCTTTAAGACACATTGATAGCTTTGCTAAATTGCTGAAAAACCTACTTTCATTTTTTAAAAATGGAACATTTCCAGGTTTCATGAAGTGCAACTTTGTCTTGTCCTTGTCAGAATTCCCCTAAAATGGGATGATCCAATGTGCAGGTGTATCCATTATCCATGGCCACCCATATCTTTTGGCAGGCTGTACTGTGTGTGTGTGTGTGTGTGTGTGTGTGTGTGTGTGTGTGTGGTGTGTGTGTGGTGTGTGTGTGTGGTGTGTGTGTGTGTGTGTGTGTGTGTGTGAGAAACTCAGATATCATCACCGGCTAATTTGTTGCCTTGGGAATAACAACATTTTGACGAGAATCACTTGATGCAGTTCAGACATCGGAATCTCTGGTTTGAGTTATTGATTCTTATTGTTTCTAATAATGTGTTTCCAAATCAAAACAATGAAAACAAAAATCGCCAAAAGTCATGGAACCCATTTTTAACTTTGCCGGGTTTAACTGATGTTAAGCTAATGATTACAAGTCCATGACGGAGTTTATGACCTGAGAAGATTTGTTAACCCACCCCTCTGTTTATTTTAGTTTACCGCCTGACTAAAGATTGTGTTGGTTGTTCTTGTCGCTGTTTGATGGCTCGGGAGCATTAACGATATTCTTCTGCTTTGCATCATTGTGAAAATATCCTCTTTGTCTCTGGGTGTAATTAAAGTGTCTCGTTTTGACGGCTTGAGAGTGAACAGTTCCTGTAAGATTGTAAACGTCTTGCCCAGAGGGCTTAGCTAGCTAGCCGTACGTCATTTGTGGCTGCTTATATGGCCAGAGGGATAAAAACACACCAGAAGATCAGCTGAAGACGATCACAAGTTCTTGGCCTGAAACATACAAGACACTTCTTTCACTGGCGCGAAGCCGTTTTGCTCCACTGTAGCATTCGTGTTCCCCGTTTGTTAGACCAAACGAACATAATCTCACAGACAAGGGGTCAAAAGGATCATCTCTGACCCCAAACCGTGACAGATGGATACAGGGTAAAGTTTTCAAACGCACGTCCAGACGTTAATGTGCCTGAATGCGTAGGGGGAGCGCCACGCTCGTCATCAATAACGGGAGTTCCTCTCTGTCAACAGCCGGGGTCACATGCACAAAAACACTTCCGTTTACTATAAAGCCCCCCTTCCTCTGAGAGACACTCGCACAAACCTCCTTTTTCCTTTTATCACTAAGCTCCCATTTGCTGGGGGTCTCTGTCAGCCGCTCTGCACGAGGCAGCACCAGGAACCAGTCTGAACAAGAAAGGAGAGCCTGGATTACTGTGTAACCACACAGCACTCAAAGCCGGGGTCTTAACACGACTGAACAATGAATGGAGGGATGTTGGTTTTGAAGGTGCCTCTAAAGGAATCGAATGGGGCCAAAAATGAAGTCATGCTTCAGAATTGTCTCTATCCTGATCTCCATGAGATCTTAAAAAAAAAAGGCAGACCGGGCTTTGCAGTCTGGAATTGCAGGAATAATTTCAAAGCAAACTCTCTACTAAGTTCTGAGGGCTCAAGCAGCAGGTTTCTTTTTATCTTGTCTTAACAAAGGGAAGCGGCCAAGGGGAACAAATTGCCTTTCTCTATAAAACACATAAAGCATCAGTATTGTACGCTGAAAGGCCGCGCTGCCGTAATTCTGAGGTATCAGTCAGCAGGAGAGATTGCTTTTCAATGCTGTGACAAAAGGAGTAGGAAGGAGGAGCTGGGAGGGGAACCACTGTCGACAGCCAATACGGAGCACACCTCCTCCTGTTCCCCGTCCTGCTCCTTTGAATGGGGCACTCCTCTTTCCTTTCTGCCTACTGGTGTGTGTGAGGAGGCAGACCTGGAGAGTGTGTGAGTGCAGCGGCAGTGTGGACATGTCTGATGTAGGAGCCTGAACAAGAAGGGTGGATGCGGTCAAGACACAAAGATGAAGATCCAGAGTCAAGTTTATATTTTGGTGGCTTTGGGGGTGGTCTCCACTGATGCTTGGTTTTGGTCCCGGACTGGTCCCACAACTTTGGCCCCAACGCCGGCAGTGGAGTCCGAAGGATCTGGCAGTCCAGCAGACAGCGGAGATCCACCAACGGAGAGCTCTGCAAAGCTCAGAGCAGAGATAATTGATGAGGGACATGACTTCTACAACGTCGTGCAGACTTGGAATGAGACCACAGTGGCTCCTGTGCTGACCACTCCAATGCAGCTGCAGAATGAAAATGGCTCAGAACCGGAACCTGCGGGGATTTCATCACCCATTAGTAAACCTGGTAATGGCACATCTTTATTTAAGGCTTTTGGCAGTGGAACAGGAAATGTATCAAAAGTCAAACCTGAGTTTGAGCCTGAATTGGCCTCTGACACTGAGTCAGATCTTTGGTCCAGGTTAAGGTCTGAATCTGGATTTGGCTCAGGGTCTGAAACCAACTGGGAATCTGGGATTGAAACTGAAACCTCTAAGAAAAAGCAACAAGAAGGACTTGTCTCAGGCGATTACAGCGGGTCAGATAATAGAAGTAGTGTAATGTCTCGGGAAGATGCGATAAAGTTAAAGTCTCAGAGCAACTACAGGGTCACACACAGAGAAGATCATTCCAGTGGCACAGAAAATGGAAAACACAACACCAGCTCCACTGTTAGCTTTCATCTGATGTTTCTTCAGGAAAACTCCAGCCGTGCAGATGCACCACTGACGATTGAAAGTAATAATTCTGCAAACCCTACACAGCTAATTCAGAACAATCAGGCAGGTGCAGAATTAGCAGCTAAACAGGAAGTTTCACAGAACCAGGTATTAAAAAGTAGCCCGGGGTTGCTGTTGATTTCTCCAAATCAAACACTGTCGAACAAACCCAAAACAGTCATTTCCTGTCTACAAACAGCTCAGAAAAAAACTGATGTTCCCTCAGTAGCTAAGGTTTATCCGCTGGCCCTCGGTCGGCCATCAACAACCAGGCCAAATGATCACATCAAGACACCAACAACAACCTTGAACCAGACCGCTGAGGGCTCAGTAGAACCGGGAGAATCCCCACAATGCTTGCTGCTAGACACTGCTCTTCCTTTCTGCTCCGTGACTGGTGAATATTTTCTCGTGCCCAATTACCTGAACCACACCACTGTGGCGGAAGTCCAGGTACTTCTCCACAACTGGGCATGGCTCTTAAAGTCACGCTGCCACCATAGCTTGGAGTGGTTTTTCTGTCTTCTCTTGGTACCCAAGTGTGGCTCTCTGGTTCCGCTGTTGCCTTGCCGACGTTTCTGTGAAGTCTTGAAGGACAGTTGCTGGAGCCTCCTGGACGAGGGCCGTCTCCCTGTGGAGTGCCACGCTCTACCGGACGAGGAGGATGATGGGTATCAGTGCTTGTCAGTTAGTAACCAGAAAGGTAAACCCTGGTTGAAACGAATCCTCGTCATTGTATTCATTTTCAACCAGTTTTCAAGTCTTTCCCAATTGGTTTTACCACCCACTTCCCGCTCATAAACCCACCGTCCCGGCCCGCCAGCGCGCTGCACAGCATTAACAAGGTCTCGGTTCCCACACTCAAGGAACCAATTTATTGAAAAACGGGGGGAAACGCATGTTTAAGGTATTTGAGAACTGAATGGCTGCTCTTTAACATGCATGAGAGGCACTCTGTCTGCTGCTGCATGTGTCCTTTTATCCTTTTAATTGCATCTGACCTGACTCTTTAAGTACACACATATATTATCGGGCAATGTAGTCATCACCTCAACTGCTATACGAGGCACTAAACTATGTGTTGCCAAGCAAACTCCAAGCATGCACCACTAAAGTGAAATGTGAAATATATAAAGAATGGAGTTGTGTACATTTTTCTTTCCTCAAAGAATCGAACTGGTTTTGTGCTTTATGCCGGATGTGAGCTCGTCTTCTGCAGTGGACTTTGTGCACGAAGCATTGTTTGTTAGCTGCATGCTGCTTTCGAGTGTCAGTGGATTTGGGCCATTTCAGATGCATTTGTGCTGCCACGGCTGCACGTGTTTGGTCATCAGGTTGTCAGATATACCTGATGAGTGAATCTTCTGTTTAGGCTGATTATGGGGGATTTTTGAAACCAGTGTGTGTTTAAGGACTCGAAAGGTTCCGTGCTCAGCAAACTTCATCTACCTCAGCTGCGCGAGAATCTTTTTTTTTTTTGTTACTGTCTTTCCTAATTGATCTAAGACGAGAGAGAATCTGTTGCTCTTCATGCTGATCTTATTCAGAGCTTGAGCTGATCTGCCTGACTGTTTATCACCGGGAGCTTTGGTTGTGTCTTTTTCCAGCTTCACTATCTGCCTGACGGCTCGCTGCAGTGACAGGCACGAGAGGATGAGCCTGGTTTTGGGACTGATGAAGCAGAGCCCAAGCAGATATGAAATACGGACAGACATTTATATGTCATGTCTGTAACAGCCCTTTTGGGGAAATGACATATATGCTGTTGCCTTCTTTTGGACTGGAGTCATTTATGTACAGCAATCTTCAAACTTCACTTTGCTGATGATGCAGTGATGAATGAGATGGAAAATGCCCAATAACTTTATTTTGGGCATTTTCTGCTTCATTCTACCAACCTATGAGTCATTTGAGCCGTAGGATTACCTGATATGAATCATGTATCGCCTGGAAAACGGCTGGTTTTCACTTTATCTGCAGCCAGCTCTTCTTGATCGGCCAGTGGAAGGAGGCTACTCACGTTAATATCATCCCAGTCCATCATTCATCTATATCTCCTGTCAGAACCCCCTGTGGCCTCACCATCTTTAAGTTATATCTCACTTGGATTCCAGATTAAAAGCAAAAACATGGGAGGTGCAACAATGGAAAAGCTGCCTCGACACAGTTGGCATGTAGGCTGAAGTTGCGTGCACGTGGGGGGATTACTGTGGGAATATTGCAGAGAAGTCAGCGTGCACTTGCAGGCTATATAAAAAAAACTGTTAACCATGATCCTTTTACCACGGGGGGTGGGGGAGAGGGTGGATGCACAATAGGCCTTTTAATAACGGTTTTCCATGGTTACCCAGCTCCTTCTTAAAAGATGAGCCGCCATTCATATTGGAGTTCAGAGGTCAACTGCAATTTATTTTTGGGTGGATCTTAATGAGGAAAACCCCAGTGGGTGTTAATAACCTACAAGTATGATCTAAAAATCCCACTATTGCTACGATGCTAATACAAGTATCACCACTGGAACTCCTTATTTAAATGTATCCTTAAATTAATCAACATTTAAGGACTTGTTTGTCCATGTTAAAAGTTCTTTGCCAAATATTATATCATATAATTTCTTGGAAGATTAAACAATTTAAAAAAAACATGCTACATTGAAGATTGTGGAATATACATGCAAGTTCTGGAAAGTCATTGAAGGTTTTTGAAAAGAGCAATGATATTCTATATATTGGGGATTCATCAAAAGCTTGTATTCACCATGTTGGTGATCTGACCCAGACTGGCCTCCTAACCCGACACTGCTTTATCTCATGACAGGAAGTCACAGACTTGGCTCCAGGTTGCCAACCTGCAGCCTGCCAGCGAATCCGTGTTTGCTCTCAGGGGGGGGTTCCAATTATGGGCACGGCGATGTCTGATTTCTCTGCTGTCAGAAACTCGCTGCCCTCTTCCACTTGTGTTCTACACCCTGGAAACTGATGAGATTGTGTTGCAAAACACTGAAGTGAAGTGTGTCTCTGGCTGGAGAGCAGCCCACCCCTTCTTCTCTGCTCTCATTACTTTTAATAACCTGTAACACTATTCAGAACCTTCTGGCTGCTGTGATTGTTATGCCCTCTATTTTCTGCCAGACTCCAAAAACTGGCCTGTGGTATGTTGCACAATGTATGTTTACACCTAGCATCAAAAGTTTGCCTTCCAGGTGGGGAGCTTGAACAGTATCATGTTACTTTTCCCCCAGCGAGTGAGCTTGTGGTAGATCCACCGTCCTTTTTGTGGTTTAGGAATTACAGCTCTGTCATCAGGGAGGAGAGGCAACATGAGGCTCCTTCCTGGACTGTGATGTGGTCCTGGGCTTGATTTCTCTTCACACTATCACGAGTTTAAATATGCTGCAGGACCCACCAACACAGACACCCATGATGCTTTACTTTGGTTTAGCATCTTTTTTTCCCCTCAAACATCGGATCAAAAAGAGAGCCGGCTTGACACGGTGACCAAATTCAATTAAGTTCATATTTAAATCAATTGTCTGACAGGCTGTAGACACAGTTTACACAGAGGGTGGTCATTGAGCCATCTTAATGTCTCCACAGGTGACCTCTGACACTCCAAACACAGCTAACACCACAGAGCAGCTTTGCTGTCGGCCCCAAGGGCTGTTTAAAGTGCTGATGGAACGTAGGCGGCCAAACCACAACATCGTAGCGGACGCCCCAGATGTTCAGATGTTTTCCCACGGATTATACGGGGTCCCCGAGGTCCCAAAGCTGTATATACAGTCTTGTGATGTATATACAGCTTTAAAACAAACTCCAGTACCCTGTCCTGGAATGTTGGGTGTTAAAAACGAGGAAGCATCTTTTACAGAGTTTGTCTTTGACGAGACAAACTAGCACCATAAATCCAACAGCTATTCCCTACGCTTGGTTGGCCTCGGAGCTGGCAGTTGTGAGAAAAGGGGATTTGGGAAAGCTGAATTGAAGAATGCAGCTCTTCTATGTCCATCTTATTTTACTGATCTTTTTGTCAACATTCTCACCTCAGAACCTGTTAGATAGTTCTGAGAATTGAACTGAACACTTTGCGTTGGCTGATGTGCAGATGTGGTCGACTTAAGTGATGGATAATAGGAGAGATTCTAGAATAAAAGGCTTTAGAGAGTTTTAAACATGAGTCTGAGGATGTGTATCGATTGTTTACCAAAACGTGGCAAAATCCAACACCCCTCCCCCCCAACATTCAGTTATTGAACTGGTTCTGTTTGAACCTTAATTTGCACACAAACCTAATCACCTTTTGTGGCGACATCAGTTAGAACTTTTTCTTGTTATAGTGAACGTTTGTAAAGACTTTTGGAAACCCGCCTGATCTCGGCAACATTTGTGCTTTAAAGATGCTCGTGTTGGTACTTTTCCACGTCAGTTACGACAGATTTGATGTATCTGGGTTCTGCCTTTTTCAGCTCTGCTCCGTTCAGGAGTGGGGGCCGGATTCAGACATGTGAGCACAGGTCCGCTCGGACGACCCTCCTCGTTTCTCATTCTGGTTTTATCTGAGCAAACATCTGGTTGGGACGCAGTAAATGACCGTTTGTTGTTAGAAATAACACCAGAGCGGTCCAGCGTTGCACATCTACGCCCGCCGCCTTCAGACCTTCTCATCCATTCTGTCCTTCTTCAAACGGTCCGCCTGCACGGATGATTTGCAGAATGCCGAGAGACCGAACCCGAGAAACATCTGTAGTTGCATGACAACATCTCGAGTCTCGAGGCTCGTGTTTATGCTTGTAGAGCGGAGAGCGGGACCTCGGGTTCAGGGGGACACATCGGGTGTTTAAGCTCTCAACAGTCCGTCTGCAGACCCCAGTGATCTCCATGCTCAGAGCAGCAGGGCGGCTTTGAACCGGGCGACCCGGCTCGCAGGTGGCAAAGCAAAGCGCCTCTTTAAAGCAACACAAACTGCGTCAACTGTTCCTCCATCAACAGCGCTTGTTTTTCTCTATGATTTGCCTTTTAACACAGGGAACATTATTTTTGACCAAAGTGGAAAGTTTGACACGGTTAAAAAAAGAGAACCTGTCATCTCGACGTTCACTGCGATTACTCTCCACTGACCTTGGGGACGGGGGTGGGGGGTTGCCGTGGGTGACGGGATGCTGGGTGGAGATATGCAGCACGCAGCAGTGACATTTGTCAGATAGAGTTCTTATTTTTAGGAATTATATTTTGGACTCATCAGGAACTTTAGGTGTTCTTGGGAAGGTTGGAGCCCAAATGGAAGTTGGTCTCCTTCAGCTCATCCTTCATGTGGAGAACTTCTTTTGGTCCCGTCAGAGTTATTAGTGTTTTAAGAGGTTTTGCACTCTTCAAACAGGTATTAGCAGTTTTTCCTGTTACATTCTTCAGACACATACATTCCAGATCATCACCCCCCCACACCAGCCTGGTCTAACACTGTACCCTGCCTTGCAGCCCTCCTGTCTAACCTTTGAGGTTCCTCCACTGTGTTTTGGCCTAACGCCTGTTTTCTCCCTCTATCCAGAGGACAACGGCGTCTCCCTGCTGCAGCTGATCGGGGATCCTCCTCCTCCTGAGATCACCCAAGTCGATGGGCCCGAAAACAGCCCCGCTTACGTCTTCGGTCCTGACGCCAACACGGGACAGTTGGCCCGCGCGCACCTCCCCAGTCCGTTCTACAGAGACTTTGCCCTCATCTTCCACCTGAAGTCCAGCTCTAATAAGGGCGGAGTCGTCTTCTCCATCACAGACGCCTCGCAGCAGATCATGTACGTCGGTGTTAAACTCTCAGATGTGCAGGGACGCAACCAGAACATCATCCTGTTTTACACGGAACCGGGCTCGGAGGAGTCGTACGAGGCGGCCAGCTTCCCCGTGCCGTCCACGGTGAATACCTGGACTCGCTTTGCCATCGCCGTGAGGGACGACAAGGTAATGTTCTACTTCAACTGTGAAGTGGACCCTCTGGTGATGCCCATCGAGAGGTCCCCGGATGAGATGGAGCTGGAGGCCGGAGCTGGGGTCTTCATCGGCCAAGCTGGAGGAGCCGATCCTGGAAAGTTCCTGGTGGGTACATATTTTCTGCTGCTTTTGGATGTTTCAGAGAGCCACATCTGAACTGTTCAACTTTGGTAATAAAGTCAAAAAGTGCTTTTTTTTCTCTTTTTTTTAAAAAGTTGAACACTTAACCGATAGTCTAAATTTAAGGTGCCTTTAATGTGGAATAGGGCTGATGAAAGTACCCTTGCTTCTCCTGTAGTTCCAAGAGGAGCAGCTAAATAATAAATTGGCGCCCTGAAATATTAACGTGAGGAAAAACAAGTTCTTGCAAATATGCCATAAAGTGCATGTCACCAGACCAAAGAACTATGTTTGGTTCTGGTTAGCGCCTTCTTTTGCCTGTGTAGCTTCTCTGTAGAAGTGTCCGGAGAACTCGTGCTGAGCGGAAAAGTGGCGTGTTTTGATTTTCCTCATGTGAACCATCTTGGCTGAGTTACTCTGATGTGATGAGATTGCTCAAATTGGCTCTTTCAAACCATAACATACATGGCTGCCGCGGCTCCTCGTCTTATCGAGGTGAGTCTGTACGTCATTAGAATCCCTCACAGGTTGTAATTAACTGCAGCCATTTGACCGCAGTAAATTCCAGCCGTCCACCACTCTTGACCTCTGCCGTTAAAGGGTCCTGGAAGGTCTCCTGCAGTGGTGTGCAACAGCGGTGATAATCCTCTTTAATTATTGATTGCTTTATTACAGCCAGTTATCACTGTTTTGCTGTCAGTTATCATTAAATCTGAAGGGATAAAGTAGAGAAGGTTCCTGAAGCTGTCTTCTTAAAGTGGTTCCTGGTTACTTAATAAAAGCCAGATACTGATGCTGTTTCCATCAGAACTGGCTGGCCATGGGATTTTTGTTGACCCCTGAGAGGTCTTGTGAATTCCATTTCCCTAATCAAATCAAGACATCTCTGAGGACTAAATATTTACATCATGGCTAGATAAATCACGTATTAATTTTTGAAATGGCGTCTGTTTGGCTGACACACTTCGTCTGTGAGGAGATTTATTGTGAAGATGTTTGAGGCGCACCAGGAAATGTTGACCACTCTTGTAAGCTGGAGCAGAGACGGCGTCTAAATGAATGCGTCCTGCGGAGACGACTTCAAATAACCCGAGGAACCTCATCTTGATGTGGAGCTAATGACCCTTTGATATGAAGCCAGATAACAACCAGACGAAGTGTGACAGCATCCTGTGTGGGAATATGATTCAGACTTGATGGGAGGAAGCTGGGAACTGAAATAAACCCCAGTATCACCCAGTGTAAGAAGAGCTGTCCTGTTGGGCCATTGAAACGGCTCGTTCTTGTTTTACAGGGGGTAATCAGTGAGCTGAGGGTGGTCGGAGACCCTCGTGTTGCTGAGAGGTACTGCGAAGAGGACGGCGATGACTCGGATATGGTGAGTGGCTGTTAAACAGGAACATAAATCCTGCTGTCGGAGATATTGGATTCAATCTGATGCACCTTTTGGTGTTATTTAAAAGTCTAAAAACTCAAGGGTTGGGAAATGAGCACCTCCGCGTAATATTAGCATGTTTGGATAAGGGTCACATCTGAGGAGCAAAGATTCAGGTCATTAGTTTGTCGTGGTTTAAAGTTCCTTTAATAATTAAGTGACCTGTTTCACAAGAGGACTTCAACAGTGTTGGGTTTCCAACCTGGGAAGGTCCCTGTTGCTACCAGAGTGAGGCTAACGTTCAGAGGCTACATTTCAAACACATTAGCTTTAAGATTATGTGGTGGGTTTCATTACATTATCTAGAAATGTTATGTTGACACTACGTGTCAGGCCACTCTAATCCCAGATCATTTGGCATTTCTTTTTCAAAAATGGCAGGGTTAGGGTTGAGGTCTGGAACTTTGCCCGTTGGTTCCAGACAAATCGATTCGTTGATTAGTTAAAATGATGAACGACAGCAGCTAAATGTCCCACTGGATGCACATTATTTGATGCATAATAAATCTGTGCATTTTAACAGTGACCCTGACCACCCCAACACACACACACACACACACACACACACACACAGGTGCTTCTCTGCAGTCCACCAGCCATCCTCACTGTTACGGGGTTAAATGTTGCCGCCACAGCTGCTCTGCTCACCAGCACCAGCGAGTCTCTGACAGCGTTGAACATTTAGTCTTCAGATCTCTCAGATGTTGTTTGGATTCGACTGGGGAATCTCACTCTGAGTGGAAATGACAGGGTTCTGATTTCAGGACGTCTCTTTTCCCCTGCACGTGATAATGTGGCAGGCAGCTGTCCCCCCCCCCCCCCCCCCCCATTCAGGATATTAAATTACCAACAAGCTTTAAATCATCTGAGACCTGATCAGCCTGATAAAGACCAGATTCTACATTTTACTTAACGACACAATCGTAACTCATGTTGCAGCTTAATTTAACTAAATAAATGGCTGATTGATAGTTAAACATTCATTTTATGTTTGATATTAAAATATAAATTATTGGCAATACAAAAAAGTAGTGATACTACAAATAATGTCAAAATGGATGAAAACCATTAATTAAAAATAAATAATGATTTGGACCTAAAGTTAATTTTACTGGTTTCTTTAGGCTTCAGGTGAAGGAAGTGGGTATGAGGAGAGCAGACCCCCCAAACCAGAGGAGAAACACAGATGGACGGTGAGCAATGAACCCTTCTATAATATCTATTTATTGTTCTCCACTCTGCTCTTTCTTTCTGCTTTTAATGCTTATTTAAATATATGGGAGTCATCTTTAAAACAAGACGGCAATGTTGACGCCTATTTTGGCAATTTCATAAGTATGTCGATTTTCTGTGGTTTTCCAGCTGGTTATATTTTAGTAAATGTGTTTCATGGCGTGCTACAACATCGTTTGATGCTAAGTCTCAATTCCCTCTGACATTTATGGTTGCATATGCGCCAGCTAAATTGGGATTCAGCTGATTTCCATTTATCATGTTATAACTAATCTTTATTCTGATTATTTAAACATTCGACTCAACTACGCCCCTAGTGGCAAGAAGCCCATAATCTAGTGGATGAGTCGGACATAGTGAGCCATCATGTGGCTGTTGCGCCCTCGATGTCCACTGAGTCGAAGCCAGCGAGGAGACTTTCCAGCCATCAGAATCGACAGCTTGACAGTGGAAAACGGAACGCTTTTTCTCTCCGCTGCGCTTCCATGCGCTTTTATTCCTGGCATCACTGTCATGACGATGACCACACTGATGTATTTTCCTCACCAAGCACGGCAGAAGTTTCTTTATTTGGAGACGGACCGTTGGTCTTCATCTCCCCCCACAGGCTCCACTGCCTCGCCGATCACCAACGCAGCACTTTTACCTGCTGTCAGGCTACATTCGCTGTACATCCGTCTTCCTCCGTCTGCTTCTTGTCTCCGTCACGTCGACAATCGGATTCCACAGACACCCACTCACGTCCTTCCACCCTCTGAGATAACCGTGCGGGCTGAAATAGAGCCCTACCACTGCCTTGCACCGCCGCTCGCATGCACTCCCTCCCGCAGTTAAAGTGGGAGTTTGAAAAACCAGATGTCGATTTGAGCTCGATCCCCTCCGAGCTGCCTCCCCCGTCACCTCCAGGTATATATTTTTTTCCTATGACCGCTGCTTTCTCCATCAGTAGCGTTCAGGAACACGCAGAGGCGGAAAGACAGGATGGGGATGCCAGGTTCCTCCATTCGGAAGTTCCTGCGTCATTACCGCCTTTTAGTCTGGCACATTTACGAGGGGCTTTTTCCCCTCCCATCTGTATACGAGGCGTTTACTGGCATCGGCTAGCATACGATGCAGTGTGAAAGTCAACAGCTGGCATCTAATTCCTACCTCCTGATGTTTTATTTCCTGTCTGTTCAGAGAAAGTAAAAACCCCGTGAGTTGCACAAACGTCCATGATGCAGTTCAGGCAAGTCTGGACAGACACCAGTCAGTCGTCTGACTGAAGCGTTTCCATGTTGTCATCCTGGAATTCCTGGTGATGTTTTGGGCGTTAAATTTAGAATATCCCCGAGTTCATTTGGGTTTTACCCCATCGTGGCAGCTCATCTGCCAGGCTGAGTCCCTGTGGTGGAGCGTTCCATCGGCTATTCCTCTAATTCCTGACGCTCCACATCAGGAACCGTGACGGGTCACAGCAATCAACACTTAAATGGAGCACATGTAAATCGGTGTCAAATTTCAGTTTATTTCCAGTTAAGCTTGAGGAGCGAAGACACTCCTGGTGTTGTCTGGGGAACCTCCTGGCATTCACGTGGAGGTTCCTCTCACATTCCAGTGGAGACATTATTGCAGAGCCCCCACGGCAACGCGGCTCCCGGGACCCTCATCTCAGCAGGATTGTGCTCCCCGACCGACCTGAATATCAGGGACGTGTCAGGCACTCATTTTGTCCATTTAATAAATAAATGAACAAAATAAATGTAATTTCAGTTGTATAACCCTCAAAATTGAAGTTATTCATCTCCACACAGTTTGTTTTCATACTTCAAATTCAAAGGAGCAATAAAAAAGCTGTGCCTTCACTTCCAAACTCCCACATTTCACTTCTATGGCCCTGACTGACGGCCTGGAGCTCCAGCATGTTTATCAGCCCTGTGGTCTCAAGAAGGAATCCCCCACACATCACCCCCAGCTAGGATGGATGGAGGGATGGAGGGAGGGAGAGGTGGATGGAGGGAGAGAGGAGAGGGGAGGGGAGGGGAGGGGAGGGAGCAAACAAGCCAATATTCTTTGTCCCCTTAATACACAGACTTGGAACGGTGAACTCCTCAGCATAGCCAGAACCGTGTGAGAGTGGGAAGAGCCTTCAGCTGGTTAATGATCCACCTCCACCTCCGTTTCTGAATTCCGCAGGTGGCAACAGGAGATTGGTCAGAGGGAAAGAATGAACTATAGATTAGTGGTGGGGGGGGGGGTGTTTGCTGATTCCTCCCCCTCTCTTCGTTTTACCCTAAAGGCGCGTTTGAAAAGCAAATGCCCACACACACACACACACACACACACGGCTTCAGTTTCTCCTCATGCTTCTGTAAAATCCTGTTTACTAAATTCTGGACGTTACAGAACCGACGCACGGGAGACTCAGGTGACTTGTGCTGACCTGAAGTTCACTGATCAGAGCCATTTGTACCCAGAGGTATCTGAGGAGTAAGGACCGTCCCTGACCGTGCACGGCCCCAGCCACTCTGTCTTTAACTGCCCCAGAGAATGTTAACCTTGGAGACGGCAGACTCATCCAGCCTGTTTGTCCCTCCACCACTGCTTTGGCTATGGAAGGAATGGAAAACAAGATATGGTCACTGAGAGCTCTGAAGCTACTTCAGGACAGTAAAGGACGATCTATCGCACAATTTAGGAATTAAGGAGTCATCTTTTTCTTCACACCAGTCTTTCTTGACCTCAAACTGATCATTTTGCCCAGGAGGAATTAGGTCAAACGGCTGGAGTCTCACTGCACGTTTAGAAATCTGAGGGATGTCAGCTTGTTTTGAAATATTTGTAATCCATTTCTTAAGCAGATAGCGTATGTATCCAGGGATGGTGTGTGTCTGTTTTCCCTCTGAATTGTCAGTGATTGCACTGATTAGATAGAGATCAGAATTAAAGCATACAAAGCTTATCAGGCCATCAAATGTGTGTTCAAAGCCAGTATAACTGATATCTCAGTGACACAATCAAGTCTCATTGCATCAGTAGCTACACGAGGGTCATTCAGGTCATGTCTTAAAGAAACTGAATCCAGGATCCAATTGGAGCACCGAGGGGCTGCGTATGGTGTCTCACAGCCGATTAGATACTAGTGACAGAACACTGGTTTTGACTGTGAGCTCGTGAATTTTGGGTCACCGGAAGGTTAGACCGGAGGTGATGTGGAGTGATATAGGTGACATCTGCGTGGGTGCTGAGCTGGGGAACGTTACACCTCATAGGAACATTTATTTACATTCATTTTGTGAGTGCTCACCAGAGGAAACAGCTGTAAAAACCACTAGCAGACACAGTCCAGCATGCGGTAAACGTCACATAGCTCTAAATATGGTTCTCTGTTTCATGGTTACTTTATTGCAGACCACCCCTCCACCTTCAAGACCCATTCAGCAGCCACCGTTGTCCACTAAAGAGCAAGTGCTGAGAGAAACAGGTGAGTTCACATGTGAGATTGTAGTCTGGAAGGTTCACATCAGTTTATTTTCACTGACACAGCTTTTTATCGGTGAAGAATTTGTTAAATATTATACTTTATGGAGGTAAACATAACAATAATGGTATGAAAAGACCTACTTTGCGCACAGTTTATAGTAATGTAGTTTAGTGATGCAATTTAAGATACCGCTGGGGAGGTTTTCAGCGTGCGACTTTGGCGCCATCTAGTGGCATCGAAACGAACAACCAGTCACGCAGGTAATATCCGTAGGGAATGCAATCGGGAATGTTATCTATAATGACTTATCTGACAAAGAGAAAATAAAAAACTCAACCAAGAATGAACACTTACAAGGGCAAGAGTACACTTTCATTTGTAATAGCCAGTGGAAAATTGAAACAAGACTTCCTCTTGTGACCTCTCCGTAGCTGGGACATATTTCATACTGCAACATTGTAACAATAAAAGTGTGAGTTCACCAGAGAGTTCAAGGTTGGTTCTCACAACAGGAAAATTTACCTCAGGGCTGACTACATGCAGTGGGAAAATGGATTCAGTTAGTGCCTGCACAGCCATAAATCACTGTCACCTCAAACAAAAACAAATGATTTCCCCTCTCCTCTTCTTGTTTGGGTACAGGAAACATCCTGTTTATTGTTTGGAATGTTGGGAGATGGTCATAAATCATTTCTTAAGGGGCTTTTCAATGGGACATTCATGACTGTCCTTTTTTATAGGAGCCCTTGGAGCCAAAGGAGAAAAGGGTGACCGAGGGGAGAGAGGAGAGAAAGGAGGCAGAGGTCCTAGTGGACCTAAGGGCGATTCTGGCTTTGGTTCCAGCTCCAGGGGCGGGGCCCGTGGAGAAAAGGTGGGTGTAATTTTAGAGTCAATATGGAGATAATAAAGTCCAGTCATTTGTTTGATTGACAGGTTGTTATAATGAAGGTAGCAGTATGCTGTGAGATTTTCCATAACATGAGAATTTCAAAGATATGGTGGTGTTTAAGCATGTATACAAAAAGTCCCCTGTGATTAGCTGATGGATAGATAAATAAAACCAGAAGAAACGCTCTCTGAACCATAAAACTCAGAGTGAGACGTCCGTCATTTCTGGATCTTTGTTCTTGTGAGTGATCGGATCCAATGCTCGGATACGTTACTCTACCGCCACCTAGTGGCATGTGTTCTTTATTAGGTGCAATATTCCAAGTGAACAGTAGAGGGAGCTCTCGGAGGTACTTTCATATTGGATGCTGTTTCTGTAACATCTCACCTTCTGGATTATGGTTGTCATTTAGATATTACACATTTTTAGGATTCGAGTTTAATGATTTTTCTACCCATCATTTAATAACATACATTAAATTTATTAATTACTATATTACATATTTTTTGTGTTTCAGTATTTAGAATAAATATCACCTGGTTAAGTTATATTAAATCATGTTCTTTACGTGTCCAAACTAACCTCTAACATGTGTGATTTAAATTTTAGGGAGAAGCAGGAGCAAAGGGAGAAAAGGTCAGTTCCATATCCGCCTATTTTTGTTTTGATTAAAAGAAATCCAAGCTGACATTAAAACCAAAATTTATTTTCAGCATTTTGAGATTAATTTTACCTTTAATATTCCAGGTAAATAAACACCTTTGTTTCTGCTGCTCACACATTTGATGCTGATTTTCTCTAGGGCAGTGCAGGCTTTGGCAACCAGGGGACAAAGGGAGAGCCAGGCTCTCCTGGGCCACCTGGCCCCCCAGGACCTGTAGGGGATTCTGTGTCCTGCAAAGATGGGTCTGCTGGAAACACCTGTCTCCAGGGACCACCGGGCGCTGATGGAGAGCCAGTTAGTACACTCAAATTAGAACAAAGGACTTGTTTTTGATGTTTGACTGACGGCCTTTCTTTAATTTCCATCTTCACAGGGTGTTCCTGGTGAGGACGGAAAGCCTGTAAGTACAATTATTCTCCTGCAGAAACGTTCTCATTTGAACATTTGATTTTATTTTCAGCCATTACAAGTCTCGAGAAAGCTGAAATGTTATTTTTCTGTCTTGTCCCGTAAACCCAGGGTCCTCAAGGACCTTCAGGATTTCCAGGTACCCCAGGTGACCAAGGACCTAAAGGAGAGAAGGTTGTTCTGGAAAAGACATAGTTGAAGACATAGTTATCAGATCGTTGTGAAATAGAAGTTGTCCTAATATATGTCATGGCTTCAGGGGGACACTGGAGAGGGACCCCCTGGCCCCAGAGGACCCCCAGGACCTCCAGGACCCCCAGGAACAGGATTGAGATCCGTAAGTCAAATGCTGCGTCGCATTATGTATGAAGGCGGCCTCGATCAGTTATTGATTGTTTTGGATTTCAGACCTTTGTGGATATGGAAGGTTCAGGATACCCAGATTTGGAATCTGTGCGGGTGAGAAAAGTGAACTCTGAAAAGCGTTTGAGGATCTCGTCACAATGGAGATCCACACGCCTGCAAAATACTTTCTTTTATTGTTGAAGGGACCACCTGGTCTACCTGGCCTCCCGGGCCCACCAGGTCCTCCTGGCACACCTGGTGCCTCAACAGCAGCCACAGGTTTGGGTTCTGGAGCAGCTGGCCCCCCAGGAAAAGATGGTGCCCCTGGTCAGCCTGTAAGTGTCAATATATTAACGCTGAGTTAGAGTTGACTGACGGACAGCTGAATGAAGTGTTTTGGGTTGTAGGGTTCGCCCGGGTTACCAGGTACTGATGGCTCACCCGGAGCGACAGGTCCCAAAGGAGAAAAGGTAAATGGTGCAGTGATGGACAACCACGACCTTCTTAGCATTTATAGTCAATACCGGAAAAGTGATGCCTGAGGCTACATTAGCTACTGTAGCTTTCTGCCAGTCACGCTCCTCAAAATCTGTTACGTCCTAAAGTGATTAATGGAGCAGCTGGCGGCTCCTCAGGCTCATTCTGAGGCAGGATTTGTAAATTTTATAATTTTATCTTGATATTTTTTGCTATAGAAACAATCTAGTTGACAAGTTAGGTATATTTCTATTTTTTCTTTTAAATCATTCTTTGTCTGGCACCAGGGGAATGCAGGTGAACTGGGTCTTCCAGGAGCAGTCGGACAGAAGGTGAGACATTTGGTCCAGTAGCTGTGGTTCTACAGTAGAACGTCTGCTCTTAAACCCAAACATCAGCTGGTGTTGCTTCCGTATTGGGAAACAGTCCTGAGGATGCATAAAAATTCAAACGGAGGCAAGATTGCTATGCGAAATATATAATTTCCAATTATTTCTGAAAGCTTCTCAGTGCTTTTATTCCTCCAGCAAAGCTCCCACTTTTCCTTTCTCACCAGTCTGCTGCCTTCCTTTTTATCCTCCTCCTCCTTTCCTAAGCCTTCCTGTGAGCAGGTAACTGGGCTCCGGCATGTCAGACATCAAAGGGGATTTGTCCTGTAATAATATGCTAATTTGTATGAAGTACACAACTGCAGATGTGACTCGGGTCTTAATCGGAGTGATGGATATGGTTCAGTTTAACTTCTGGTGACAGTGGAATTTAAAGCCGGAACAATGAGCTGGCTTTTATTCCAACATCTGTTGTGCTGCCGTTCATCCCCGCAGGGAGACCAAGGAAGTCCTGGATTACCAGGATCTCCAGGGGAGGCTGGACTGGCTGGTTTGCCTGGACCTCGGGGACCCATGGGGCTACCTGGACCACCCGGACCAGGCTATCGCGTGGGTTTTGTAAGTTACTGTATTTGAGGTTGTAAGAAAATGTGCGCGTCAGTCGTCATTGAGTGTTTGTTGGCGTTCAAAGGACGATATGGAGGGATCAGGTGGAGGCTTCATCAACAGGCAACCTGGAGTCAGAGGACCAGAAGGAAAACAGGTTTGTTTTATGCATCTTGGTAAATCTACAATCCAAATTTTAACTTATTTTGAACATTACTGACAACAATTGTGTTTTTTGTCAGGGTCCTCCGGGCTTCCCCGGACTTCCAGTAAGTAACTGAATTAGCCAGTAATCCATTCTGAGCTGGTTTCAAAGCAGCATGGTAATTAGGGATGAAACGGCCATTGAGCAGACATGTTCCTGAGAGGGTCCACCTGCTGTGTAATGAGATGGAAACAAGAGGAAATGTTCATTTATTCTAATTGAGTTTAATTGTGGGAGTACCATCTGGTCTAAACTGGAATGTTCCTTTCCAGGGGAAACCTGGCTTCCCTGGTCTACCAGGGCCAAAAGGTAATGATGGTCCTGAGGGGAAAGATGGACGGCCAGGGTTGGATGGCTTCCCTGGACCTCAGGTAAGAGAAGACACAGTCTGTTTTTTAAGTAGCCGCGTCCCAGAACGGGACACACCAGACATCCCATGTAGGTTTCCTCCCAGACTGATCACGACTGCAGTGGGGAAGCTTCACCGCTGGTTTCTGGAAGCAGGTGTTTCCTTTAACAACAGATGCTTCGGTGACGGTTCCCTTGCTTCTGAATCTGCCTCGGTGTCAGTTCAGAATCGATCCAGCAGAGTGAAGCTTGAATAGGGAATCTGCCTATTGCTGCCATGTATCACTTTTTTTTTGGAAATAAGGTATATTTGTTCTCATTCCTTTCTTAAATTTTCCAGGGACCAAAGGGTGACAGAGGCGACAAAGGAGACAGGGTAATTATCTGCATCAGCACAACCATAAAACTGTTCATCACCTTCTCCTAAAATATTTGTGAATTTAGGGTGAAGCGGGGCAAGATGGCACTGGACTACCGGGCCCACCTGGGCCACCTGGCCCTCCAGGAGAAATCTTCTACCGGTCATCAGGCAACGTGAGTGACGAAGAACCCTGGATGTGGAGTGTGAACATGCAAACCTCATAAATGGAATTCTCTCTCTGCAGACTGACGGTGGTGTCGGCAGCGTGGGGCCTCAGGTCTGTTTCTATACAACTACAACAGAACACGGCTGACAGTAAAGTCCAGACTGCTTCTATATGCAGGGACATGGCTGCTTTCACACTTAGACCCAAATGCGTTCGGTCCCTGTAAATGTACGAGGCATAATCCGAGCCGCCGGGTAGGCCGTGGCCCGGATTGTTCTGTAATGTTTACTGTTTCCATATCGGGGTTTGAGAAATGAGAAAAGCATGGCGTGACGTGAGCACTCGTCACGACTGCAGGAGTGAAATATGAGAGTGTGATAAAAGCTTTTGGACCATGTGGGCTGGGTCGAAGTGTGACCTTTGGCACAAACCTCTGCCAAGCTACAGCAGGGCCTGATGTTCTCAGCACTTGTAAATTACATCACGGGTCCTTGACTAAAGTGACAAACATCTTGTGGGTTTCTTCCCGAACAGGGAATACCTGGACAACCTGGATTCCCCGTAAGTCTCACTTTTGTCTATAATTACCATAAATATTAATTATTATTAATACAAAAAATGTCTCTATCATACCATTAAATATAAACAAGCAAAACAGGGTTTTAAGAAGGAAATGATATTTATCCTATTCCTGCAGGGGCCAGCAGGGCCAAAAGGTGACAGGGGAGAACCTGGCTTTCCAGGCTTTGGAGAGAAGGTGGATTTAAACATTCAGCAGTTAAAATTCATCACTCCCCACTGTTTCGACTTCCCCGTAATCGAGTGGTCTATTCTTAGGGTGAGAAAGGTGAGCCAGGCCTAGCGATCGGACCCGATGGGAATCGTCTGTCTCTGGAGGGACTAACAGGTCTGAAGGTGGGTGCTGGCTACGTTTCTGTGAATCAAGCATAAATGCAGACTATAATTACTGTATATGATGATGTTTTCACTGTCTGCATTTTTAATCCGCTGCGCTTGATTAAATATCCTAATCCTCTCCCTTTCCCTCGTCTGTAGGGAGAGAGGGGAATACCTGGACCAGTTGGACCTCCTGTAAGTGTTTCTTGCATTGACATGATAAAAGGTGGCTAGTGATGTTCCCAGAAACTCATCTTTGCATTTTATATTGTTTTAGGGCCCATATGGCCCTCCTGGATTAAAGGGTGAAATTGGAATGCCAGGCAGATCTGTAAGGAACATTTGAATACATAAAGAAGTGGACACAGTTTCATACCATCTGAGCTGAAACTAATTTAGGTCATGATATTCCTTCCGATATGACATTTGAGTGACACTTTCCTCAGGGTCGTCCTGGTATAAATGGATACAAGGGTGAGAAAGGAGAGCCTGGGACTGGTTCTGGATTTGCCTACCCAGTAAGTGTTGTTATATGCTATGCTTTCGATAATTAGAGTGAAAAGAGGGTACACCCCATAATACGGTGTTAGCCCTGAAATCATAAACATGCTGTGGTTATAATACACAGGTCAGTTCAGATGGGATCTGAATCACTGATGTTATACCAGAAACAGCTGACCGGACCCTTTCTCTATGTATTTGGAGTAATAGAGTAACTGCTGCTCTCTTCATTAGGGGCCACCAGGACCACCTGGACCACCAGGCCCTCCAGGACCAACCATCAACCAAGATCGTTTCAATGTGAGTACACAAAATGGTGCACTTGACGTAAACTATAAGGACAATAAGTACTTTCCTGTTACCTTTTCAGGGGCTCATTGACCCCGTTGGCCATTTATTAATTTTGTATCATCCTTTTCCCCTATTGTGACTTTTGATGTCAACCGCTTAATCTGTTTTTTTTTTTTCCCCTAATCTGTTCACAGCGCTACGATGACACACACAGAAATTATCCAGGTATGGTCCCACATACACACAGTGTGTCACTTCAACACAAATGAAACAATCAGATTGTAAAGGCTTAGAGTGGAGTGGTTAAGTAAATGTGTCACTCAAGGAAGCGAGATTTAAACACCTTCTAAGTGTCTGCAGAGATATATGGTTCCATCTTAATGTCATGTGACCGAGCTGCCTCAGCCTGACGGGGATAGACGCGCTATTGTAGAGCGATTAAGCCGTCAAGTTTTATGAGATTTGAAAACTGGAGAAGTGATATAGTATACTAATAGCTTAGCCCTGCTTTTCTCAAACATCTGAGATGTAGCTAGTTCTCAAAAAATCCTGTTTTGTTCTAGCAGTCAAAGGGGAGAAAGGAGAGCGTGGTGAACAAGGCCTTCCAGGAATCCCTGGTAGGTCTTACTCTGTAGAACATACACTAACTAATCACCAAGCATCATCGGAGAAGAAGCACCTGATGGTAAAATACCTCTGTTTTTCTCCTAGGAACAGCCTCTAATTTTGATATCTATGCATATAAGGTTAGTTACTGAGTTACTCCAGCACTTGGATTTAATTCAGTTTAATTTATAAAAGCAAACATTCTCTGAATGAACAAACTTCTTCCATTAGAATGAACTGAAGGGAGAGCGTGGAGATCAAGGCCTGAAAGGAGAAAAGGGTGAGTCTGGGGGATATTACGACCCACGTTTTGGTGGAGTACAAGGACCTCCTGGCACACCAGGCCTGCCTGTAAGTAATCTTTCGTGCATTCTTCCTGTTTCTTTGGCTAAAGTTAAAAATGTGTAAAATTCTACTAAAAACTGATTTTCCCATTTAAGGGCCCCAAAGGGGACTCAATAACTGGCCCTCCTGGACCCCAGGGGCCACCAGGACAGCCAGGCATTGGTTACGATGGACCTGCAGGTTCTCCAGGACCACCCGGACCACCTGGAGCTCCTGGAACTAGCACATACAATTACCGTAAGTAGCTTTTTCCATGTGGGAATATTTAAGGCCTGATTGCTTATTTTCAATGTCCAACACTACAAAAACCTCTAACCAGCTCTCTTTAATTTAAAGCTGTCAGTCTGCCTGGGCCACCTGGTCCTCCCGGTCCACCCGGAATTCCAGGTCACTCCTCTGGGGTAAGTAATATTCCATTGAAATGATCCTCTGAATAACGTAGACTACAGATTCACTTGGGGTACCTCGAATTTTAATAACTCGTCCAGTAATAGATTTTTTTGTGCCACAAAAATCTAAGAATAAAATCAGCCATTAGTTCTTCATGTGTGTTGATGGAGATGTGGGTGAAGGTTCCTCACGTGTCTTCAACAGGTTACAGTTTTAAGGTCATATGACACTATGATTGCGACTGCCAGACGTCAGCCAGAAGGAAGCCTAATCTACATCATCGACAAAGCAGACCTGTACTTGAGAGTACGCAATGGACTACGGCAAGTCATGGTAGCCATCCTTTTATTCTTTGACTTAAGCAATGATGTATGAAGGTATAGTTCAGATTTAAAGGTTCCCCCTCTCCTTTCAGCTTGGAAACTACAGTCCCTTCTTTAGAGAACTGGTAAGTTCCACAAGAGAAAGGAAACAGATTTTGTCTTTGAACGTCAACCAACTCATTCATATGTCCTGAAGGAGAACGAGGTGGCAGAGGCCCAGCCTCCACCTGTCATCCTGTATCCCCATTCCCAAGACCAGTCCCACAACAATGGCGCTGGCCATTACTCCCAGGGTGGACCTGCTATACAACCCATTGATCCTCCACCACAACCGCCTGTAAACAACAACTACCCTCCCCACTATGAGCCCAGATTCCCTGAAACGAGACACACGGGCCACACAGATGGACGATTAGGCACTCAGACAGAGACCCAACACCCCGTGACCCCACAGCGGCCACCCAACCCGCCCGTACTGCAGCCTCTCGGGAATGTTGAAACATCAGCATCAGCAGTGAGTATGAGCCTTAGCACAGTAAAGGAAAGCACGTCTCAACACAAATGTATCGTACTCTGTAGCAGAAACGGTCCCATAGCACGTATTTAAGCACAAACCTCTGTCTCCTCAGCTACATCTCATCGCCTTAAATGCCCCACACACGGGTAACATGCGAGGAATCCGCGGGGCAGATTTCCTCTGCTTCCAACAGGCCCGAGCCATCGGACTCAAGGGCACCTTCAGAGCATTCCTCTCCTCCAAGCTTCAAGACCTCTACACGATCGTCCGAAGGTCAGACAGGGACAACTTCCCCATCGTGAACCTCAAGGTGAGACCTCAAATTAATAGTGTAGCGCTGTGTGCCTGTGTTTAAATATCAACGAGAGATACTAAATCATATCATCATCCTTTCAGGACCAAGTGTTGTTCAGAAGCTGGGAATCGATGTTTGGTGACGAAGCTAGCAAAATTACGGAGAATGTACCCATCTACTCCTTCGATGGCAGAGATATTCTCAGGGATAGTGCATGGTGAGTCCCACCAGCTGTTACTCTATATATGGATGTGGACTCACAGTTACTGACCGAATTGTCTGTATTTGTTGCCCAGGCCAGAGAAAATGGTCTGGCATGGATCGAGCAACAAAGGCCACCGGCAAACAGACCAGTACTGTGAAACATGGCGAGCGGGAGATCGCGCTGTGACTGGTCTGGCATCATCACTTAAGAGCGGCTACCTCCTGCAGCAGTCCGCCAGCAGCTGTTCTGGCTCCTACGTTGTTCTCTGCATAGAGAACGCCTTCACGTCACACTCCAAAAAATAAATCCCAGCTAATCTTTTTTTTAGATTTTTCTTCTCGGCCCCAGTTACAACAGTCTGAAGCACACCCTGTGAACGTCTTTGGTCCAACGAACTCGCCTTGTGGCTCTTGGCCTGGCAGAGACTTTTTGGAATCGCTTGCTCCGTCCCTCCACGAAACGCCAAAGATGGGTTAAAGAGAGACAAGTTGGTCTTTTTTTGTCTTGGAGGCATTGGCACATATTTACTCCATGGGTTGAGACCAGAGTAAGGAGGCAAAATCATATCCATTTTTAAATAATGTGTATTATGTTTGACATTTGTGCTTTTTTTTTGACATTACTGACGTTTGACATTTTGAACTGTTTATAATGTTATATTCATCTGTTTTTAGTATTGATCGTTTTCACATTTTCCCAGTTTCATTTCTGAATTTTGTGGGTTGTGATGGGGTACAGCAAACTGAAATAGTATTTTAAATTTAAAAAAAATACAGATATTTATTTTGAATGAAGATATGCAAGGACAAAATAATTGGAATAAATAAGTCATGCTAAACACTCATTTATACTATACATGGCAAAAGTTGTTTTAAATTTTCTCAAGAGCTTCTAATCAGCCTTATTACACACCCTGGGTTTTTCTAAATTTTTACAAAATACAGTATATATTTTAAACCAAGTCTTTAAAATGGGAAAGCTAGAGCCGTTTTATTTTTTTTATTTTCCCTGAAGTGCATTCTGATTTACATCACACTAAAATTCAGATAAGTTTGCTGAACAGAGACACCACTATATTAATCATTCCACAGGGATTCTTCCCATCTGAAATTGAGCCTTGGATTAAAAAAGATTTTTCCCTTATTGAACCACTTTGAAAGAACTCATCAGCAAGTAAGCTGGAAATGATTAGTTGCTACTAATCTGTGTTGGCGTGATGGCTGTCATTGGTGTTGGGGGAACCAATAAGGTTAAGAGAGACAGTATATGCTGTAGCCTTGGATTAAATATTCAACTGGGTGCTACTGATAATTTTACCAAACCTGTGGATCTTCTTTTTAAAATATAATTTGTGTTGAACCGTCTCCCCAGGCACCAAATAAAAGTCTTTTTCAGCTACAACAATTACACATCATAGTGTGTTTGGTTTTTTGTCGAACGATCTACGGCAGACCTCCAGAAGGACCGTGACCTTAATTCTCCTGACAGCGGCCATGACCAGCTGTTTTATGTCCCGTGGCATTGGCTCCCCCACAAATCTGTATCTCCAGAGGCTGCGAGAGGTGCTCATACATCATCTATTTACCTTCACAGTTAAATCACAGCAGCAGGTTAATCCAATTTCACCATGAAGTCAAACTGCAGAGCTAATGATACGTGTCATAAATATCCCACTGACCTAACACCTCATGGAATGTAAAGGTGGCCTTATCCAAGAGGACAAATACAATTCTTTAAAAATAAAATTGATTTTGCATTATGAGCACGTCTTGAAGCAGCGAAACCAAAAAGGAAGCCGAGTTCAGTAATCAGTTTGTTTAAAACGAAGACACAGCCCAGGTCAAGCCGATAACGTTGTTGTGAATTTTGTTAATTTCTAAGAAAATAAATTGCCAGCAGTCGTGGAGTCTACAGTAGCTTTTCAAGTAAAGTGGATTTTAAGGAGTCGAATTAGGTCACCAGTCATTGGCTGATGAAATCCGCTTAAATCTCTTCTTTATAGTTAGGAGGTGTTTCAAGATGACTTTTGATTAAGAAGATTAATTTGAATTATTCAAAGTTGGCCTAATTTAGCAGTTTCTTAAAAGCATTTTAACTTTTATGAGTTTAAGACATTCACATTTAAGATTGATGGAGTCAATAGAAAAAAAGTAAATAATTCCATTTCTATAGAATGTTGTCTAATTGTTTTTCCCCATTCTCATCAAATGTGACATTTCTTATCTCCTCACAAAGCCACTGTGACATTTGCCTGTTTCATGCATCTCATCCCAGATTTGTAAACTGGCATCTTACCTGATTTCTTGAATTACTGATGAGTTATCAGCTTTTCCCAGGTTACGATCTCTTTAATATTCATTCATTCAGGCAGCTGGAAAGAAATTTAATGAAGGAATTAATTTATTTTGTCACACCTATTCATAAAAATCATAAATGAGACCGTCATGCATGTATTGTAGGGTATAGATTAGGAGGAGCGGGGAATTTACTGTAAAATGGCTGTTTTAACGTCATTAGGCCAGCAGAGGTCACTGGAAATGCAGAGAATGATGCTCCAAAGCGTCAACATATTTTCCACAAAAAAGGGCACAACTAAATTATTTTTTTACTTTGTATCTTTTAACTACAACATTGTTTAAATGTCAGTTATAAACCACAAAAAAATACCACAAGATTTTAATCTCTGTCAAACTCGGGTAATTTCCAATACATTCTTTTTTTCCTTGAACTAATCACAAGGTCCCTATCCACATAAAAGCACAACAACCCCAGAAATTAAAGAATTATGTTCCCCAGGCGATACTAAACTGATGCAATTAGGTTTAACTGAAACATCTTTATCCTATTATATAGATTATTTATGGATTGATCTTTTCCTAAACCCAAATAAGAAGCCCAAGCACCCAAGTAATTGTTAGCTCAGCAAAAAGCTACAAGAATACAATGTAGAGGACATTGAGCATGGTAAAACTTTTAAACTTCTGTATTTCAAAAGTTTCACATTTCTATTAAAATACAGCAAAGCTGTCACAGGACTGACGGCACTGTAGCATTTCATCAACCTTGTGAAAAAAGAATTTCCTAAAAATAATCATTAAATACACTTCCTACTCGATTTCATCATATCATCTTCTTAAGCATCTCAACCCCATGAGCAGCCTTATGACAGCTCCAAGGCTTATATTAATTGACTGGGGGAGGGGGCTCTGTCACTGTGGCGTCCCCATTTGAAAGAAAAATAAACCAGAATCATAACTCACATCCAATATCTAAAAGTCTTTGGTTGAGTAAATCTTTAGGGGGGGATTGGATTGGTGAATTATCAGCCATTTAAGGCTCCCTGACAGTGAGGTTAGAGTGGGTGGGGGGCGGTCAGGAAGGACTCGGCAGCAGCTGGCTTTGCTGAACAGCGCTATCACAATGGCTGAGCAAGGCTATATTTAGTGGGTTCAAACTAATAACTACGTACACTGAAATCACCCTGCTCTGGTAATGATACAACAAGGTGACAGCCAGATATTGGGTAGTTAATTACACTTGTGGTGGAAGTCAAATGCCATCTCTGTCAGCCCTCCGGTTAGGGTTTTATTTGATGCCAGTGCCTTTGCTGTTGACATTAAGCTGAATGCAACAATCACAGCTCAGTCAGAGGGCCCGCTTGGGTTGGAGCTTTCACTGGTTCTCTCTATATATAGCGGCTATATTTGTGCTGTAAATCATTAAGAAAGCACGCACCGCTTTAATGCATTCTGCCTCTAACTGGATTGTGTCTCCCCATCAACTGAAAGGGTAACAATGAGACCCGAAGCAACATTTGTGTAGTATAATTTAGTTAAGGCCCACTGTGAGGCACTCACATTCCACTGACATTTAGACAGATAACGAGCAACAGCTTCTGTGGCTTAAAATCCCCATGTGAATCTTCTGGCATTTAAGCCTATTTTTTTCTTTTTTACCCCCCTCCTCATCTTTAAATATTTAATGAGGGGGGTCTTATCTACGGTGGGTGTGTTAGTATTGTGACCACTTAGTAAAACCTGCTCTCATCCCAACTGACCAACCAAATGCCTGTAAACACATTTTCTTTGGAGATCAGAGATGCAATTTAATTATTTAATTAAACAGTCCTCATGAAAGGTTATTGTAAGGAAGACAGGAAACCCCAGGGGGCTTGTGGAGCATCGCCTTTCACTAAATAACGTGCTTTTAAAAAAGTAAATCGGGGAAAAAATGCATGAAAACAATATTATCTTAATGAAACGTTTCCAACAAAGCCAAATGCTGTTGATGTTGTTGACATCATTTCGTTGTTGCGTCACCTTCAGCCTCAGTGATGGTGTCATTTAGAACTCCACAGACCCAGTCTCATGTTACCTCGCCACCAGTACACAGCTCACTTCCCGTGGTCATCACTGCAGCTGGCGACATATTCGATGTGACATCTCCTTCCATCTCCATATGAATTTTTTATGTCCCTTCCTCTCCCACTCACGCAGACAGGGCTCAGATCAGCTCTGTTCCGTGTATCTATATTACTGTAAATTATAGCATCCTTACACACGACTACTGCCCCCCCCATCCTCTGCTGTGACTTATGGATTTCCATGCAAGGTCCACATTGATAGAATTTATCACGATGATGCATCGTCATGCAATGGTTTGCTAGAGTCGCGATTTAATATAAACTCCACCAGCCTGGGATTAAGGAAACGTGCAACATGAATATCCATGAAATTAGTTTTCTAATTTGGAATGAAGTATGCATGTCCAATTCTCAGCTGTTGTAGGAGAAAGTTAATGCATGTTTTCCCCCCCAAATCATTCTAAAAAAAACTTCCTGGCAACTTCTTGGACCATGTAATGTGCACTCCTGTCCTGACTGTCAGATCTGACAGTATCCTTTCAAAATAAATGACAGGCTGAAATGTTATAAATTCTTTGCACGGCTCACGATGGGATTGCGGAATCGAGTTATTAGAAAGACGACTAGGCCGCATTAAATGTTGCAAGGGAATCAGAGTGGCATCACTACCACCGTTAATTATGAGGATATCATTTAGAGGCTTCAGACCCTTCGTGTAGGTCACAACACAAAACCATTTTAGGCTTTTTTTGTACACTAGTAGCTGGTTCAGAGGCTGTAAAAAAAGATGACTAACATGAAATCGCTCCCTAATGACCGTCAACAGCATCTGTAATGTGCTGCAGAGTTTGTAAATGTTGGTAAAGAAGTTGAGCGGCAACCTTTAAAAATTGGGCTGATAATTCCCTCCGCCCCTTAGAAAAATTGACTTTTCATCAACCTGCCTTTGCTGACACCAAAGAAAAGAGCTGCTTCTTTGCTCCGATTCTGAGTTATTACAATTGGCATTTCAGTGTCCAGGCTGCAGCAGTGATACAACCATTATTCTCCAACTTGCCGATGAGCCATTGATGGATGATCTATGGAGCTGGGAGCTATCGACTGATAATCTGAGACTCATGGTACCTAAGCAGACCTTTTATTGAACACAAGATACTTTAAATATGCCCTGATGAGAACTGTAAACACCGTATGATGCAAAAGGGGCCGGGCTGTGATCTCGTGAATACGAACACGTGCCCGAATGCGTCATCATCCTGTATGCCTCAGTTGACCGACTAATTGTCAAACTCCAGCTGACTGAGGTGTCTCTGGCAGGCTGGCGGCAGGGTGTTCGCCAGCTCAGTGCTGGGTTAGGTGGCCCAGAATCTAATCATCTCTCATTTCTCTGAACACACAAAATTCACACTCGCTGGCTGGTCTGCAGTGCTCTGCCTGTCCTTCAAAAAGAAAAGACCTTTTTTTTTTTTTTACGACTCCTTCCATATTGTAATTATTTCGACTAAGCTCTTGCACTTATTGGCTGGGGCAAGGCACCGGCTGCCTCCACTGTGATTGGCTGCTGAATGACTCTGTGCTGCTTGCTACTGGCTGCCTGAAGGAGGGTGGGAGGAGCACTCACCCCATCCTTCCCCTGTGGCAGAACGAGTAAAAGCAAAGACTCCTTCTCTGCCTATTATCTGAGTGACTCTGGGTTTTGGTGTCTGCCTCTGAGTGTGTGTCTATGGTGGAGAGAGAAAAGAGATAAAGAGAGAGAGGGTAAGGGAGGGAGAGATAAGCAGCATCTGTTCTCCCCCCTTTAGCCTCCCCATCTCCCTGTCACTCCATCCTTCCTCCCTTTTCCTGGACCACCCTTCAGCCCTAATTCAAGCCAGACCACGATCCCCCGACACCTCCCAGACCACCCCAGGACCCTTTGACTCTCCCGACACTTCTCCATCCCAGCAACTGGAACATCTGCACAGGTGAGCCCAGTTTAATTCATCTTGTTTTCAGCTTTTAACTTACCCTCCTCTGTCGTGCTGTTGATTTTGCCTCTTCTGCACTCACTTGGATCCGTCTTCTCTGCCCTGCCTCCGTGTGCATATTTTAAGTTTTGCTTGTAGCACTTCGGTCCCTCGTGGAACATCGTCACAGGAGATAATCTTACAGAGGTCACTGTATCCGTCTTTCTTCCTCCGATATTCTACAGCGATATCAACTTCCCCTCCCTCTCAAAAGCCACAATCTCTTCATCCTTATCGTTTGTGCAATCTCACCCCCTCTGGCTGTCCTGGTGTTTATGTTCATTACAAAAGTATACGCAAGTTTTCAAGGACAGCATGCTGCGTTTTAGTTATGGAAGGTGCATCTCTAATTGATTCTTGTACATTGAGATAAGTGCTCACGTTAGTTTGCTATTTATAGTTGCTGACGTGCCAGGCGCACGTGCTTTTGCTAGGCCACTTCCCTGATTCTGGAAAATAACACTGGACCATCCGCTGGCTGCAGAAACATGACACTGCACAAAGTATAATGCCTTTGCGAGGCAGTGACGTGGCTGATTGAATCAAGCTATCCTTCCAGCAGAACTCCAATATTCACGCAGCACATAAAGCATTCCTGGCAGGACCAGGGGGGAAAATCTGCTTACTTCTCCTCTCAAACATCCTGCACTTTACCAGAAAGGAAATGGTGCGAGCGCGGGTGTGTGTCAGTCAGACAGACATCCAGCTTAAGTGCGTTAGACGTCAATATGGCCAGCGGATTTTAAAGCCACTTTTGTAACCGAAAACTGATCTTTACGACAATGTCCAGCGCAGCGGTAATGTTGCTTTCCGACCTTTCTTCCTCAAGCTAGACAAAAAGGGACTTGCAGAACATCTGCAGAGTTCTAGGGCTCCTAAGGTTCCTTAAGGGAGATCAGCTGTCACTCTGAGGGTTTTAACTCTGATGAAATTCCCTCGATATTTCACAGTTACTTCTCAATGTCACTTTGATTCAACATCTTTTCCTAAAACCATAAATACGTCGAGGAACAGCAGATTTATGCTGTTAGCGGTGATCACATCAATCTGCTCAGGTGTTGAGCTGCTGTATTATGAAGATGTGTAAATTGAATGTTGAAGAAACATCTGCTGAATCTGAGCCAGAAGGAAAGTCACAACTGCTCGCTCCGGCCTTATCAGTTGTTTCCATATATCATCCCAACAAATCATGTTGACAGGAGGCCTTTTAAACCTTTGCAGTGCACTCAGCAAAAATATTAATGGTGAAAAACGCCAAAGACAGCAATAAAAACACATTTGGCAGATTGCATTACATGTCTGACAATAAAAGGCAGCTCAAAATGTTATGAATTGTTTCTATATAATTTTGGCTTTTGTGATTAGATGCCATAACTTTCATTTATGGATTTGCTAAAATAACATTTAAAAAAGCTACATTTAAGGTGTCAATGTCGTTTCACAATAGAAAATGCCAGAATAACACCAGATCTTTGTGGCATTTTCCCCAATTTCTTTTTAAGCACCTGCTGTATGTAAACTCTGTTCATAATATGTCAAACACTGTACAAACCATTTAATATGGGCACAGTGACAATTGAGTGTCCTGTTTTACGCCTCATCTGCGCGCTTGGAGACAATGAGCGAATTTCACTGTGTCTGAACAGTTTCACACTTTCAAATCTCAATGCCACAGTTGCTAGGTTAGCTGCTCCAGGTGCCTGGAAGGTTTGGGAATTCAATTAAGGTGCACAGACAACAGAATTGGTAGAAGTGACAAAGTATGAAATCTGAGTCAACAGGCTTTTGACTCCTTAAATAACGTCACTGGGGAAAGATGGCTCACCACACAAACGATGATTGCAGGATACTGGACAGCAAGAGTAAATTTTGCCCAACACATATATTTTTCAGCTGGCCACATCCTGAAATTGCATGTTTGGTTCCCTCACTAAATTTCCACTGGCGCAACCATACTATAAAAAGATGACTAAGATCAATCCAGTGACTTCACTGAGCCCTGATTCATCTAAGTCTGAAGTTGCTGCTTTGCAGGCAGCTGGCCCTTTGTTGCATAGATCTTTCGAGACTTTCCGGATCTCCTGCTGGCTCAAGACACACACTGCTGGGGGAGAAACTGCTGTGTGAACATGGACTGACACTTGTCCACTTGACAGCCATAAGTTGTCAAATCTAAAAATATAGTTATTTGTTAGAGATGACTCAATCAAGATACGCAGGGCATGAATATACATAACTGTTGTTGATATTTCTTTAATCATATTGATACACGTTGGTCCTATTTTGTAAAAGAGTTACCGCAGTAAATTATGGCTGCTAATCAAAGGCAGCAATGCTGCAGCTGGTGGTCAGACTTTTTTTTTTTTTTTTTTGAACCTTTCATGTTCCCCTTCACACACTTGATTAGTAAGCAGTTCTGTCACGGGGCTTAGCCGTAAAGTTAAAAAACAATCTACCCTGTGTCATATTTCATAACAGCACACGGGGCTTCGTGAGGGGGGGTGCAGAACATTGCTGGATGCTGAAATTGAACATGGCACCTTTTAGAAGCTGAAGCTTTCAAAGAGAATTATAGAGACTGAAATCTTTGCAAAGCTAGCAGCTGACGCAATTTACACTGCTGAAGGTTGCGAGATCTTTCCGAGGATGGGTTTGGGAGGAAAAACTAAAGTGGGAGTTAGTAAAGAGGGAAAAGCTGGAAGGTGGAGCAGGAAAAGAACCTCGCCCCATGCCGTTTTCCTACTATGACAGTGGTGACGCATGGCCATAAACAGGCAGTCCTGCTGCCCTGGACTATTTTTATATATGCAAATGGAGGAGTGCAACCAGCTCCATTCATGAACGCTGCAGTGATCCCAGGGACATAGAAGACTGTAGAAAATCATTAAATCATTTTGATGAGTATGGAAACCATGTTTCAAAATAATGTCATTTCTGGTGGATGCATTCTACACACCTCAGTGGTGTCTGCATCATGTAATGAATTATTAAAAAGGTGTGCGCAGGACTGTTTCAGAGTTTCTAACCACTCCCTGCAGAGATTCAATCTTGCAACAGCGTTTCCCCAAATCTGTTCTGTACCACCCTGCAGGCAAAATAAGACTCAACAGACCCCTGGAGATTGTTTGAACCATCTTCATGTTTGACCTCGAACCACATCTTGCTTTATTATTCCACTCTATCATTAGATAGCATTAAATTTACTTACATACTTACTGTTCTTAATAGCATAGTTTCCCAGGAGCGACTGATTAAAAGTAGGACTAGGATACGCATAAACACTGATTGATGGTCAAAAGGCCATCAGAGGGGTTTTGCGTCTATTGACCAGGAATGACGATGAGATCAGGGTGCTCAAATGCAATTTACCCTCCTTTCTGTATTGTTCTTCCAAAATAATACTGCCGCTTATAGTTACATTTTCTAAAAAACACAGAACTGTGCGGTAAATGTACGTGTCTGGTGATGTCAGGGGAAAGTATAACATATTTCTAAAGTCTAAAGCTCCTTGTCTGGGCTCTTGGCACTCCCTGCTGCCGCTCAGCATTTTTTCCCCCCCTTGAAAAAGCACCCAGGAGTTTGTAAGTGCGTGGTAGGTGTGAGCACATACCCTGACAGCTTAACATACTGATTATTCAAGCCTCTTAAGCTAAGCCATTGCACTCGAGTGATGAACGTCACCTCCCCTCCCTTCCGCAAATGGTCTGGATTTCTCCCTCTCTTGCCTTTATTCTATATTTGAAAGAATTGGAAAGCCAGTGACAGCTTGCAGCAAGAAAACCTGTTGTCTGGGAAGCAGAGGGGATCAGTGACACTGACATCCCTACACTGCCGTTGCTTTATTTAGACATAATCCATAGAACATAAGGTCCTCGCCTGCAACTTCTTGTAGAGAGCTGGTTAGCTACAGCCCTCATTGGTGTCCTACAAAGAATACAATTCCATTTATTCCAGTTATTGATGTCTTCATCACCCATATGTTCAGATGTATATTGATATGGACCTTAAACCAGCCATCATTATAAAAAAGGGGTAAACACTTTCTTAAACAGCAGAATACACATTATGCATCATATTGCTGTTTTGGTGACTCGAGGGACATCATCTGCTGTTCCAGTGTGGGGCCACCTTATGATATGCTGGCGTTGTGTCATAAAAGTGATGTTTATATTTTGACTCAGCCCTTTTATATTTGTAAAAGAAATGGAACTGCTGAGAGAAAGTGTGGTTGCACGGTGAAATCTGTCTTCTTCACCTTGTCTGTGCACATTTTCAGCTTGCTGGCCAGGTCTGGGTAACAGCCACTGAGCCACACCTGACTAACAGATTGGTCCCAGCTGGAGGCCACGACACCCACACCCACACTTGGCAAACGCTGTAGCCATTATTATGGATATATAAATATGTTTAAAATAAACATACACAAACAGTTAAAGTCAGACACACTTTTGATATCATATATACACATCTTTTCTTAAATATCTCTATAAAAAGGGCACGTGGATCTCAGTTTAATTCCATTTGACTGAGAACTAAAAAATCATGAATAACCACTGCAAGTGTATCAATTAATCATTGCTGCCAAGTGTCCCAATTAACCATTTTTTAAGTTCCCATATAATTAGTACAAGAGGCTGCTGTACAAGAACTAAGCCAAATATTCTTAAGCTGATGTAGAAAAGAAGGTGTGGGCTTGAGGAGCTTGAGAAAACACCTTCCGATTGCTGCTGCTGTGCACTCAACATCTTAAAAAGTGGGTTTGATGGGGAGAGTGGTGAAAATGAAGAGCTTAAAATCCCATTAGCCTGTGCTGTGTGATTCCACCTCCCCGTATGTGCGACCCAATTCATTAATCAGTGCATGTTTCAGAAGCCCATACTTTTAAATAATCCCTACATGTACGACCAAGTGTGACATTTGAATGCACTGAAACAATCTTGAAAGTGTGCGTCAACCGTAAAAAAGTACAACAGCTTACAGTCGCATGTTGATGCAAAAATCTTTTACCCCCTTTCTTTCCACATTAGGAGAAAGCAAATGTTCCATCGCCCTCCCGCTTCCTCTATTATTTATTTAATGGAATACTGAAAGTGTGTCAGTGCTACTACTCAGATATTGTATAAGACTCGGTGTGCACCAGTGGCATTCCTGACACCTTGTAGTCTTTACTCTTTATTGGACGTGCTGCTTCTTCTCTTATCTCTCCATGTGTTCTCTCCTGATGACATTAAAGACGTGGCATTTTGCTGGCCCGTTATGGACCCACAACAGTCTGCTTCAGATCAGCACTGCACAGCAGTGAAAGCGAGCTAAACCGCAGCCTTACGGACTTGGTGGGATAACAAAAGAGTGAATCAGTCATTGCATGTTGTTTATGCTGATATAATGGCAACACGTGGACCATGCTAAAGTGGTTTCTGTAAATAGCTGAAGAATTCACACAGGGAGCGGATATTAACACAGAATTTTGGTTTGACATACACGAGGTACATGCAGTGAAAAGCAACTAAAACATTCATATGTAGGAGGCTCTTAATTCCTCTTGCTATAAGGGATTACTGTGTAGATGTAAAATGCTCTGGAACATCAAACAGTTTGAGTGTATCTGCACAAAAACTTGATCCTTCCAGCTACATAATCACTCCACGCCGATTTGCTTGGACGCAAACCTATAAATCCTATAAATTAGAATTTGTAAATTAACAGCCTCATACATCTGCTCAATGGTGTGACCAACAGCATCAAGATTTTGGAGCTTTGTACAATTGTAGGGTTGACATAGTGATTTGTGTGTAAAGCCAGTGCAAAAAGCCTGAAAAATGGAACTGATCCTCAACAATGTTTCCTAAAAAGCACCTTGCATAGGAAATGTACCCAAGATGTATAGTACTTGTATTTGGCTGAATTATTTACATATTGTAATATATTTTCTAGGCAAATATCAAGTGTGTTCTATTTATGGGCACCATTTCTTATATACAGATCATTTAGCTACATAACATGCATCCAATTCAACACAATATGATATTATAGCACCATATACGCAGTACATATATGTTTTAATGTGTGAGATGAGGAGGTGTTCACAGTTCTGAAGACAAAAGCAGCAGCTGCCTCAGTTCAACATCATTAAATCTGTAAACTTGCTTCCTTGGGGAGCAATCATGCTCCATGTGTTGACAAAAAGAGGAAGGGGGGGTATGTCGTCGCAAAAATGGACCAGTCAACAGTCTGCTGCTAATAATTTATCAGATTTAATAAAGCCAGCGCTTCATGTGCAAAAATGTGGAAGTCGTAAGAGAAAAGAAACGGCTGTGCAATTTTCATGCACAATAGGGGGCCGTGTCCTGTGATGCGTGAACCTCAATTGGTTGAAGGTGGGTTTTTTTTATTAAACTGGGGTTTTGAGTTCTAATAGGCATGTTAGAATTAGACTTCTCGCCACACAAGGAAATAGGTTTCAATATTTGGATTATGTCCAAGCAAGGGAAATTCTGCATTTTTAATGTTTCCTGATTCATAAGTCAGTATAAGAATTATGGATGAAATGTTCCCTCCTGTGTAATGAGCTACTGAAATGACGATTTGCTACATGAGGTGAGACGTAAAGAGTGTTTTTTTACTTCCTTATATAGCCATTAGAGGTATCAGAATGTAAGCAGTTATGTATCCTCATAATATTAGAGGGATGTCACAGAAGTCACTATACTTATATTTAAATATTTAATCCCAGTCTTTTCTCCATACTTCGTCCTATAAAGTGTTTGATATCTGAAATGCCACTGCTCTGATACGCAGAGTTGCAAAACCTCTCTCTGCCATTTTCCTATGAATTTTGCTGCGTGTTGCTGTGCACAACCCCCCCCCCCATAGAAAATACTGTGGTGAGTTTTGCTTAATCTAGAGGATGTAACGTACTGCTGTGTATGTTTGCTATAAATCTTGGTCTGACAGTGCAGCATTACAGGAAGTGTTGCTTTGTATCCACCTCTTGGATTTGCCAGAGCTGACACAGGCTGTTCTCTAGAGGCTGCCAGATTTTTCACATCCACTGGCCTCAAAGGCCAGACTGTAGTCGCTCTGCATGTACCATGCCGTGCTCAGTTTGTAGGATCACAGGGGCTAGTTAACTATTCGAAATAAATGCGGAACAACGAAGAGTGCAGATTTCTCCATGCTGTTGGCTGTTGGCATTATTCAGACTCCATACTTGGTAGAAGCACCACCTACCACAGTCTCCAGTTTGATGGACAGCCATTTCCAGGTCTCACCAGAGAACTGGGTTAAGTCTGGGCTGTGGATGGTCCACTCAAGGACATTCACAGAGTGGTTCCTGTGTTGTCTTGGCTGTGTACCGAGGGGCCTCAATCTGGTGACTGTCATGAACCTGAAGCTCAGATTGGTGATCATGTCTCAACACCATTCCAAAGATGGCTATTTTGAAAGAATTGCCCAAATCATAATCTAGACATCTGGAGGCAGGTCATTTGTCTTAGAGTCTATTAAATACATGACAACTAAACCTACCACAGGTGAGCTCTAATAAAAGGTGGAGAAACATGTCAGAGATGATCGAGAAAAATCCAAGGCTGAAGTCCAAGTGTCATAATAAATAGCACGATTACTTTCAATCATTTGTTTTTTTAGGTTTTTCCGTTTTTAGATTAGAAAAACCAATTCAAAAATGTCAGCTTTATGCCATCTTTCTGGGGTGATAACTGCGCAGATGCTTCAGCACTCACACAGAACCTAGTCAGACAGCTATAGAATACGTATGTGCTCGGTCTTATCAACGCATGCACATCACATATCATAAATAAACGCACAGCTCACTCTTGACAGTAGCTGTAATGAGCAGGCAGAAAGGAAAGCCTTTGTGGACATAAACATGTCCAGAGTGAAGATATACAACTTGCATTTCCATGTCCAATTGAAGGACTGCCCTTCTCTGCAACACATGCACATCAGTAGAGACTGTAGCGCTCTGGTTTGAGGCCGATATATCAGGTAACCATCTATACAGTGCTAATGATACATTAGAATATGAACCATGCTTTCTACCTACTTTAATAAACAAAAACCCTTGTCTATGTTCATCTTTTATGCAGCTGAAAAGCCTCACCAATATTCAAATGTATCTTTAAAAGGCCAACAAGTCCTCAACAAAAGAGAATCATAATGGATGACAGGGGAGGCTGCATGAAGCATGACAATTGGATGATATGAATTATAAAGGTTTGCTGGATGCAGGTACATTGACATTTGTTTTCATTTCAAGCCACATGTTCTAATCCATTAAGGAATAAAATTGTCACAGGTTACTCTGCAAAGCAGTCACCACTGAGATGATGTATGCATTTACAGTACCTACATCTCAGTTACCTCTTGAATTAAACAGGTAATGAATAATGCCACTTATTCACCTCGGATGGAAAACTACATTTCTGAATCCTTTTATATTTGTTGTGTGAGGTACATAAAAGTGGAAACAGAGGTACGATACTGATCAAAATGCCAAGCATTTCAACAATACAGCCTATTTTTCCAGATGGGATTTTTCCAAATGATTACACCTTGCAAATGTCATATTATAAATTACATTTTTATTTGTTTTTTTCAGGTTAATCTGATCAGTTTATGCAGGTGCTTGCTGTTCAGTGAAGGTTTATTCTTGGTCAAATTTAGTCAAACCTTTCCAGTGTGGAATCAGAGTCAGATTTCCGCACTGTGAGCACATACCACCATCTAGTGGACTGAACATTCACACATATATAATATAAAAGAAGCATGCACTAATATATTTAATGCTTCCCACACATTATGATGGAGCTTTAAGATGTGTTCAGTGGCCATTGCTGCAATCTTTGCACAAACTGCAAATCATGCTTTTGTTACACAGATCTATTGTGTTTGCAACTTACCCCACACCAAAACTCATAATTCAGCTTCTTCTGTAAAACTTTCTTCTCTATAATTTGACAGGCAGCACATTTCTGAAGAAGTGATGCAGTACGTTTTCACTCTACGAAGGCAGAAAGCGACAACTAATGTGCAGTAGTTGGAAGTTTTGTGTTGTTCTCTTTACAACCGAGCGTTCAGCAACTCTGACAAGAAAAAAAAACACCTCTGAAGCTCAAATCCCGACAACGCAGCAGTCAAGTGAGGCGAGACTCGCTCTCCAATAAACACAGCATGACTAATCCCTTCTCACAAATGGCAAGGCCTAGTCATCTCCTACACAAAGAATGGTCTCAATCTATACGACTTCAAAGCGAAACCACGACACCGACTTGAGTGATGGAATTGCAGTTCTGAGAGAAACACACCAGGTCAACAAAACAAACGCTGCAGCGTTTGCTAAAAGCTTCATGGACAAAGCTCTGCCACAGTGACCACTTATGTGCTGCACAGCCCCTTTTTCCCCCAGTGCGTTTAAGCACTGTCAATTATTCAGTGTGTGATTGAGGACGTGAATTAGATGTAAGCATTTACAGTTGTTTTGGTAGGTGTATGACTAAATAAGGGTTTGTATGTGTGAAGTAAAGGTGTAAATTACACCTTCAATGCTTTATGTCTGACGTTATAAATACGGTGGAAATATCTGGCATATTGACCCAAATATAGGAAACTGAGAATGATTTCAGTTTATTAAAAATAAAGCCATAGGTTTGGATTGTATTTTATACATCAGCATGTACAGCATGTTCACCAATGCATATAGATAATAGATGGTTTAGTTTTATACCTTTTGTTAGTACCATATCTGTAAGGGGATTATCATCTTAAAATTGATCCCCCATAGAACCATGGCACACTTCCTTAAGCATTTACAGTCTCCACATATTTACAGTCTCAGTATGAACCTTATTACAAAAATTCATTTTCCAATGTTTGCTTCTCTGCTGCCCCCTGTCGAATAAAGGTGCATCTGCATGCTCATCTTTTGCATGTCAGAGGTGCGAGGGCGAGGGCAAGAGGGAGTGAGAGAAATGTCTTTACCATCAGGGAACGGCAAGTCCTTCATTAGATGGGGTCAGGGCTCTAATCTTAGGAGGTGATTATATTGTGAGGATACTTAATGAGGATAAAAGAAAAAAAAAAGAATGGGGATTGATAATAGCCTTTTAGATATCATTAAACATTGATACTGTCAGGGGACTGGAGTACACTAGGGTCTTTTTCATTGACTTTCAAGCTGGGTGCTAATAGAGTTTCACCTTTGAGGACCTCCACACCCCCATCCAGCCTTCAGAGAATCTAAAGCTTAGAGGGGAGCTCAGTTTGCTGCACCGCTTCTATGGATGAGATTAGAGCATGTGCTCTAAATGTGCAGGGTTATGAACCCTGGCTTTTGTCCTGTATTATCGCAAATGGATGAGCCATATAAAACCCTCACTCCCAGAAAACTTGCATATTCCTTTGACATTTTTTCCTCTGCCGTGCACTGAACCATGCATTTAGAACAAACATTTATATTTGATCCTGTCCACAATAACTTGTTAGAACCTTTACATTGTTATTCGACAGGCCGACCAATAGAGGGCAGTAAACTTCTAAAATAAACTGAACTGGTGAGAGAATAAGAGGCAGAAGACTGAAACCATCATGTCTTGTACAGAACAATTTCTCCTGAAATGCTGAGATAACAGCTCCTCAGCTCAGTGAAAGAAACAAACGTACAACTGATTAATGATGTAATCTTTCCCATATTCAGAATGTCTCATTTCTATCTTCCTGACAGATATGCCCAATTTCCCCCCACAATTCATTGGATCTGAATAAGAATCAGCTGGTGGGTGCAGTAAAGTAAGTGGTCATCTTTAATTTGAAAAACTTCACACATTTTATTGCAAAGACATGAATCGTTGGACAACATTCAGATAAAAAGGAACAATGATTGTGTGAATCAAAGTTCTCTTCACTTGGTAGAAGTAATGCAGAAGACCACTAGGAAATATTATATATTATTGAATCCAGGCATATCATCAAGAAAATATTTGCATGGGTACTTGATATAATTAAACTTATAAAGGCATGACACAGTATGAAAAACTACTTGCATAATTCTTCCCATCAGAATAATATCACATTTAAAATTAAATTAAGGGTTAGGTATACTTAATCTCTCATTTTGGTTTAGATTTTTTTTTCCAGTTATTTATATTCTTTTCAGAAATATAACTTTGTAGAATTCTTTTTAAATGCCTGATAAATGTTCAAGATATCCAACTCCATACATCAGCCAAGTACTCCTAATCCCTTATTTGTCATGGCTTTTCAGGATGGAATGGCTATCAACCAGAAGAGAGATCGACGGGCTGATGAACTGATTTGTGCTAAAGTGAAACCACATTTCTCTTGTGTCCTTTATGCCCTGAGAAGAAACAACTCAAACAGGTCTGTAACAACTCTCATCCCACATCAGTGTTATAGGCTTCATGATGTTGCTTGCAAGCGATATGCTAACGTTACAAGTCCAAGTTACACACACATGGGTATTATTTAAATAAAGTATTACAATGTGATTTTAAAAAAAATAAACAAGAGCTATCAAGACTAAAGTATTAAGACAACAAATCAAAATGACAAAACTAATGCAGCAGTCTTTACAACCATCTATATCTTAATCCAGAGGGTTTAGGTGTCAGATGTTAGCCAGCTCCCGAGTGTCTGAGGAACTCTAAGCAACTTTAAAACACATTTTTAGGTTTCAGACAAGAAAATAATTTACATCTCTTTCCATTGTCATCATGCACTGGGAATGATGGTCTTGGCACTGGTGTGGATATCAAAAATTACCAGCAGTGCCTGAAGATAACTGCAAATCCAGCCCAACCTTTTATGGGAAAATGTTCACCAACTGGGTCCATTTTTGCAGATGACTACACAGCAAACTGGAGACAACGTCTAAAACAGAAAAAGCAAGCATACTTGGACAGCACAGCAAAGATGTGCATCTATATTGTGAGCAAAGGAAGCATCGAGACAGTAAATGAACCTGAAGCCAAGACAGTCCTGCAGTCAATTCCGTGGGACAGTGTGATTAACCACGAGAAAGGAGCAAAGAGATCAGGGCTGCACACATGATGACGCAACTAACTAACAATCAATAATTAATCAGGGGAAAAAAATACATTTTCACTCTGTTGAACAAATCACAGAACTTCATTAAAGTGCTCAACAGTGAAGAGTGGGGTGTTAAAGTAATAGTAAAAGCTATAATCCCTTCCCCTTTCTGTTCTTTAATATTTCAGCACATTAATCTCTCTTTAATGGGCACGCTTGAGGTGGGACACACGTGTCAAAAAGGATCAAGCTGAGGAAATGTATAAAAGACAAACTGCTTTTCTTATCAGCTTCCAGGAAACATTACTTCCATCTTCTCTTTCATCTCAAACATCACAGAAAAGCCAGGCTGGCAAACATGACTGGAGAGTTCTGATGTTTCTGACATTTTCTGACTACTGCCATTTGTAGCTGACAACCTAGCATTACCATTAAAAAGGACACGGGCTGTCACTTTTTCTATCAATGCGTCATCAAAAAGAAAACATCAGTTATTAATTTTTTTCCCCCTATTTAGTTCAGCATGTACTGCTTTTGTAGTTAGGTTTGCCTTTGCAATATCCAACAAATAAAAGGGTAAAACGACATCCTGTAATTGGTACCTGCTGTCTCACATACACTGTTACAGCTGTTACAACAGTTGTGTGCGAGTGTGCATTAATCAAAAACAAATGATGTTCTTCATGCAGTAGAGCAGAAAAAAATGCATCGTTATATCTGGGGCCATCATAGCCCCAGAATGTTTCAGGTAATCTATTAAAAAAGGACAGCACTGCAAAAACCTAGTTCCTTAATTGGCACAATTTGCCTACAAATGCTGCATATACACAATTACAGATTTCTGGAGCATTCATAAGGATGTTCTGTCTCAAACGTAAAACTCATTAAGTGTTAGCTGCTTATAGCTGTTGCTGAATAGGGTGCAAATATCAGCACTCCTTCCTTCATAGGACTACGTACATCAAAATGGCCGCTCTGCACAAAACTAAATTAGAATCGGAGAGTCCAGCAGGTCAAAGTGCACGAGACATGTTGTCATTTTTAACCTATTTAAATGCAGCAGATGTGGAGGTTTGTCTACTCGGGTATAGTGAAGACACAAAAAGAGGCATTCAAACATTAATCTCCACACTTGAAATCCATAGTAATCAGATTCATCTGTCATTCCATATTCATCAACCACAATTACCAATAGCACGCTTTAAACAGAATTCATAGTTACGAGAACATGTCAGGATATGTTTATTAAAAAAAGGTTAAGCATAAAGTGCCATTTGTCTGCAATGTTGTATGTTAATTGTGTTGTTTTTCCACCTGAATAGTTCTCACTGTTGGAAATTAAAATCAGCATCCCCCTAAATCCTGAGCGGCAGATAAAAACATTCCTGAAAGTGCCATAGAATTTGAAGAGGCACAAAAATAATCATCATAATATGGTTTTAGGAGCATCAATATTTGTGCCACATGATTGAGGAAAAGCCTGTTCTACCTACGCTGGTGGACAAAGACATACAACCCAAGCTTTTATTATTCATGCTAGGTGACAACATAATTTGGACTTGGAGGTTAACTGGCGGAACCTAAATAAGAGTGAAATAAACAGAACATAAAATCACCACAGTAAGAAGAACGATTTAGCATCAACCTGAAGTCATCACTAGTGTGTCTCCACAGCACCGTGTCTTGGCGCCTCAGAAGGACAATGGTGCTAACAGCCACAAGCAAACTGGTCATCATATTTCCCAGGAGTTTCAAGGCAAAAATGCACTACAAACTAAACATATGGAGATTTTAGGAGCTGCCATGATTCACTGACATGTCAGTCAGAATATCCAGGGTCCCATTTCAAGCAGAGACGACCCCAATCCTCCTCTTTGCCCGGGGCTTCCAGAGGGGCACCCAGGGTGCCTTATGCCCACATATTCCACAACACTGTCCCACACAGTCAAATCACGATCAGAGACTTCACCCAGACGAACATTTTCGGGGTTACACGCCTAATGGTGACATCACGAACCGTGACGTCGTGACCACATGACTCCGTGTCTTGACCAAGTACTTGCTCGTATTCCATTTTGTCTTGGCGATTGAGCAGTGATAATATTTCAGTCGCACCTTTCCAATCTTTTGTTGTCAGCTGAGGTTCTGGTCAACTCTTATAAAAGCTGCAAAAAAGGTAAATACTTCTAAAAACAGTTTTCACCATAAATCTGAATGCTTGTAAGCCATGTTATGGTTTTAAAAACATTTCAGTGACCTCCATTTTGCTTAACGTTTGTGTGTATAATCAGATCGCACAATATCTGAGATGATAATTTAACTGGTTAATTGCATTGTGTGAAGCTCTTGACTTAAAATATGCAATGATTTCTATCATACATTGAGCACGTTAAATGAAAATAATGGATGGTTACAGTGATATTTGCAGAAAGTATTTCCATTTATGGGAAGAAATAGGCAAGTTTAAGCATAGCCCACATTATTTATATCAGTAATGGTCAAATTCCACATGTCCTATTTACACACCATTGCCATTTATTTATTTAATTTATCATTGGTCATCCATCTAGAATGCTTCCAAAATCTGCACCCACCCTCCGAGCACAAGCTATTCGGCAGAAGAACAATGCAAGAAGCCGTCAGATTGTCACTAATCTGACCTGAAATGCCAACTAGGCCAAATGATCGAAGATGACAGATTTCCAGGCTGCTTTCAGGCGAACGGGTCAGGCAGAATGGCTGCTTGAAGACTCACATGCTACAACAAAAGACTTGTGGCAATACAAGCCTGGCGATACATTCAACATTACTCTTTCATTATCCTACAACTCATTTCACCAAATGCATCCAGGGTGTTTGGCGCTCAGGAGTCGTTTCAGAAATATCAGTAATTTCTATGTATTAAATTAGAGTGTTTATGGCTAACAGGCTACATCAAACCACGATGGTGGGGAGAGAATAGCATGCATTTGAGGATTCTGCACAGAACACTATTAAAGGAGTGGTATACCTAGAACAACATGAAATCTGCAAGAATGTTTTTGTCATGACAAATGACCAGCAAATATAACATCTTTATGCAGATTTTTGCAGCATATCTTACCTTATATACAACATGTTAGCTTTGAGGGCAGCAGTGCTCCAGGTCATTGAGCAAACCTAATATGAGATCGTCTGTATTGTATTTGTCGTTTTTTTAATCGTCTAATGTATTTGATTATTTTTTAATTTTTATTTATCAAGGGACAGTGTGCAATAGAAAAGGACAGTACTTCACTTCTAAACATTCTCCAAATGTGCATGTAAGAGGACACAAGTTCTCAAGATTGCTCATTTGGGGATTAGAAACAATATTTTTTCAATTAACGTTAAATTCCTTAAATGAACATAGACACCAATATCTCTTGGAATTTGCCCTGTCCACTCCAGCAACATCATAATGTTGTTTATTTCCCTCTTTTATACCCTGTTGTGTCTAAGAAACCAGCAGGGTGGACATTGAGGTCACAAGGTTTGAGTATTAGATGGCAAAATTTGCACACATAAATATTAACCTGTCGGTTACTTGACCAACACTACAGCTTTAACAAATGAAACACAATAATACATGTTCATTAAATACATGTTCATGTACATCACATTAAAACGGGTTAAAAATAATATTGAGCTCTGGCTCAACTGTGGTTCACGTAGGTTCCAGAAAGTAACAATGAAGCTTTCTGCAGACTGAAGCAGCAGCTACAGCACGATCACAACATTCTGATAAGAAAAAGGATTGAAGATATGGCCGACACCATTATGTGTGAATCATGTAGACAGTGTCTCTGCACTACACATCATCAAACAAGCTGGGCAAGATGCATTTGTGTGGTCCAACGGACAAAAGAAAGAAATTCTCTAATTGCAGTGTAGAACAACGGAGCCTGAGCTTGTTGGCCAATATCAAGACAGGCTTAGCAGATGCAAGCAACAGCTCTTCCACATCAGATGGCAATGTACTGCCTAGAGGCAAATTAGGAAGTCTCACAGAAAATGAGTGCATGCTGCACAGTGATTTTTGTTAGAACTACTTGTGCAAATGCAGTCCAAATTGCCTTGAAAAACCTACACTGCTTACAGTTCTTCATTGATGGAGCGGCCCTCGGTATAACTGACAATCTAGCATTTGCAAGGCTGATCAAAACTCAAAAAATTGCATCATATCGACTCAGTAAAACGGATTGCAATAAAAACAATGCATGTACAAGTTGTTTTTAAATGTGTCATATCATTTATTTATTTTTAAAGTGAGCATTTAATGATAGAACGTCATCCTACTTATGGTAAGGCATGGAGAAATTGGAAATGAAAGGAAAACCAGAGACTTTGCAGACTAAAGACATATTGACCCACATATTGATCCACTAGCGATCAATCACCTTCACTGTAGCTAACAGTGGCTGAAGCCTCCAGGGCTTTCAAAAAGGAATTGGATATTGCAACAAGACATAATTTTACTCACCGTTGAGATGATTTTTCTATTTTGAGGGTGCTTCTTTCATTTTCCAAGTTTAAATTCACAAATTTTGCAGCGCATGTTTTCCAACTATTTTCCCGTCAACCGGAAGTGCAGGTTTGCTACTTCGTAGCTACAAATGACAAATAAGATCTTACAAATTAGTTTTCAACATTGTTATTTATATTTTAGACCTGCGTTCACACTGTTTTTTCCAGTTTATAACAGCCCTTTCCCGGTCTCACTCCTTTATAATGACTTAATTTTATTCACCTGGATTTCACCAGCAACACCACCTGGTGTTATACCGCATTTGCCCGCTAAATTGAAGTGGCGCTGTTTCAAATTTACTCTCATGCTAAAACTATGACGTAATCATTAGTGTAAAAGTATTAAAATTAAGGTGGACTTTTTTTTCCAAAATATTGAGTATAGATGTTTTACAAAGTCATAACTAGGTCTCAGTGATATTTTTAGTAAATTAAATAACATCACTGTCTCAACAGGGAGGACAAGGGCAACTGAAGAGCACCTATTATTTTTTAATTTAATCGTTGGATCATGCTGTGTTGGTGAAATGACAAAGCCCATATGGCTATAAAACATTTGCATGGTTCATATTTTTACAACATTGCCCATAAAAGTGGAATAATTTTGTTTACAGACAAATTTATCTTTTTATTCCCATGTATGCTCATCATTTATTACCTTTGACCAAATTAATTAACATTTTACATTATCACAGTCATATCATGAAGAAAGGCAAAAAAATTGGTAACAGTGAATTTTCCACAAACAGATACTAAAATAACTATTTAAACAATGCAACAAGGACAACTAAAGAAAGTGAACACAGCACAATTATATCAGAATATTTTCTTCCTGAACTGTGTATTGGTTTATTTGCAGACTACAATAAAATGTTTTTGAGTCAGACATTTTTGTTTTCCAAGTGTGGTATCATGATATCAACCAGACGCAAAATAACAGGTGTGTTTTGTGTAACGCTGTGTTTTCAGGTGACTGGCTGGCTGGATTAACCCCTCCCCCCATTCTGTATCATTCTGAAACACCCTGTTCTTCAAAACATCCACCTCCATGGAGCCCTCTAAAATTCAGCCAGAGGGTGGCCTCAATGTCACCCTTACAATCCGCCTGCTCATGCATGGAAAGGTAGGAGGCACCGAATGCCAGTGTGGGCCATGTTTGCATGAATTTCTTGTTTCCTGAATTTGCGGTCATTTATTTGAGATTAAAGGGAACTTGGTTCACTTCATCTTTGATTTTACTTAAATGCTGTGAGTTGTTACACAATAAAGTCTGCAGCTCTGCTGTTAACACTGAAATTGATCTGCCATATCTGATTTTATATAGATGGTATTTATTAAGATCTCTGTTTTAATCAGATAAGCATGGGCTAATGACAATACAGCAGTCGTTAAATATACTGTAACTATGGCAACAACTTAAGTCTGACATTAGGAGAAAAGTCAGGATAGATCAATTCCAGCTGTTCCATTTTCAGCATTTTTTGCTAAACCCGTGTTGCTCATTAACACTTATTCTTTGGAAGCAAACTTGTGCAGAATAATCCCAGCTCCAGTCAAAACTAAAGCCAGAGTTCTGCAATAGCTCTGCTTGTCTGCTTGTCACATTCAGATCCATAGTTGTCTCAGAATCTCCTAGAAACCTTGTGGCATCCCATCTTAAACTTAGATTCTGAAAGATTGTGTTGAAATATGAGACTGATGGCCTTGTCTTACCTCTTCGGTGCTGCGCTGCAGAGCACTCTGCACCAGAGTGGCTCTGACCGCTGCTTCTGCTGGGAATAATTAAATATAATTCTGAAACGATACATTTATTCATTGCTTTCTACTTATACTTCGGGGCCAGGCAGCCTTGTTATCTATCCTGCCCTTGGGCAGGTTTGTTTGTTGATATTGTGTTGGAGATACCACTACCACCACCCAGCTGTGTTCGTTTTACAGCAAAACTCAATCCCTATTGTCCAACCAATGCATTTCTGTAGTAGTGATTAGCTATAAATGTTATCTGGATTAGTAATATGTTCCAGTAATGGGTAAGAACCACCAAAGATTCCATTCACGCATCCGTTTAGAAACAATAGGACTTGTCAGGAACTGGGCATTGATGTCATTGTTTTTATTATCATTAATTTACTTCTTAAATATTAATGCCACAGTAGATTTTGAAAGTGGCATTTTTTTCAACAGGGTTTTTACCAAAATAAAGAATTCCAGCCCATATTTATTGCCGGTACCTAGTTTATAATGAAGTAACCAGAAGCCAGAGGACTCACTGATAGTTAATAGTGATGATCACACTGTATTAAGGCTCAGGGACCAGAAGACGTATGACTGGAGGAGGAGATGGCACCATGTCGAAGTCATCCCCTTCAAACTAACATATGGAAAAGGGCTGGTGAGTTTAGGAGCAGTCAGGTGACCCTCAGGTGTTGTTCACCTTGAAGCCACTGCTCCAAAGTAACTGTAAAGGATACTGAAAACATTGTGATGAAGTCGAGGTTAGAAGAATATGGTGGTCCTTTCATAGTCATGACTTGTCTGTGCAGAAAAAGACAGAAAGTGTGTGTGTTTAAAGACAGTCCAACATATGGCAGCTATAGGAAACAATTGTCAGATGTGAGTGATGTCTCATTGTTTAAAGGCTAAAATAACTAGAGTTGCTGAATTCATGGGAAATGACAGCACGTCATTTGTGAGTGATGGACTTACACAGAGACTTGCCACGGGAACATCAATATGTGTAACAAATAATGAAGGTGTAGTCAATGGAGTTTCTAAAGAGTCATTTTTTAAAAGATGTAGTCAGAGTTTGAGAACAAAAAAACAAAGACCACAACTTTGCTGATGCACAAATCCGCCTCTAATTTTATCTGCCAGTCGGGTCACAGCTGTGACTCTTCAAAGTTCCAGTTTGGTTTCACCAGGACAGATAACTCTATTTTTGACTTTTTTTTTTAATGTATTTGTTTATTCGTATAACATTCTCTGCATTTTTACTTTCAAGTTTCCAGGATAACTCATTCACCTTCCGAGGACAACAGTTAACCTTGTTTTTGTTTGATTGCAGGAGGTCGGAAGCATAATTGGAAAGGTATATATGGTTTAGTTTCATTTAAGTTTTTTCAGTAACATGTATTGCTGATAAAAATAATAATAACTGAAAATGTATTTAATTATTTATTCTGCCTACAGAAAGGGGAAACTGTGAAAAAGATGAGAGAAGAGGTGGGTTTCATGGTTTCAATAGTTCATTAAAAGTTGTACACTTCTACTAAACTGAGACAATAATAAATCAAATGAGACCATACTTAGTATTATCTATTTTAAAAAAATAATAATTTATTCGTTTCAAGAGTGGAGCAAGAATCAATATTTCCGAGGGCAACTGTCCAGAAAGGATTGTCACTATCACTGGGCCAACAGACACCATCTTTAAGGCTTTTGCAATGATTGCCTACAAATTTGAGGAGGTATGTTCACATTGTTGCTGATATGAAGCCATTGATGTGCTCAGATCACCTCTGGGACATTTGAATTGTCTAGTCAATATGGTCTTTTCATGCACAACAAGCAATAACAAAGCTTGGCACCCCGGGACTTATTAGTGTCGCTTTGCCTCACTAATGTTTGGCTTTATGCTAAAAGCTAAAATGCTACAGTTAACCTCACCACAGACACTGGCGGTAAAGCTAGAGTTATGGACTAAATTCTCATTCCTGAAATAATTAAATGTTTTTGACTGAATCTTGTCAGCAAAATGACATGAATTTTGTCGTTTTAAGGACATAATCAATTCTATGAGCAACAGCCCAGCAACCAGCAAGCCCCCAGTCACCTTAAGGCTTGTGGTGCCAGCTAGCCAATGTGGCTCCCTCATAGGAAAAGGAGGCTCTAAAATAAAAGAAATGAGAGAGGTATGAAATGATTTCTTTCATTTATTTATTTATTTTCTATGACTAACAAATTAGGAAATGCAGTTGAGGTTAATTCTACTAGAAAGACAAACAGTAAGGGTCAGCCAGCCACACGTTTCTGTCCCCCCGCTTATGTTATTAAGCCGTGGGGGGAAAATGTGTTAAAAGATAGTTTTAAGTGAATAGTTGTTTTTATTTATATTTATTTTGATTTGATAAGCAGGTTCCAAAACTGTAATAAAGCAACACATTTCATCCATAATCGCCGACAGAAATATTAACATTCAAACCTAGAAATTAGAGTCTGAATCCTTGAAAATACATTCATGTTCACCTTATAGTGGGTAGACTTTCCAACTTTTGCCTTTTCACCCATTATTACAATATCACTGATGAATAAACAATTATTCAAAAATCATCAGAAGCGTTAATGGTAATCTCACTCAGAAATCTCACGAGACATGAAACATGACCTTAGAACGAAAACAGGCGCAAACGATTGATTAAAGAAAATCAGCAGACAAATACATGAAGATTTAATTGGGCTGCCCTGCAGACACGAGTGCATGTTAAATGAGCAGCTGTATTCTACTCTAGTCCACAGGGGCCCAGGTTCAGGTGGCAGGGGACATGCTGCCGAACTCCACGGAGCGTGCAGTGACAATCTCTGGGACCCCAGAAGCGATCATTCAGTGTGTTAAACAAATCTGTGTGGTCATGCTAGAGGTATGTAGTGATGTTGTTGAATATGTTGTATGACAAAGTATAAATGTATAAACCTGAACTTTATAAAAGACAGTTTCAGCGTTCATATGCCAGAAGCTCAGAAAATAACTGAGACAGAGGAGGGGTCAAGGGTGAGGGGGGAGAACAATGGCGAGTAGACCAGCTTGGATTTGATAAGAACCTTACCCTGATATTTATGTTTGCTTAAACGCGGAGGCATGACCTGGTTTAGGAACGAACTGGGATTAATGGTGTAGTTGCCTCCATTTTTTTTTTCTACCACTAGTTGTTGTGCTAGCATTTAAGACAAAATCACGTCTGATTTATTGGTGTTACATTCCTATGCACATTCTTGGTATCGTGTTTCAAACACAGATTTAAGTGATTACTTTGCCTTCATGATGCTGCAGAGGAAATCTGATTATGCTTTCTCCAATGTATTCAGCAACCTTGATGCTGAGGCTGAGCATGAATAACTGAATCAATAACAATGTAATCTGAATGTGCAGCGGCTGTCCTGCAGCCTCTGAAGTAAACCTGACATCTTGAAAGTTTCACCTGCATCAGAAACCAAGCATGCTGCATCCGTACATGCTCTGATTGGCTACTTCATGCTCTCATTTATGGATGCTGTTTATGTTGTGTGTTAGGGTCACTCCTTTGCCGGTTGGCCCAACTTGCCAGACAGTGACAAGGCCAATTTGCTGCTGTTGTCGGTGTCCAGTAACCTGATTTAATTGCAGCCTTAGTGTGTAATTGCTTCATAATTTGGGTTTTGTGCATCTATGCTGAAACAAAGCAGAATTGTAGTCCTTTTTTTGCACACACATTTATCAGAAACACTCTTTGAGGGGGAAAAATAATTTCCTAATATCTGCAATCTGCATTTTCCAATCTTGCTGAAGAAAAACTCAAATAAAAAAGAGCTTTACAATATAAAACAGGTGAATTACAGAACTAATGAATATTTTCCATGCATGTACTCACCAGTACACATTCATTTCACAGTCAGCTGAATGTGGAAATGGGAAATAAAAAAGTTGAATCCTGGAAACTTTGGAAGTGTGTTATCCAGAACTTTATCTGTACCAGTAAAATGCACTGAAGCCAAACTTCTGGTTTTACGGAAGAAACACAATTAACCTAAAAGTCAGACTGATATGTGATATACATGTCCTGTAAAATAAATCATAAAGTGACAGAGAAGCTCAGTGTGGAGTGGGTATCGTACACATTAAATATGGGTTAATCCATAAAAGTTTTGCTAACTCTGCCATTTCTCTGTCTTCCTGTCTTCCTTTCCTTCCAGTCTCCACCAAAAGGTGCCACCATTCCCTACCGCCCAAAGCCCGCCTCCACCCCAGTCATTTTTTCTGGTGGTCAGGTAAGAGCTGAGCCAGCTCTGCAGCATCGCTAGTTAGTCTGTGCCCCAAATCAACTCGGGACTTTTACTGCAACATCAGCCGCCACGTTTGTCTGCAAGCATTTTCACTTAGTGCCCTCATATCACTTTTACAAATGAACCCCTCATCGTTAGAAAAATTACAGTGTCAGGTTTTTTGGGTTTTTTTTTTTTTTTTTTTTCAAACACCAAAATGTCCTGCGCTTTCATTTTTCTAACAAGTGACCATAAGTCCACCGTCAGCAGCAAAAGCACAAGCAGTGCAACATTATTACACTGGTCAGGCTGCAGGCATGTGTGAAACAGTGAGCTATGTCAACAGGAGTCAGCCTCAACACACAACAAATGCTAATGAGAACAGGCGCTTTGGATGCTCTAAAAGCTGCCCAATGCACAACAAAAGCGGCAGGAGAGAAACGCTTTACCGTGAGAAACGCAGCATATAAATCCACATAATGAGTCCAATCTGCAGGCTTTTCTCTGGAAATTGTGGGCCTACCCAGTAAATGGAGTAGAAACCAACAGGTGATGACTACGGACAATGCACCCTTTGAAGCGCACGCACCAGCAGGGTTTACCAAAAGTGCAAAAATAGGAGGTTGCATTTCATGTCTGCTGAATACAAATCCCCCAAAGAGGTTTTTAATGCTTTCAAACTGAGTTTATAAGCACAAGTATGGGCATTATAAGTTACACCTACAGTGGTTTTGGATAAAAAAGGTCATGTGATGATTGTATTTACAGGAAGTGTCAAGCTTTTTAAGTGGCTACACAGCTGACGCTTGAGGATGAATAACAAGTGGGTGATGAATCCTCCCATTGGCTGGATTTTTAAATGCTCCTTTTCCTTAATTAATTCTCCCACTATTTATATTTGCATTCTTGTTACGTACTGACACAATTACATCCTTTTACTTTGGTTCTTATGATGTTATTTCATTGTTCGTGGCACATTGAAATGTCCACACAGCAGAGGGTCCTTCTTTGAATAAGATCACAGCTCCTCTGTACATTACCTTGTTGCCTTTCCATTCATATTATGAATTATTAAAACTGTCCATTTCTCTTTTACTTTCCAGGCCTATACAATTCAGGGACAATATGCCATACCACACCCAGATGTGAGTTAATTTCTTTAATTTAACTGATAATTCTAAACAGTATCCCTATCTTAATATCTAATAGTCATAAAAGTCTCTCCATGTCAAACAACTTGTTTCCTTTCGAGCCACGAATAACTCCTTTTTTGGTGGTTACGTATGTTCTAAAATGTATCTGCAGCTCAGAACTGCAGCTTTTTGATTAACTAATGAGCGCTGGTGATAATGACAAAAGCGAGGACTGTAAGCAACGGCGGTTTGGACGGTGACACCCTTTTAATTCCACCGGACTAGGTAGTCGTCATTAATAATCTGCCTTCCTCTGTCCTTGTGGTAAGAATAGCTGAAAAGATACCTTGCGTCAGTTCGACTAATTCACAGTTGGGCAATGATTGATGTCACTGGAGCTGCTGGTTGACGCAACAATCACTCAAGCACTGGATTGATGCTCTCTTCCACCCTCATTAAAACTCCTGTTAAAAGGAGGAAAAGGTCTGAAAGCATCCATCTTTCCCCGTTCCTGATGGAAATGACGCACAGCGGGGGGTACATATACAGCGACCATGTTGTGGGGAAAAGCTCTAATGTTTATTCAATAGAATTCTGAGTCATAAAAGTGAACTAATAAGGCACACAGTAATGAAAGGTGCCTGCCACTCTGTCTCCTCTAGTAAAGGAAAATTAGGATATAAAAAGCCACACATTAGATAAAACTATAAATACACAGAATATATAAACATATCCGGGGACTTGCTGCTTCAAAGCAGATGATCATCATTCAGGGTTCCCCCCCCTCCCCCTCCTGTCCTTCACTTCCCTGTGTCATGGCCTCCTAATCCTCACTGTTTCATCACTCTAGATTTGACTTCATTTCCTGTGACCTGTGTAACAGTAACCTCTTAGTTCTACTTTCCCTCCTAACCCTTCAGCAGTTGACCAAGCTCCACCAGTTGGCTATGCAGCAAACCCCTTTTACCCCTCTCGGACAGACCACCCCTGCTTTCCCTGGTACGTACCCACGAGACCCTTCAGCAGTCCCTCCAGGATTTCACAGACCCTTTTTGGGGGGAAGGGGGGGGGGGGGGGGGCATTCCTGCCAATGAAACGAGTTTGCAGCAACATTTTTTGTTTTAAGGGAGTACATTTTTACTTAAAAGCTTTAAATTTTACTAAAATCTTTACATTTTTAAATCTTTTAAAAATGGAATCTTTATTTTGAAAGGAAACCAAAAAGCAAAATTCTTTCTTTCAGCACATGCAGCTGTTCCTCTTTTCATCAAAGATCTTTGAGCAATGATTTTTGGAGGTAAATGTGAGACATCTCTGTCGCACTTATGCGGTTGTTTGGTTCAGGGGAAGAAAGAGTGAATGAAACTGCTGTGACACCGAATTCACGGGGATCCATTTAATTTGAACTCCAGCTGCAAGAATGTGAATTCCTGGAGGGACTACTTTGGATAATTCCTTCTCTTTGCATCCAGAGAAACATTTTCTCTCCCTACCTTCCACCTTATCTCTCTTTTTGGCACAGCATGATTAGCCCCTGTGATTTTTGGCTCCTAGTTTCATATATATATATTGCTTTCTTGGCTCCTTCTGATTTTATGCTGCTAAAAGCAAAAAAAAGAGACATGGTCTTCAAAGTAAAAAGGATATTTTTCAAAGCAGAATTGGCAACAGGACATAGCAAATCTTTCGGGTGTTGCACTTTTTTTGCACAAGAGGACAAAATGAAAAGTGAAAGATTATGACACGCTAGACCAAAAATACCTTGTGAATTTCCCCCATATTTCCTGTGAATTTAGGCACATATCAAGGACCAAATGCAAGAATAATCATGAACACATCATCAAAACAAATTTTGCAAAAATACAAACGAGAAACCTTAAACTTACAAAAGAAGTGACTTTAAATACAAATAATAGCAGAAATATATATGGTAAGTATATTTTAAAAGGTTATCTGTGTACAGTTTTTAGTCATCCATTGTCAGGTAGCATTTAGGCGTTGGCTGCCCCATCTTTGTCTTCTTTGTGCACAGGAATTTCGTGTTTTCCCATCTATGATCTACTACATCTGATGTTAAAAATTTGAATTCAATAAAGTCTCACCACTAGATGCCAGCAGATCTCAGATTTATTTATTTTTTAATGTCCAAATTTTCTAGCACTGAATCAAATAACACATCATTTAATTTAATTCAGGAGAAAGAAGGTGAAGAAGCCTCGCTACAATCAATCAATCAATAAATAAATAAATGCAGCTTTTGTTTGCTTGCTCGCTAATACTTACAGCTTCCCAGGTATGAGACGTGTACAAAGCCCGCACGAACGAACGCCATGAGAGGTTTCCAAAGTCAAACTACCTTCTTGGTTGCATTTGTCTCTGACTCAGGTTTGGATGCCAGTCCACCAGCCAGCACCCATGAACTCACCATTCCTAATGATGTGAGTAAACCCTTCTAGAGAGATCTAGAAAGAGTTAGTTGCATTCTTCCAGTTAAAGCTGTCATTACAGTAAACTATATAGTTTTTTTAACTTCTTGATTTCTGCTAATAGTCATGACTCTACAAATATGAAATAGAAAGTTTCAGCACCTCTTTAAATATCTTGGACGCCTTCACTGAGCTGCTATATTGAACTCGCTGTTGTTAGTCAAACCTAATTTTCTGAACGGTGGGATTCAAATTAACCCCAGAACATTTTCTGATCATTGAATCTCATTTCTTGTATCAAATATATCACTGACATTGAGTGCAAGTGCTCCTGCTGCATGTTCAAAGACCAGTGCTTGTTTTTCAGCTAATAGGCTGCATTATTGGGCGCCAGGGAACCAAAATAAACGAGATTCGACAGATGTCTGGGGCACAGATCAAAATTGCCAATGCCATGGAGGGCTCATCCGAGCGCCAAATCACCATCACTGGGACCCCTGCTAACATCAGCCTGGCACAATATCTCATCAATGCCAGGTAACCTTTTAACTGCTGACTAGTGAGCGATTCAAACCAACAATCTGTGATTGTCCACCGAAAACCATTTTACTTGTTCCCAGTTTTACAACACAGAAAAAAAAGCTGAACCTATTATTAATAATGTGTTTAATAATGCTATTCTCTTGATTTAGTTCCAGTTACTTCCCCTTGTTTGTATTCAAATGTGGACATTAAAATGCATTAAGTTTCAGCCTGTACGTTTGGTGCAAGTCAGTAGCTCATGGGAGCAAAGCTACGGGCTGAAAAAAGTAATCTGTGCCTTTGAACACAACCTGCAATTTAGTGATTTGGGCGATCAATAAATAAGACCAAGTGTTCGGCGGCGGTTAAGAGAGATCTAACACTGCTACACTGGCACAAAAACAATTTATGGTTTTAAATTAAAAGCAGCTTACTCCAGGAATAAATCTGTTGGGCGCTGAGACTTAAATGAACAGAAGCAGGATGTAGATAATGGACAGTATAGTCAAATAAAAATACAGATGAACTTATTTTTCTTTCCCCTGTATCCACTGTTAAAAGTCCTAATTCATTATATACGGAGAAAAATATTCAGAATTAAGTTACAAATCCAAGAAAAGGGAGCCTCATTGAAGTCCACAGGCTACCGACACCTCAAAGTCAATGTTATCAGCATTCAAGCAGGAGAAGCCGCACTTAACAAACATGACTTCATGTCTTTCAATTCTTAAAGCCATTTCAGACAACAGTCTGCTTAGAAATGAATGGATGGTGCTTTCAAACAACTCCAACGGCAGGTCCAGAGATATGGCTGCACTGTGGAATGACATCTTCACACTTCACCTCTATACCTATCTCCCACAGGTCTTCCCAGAGACTGCAGAGATTTTGTCTACAGGTTTTTTGCATTAGATTGAAGGGACAAGGTCTAACTAGCAGCATTTTTTGTTTGTTTTAATTGGGTTGCAAACTGATTCCACACATTGCAGGCAATGTGATTTCGCCGAAACTAACTACAAGACCACGGGCTTTGTTGTTCGGTGTCAAACAACAATAAACCCAATCATACACAAGGTTCTGGATAGGTAATTCCTTTCCTTTGTTGCAAATTCAGAAGACAAGGCTCGTCTAAGGTTAAAAAAGAAGTCTCTGCTTTTGTCATAGAAAACATTTGATTATGCTGTGGAACCGCACTCAGAATCCTGGGAATACGGTCCAAATCCACAGTGAACAAGTTTGAGGTTGAGTTATAGTTCGCATCAGGTTGAATTCAGGTTTGAGTGACCACACACATGACCAGGTCGGGTCTATGGTTCTCAAAAGTTGGGCATCTGTTTAAAAATGAAAAGTCACTGAGAAATAAAAGATGACCCTTGAGCAAATGGAAAGCATAGAGCTGAGATGTGGGTTTTTTCAGGATAACTCCTATTGTGGATCGACAGAGGATCCGTGTTCTTTGTGCTTTGAAGTACATATTTTTGCAACAGTAAAGAAAACACAGATCAGAATGTAACACGTAAGGAGCAAGAAGGTTCTACTGAAAGTGATTCACCTTTTCTCCTCTGTCTTTTCCATCTCTGCCCTCTCCTCAACGGGTCCAGGCTGACGTCTGAAGTCACCGGAATGGGCACGCTCTAATTTCTACCCATGCCCCCGCTGTTCATCACATGACCCTTGAACAGACAGCATTGCGCCTTGTTAATTTCTCTCCTTGTTTAACAGTTCTTACATTTTTGTGACTTTAACCTATATCACTTCTGGTGGGTTTACTGTAAACACGTCTATCTAAACTCTAACTCGGACTCCTTGCACCTAAAGGTCATATAACGATTTGTTTTCCAGATTCTGGTACCTTCTGTGCTGTCTCATTCACCCCGTTGTTTTATGTTCCCCGACATTGTGACACGTCACTGTGATTTTCAGTTTTGCACTACAGGTACCTGAAGGTCAACGCGAAACAAACAATAGATCCTTCCTTATAAAGGTTCCCCCCCAACCTTCACCCACAACTTCTGATGGATTATTTCATGCATCACTCCAGACCAAAACAGATCACTAATCCATTCTGGTGGTGTAATCACAGATGTACAGTGCGCATGCAAACAGGAGTCATTAATGATCCAGTAACTCTCCACATTCCATGCAGTAATAATAAGACTAAGCTATTCTTTTCCATATTACTAAATTAAAGATTAAAAAAAAGAAATAAAAAATACTCCTTTAACTCTAAAAGTTAACTCAGGATTTTTGTTCTCTAATACGGAGATAATAAAACTGATGGGGACATGTCCCAACCAGATATATGCAAACCTAAGCTCCTGGATGGATCTGAATGACATGTGGAGCCCGGTGCATTGATTCTAAAACTAAAGCCATTGTTTTTTAAATAAAAATCCCATTTCATCTTTAAAAACTGTCATACTCCAACAGCTAGTGGAAACAGTGCAGCCCTTTGAAAGCTGACCAGTAAAGGTAATAAAAGGAAGTGAACCCCACTCCAGGAACATGTTGTATGGCTTCAATCTGAAAAACCTCATGGGTGCAGGCCAATAAACCGTAATGTAAAATATCCGTCTTTCCAAGGCTCTTGTAAGGCGTGTCTCAGAGGTTGGGGAGAGGAATGGAAGTAAATATCTCCAGCGGTAATGCATGCTATAAATAAACAGCCATATCATTCACCTATATACTCTACCAACGTGTAATCATATCTCTCATGTTGCCATCGTATAAATGTGGACATGTAGCGGGTTGTACAGCCAGGTCTGGGGATTGTGTGGCCTATATTTACACTCCTAAGTAGCTCATTTGAGTTTCTGAGTCAAAGGGGGAGAAAATCCTCCTGGGAAGGGAGAATTTGTTTGTCACTCATATCTTTATTTCCTCTCTCACACACGCCTGTGGGCAAAAAGCCATTCTAGATACAGAAGAGTTTCTGCTCAGGATGCATGAAGCGATGGAAACAAATGTTTTATGCATCTAAGGTGAACCCGTGATTGTTTTTGCAGGTTCTGCAGGCAATCAAGCTGCAGCGAAGCCTTTGATGTGCACTTTGATGTGTGAGTCAGTGCGACAGTATCTCTAACCTCTGGTTGTTAGCCGGTCTGCATCCGAACCAAAGCTGAATGTATACACAGATGTACTTTAACCGCTAACATTGGCACGTTACACCTGATATTCCTTCCCGGTCTCTTCCTAATCGAGCACTTATAAAGCTATGACAGACTACGATGCTGCTGATTAGAGATGCTGATTACTCTGGAAATGACGTCCTCTTCAGAACATCTGTTTGACTCCATTTACTTGCAGTGTCACTCTATATAATCTGACATTTTCCCTCTTTGTTTCACTCATCCAACTGTGTAAATGGACACTGATCAGCCACACCATTATTGCCAATGATTGACCAGATTACACGTGAATGATATTATATACATGACATCATTTATGTAACGTAGCAACAGACAGATTAAACAGTAACTATGGGCTGCACGGACTAGGGGCCCCTGTCCCTCCTTTGAGCTAATCCTGTCACTTCCAGCAGTCCGTCTGTGTCGGACTCCTCTAATGTTCCTGTTCATGTAGCACACGTCAACAGTTTTCCATCACATTACTATGACAACCAGCTACGTACACAGAATAGGTATTCCATAAGTCATTAGTGAATGGAACTGTTGCCCTGATGTGCATTATCCAGCTACCTTTGGGACTGTTCCTGGGGGTTGCCTGGCTTTAATATTAATGAGTGGTGTGTGTCAGATACAAAATGTGGCTGACAGGAACTAAAGTCCCAACAGACACTAAAAACAAAAAAGGACCAATAAGATTCATATTTTTTAATGTGGGTTTTAATGTTGTAGTTGATCAGCGAGTGACTGTAGCGCCTAATTTTACTCATTTTAATGTTCTAAAAATTACATTTTACTTGCCTGGTGATGAACCACTCCAGTGACAGTTATATGTTTGGAGTATATTTATTGTCTCGTGCGGTTTAGACTGAGGTAGTGGCTTTTTGTACCCATCATACATTAACAGGATCAGTCAGTAATAGGTGCTGCAGCTGAAGCAAGGCTGTGCACAACATTGCTGCATTTACATTACTGCATTGCTTTTCATCTACATCAGGAATGTACATTTGTATCACGCATTCATTTGGCTGCATCTGGATCAAACTGAGGGACAGGTGACTGAGGGCTGCTCTTTCTTTCTTCAGTTTAATTGTCCTTGTTTCACATTGTTTCTGTGTTCTCTGTTGCCTTTTTTTTTTTTTGAGCATCACACGTCATCGTCATGGCATTGCTCCTCTCTTTGAAAGTCCAGCAACTCGAGTTGCATCGGCTTAGTCTCGTTACTGAATTTACACTCTGTGTTCCACCTCAGAAGATTTTACCATGTACAAAGCTTTTCAAGGGAATGTTTATGTTGGATCAGGTTTGCATCGGATTTATTATTTATTGAAGTTGATTTTGAACTGTTTTGTAAGAAAAAATAAAGATAATAAAATGTGTTTATTTCCCTTGACTGGTGCAGTTCTGATTTTTTTTTTATTGCTATAATTATCATAAGCACAAAATCATGTTATATTTAATTTATTGCAAAACAGGAACACAATTTGTCTGAGGCAGTAAATTACAGACTTGTGGAGTAAATTACACACTATTTTAGGAGATGAAACGCTTTTGCTCTTGCCCCCAAAATTAATAATTAATTTAAGGAGCAATGAGCGAATACTCTGGGATACACTGTGGTTCAAGAAAGCCCGAATGGTACTGCTAATGGTAAGCCCCAAAATTTTCATTTGTTTTGGTAGTTTATGATTTATTTTCGCTCGTATGAAATCTTTCCAAAGTACACACAGTGATAAAACCAGCTGGTCAAAAGGTGTGGTGAATTTTTATTAAACATTAAACAGATTAAAAATGTTTTATCAGACATATTCTGGCACATTTTTATCCAGTTGTTATCATTCTTCACACACATTTATTGTCACTGGTATCATCACTAAGTATTATTCTACACTGATGAGGGTTTATGTCGGACAAGATCATTTGCATTTTTGAATATTAAACAGAAAGATAGCATAGAATTAGCTCGAGTGTGCTAAAACAAAACCTTAAAATTCATCTAATTAAAATTGGTTACTAATACAAATGACTGGACTACTGCTTTTCAGGAAGGATTTTAGGCCCGAGAAAAGTCTTCTTTCATACACAAAGCAGCTAAAACCTGGACAGAAATGGGCTGTCAAAGGGCAAGACTTTATCAAGACTATGAATTATGATGCAATCAAAAGTAACATTGCAGAAAAAAGACTCTTGATGGTCCAAGTGAAAATAATCTTGTAGAGACTTTTGTCTAAATTGTGCTCAGCAACCCACCATGTTTAAGAACTTATATTCTAAAAGAGATTGATCTTTTCTCCCAGCAAGCAGCCCTTTCTCACACATGAGAATAGCCACGCTGCACGATCGTATTCAGCTGCCATGTGTGCTCAAGTGCCACAGGGGATGATTTTGTCCACAGGCATGTTTCAAATTAACTTGGTTCTCTTTAGGGGCATCAAGGGGTCACTTTGTGTGCAGCGCTGCCGTGTCACTGCACCGAATCGTTCATGGTTGTTAAATATGTCCGGTTTCAAGCAGTCTTGTGCTCAGTCTTCCTGATTGCATTGATTAAAACATTCTCCTTGCAGCCATTATGTTTAGTCATCATTGCACTCAGCATGTTCAGTATTGATTAATAGACACTTTGCAGCACAATGAGGCAGAGCAATTGTTTGCTTGAAAAAGACAATAAAAAAAAGTTCACTTTAAAATATGCTGTATTTTTTTAATGTATTACTGTATAATCAAATTCTTGTGGGAACCTGTCCCATAATAATTCCTGTTACCTGGCCTTGGTGGAAACTAGATAATGTGTGTTTACACTGAAGATTTGGCTGCCCACAGTGGCCCCACCTACCCTACATTTCAATTATAAGGATACCTGTTTATCCAAATCGATACCTGGTGTTTAGTCACAATAAATGTGTGTTTTATTAAATAGACCTTGGGCCTCCATTATGGCTGCTCTCAAAAAGAGAACATTTTGATTGTTCTTAGGTGTGCTATATACATAAAACTGCAAGCAGACTTCTTCTTTCTTTTCCTAATCAACACCTGTCAACCACCTGTACATCTTACCCCATCCTACCATGTCTATATTTCAACTTTATACCCTGCAATTAATCATGTGTCTTCATGAACCTGTCATGCTCCAGCTTTCAGCGTGATCACTAAGACCCCTGTGAAATCATCACACCGGAAGCTGCGAATTATCAGGATCATCCCGTTCCAACCAGGGGTGATCACGTGCTGGATTCTGGAAAGTGACATTTAAGAGAGAGCTGAGAAGCAATGGAAATATTCAATTTGAAATCTCAGGAAAGGTCAGGACTGAGAGGGAAAGGGCACAGTTCCAACCTTGGGAGCTATTTGGATGGGATTATGGATCCAGAGTTTAGTTTGATCATTGTTTCAGAGCCAAGGTCACGGCCAGAGAGTCCACCCTACACAGGCCTCAGCAAGATCAATGATTCCAGACCATTAACTAATATATTCAAACTCACTGTGATAAGACCATAGAGAGGAATGACATCTTAATGAAGGTGGGTTTTTTTCTGCTTCCAAGGTGTTTCTTTCCAAATGTAAGAACTATGATTGTAGAGTGACGTGTTTAATCAGAACTATTTATACCCGACCCCTAAACCCTCTTGATTGTGTTACTTTCATTACTATGATACTTTAGAGCCATTTATGATTAAAAACACACCCAAGATTAATAGATTTTTTTAATGTCATTATTGTGGGGTGTCCATATGGTAAAAGGTCATACCGGATCGCAAGGTGAAAGCACAATTTTTGCCTTTGCAATACAAAATTTTAGTAGAGAGCGAGAGTTGAACTGTCATTTAGAGGAATGACATCACACTATTAATTTACTTTTTGTCCTGAAGCAGTTAAGAAATTCTGCCAAGTAGGCTTGAAACGATTTGCAAAGCATTATGGGTAGAAAATGAATCCACCCTTGGGTTTAGATTAGCTGCTACAAAACGGCAATACTCCTAAAACTCTGCAATTAGGTGATTTACATAATGCATAATTCATGTTCTAACGTGGGGCTGAGGGACATCACAGGTTTATGTTTCTGTCTTGGCTGCGTTGTAGCTGCACCAAAATGTTTCATCAACATCAATAAATGACTTGTCAGATGCATTAGAAGGTAAAAGATGAGCTTTGCACCTCTCTGCAGCGGTTTGATTTAGTTATTTAGTTAAATTGGTAACTCTTTCAAACTCAATTCAAAGTTCAAAATTTCAGCTTAAATAATAGTTACACTGCAGCACTAAGCCTACAATTAGGTTGGCCATAAAATATATCACGCTATCATTTTTTAAAGTGGCTTCAAAGCTGAAATCTGAAGAAGAAAAAAAAAGTCCCAGTTCTAAAGGGCCTGAAATAAGCCCGAAATCCATATAGGAGTGATTTAGAACATTTTCATCCCACGCAAACGATGGTCCCTCTTGTATGAGCAACCTGGCTTCAGGCTGCTCACGATAGATCTCAGTCTTTATAATTCCAGTCATTTTTGAGGGAATGTAGCAGAAATATCCATTTGATCCAAATCACTGTCTTACTCCCTTTCTCTGATGTTTTTTATCAGTTTCGATCCACTGCCAAAACAATAGAAAGACTGAAATAAAAATGTCCCATTTATCATTTTGAAACATGTCAGAAGAGATTTTCAGGTTCTTCGCTCTTTTAGCAGCAGAGTACTGGTCAGGATGTTTTAGTCCCTGGTCCTCCAATGGTATTTTACTGGGTTCCACTAAATACAGTACAAAGGGTGACCAATAGACATCACCGTCATGACAAAATAATATTAGTGCTTCAACTTCTTCCTGAAAGGCCACAACGCCGGTAATCACTTTAGTGCATTCCAGAGCTTTCATCTGTAAATGTGACAGGAAAATGATGGCGAGATTGTTGACAGAGGGTAATTTATGATGATTATTCTGCCTTGAAGGATGTGAATAGATGCCACACCGAAAAGGAGTGAAAGGGGTAAAAAAGAGTCATTGAAGCTTTGCTAATTGTAGTGAACCTCTACACGAACATGCAGGTGGGAAAATGTGACATAATTGAACATCTTTTTGGCCGCACATACTTATTTTATTTTAAGATTTCTGGCACGAGCAAAAACTAAATTGAGGGCACGATTTGAAGTTGGACAGGATTTCATTTTCTTAAATGACTTTATAGTCAGTCTGGTCAAACAGAGACGAAGGGAGTGATGGATATCAAAGACCCATCTTTCCCCCCACCTTTTCTGCATTCCCATTTGCACAAGGCTCCCCTCTAGTCATGTGTCTATCAGCTAAAACATCGTAAAACTTATACTCTAAAACCTATTGCAGGTCTCAAGTGCTCCGTGTCGTCCATGACTGTGTCCTGCAGGACGTTTAAGCCTTCCTGTTGCTGCTGCTTCTTGATCAGGAATCCTGGTCTCACCATCACGACTCACCTGGTGAACATCAGGGCATTGGGGCATTGTGGCTCATGCGAGCTGATGGGATGCTTCTGCAGCCTGTCTGTGTTCTCCTGGCTGGCGTGGTTCTCCCGCAGGAGTCTGTCTACTCATATCCTTTTGATCACCTCCCCAGATGCCCTCACACGTCAACTTCTTCATCAACCTGTCGGAGTTCTAATCTTCAGACAGGAAGTAGCTTCAGGGGACCTTCTTGACCCCCTCCCGAGCACCCCCCAGGGCCCCATGATGAATGGCATTCTCCCAGTGTAGCTGACCCTGTTGAGTTACTGAATGTACACTAGCAGTTCTGTCGGACTCCAACACCTCTACACTGAATCTAAACAGCCTCACCTGACGTGTCCACATGTGGATCCTATTAGCTGCTGACGCTCTGCTCCACTGGACATCACTACAAATTATAACTGAAGGCTCCCATCATCTTCTTAACCACCCCTGCCCAACCTTCAAAGGAGATGAATTTACTTTGCCAGAGGAAATCCACAGCGATACACTTGGCTAAGTAAGTAGGCGACAGGAGGTTGAACAGGCTGCAGGCAGAGGACATGGGTAATTTGTCTCCTCTAAAACATTTGGAGATCCATTAAGAGGCAGGTGAACAGGCAGAGGAGGAGTTGTCACCATAAGGCCTCTGCCCTCGACTGTGTTTTTTTCTCTGGCAGTGAGTACGTAACGCACACACAGGTTCACACACCCAACCGCCCGTCAGTATTTTATCTTCAGTGTCACATCGGAGATATACATCAGTGCCACCATCTCCTCTGGCTCCTGACAGAGTTGGATGAATGTGTTTGTGCTTTTGGAGCTGTTATTACTGTAGTTGTCCCAGGGATAATTACACGTGGGGACTTGTTGAATTTGTCCTAATCTGTGGATAATATAAACAAATGGTGATCATTAGAAGCACTTGATGGGGGTAGGGGGGGTCATTATTGACAAATATTGAATAATGACAAGTATTTATAGTTTGTTACAGTCTCTGTTGGAACCAGGGCCAGTTTTTAGTTTCTTGACATGGGCAAAAATCCTTCTGTGGCCACATTAATCACAATGAATTGATATGGAGCTAAACCTAATGCTGGGGTTCATCTAGATAAATAGCTACTCACTGGGACACCCTCCAGCCTTTGTGTTTCTTTATAGTGATTGAAGAAAGTTGGTGCGAGTTGCTGATGTGGGAATTTGGCTGTATCACTGTGGTGGACGGGGTCTGGAAAATCTGCCGGTGCTGCTGCTGCTACAGCGTCTGTCTCGTTTCAAACCTCCTGCCACATCAAGGGCACACAAGGACACCACATGTGACTAAGCTTCACAAAGTGACTTATTTCAGAACTTTTCTAAAACTATGTACAAATAATAGAATATACAAACATTTGATTGGTGTTGTTGATTCTTCCTGGGCCTGCAGTCCATATTGATGAAGCACCTTCTGTTTTCTTTCTATATTGTGTTTGAGGATCTAAGTATTGTGTAAAGATGTTTTACGAATGTTGCTTTTGTTGCACCACAGTATAACAAGTCTTTAAAGTAAGTGGATTGTGTGGATGATGCATAGCTGCTTTTTGGGGATGTCCAAAGGCATAATATCACTACTGAGATTGGAACTCCAACTTCATGCATATTTATTAGCTGAAACATTCAATGAGGGACATATAGAAGACCTTCTGTGACTTGACATTTACTCGTCAGCACCTTTAAAAGTAATTACAAGAACAAAACAACACTTCCTGGTGTCTAACAATGCAGCATATTTCAAAAATATCAAAATACTGAACAGTCCACATGGTTTAAAGCCCTCCATTATGACCCTTTATTTAGTCAGGCAAGATGAAGAATGGGTGTGAGAGTATGTACCTCTGCAAGAATCATCAGGATCAGCAGATATGTTCTTTGATTAAACTCCTCCTCGGGATGCTAGTATTTTTTCCCACCATTGTATCTCAAATACACTCAGCTTGTAAATTAACATATTAATGTCTGCCTTTGTTAGATGCAATGAACAGTAAAAGATTATTAGCAGTGCCGCACGAATGAGGGGAAACATTAATATATGTGAAAGGTGTGTTAGTCAGGCCTACTGAAACTCTGACATGCGAGTGATTTAATCAGCATGATGACTCCCAGCATGCAACCAGCCGGTGGGTGCTTTTATTAATATTGGCAGCACCTCAAGTAGTTTTAAGCATGAAAACCTGCATTCTCCTCTAATCCTGCAGAGTCACCAATGTGGAAATGCAGCACCTAAAATAATACCAAGCACATTTTCTGCCTAACAGCAATGTGCAAACATAACATGAATGTGGTGCCACTTCTTTATGGCCAGGGCTTTCCTCAGGTGTCCGGACATCTGGGAATGAATTGTGAAGCATATAATGTATCATCTGCTCCCATCTGTTGATTTACTGATATGATCTGTGCTGAGTCACATTTAGACGCACAGACATGTGATGAAATGGCAATCACCGAAGTCGCAGGCAATTCTCCGTGACGAGGGTTGTGGAACCGTTTACCCATTCTAGACAGCCTTCTGCGGTAAAAGTTGTCAAAGCCCCCACACTTGACTTTAAAACCTACACAGGCATTGTTTTATGGTGCCATTTAAAGTGCCATTTACTGCCTCTCTTCCTCTTCCACCTCACCTTATAATATTTCACCAGGTGGGGTTCGTGAAGTAAAAAGCTAGCTGGCCTAAAATTAGATCTGCCGTGTTTACAGAATGATTTTCCAATTAATTCCCCAAATTTTCCAATGTTACGCATAAACAATGTGATCCGATTACTTCATATTGCAATAGTAAAACCTAATGATGCATGCAAGGCAAACATTGCATCAAATATTTCCTAATCTTGGTGAGTGGTTTACAAAACAGTGAGTCCAGACATTTTTATGACCTGACCTGGTACCAAGAAGATTCAGTTGTTAAATAAACACATTAGCCAATTCCACCATCCCCCAAAATGCATGAACCGGTGAAAACATGCAAATTACACAAAGAAAAGCCTCCCAGGGGATTCCAACATGGAACCTTCTTGCTGTGAAGTGAAAAAACTTGATGTTTTCCTTCCTCTGGAAGAAGCGAATCAATCGATGTTGAATTTGGAATTAGACAAGAAACTGTGCTCCTTAATAGTCCTTTATTTCACCCTTAATCCCACATAAACTTGGCTTTGTTTGGGCTTCATCTCCTCTATGCTACAAGTGAGGATTTTGTCAATGGAAAACAGTCAAGTTTCTTCGATGCAACAAAGTGGAGTGTTCAGTAAAGTGGAACAAAGCTCAGATGAGCCCTTACAATACACTCATGCTTTGCTCACATAAAAATATGGATTTGTCGTAGTTCATGATATTAGAAAGCTCACTTGTGACACCGGTGTTCAAGAAGTGTAAATCTAAAGTGTTTTTCTCTTATTGCACTTGCACAGCCTTACAGAGATATTAAACACCCTATAGTGACTCACTTCACATGGTTATAGCTGGAGCAGAATGCACCATAGTGGACTTAATATAGACAATTCATCATTTTGCCAGGTGGCACAGAAAGTGCCGCAGTACAGGTCCATGAAACCTTCTTCATAGCTCCAATAACACACCTGGGTGACCTACATTTAAACCCCGGGAAGGGGAGTGGGGGGAGCAAATGGAAGTGGACATTTTTTTAAAACCCACACATGGGGTTTCACTTGAAGCCATATGTTTCAGGCTAAACAAACATCATTGTGAGCGCAGCTGAAGAGGTCACCTGAGACGACCACAGCCTTGTGGGATGAGCCTGTCGTTAACGTGATGTGAAAATCACAACCTTTTTCAAACACACGGTCAACATCAACGCCTAAACAAATCAAAGGGATCTCATCATTCTTCCATTTACCTTATTGTGCATGCTTCCCTCCAAACCCCCCCCCCCCAGAAAAAAAGAAACCTGTCTTTTATATGTTTTTAGTTAATTAAATACAGGAATAATATTGCGTCATTTTGCAATAATAGTCCCATAATTTTATCAGAGGAGAATACAATTTGCTAAAATGGTATTTTGGGATTATGGGAGAGGAATATACGCTTAAAAATAGGGGGAAAGGGTTGTCTTTCAACGGCGGGATGAGGATTTAATTTAAAAAGGGGGAGGGGGGACTATAAGAAAAGGCATGAAATAAATAACATCTCGAAATCGGCTGGAGAAGTGAGACAGAGAGGACCATGGAAATCGACGGACAGACAGGGAGACCTACAGACAGGCGGGGGGACCGGAGCAGGGAGAGAGCTGCAGAAGCCTCGTCCGTGGATCTGTGTGACCAGTCGGACCTGTGCGCCTCCGCGCGTCCCGCCGTCATCAACAAGTGTGACATAAAAGAGACGCGTATGCAGATGTGACTCATTTCACAGACAGACTTCAGCGGCAACTTTATTCTTGGAACTGATTTCCTCTCGGGAATATGGACGCTCGGAAGTAACCGGCACTTTCCACCTCAAGATGAAGGTTTATTTTATTTTCCTTCCATACAGAGTAACAGCTGCACCGATCTTTGGAGGAATGCATCACGGTACGTGGCTCCGCAACAATTTCACTGAATATTCTCCTAATTCAGTATAATTAAGTTATAAGTAATTAGTTAGAGTATAATTACAGCGGATTCATTCGGTTAGAGTTCAAACTTTAAGTAGAATAGTATTACCACTTTTATTACGATTTAAAAAACTATGAGAAGTCCTGTCAGTTCCCCCCTCACTAGAACACCATGTAAAAATAACCTAACGTTTTACTTAATGATGCCCTGATGTCATAACATGACCGTGGGGGTGTTTTGGCGACCTTTGCGAGCGTGCGTGACACGCGTCCGCACCTCCCGCTGAACGCGATGACGAGCAAGCGAATAGCTGATGGGGTAAAAGAAGTCCGTGCCAAAGACAGGAGGGGGGAAAAATAGAAAAGGCACGCAGGCAGATGACCTCGAACACAGCGAGGGGTTATGTGGGATCAGTTTAGCCCAGCAGAGGGTGCGCACTCCTTAAGTGACGATCCGCCCGCTCGCAACTACACACATCATGACACAGTCCTTGAAATGGACACAGAATAGCCTTCGGTCAGAGTTGGACAGAGTTGACAGCATGGATATATATATATATATATATATATATATATATATATATATATATATATATATATGTTATTATTCAGTTCCCTCTGTTCCACAGTCAGAGGACTGACTAAAATTGGCTACAGCAAATAAGCACAGAATCATTTGATTGTACTGTTTATAGAAGATGGAGCAGAACTAAATGATGTTTGCTTAATTGAATGAGAAAATGTTACAGATGACCCATGAATGGGCACATTGGTTTATGAGATTTGCTATAGCCAAATGGATATTTCGAAATAATCACATTACACTGCGGGGGATTCGATGGCTCCTCTCATACTGGGGAGACAAAAGCAATTGGAAGATGAATTATGCTTCCAAGAGTCATTTAGTGTTAGCCTCCAACATCGTCAGCGGTCATGCCAGCTCCTGCTGCATCCAGATATCGAAAATTGGGGTCTCTCCCCGAGAATAACGGCGTTCTTTGTCTCTTGCAGTGCTGGACATGGTGCGCTGCCCCCTCCCCTCCTAACTGACTGAAGCTTTCAAGACTCTCGCCATGAACCTGAGATTACTGCTGGAAATATGCTCAGTGATCCGCTCCATCTTTGGATGAGCTCTTTTGAAATCGATTCCATAAGATTGTGCGAAAGTCTGTTGGATCCATTTTAAATGCGTCTCACGAGATGAGCCATTGTGTCATATGAGCAGAGGCATCACTTCAGCATTTGGAAGCAGCATCGGGAACTATGTTTGCCTTGACCTGACAGGAGTGGGAAGTGGCTGCTGAATATGCAGGACAGAGCAGGGCCTGATATGCCCAAGAAGACCCCTTTTGCCCTTTTGTGGAGTTTGCTCTTGGCAACACTCATATTAAACCCACCGGTGATGGCCTGTCCCTCAAGCTGTCACTGTATAGAGAAGAGCGGCATGACTGTGGTCCAGTGCATATCCCGCGGTCTGGACAAGATTCCCTCAGATCTTCCAAGAGATACCGTTGTCTTACTTTTAGGGTCCAACCACATCACACACATCCCCAACCACGCGTTCAGAGAACTGCACTACCTTCAGGAGCTTGACCTGTCCAACAATGACATAGACACCGTGGAGGTAGGGGCTTTCCAAGGCGTGTCTGACAGCCTGCACGTCTTAGACCTTTCAAACAACCGCATCCGAAGCGTCCCCAAAGAGGCGTTTTCCCACCTCAGAGCGCGAATCAGCCTATCGAACAACCCGTGGTCCTGCGAGTGCACGCTGCAGGAGGTGCTGAGGGAGCTCCAGCTGGATCCTGAGACGGTGAACGAGGTCGTCTGCCACACAGCTGCCCAGGAGGAATACGCAGGGAAGCCAGTCATCCAGGTGCTGGACTCAGGGATCAACTTCTGCAACATTCATCACAAAACCACCGACGTCGCCATGTTCGTCACCATGTTCGGATGGTTCACCATGGTGATCGCGTACGTCATCTACTACGTGAGACACAATCAAGAGGATGCTAGGAGGCACCTGGAGTACCTCAAGTCCCTGCCAAGCAGCTCCCAGATCAGCAAAGACTTTGACACCATCAGCACCGTCCTCTAGCAGCTGAAGATCCACGCATGCAAAGCTGCTCAAACACAATCGAAAATGTTTTTGAGCACATCATCGGAGGTATTTCAGTGGCTAAAACTGGCCACTTTTTGGTGTTTTTAGACCTCAGAAAGGCTATCTTTTGTAATTTTCCAGATAATTTATTCAGATTTTATGAAATGTGATTAAATCTGTCTCTGCAACTACAAAGGGCAACTGTGATAGCACAAATTAAAGCAAAATACTGCTACGTCTATTCAACTCGCAGAGATGGAATACGGCGGCGTTCCCACTCTGGTGATTAAATGTGGCTGTAGATATGATCCATTCTTTGATTTATGCTCTTTGTGTCACGCTGTCAATGCAAATGTCATTTTACAAGTCTGGGTAATAGAAAACAAACCCAGTTTACAAATGTAGCAAACACACTGTTTGGATACTGCATATGGGGGCTGCCACTATTGATTACAGTTAAAAACAATCACTCATGGGGACTCATTTACATTCACAACTGCTATATGGATGATTTGGCAGCTGTCTGTCAGAATTGTTTTGCCGGTCAGGATGCGATTATTTCCAAGTGCCTCCTCTCTGTAACTTATTTGCCGCAGCACTGTGGATTCAATCTGGCCAACGGCATTTCAACTCCTGCTAGCCGCGTTTGCATCCAACAAAATAGTCAAGGAAAAAAAAAAGGCAGAACAAAAATAGGGTGTTAGCATTAGAAGAGTTGACTGTCCAATAATGTTCATGCTGAGTGTACACCGTCTTTATAATCATGAGGAATACACCTTCCTTTTGTGTCTTCTCTGTTAAATGTTCAAAATTGTCAACAAAAAAACAACAAAACAAACTGCTGTTAATGTATTTGAATGTCTTAAAGAGATTGTAATTGTCTTATCATCCATAAAGATATTGTAACTGGGCTGTACATTTGTGTGATGTTCATGAAAGGGCTCTAATGGTCTGGTTTTGAAATGATGTGAGTTTTATTTGAATTGTTTTCGTGATTATGGTGTTTTATTGGCCATTTTACCAGCATTTGACAATAAAACCGTCTCGAACACTTCAGTCTGATATTTGTTCTTGTCCCTCTATGCATCGTTTCCAAACAGCTTTGGTAAACAGTCGTGATGGAAACGCACCAGCTGAATAAGAGAAATGTGTTTCGTATCACCAGCGAGGTTTCCTTGTCTGTGAAGAGGCTTTCTGGCCGAGGAGCGGAATCTGTCAGCGACACAGCCATAGGGGTTTTAATCATCCACAAAATTGGGCTTCATACCACAGGATGTGCACAGAAGCCTATTCTGTAATCTGTTTGTCAGTGTGTGTGAACTGGTTTTTAGTGTATTTCTGACAAATAGAACAGGTTAGAATATCATATTTTCTTATCACTCTCTCTCTCTATGTCAATGTTATCTCACAATAGTAGCACCTATGGTTGCCGTACATGGATTCCATTATCATGCAGCTGCTCTTTTGTCTTCTGGAAATCCAGACATAAATCCTGCCGTCCCACTGGACTGCAGAGGAGCTTCTATCCTGGGGCTTTGGGACATCATTTATAACCTATACATTGCAAGAAAAAAAAACATCCTTTTTCAGAACCCACATCGGTTCCCTTAAGATATCTACACTTTACTGGGACCGATCCAGTTTAACAAATGCATTTTAACTTATAATTAATATAAAGGGAGACGCAGCAGGTCTAAAATGTCCACATACAGGGGTCCTAAAGGTGTAGAAGCAACGTGTGCAAAACTGTTTTCTTTTCCAAATCCTGACAGCAGACTAACAAGATGCTGGATATAGAACCATTCTGCTCGCTTTGTTGCCATGTGTGTGAATAATCTATTGTTCTCTGCTGCTGAGTCACTTGTAGAATGACATGTTTGGCTGGAATAGGAGACACTAGTTGGACTTGCTCTCTTTGTTCAGCCTGGCCGCCTGCCTTTTGTGCCTTCTGTTTTTACCGAAATTCCATTAACATTTTAATGAAAGACCCTGACCCTTTTTATTAGGAAGATAAGAGAAACTGGAGTTTGTTTAGGTAAGCTAACAAAATGTTACCAATGATCAGACAGATTAGTCCTAATTAAGAGGGCTGGAATTCATTTACTTCACTTTTACCTAATTCAGGTATCAGAAAAAGTAAACATCCTAGTTGTATTGTAGTTTGATGATGACACATGGGAACTGCAAAAACAATACTGTTCTACCTCTTCCAGCCATTAAAAAAAATTCAATAATAGAAACAGTTTGTCTTGGTGGCATGTGGTCCAAAAGACGTGTATTTTTCCACGTTAGTTCTATTACAACAGGACGTTGTTGTGCTCTGGGGAAAGACACTCAGTGTTTCTATGAAGACCACATCGCTGCCTTCCTAGTGAACAAAACATAGCAATTCATGTATATAATGAATAATGATTATTTTTGATGCACCACAACTACACAAAACATTATGGATCAGGCACATTAAACAATTCACCACAAAGTCATCTAATTATGAGTTATTGCTTTACAGTTGATTATTTATCAATATTTTTTTTTTGTTGGAAATGGAAGCGGATCAATTTGGTTTCATTTGTTTTACCTCCCAACCTGATTTACACACAAAAAAGCAAAAACAAAGGAAAGCAGCACTTACTCCCCAAACTCACCAAGACTCTAGGAAGAATAGAAAGCCATCTTTTATCACATTATTGAATAAATTACCTGGGCAGTGGCCCAGTGAGTAGTTTAATGGTCGTTCTGCACAGATGGTCTTTTCATGGTGCCATTCATGTTGGCGCAGGTGTAGACTAATAATGTTCCTATTAGAAAATATCATGTAGAACCTGAAGCGAAATTAATTAATCTGAAGCTTTGCAGTGAACAGTTTAACCTTTCGTGGAGCAACGTCATGAAAGTCGAAGAAAAGATTGTTTTATCAGTCGGTGAACGAGCACAAAGCCTATCATGCTACACATATAGCGCTCAGTGAGGCATCAGTGTCCTATATATGCTATTATTAAACACCTGCAGATGCAAGAGTGATGTGGACATTAGCAGCCCAAGAGATGGGGCAAAAAGGAGGGACTTAAAGGTTATATTGCAGGTCAGGACCTGAGGGAATCAAGGTGCTTCCATTTCACATTTTTATTTTTTCTGTCTGTGGTCCGCATTCGGTTTTATTTAGCAAAGCTGCATACATGCTAGAATTCAACATTTGTAAATATATTACATTCTTCTAAAGTAAAAATACTGGGGATGGAATGGAGGACATGGATAGCAGGTGGCAGAGAGACTGCCAAAGGTCGCCGTTCGAATCTCTGAAGTGGCAAACGTGTCCTGCACGTCAAAGTGTCCTTGAACGAGGCAATAGCCAGTCACATGCAGAATAATAAAAAAAAAAACTAAAAAAAGCTCTCCACACTTCTTGGCAAGGACATGTCAGACCCTTTTGGACATTCATGCAACCATTTCCAAAAGCCCTGGAGGGACTTATTCTGCTGTAACAATTAAGAGGGAGTTTTAAGAAGAACTTGCAGGACATTTTTCAGCTCTGAAACCACTTCTCTGACCTGACTGCTGCTGCGTTTCAGGTGCTGAGGACGAAAGACTTGGGAGAAAAATAAAATGATCTTTACGAGCGGATGATTAGAATAATAGCCGATATGTTCTCCATGTGTGAGGGCCGATTTTGGAGGTCACTCAAATCAATATCTAACTTGTTGTAACATGATGTCGACAGTGCACCACGGAGGAGTTAATGAGATCGTCAATGAAGGTTGCCCCCTTCGGAGGTGCAGTCTTTAATTTAGCTGTTCACCACCCCCCCCCCCCCCATTCAACAAATTGGGGATGTTTGGAGCCGCGGTGCATTTCAGGTCAAGAGATACACAGTGAAAACAAAGTATTCGTCCTGGATTCATCATCAAGGTCGCCTCTCCTAACTGTGACATAACTAAAGGGGGGGGCTTGTTAGCTGTTGTAACCTGAGACTTTGCTGACTTTGCAGTGTCATCATGTAGGTCGTAAAATGCAAAACAGGGGTGATTTGAATGGTTATGCGATTTCTGTAATGTCAGTGAAATGGCTCCCTGAGATAATGAAATAATGGCAGCAATATTCATTTAAACTAAACTAATATGTTACATTTCACCATTTTATTTAGATGCCTTCTTTTTCTTGGAAACAACAGCCTGGAGGAATTTAAAAAGAATCAGGACAGATGAGATTAGGAGTGACAGATAACATTGCACTTTCCCCATATTTAGGGTGGCTCCAGGCCCTTTATTACTCTTGCAGTACCATTGCAGCAGCTCATCCATGACACCAGAATGTGTCTTTGCTCTCAATTGTGTATTTCTGTTCACTTCAAGGTCTCTGGTCGATGGTGCGTCTCTGGACTCTGTGCATGTTTCTGTCCCGTTCTGATATTTAATGAAACAGGAACTTTAAGGAGAAAGAAACTTTTTTTTTCCTGTTAGAAAACAAATTTACTCAAGTTTCAGAACTGTACCCACAGAGGGTATTCAACATCCAAGTCCTCTTCCTTTTAACAATAGTTTGGATGAAATCTTTGAGAAATAGTGACAAAGTGTTTTCGTCTGTAACTGCGTTCAGGCTTCAGCAGCAACTTTGGGGTTCTGAGAAAGCTCAAACTGAAACGTCATTTCCCAAGACCTTTATTTGTCATTGTGTTGAGATTTTAAATCGTTTTTCCAACGGTTTGGTTTATTTGTCCCGTGCGGGTCTCTGCGCTCTAGTTCCTCCTTTCTGCTGACTGAACATCTGAGCCCGTGGAAGTGTTTTTTTTTGTCTACAATTGAACTGATCAGAATCCTAAATGGATGAAAGGGACCAAATCGCTTTGTTATTATAATTCTACACTGTTGTCTTGTGCTACTTCTGCCAGTGAATGAGCTGAATACGTTTAAATAGGACGCCACACTTACGGTCTTTGAACACAATCTATTTATTGCCGTAAAGCCATGGAGTTCTGCAGCTGTAGTATGTAAAACCAGACCAGAGTCACACTTTACAAATTCAACCTGCTTCATAACTTATTTATTTTTCACCATCCTTGATGTAGCCGGAGAACATTTTATTTGGATTGCCTGCAAGTGCACCGATAAGCATTCCATGCATGCCGTGACGTTAAACCCTTTGCCAGATCGACCCTGACGAGACAATGTTCTATTTTATAATCAAATTAGTGACTGATGGAAACCCCACCATACAGCTGTCCGCTCTTGGCGGTGGCCTTAAGGACTTGAACGCACCCCACACATGCTGCATTACGCCAATGTTCATGAAAATTGAGGCCATGGCAGCGACTCCCGTCCGACTCCCCACCACTCTCACAGCCTGTTGGTGGAAGACCACAACCAGAGCTGTGTCTGCAAATAACCTTGTGGAGGTAGGGTGATCACCTGATTCAAGCATTTTATTATATTATGCCCAGCTGAAGACACTCTTTATGGAAAAATGGCTAATGGGATTGTTTGCTCCAGTGCTCCTGAATACAGCTCGAATTTTAAAGGATGCCCGTACAGCTTTGAGACGCCCTCAATCAAAAACGGTGCTGGTAGTGGACATTATGGCAGGTGGGCGTGTGATTCTTCACAGATGACAGAGAGAAATTCTGCAGCGTCATATCTACAGAATGGCTTCAAATCACTTTCTCATGGGTACAACTGCTGATTTACCTACATTGGTGCTAGCATGGTGTCCCTGTTGTTGCTGTGGAAAAACACCTTCATATTTTTGTCCACATCAATGCTGAATAGAGGAGATGATTTCTGGCTTCAGCATCTTGAGGGGTCTTCAATAATTCCCCACACAAGTTCCCCTATGCAGTCTACACTTTTAACTGATGCACACACTGACTCGAATCCAGTTCAGGCACATGGGGGGCAATGATTTAAAAAGAACAAGAACATGGAGGCACTCCAAGTATATTTGACAGAAGTAAAGCTATGCATGGGCAGAGGAGCCTGGTGAAGGTCTGTACCATGATGATTTACAGCGGGGAAATAAACTTTAAGATTTTGCATAGACAGTTTCAGCAAAGGTACAGATGTGCATACAAAGGACGCCATCTGATGTCGCCCCATCAATATTTTCTACTTTACAACTGCTTTCCTTAAATATTTTATTTTGTTAGAAACCCAACAAAACAGTCAGTAAATTCAAATACGAAATTTATTAAGTGAAAAAACACAATTTACGGATGAAAGGATACCACCAGTGGCTCAATCACTACTTTACCTGCAGGAGATTTGAGATTGAGACCATTTTCGCCAAAAGGCTTGCTTTAGTTTTCCATGGGGAGATTTTAGAACCTGGCACAATTTTAAAAACTGCATCATTTACAATTAAAAATGGGGGGGGGGGGGGGGGGGGTTAGCTCATATAAAACACATGAAGAAGCAATTGAAAGAAAATGGAGCCTTGATCATTGAATTTGCTAAATGAAAGTCAAAAGGTCCTCACAAAAATGGCAGAATTTCCTATGATGAGATATACAGCTGGATGTGTAATGGTACATGCAAAAAAAGCTTAGAAAGGACAATGGACCTGGTCCAATGTCAAGCCTCTGCTGCACTCCACAGGAGACCAGAACAGAGGAAGTGGGGCTCCTATTCTGGTAGGTAACAAACCAATGATTTGACTAACTGGGACAATAACTCCTGGGGATGGATCGATCGATCGGTGCTTGAAAGACACAAGATCCCAGAGTAAAGAAGAAATGATAATCATGCAGACATTTTTGAAATATGCACTTACTTTGTGGGTGTTTAATCACCATTTAAGGGCCACTCACAATAACTGTCAGTTGCATAATATAACATTTTTACTCCATTTCTTTTACACTTTACATTACATTACATTTTGTCTTTTATTTGAACTAAATCTCTGACTGAATTTGTCCTCTGGTTTACCATAGTAAATGTGACACCTCTGCTTTGTTTGACATTATCAGTTAAACCCCCAGAGCCAAGAACAAAATGGGTTGATGCTTCAGTTTATGAACCCAGTTGGTTTGAATATAGCATGAGAAGCTCTTGACAAACATGACAAAGGTTTGATCTTCCCACTTTTCATTGACCAGGGTGATTACTCCAGAGTATAGTCGTGACAGAGGTATTGATTTCCCTCGATACTTATCATCCAATCACCTTTTCATGCCATGGCTGGTCCGGCTCAACTCCTTCAAGGATGCTAACAAAGACAAGAGCTATTTTTAGGTTTCAGTTGGATGTTGACATGTTCACTGGACGCCACAAGGGCAGAACAGTTTAAATATTCTGACAGAAATCACTGCTCGGAGGCAAAGAGCAAAATAAGACAAGTTGCTACAAGTTAATTCGTGTCACATCGCGTTTGGTCACTGCACAATTTGAATGCGAGTCTTCTACATTTTAACTGTTCTGCACTTAAAAAACAAAATAAAACACTGTCACAGACGCTGCACAAAGTTTACAGGATGGCAGAAGTCTTAATGATCAGAAGGCGAGTGCTTAAAATACTGATTAAATGTGAATAGCTCTGGCCTTTAATCTTTCCTAGGGTAGCGTGTCAGCACAGAGCGTTTCAGCAGCTGGTGACAGCAGATGGGTAAAGGACAGAGAACCACAGTGTCTCCAGCCAAGAAGAGAGAAGATCATGATGCAGCACGTGTCAGCTACAATATCAAACCACAAAGCAACTAGATTCCTTTTATTTCCCCTCGCATTTGCTAAATGCTAAACTCCGATTAGATATCAAGACGACTGCACATTACAGCTATCCTGTGTCTGTTTTTGAAGATGACAGAAGTTAGATAGTATTAATTATATCATACAAAGTCTAAAGTTTATAGGTATATAACAATATTTTATTTCTCATGTTGTCATTCTCAGAGATAGTCCCTCGATAATTTAAGGCCACCTTTTACCAGTAATGTTTAACTATCAGCCGAAAGAAGCAGCGTGCCATCTATTGTCTGTGAGATTATCGACTCCTGAAGCTCAACCTTAAGCTCCAATCAATAGAGGACACATGCATGGGTCCGTCTCAAAGGGGTTTCGGTCTTTTTACTCCATCCAGTTTCTTTTTGCTGACGTCAGCTTTGCGTGTCCTTTCTGTTTCAATCAATCAATCAATCTTTATTTATATAGCATCTTATACAATCAAAATTGTTTCTAGGCGCTTTCCAGAGTCCCAGGCCCTGACCCCAGACAAGCAACAGTGGCAAGCAAAAACTCCCCTTTAAACAGGAAGAAACCTTGAGCAGGACCAGGCTCATGTAGGGGGACCCTCCTGCTGATGGCCGGCTGGGTAGAGAGAGAGGAGAGGAGAGGAGAGGAGAGAGAGGAGAGGAGAGGAGAGGAGAGGAGAGGAGAGGAGAGGAGAGGAGAGGAGAGGAGAGGAGAGGAGAGGGGAAGGGAAGGGAAGGGAAGGGAGGAGAGGAGAGGAGAGGGTTAGGGGAAGGGAGGAGAGGAGAGAGAGAGAGAGGAGAGGAGAGGAGAGCAGAGCAGAGCAGAGCAGAGCAGAGAATAGGTAGGAGAGGAGAGGAGGAGGAGAGGAGAGGAGAGGAGAGGGAGGAGAGGAGAGGAGAGGAGAGGAGAGGAGAGGAGAGGAGAGGAGAGGAGAGGAGAGGAGGAGAGGAGAGGAAGAGGAGAGGAGAGGAGGAGAGGAGAGGAAGAGGAGAGGAGAGGAGAGGACGGGAGAGGAGAGGAGAGAGGAGAGGAGGGGAGGGGAGGGGAGGGGAGGAGAGGTAGGAGAGGAGAGGAGAGGAGAGGAGAGGAGAGGAGAGGAGAGGAGAGGAGAGGACGGGAGAGGAGAGGAGGAGAGGAGAGGAGAGGACGGGAGAGGAGAGGAGGAGAGGAGAGGAGGGAGAGGAGAAGAGGGGGACAGAATAGGCATAGATCATAGCGAATACATACAGAAATACATTATATTAAGTAAAGTAAGCTGCTGGTAGAGACAAGTTGTTTATTGTGGAATTTTTGCCACCTATGTTCCATCATCCTGAGCCAAAGACGTGCTCACTCGGGCCTCGTTCAGCCGCGCTCTTTAGGCTCCAGGAGTATCTCATACCTCTCACGGCTTTGCCTCCTCTCTTAAAGTATGATGAGGTCATTACTTGGCCCACTTGTCGAAGGCTCATATTTCTGCGCTGGTGCAAATATATTAAATATCTATATAAAGGAGGGAGGAAAAACAAGCCTCTGTCACCATTTCCCACACCATCACCCGCCCTCTCTCTCTCTCTCACTCGTTTTTAATGGAAGAAGCCGACCTTCTGGCACTCATCATCATGGTGTATATAGAAATCTTTGCGAATGTGGGCCAGATCGCCGTGGTAGTGCTGGATGAAGAAAAGTTGTTTTTTCAGATTTAATGTTCACAAACCTAGATCATGACAGGCATTACGTCTGAAAGTGCAGAGGGAAACCGTCCAAAATACACAATATCCAATAAAACCACCAAGACTCAAGCAAGATGTATGATATGACCAAAGGGAAGTGAAGGAGGGATTTAAATATAATATAAAGGGATGAGAAGACGGGGAAGGTGTAACATGGCCACATGGTGAAACGCGTAAAAGTGATCACAGCTATCTCTGTAAAGTGACAAATTTGGCAAGTTTGTGAACACCTGGTTCCTTAAATCTTTAAAAGGTCTTTGCCTTCTGGAAGCACATGGAGGACAAAAGTAAAAATGATGCATGACTCCCCCTGAGTGCAGTAAAAAACGTTGTCTAAATCTTAATTTAAACTTTAAACCTGGCGAAAAGACCCTGTTTTCATGTATTAATACTAGGCCTTCATGTCCAGTCCTAATTAAATCGTGTGATGCTTAACGAGCTGCCCTGTGCGTTTGGAACAATTCCTCCCTTTGCCCGACTCGGCATGTCGCTGCTTATTTGAGGAAAAAAAATCAAAAAGATTTGTGTCACAACAAAACTGCTGCTGTGTCTGCTGAGAAAAGGATTTTTTGGGGGGGGGATTTATCGAGCCAGCGCCTGGGTCCCACAGCCCCCCCTTCGCGTGTGGAGTCAGGTTCGAACCAATAAAGCCCTGAGGATGGCCAGCGTGGGACAGCCACATGTGTTGGGCTCTGCTGCGCGTGCACAGACTGGAGAGCTGGGTGCATTTCTAACACCCTGAACCTGATTTGAACAGCTGATGGAAGTCATTTGGGCTCTGGCTCACTTTGGTGACCACTGGAAAAGCTTCTCTAAGGGTCCAAATATAGAAGATGGTTTATGGAAAATCTTTCAGAAAACACAGGGGCACCAAGAAGCTAATATAAAGACACAAGAAAGAAAAGCTTTTTGGGGATTTTGTAACTGTCCTGCAGGAAAAATCTTCTCTTTTTTTTGCATTTGGGGGCTATAGTCTGCAGAACCTGTGCGGAAGTTCAATTATTTATGGGTGGGTGTATTGCTTTAATGGCTCCCTGCCCCCTCCCCCTCTGTGTGAACTGATGGCCTGGGAGAAAAAAATGGGGACGCGGCATCTTTGCTGGTGCTTGATTCACTTTGCTTTAGCTTTTAAAACAATTTGAGCAGCCGTGAAGAGGGGCCATGATAAATTCAATTAGACTGAGGTGCTGATATAATCAGCACACAGTATTTATACAGGCGGTACGCGACAAAGACGATCCCTAAAAACTATCCCTGTAAAAGCTAAATGTATGCATTGCACCATACTGCGATTTTGCTCCTATTTAGCAACCAAATGATAATAGACATGTATTGCTCTTTTAGCCAGCTGTGCGGTATTATCTGAAAACTGCACACATTTCCCACCAGGTTTTTGGCTCAAATGGATTTGATTTCATTCTCATGGCAGCGTCCTGCTTGTTGCCCTAACTTCACTGTCACAGCAAGCAGCCAAGGGTGCACGTGGGCTCGCTGCAGGGGGGTTTGCTGCACATTTTCACCCCCAACTTCTCTCTGAGAGCTCTGCTGCTCAATGAATCCCAGTTTTCTTACCCAATAATGTATAAACTGTCGCGCTCAAGCTAAAATCAGACACCATCACAAGTGTTATAGGCCTGAAAAGTAGCATCTCTGAGCCATTTGTTTTATTAAACACATCCACAATTTGTGAAAAAGTCTAAGCACTTTTTTCATCCTTTCATTCGTGTTAGATCTGTTCTGAACCACACGGTCTGACATTACACGAGTACTATCTGTCTGTTATTTATGTTTATGTCTGTACATTGTTGAAATAGAGAGCACTTAGACGCTGGGATGTTCAGCCTTGTTTTGCTGTGAGGAAATGTGACTTAAAATACAACAATGATGAAACTTTAATTGAAAAATAAACTGTAATTTCACTCTGGAGAGTTGAGGTTTGCTGTAGTTTTGTTAGCATTTACTCCAAGGGTATGGAGAAGACTGGCAGGTTGAGAAAGATTTCACTTGTGTAGGGAATTAATCACAAGTGGGAATGTGGCCGGAGGGTTGAACCCGAGGCTACTGAAGCAGGATGAACAATTTGACATAAATCACAGAAAACCCAGGAGAGGACTGACGAGTTTGATAGCAGATCGTCAGCACACTGAGGCTCCATATGAGCCATGAACCACTTGAGGATTTGACAGTGGGACAGAATTTAATCCTCAAAGGCAAACTGGGAATGTCTATCAGTATGTGGGGTGTATCCTGGGACAGGGCTCTATACTCTGGGTGCACAAACACTTTGATAGGATGCTGAATGCGCTTAAACTAGCTGTAGCTGCAGTTGCCACACAAACACATGATCTACATATGACTTACAACCCATTTAACATACAAAAAACAAACAAACAGGCTTTCAAAATGTTCACAGAACTAATGATTAAAACAAACAAGCAACCTTACCTCTGCCAGTCCACTTCCTCCCAATGTGTTCAGGAAAATGCCTTCCCCAGCTATTTAGATACCTTTTGATAGTTCCAGGTGGAAGAGACTATGTGGGGTGTTGGAAGATGGGGAGTTTGTTTTTGCAATCTAAAGTTAATATTAATGTAAAATAATATTTCTTTAAATGAGGTTTGGTGCAACTATGTATTGTACATTTATATTTTGTGTTGTTTTAGTTAGTTAAATAGAATTAGGAGGTGTGTAGGTTAGTCTTGGGAGGTGCTAATGGTATATGAATGAAGCTGGTATAGTTTTGTATCATCTTTTTGATTAAATAGAACTAGAGACACTAGTGTTAACCTTGGTCACGGCCTGTAAAGCCTCTTAAATAATAGTTCCTGGAACAGGCTCACAAAAATGAGATCTTTCTGTCATTGGCAATAACAGCTGCAGTTTAACAGCTCTAATGCGATGCACCAACATGCTCCGAACAGAAAGTACCTGAATCTCAGAACCTAAAACCCTTCTGAACTCTTTATTTATCTTCAGATAATATTCACCAGCATGCCAGTGTACCTCAACAAGCCTGGAGGGTGTCTTCATTATAATGTCCAGTCAGGCACCTGTCTCTCCGGGCGAGGGCTTAGTCACCGGGTGACATTGTCTGTCACACTGTCACGCTCCTTGTCCACCGTCACATCGCTTCTGGTGTTTCAGTATTATTTTGAAAGTGATCACAGCTACGACTCCTTGAGTTTAACCCCGTCAACCAGCTGCAGATGCCACCTGGAAGGCTGTCGACTCCATAACACATTTGACTAATTAGTCATAACACCTCAAATTACCTCATCCTAATTGCTTAAAAACTGAAAACTTGAAAAAATGAAATCTTATTTGTGCATTTGACCAAGTGTTTGATGTTTTCCGAATAAATAATAATAATAATAAAAAAAAGAATTCTTGGCTTTAGAACAGGTAAAATTGTTATTTTAGTGTGAACTGGCTGCATTGTACAAAAAAGAAAAAAGATCCATTATAGAAAATTTCAACAAAAACATTAAAATATAGGAAGCGCTGCATGTTCAAGAACAAAGAGAAAGGCCTTTGTGCTCAGATAAGATTGATAGAACAAAGCAGCCGAGAATGCAGCAGGGAGCCATTGCGGCTTTCCAGAGTGAAAGCGAGCAGATTTCCAAAATAGTCCCAGTAGATGCAGCTATTTATGTGGAGAAATGAACCGTTACTGTATCTAATTTGTGGCAAATTGATCCTGAGACTTAGAATTCCATCCATCCACCATATTTGTGTGTTTATACTCTGATTCATTCTTCAGGGTCACAATTGCAGAAAAAAACCCCAAACTGTGGCAGCTGAAAGTCAGCTGAGAATTGAAAAGACACCATTCGGGTCTCTTAGGGAGCTCCTCGGGCTGTAATGAAGCAGCTAATCAACATGTGCAACTTACAGATATGAGAGGGAATCGACGTTTGATTCCCTCCCATTCATTTGTATTAAATATGTACATAAAATGAAAACAAATAGAGCTCAAAACACACTACTGTTCTGTATGGTTTTATGTTTATCATGAAATGTACAGAAAAAAAATAAAATACTGGGTGATATGAGCCAATGTTTGGTGTTAATTTACGGGTCATGGGGCAATACCTGACAGTTGGTATTTTTACATACTGTTTTTAAATGTGCAGAATGTAAAGTTTTTGAGACATTGCTGCTCCGTTTATGTCATGTTAAGTTTTGTTTTTTTTATTTACCGTATTATTATTATCGGTACAAAACATATCCCTAGCAGGATTCCAAAAAGTATGTTATAGAATAAGACAATCACATCTCTATCGGTTCACCAGTAACCAAGCAGGACCATAATCTTTAACTGCAGTTCAAAGAGACGCTTTAAAAGTCAAATTCCTGGAAATGACCGCGTCTGTTTAGTGATTCTGTTGGTGTCTCATTAGCGCCATCCGGTGGTAAAACTGCCTCAGTGTTAGTTCTGCGCTCTGATCGTGGAAACGTCGATTTCCTGAACGTTTGCGTCAGCCCGGCTCACTTTATTCACAGATCCGTGCACGCAGCGCTATTTTTTGAAGTGCATGGCCAAATATGCCACTGCGCGTGTCAGGGAAGTTTGTCATTAAAGATTTTTGTTCTCTTTGATTTTTGATTTTTTGTTTTATTGTATTTGCACATTTTGAAGGGTATACTAATTAGTTCTAATGATACTATATAGTTACTACTAATAAAATATTATGTATAAAATAATAGCAATAATTATTAATAAAGCATAATAATCATCAGTGGGATAGAAAAAAATCATCATTGGTATAGAAAAAAAGGGGGGACAAAATTTTCCAATCTTCTGTGTAAAGATCGATGACGGGGGATTAAAGGGGAGGGTTTTTGGTTGCTGACAGGGCACCTCCCTAACGGACATGTCGGCTCATGACAAGTGAATGAAAACTGGACTCTCAGCATCACAATAACAAACTTCAGCTGCAGCCTGAGGACGCAGAGTCATGCGTGCGTCCGCCTGCGTGTTTGCGCTCTGCCTTGTTGTTTACGCGGACGGCCAGTTCGGTCCGACCGGACAGCCTGTGCATGTCAATGATGGAAACTTTTCAGGCCGAGATCACATGAAAGTGGAGCTCCATCCCTGGTCAGGTTTGTGTGAGACTTCAAATAACAAGGCAGCACCATTTCTAAACGATCCACTAACACAGTTGGAGTGACGCGTGCTTGATGTGAAAGACGTTTATGTAAAGTTATATGAAATCGATCAGCCAACATTTGTTTTGCGATGAGGTCAGCAGATTTCCCAGTGGTCATTCCATGATTAATGGCGGCTCCATCTGTCAATTTTTATTTTTACTGCATCACCAAAAGACTGCACGCAAGTAAAAACTAACTGAGAAGGAAAAAGACGCAACATATTTCTACACCGTGAAACTTATGCTGATGAGGTTTGCATTTGCAGTCTGGCTGCGTCCCAGGACAGCCACTCATCTCAGTCTGTAAAATCCTCTTTATGCAGCCGTCCTGTTCCTGTCTTCCTCAGAGCACAGACGAGCAGAAGGGTTCATTTGTGACCCTGCTCAGTAATCAGCTGTTTCATGTCTAATTCATGCTGCCGTGGGAGTGCGTCGTCACGTGACTCTCCAATCTGAAACGCAGCTAAAACATTCCTCAAACCTCCCACATCTCTGCGGGTGCAGTAACCAGTAAGTCCAGTAGGTAAATGCTGATCAGTGCAGCAGCAGCTCTTTTTGGGAAACGCCTGAATCTCCCAGTTGAACCAGATGGTCAGTTATCCCATACTGGGATTAACATTTCTGTTGTTGTTTCCTCTTCCTGGACAAGTACAGCAGACATAAACAATTAATCCTGCGGGAGGATGGTAGTTAGACGCCCACAGGGATGATTAAACATTAAGTCGTCTTCCCCAATGGCCCCTCAACACCCTGCCCCACTGCGCAGCCTCCTTTAATGTGATCTTGTGACCAAAAACAAGTCGAGATGAAGACAAAATATACATGATTCATTTTAAAATGTGCAGTGGAAGTAACAGATACTGATACCTGAGTGATGCAGGCATCAGGTACCAGCTGTTAGTCCAGCAAACGGCTGCGTTATATCACTGTTGCTGACACATGTTCAGGTCATTTTGGCCAACATATTTCTCTCCCTCCATGTATTGAATGACCTGAATCCAACACACACACAAACACACACACTGGCATAGTGTCATGCCAGTGTGTGTGTTTGGAGGGGAGGGTTGGATGTGTGTGTGGGGGTGTGATCAGTGTTAATTCTCAGTTGGACCATCTGTTTGCTGCCTGGTGGTCCTACGGAGCTGGACAGTCAACATATTTGTCTTCCTGCCTTTGTTGATCATCATCACGGTGGATTTCTAATTCCAGTACCAGTTTGTTTCTCCACTCCGCCCTAGAATAAATTACACTTATCAATCAAATTATTAAAGACGGTAAAAGTCAGTTCACATCCTGTTCATCTATATGTCAAATATTCATTTAAATCAGTGAGAGATTCAGGACGTTTTTGATGTTTACGTCCATCTTCTTCCTGCCAGGAAGGAAAACGTCTGAAATGGCGCCGTGCAGGATTCAGCTCACGTCTTCTCACACAACACGGGGTCTGTTTCTCATCTGCCTCTGTGGCCTCAGACGGCCCGTTTTCAACCCACTTCATAAACCTCTTTGTGGTGCGTTTCATTTCGCCAAATGGAAGAGATTATAGTAATCTGGCATGAAAGGCCTCCACTTCATATGTAGTGACCCCCTTCTGTAATGTTTGGCCACCAAAGAGAGCGCACATCTGCCATCAAACTGGACATCTCATCGTACATCTGCACGAGTTATTCATCTCGCCAAATGAAGACATTTGTCTATATTAGCTTTTCTTTTTCTTTTTTTTGCACGTCTGCTTCTGATCAAAGACGAGCGTGAGGGCCGGCGCTTGTGAGATGATCTGGGCTTGGCGCTCGCTGAAACACTGGGAAAGCTGATGGTATAAACCATGGCTTCATGAGCATTCAGAAGAGCTTTGTGGGATCTTTTAGCAGGATTAAAATCCGAACCTGTGCTTACAACATCAGGGCCACTCTATTATGCTTAGATTACTTTCATCAGGAGCAATCGGGACGCTTGAATGCTCTCCTTAGGCACAGTTGTTCTGCTATACCTCACCTTTGGAGGGTCATTAATGGGGCTGCTGCTGAGATTTTGCGTCTCAGAGCCTAAAGTATAGAAATATTTAAGGAGGAGAGGTGAAGTTGAAGGGCAGCGTAGCAGAGTTCCTGGGCTGGTGCGTCGGTTGCTTCTTCCACTGTTCTGACGGGGTTAATTAGCATGGATTTGATGTCACTCTCGCAGCCACCTGCTTGTGATGTGTTTCAGCATTAATTCATCTGAAGCATGCAGGACGGACAGAAGAATATTGATGGTTTCTGTCCTGATTTTACCAAATAAATTGCTTTTTAACATTAGCATTTTAACAGATTCGCTGTCAATTAAATTGAATTCTTTTCGTCAACAGGTTCTGCATTCAGCTTAAAGGTCCAGGTCGTCGGCGCTCGGAGTCATCGGCGGATCAGCACTGCAAGGGTGGACGTCTACGTCAACTACAGCAGGACTTACACAGTCCTCACCGGGGACGACGGCGGGGTTTTGCTCAACATTACCTACCGAACTGTGGCTCCAGTCACAGTTGTGGTCAGCAAAGATGGCTACCTTCCCACGGCGCTGCCTTATAAAGCCAACAGGTTGCCAAGTAAGGTCCTAACTGCTCTCACTTCTGTTGCCATGTCTGCAAATATTCCACATTCTTCCTGATTTCTCCATTGCAGTATTTTCTTCGGTTACTGTGTCGCTGCTTGCTCTGAACCAGGGAAACATCTGGCTCTACGAGGACTCCGTCCTGATCCGTGGCAGATCATCTGGTAATGTATCGCCAGTCAAAACATTTTCAGTTACAGACACATACAGTGATGCCCCAAATAATAGCAACAACAATATGGATTCAATCCATTATTATTCCATATAATTAATCATGTTTCCTTATAGACACATCATCATGGCCAGTTGTCCAGTTTCCCAAAAGTCTGCTGAACCTGACAGACAGTGGTGATATCACAGAGGTCAAAGCCTACCTAAGTGTCCCCCAGCTGCGGGAGGACAGCTTTCAGAATGCTCCAGGCATCATGGAGAGTACATCAGGTATGTGCGTCAGCTTAGATGAGCCTGCTGTCACTCTATGATTTATTGATTTCAATTTATTTCCAGATCTACTGTTTACTCTTTGCTGCCATCTAGTGTCTAAATGAAGACTTTTTAAGACTGCGAATGAAAATATTGAGTTCAAATGTAAATTTCAGAAGCATGAACGGATCGATTCCTTAATTACCATTTATATATTGTTTAAATCTAAGGATATGTGAGTGTGGATTTGCGTCCCACCGCGGCTGTCAGCGTGCAGCTGTACTCAGGTGACACAGAACTGCCTGTGAGTGGACCTGTACAGATCAGCCTCCGAGTCCCTGATTCCCCTGGACTTCAGGCTTCCAGTGTCATTCCAGCCTGGTTCTTTAACCAAACCGCTGGTGAGTGCATGTGCTGTGGTGGACACCGAAAAATGATTTATTAAGAGAGATGGTTTAATTCCAGGGAGAGCAATGCTACAAACAACTTGTGCTTCATCCCGAATAATAAACGACTACTACAAATGCAGCCAACCACCACTTATATTGATGTTTTGTAGCAGAACATAAATTATTTTCGAACCACTTGGTAGGCCGCTAGTAGCCACATGGACCAGCTGTATTTAGAAACAGCACATGGGACTGCTCTCCTGGACCCTCAACTCACAGTCATTTTCCAGTTTGTTTGAGAAAATAACAGGTCAAATGAAGGGCAAAAGCATTTTTACATTCTTTCTCATGAACCTGAGCTCTTTTAGGAAGCCATGTTTATTCCCATGTTATTCAGTGTTTATGACAATATTGTATCCACGCAACAACAGCCTGTTGTTTTCACTAAAGACTAATAATTAATGCAGGAAAAATAGGAATTGCAACAGCTTATATATATATTTTCTCTGCACAGGTGGATGGATGAGGAAAGGTTTGGGGACAGTGAAGACCATTGAGGGGGAACTCCTGTGGACTTTTTCAGCTCCTCACCTCGGTTACTGGATCGCAGCACCACCGTCCTCCACCACAGGCAGGTTGAGCACTGGGCTGCAAATGAACGTGCTCTTTGTTACGTAGTGCTTCTTAAATCTGCCACTGGAAGAGAACCAATGATGATTAACACCCAGGGAACCATTGAGGCTGATTATTTTCCATTCAAACCATGTTTGTGTCTTCAGGTTTGGCTGAACTCAACATCCCCATCGACCTCATCTTGCATCACGCTTCTCTATTGTTGTTTATCCTCGGAGGAATCCTCTTCATTGCCGTCTGTCATTTGCGCGGGAGGCTTTGCAGTAGCAGGTTATACAAACTAGCAGTTTCTTTTGGTTAATGTGTTGACCAACACGATCGTTACCTCCGTCACATAAGTAAAACATCACAGTCTGTTTTGTCTGCCTTTCCTCTGTGGTGAAACCTAAAAGCAGGTGAATGGAGTTCCTTAAAAAGGTGGCTCTGGATACAGCTATAATAAGAAGTATAGGAAATGATTTAATTTGCTACCAGGCATCAGTGTGTGAGTGTTGTGGGGGGCCAAGGCCCGTCCCTGGGGTGGTTCTGTGATTGCTGTGATCGCTGGGGAAAGAACTATTTTAAGAGGTGCATGAATGACACATAATGGATAAATGGATGGATATGTGGCTCTGGCATAGTTTTCTTTTCTTTTAACTGTTAGAGAGATGAGATAAAATAGAAAAAACAAGACCAGAATGTCCTTAGAACAGAAGTTTCTGAGTCCATGGTTCAATTAAATCCACTTTTTTGTGGAATACACACAATCCATAAAAAGCCATAGAACCTGTGGGGGTCTGTTGTTCGGGTGTCAGATTCATTCCTCTGACCCTTTTCGCCTGTTTTCTCTGCAGACGCTCGCTCGCTGAGGCAAACACGAAGAGAATCCTGCCAGTGATTAAAAAAGACCAAAGCACATCCACGTGTTGCGATGAAGTCCTGGAAATCCTTTCGGGGGACTCCACCCATGCGCAGAACGGAGCAGTCCAGCCTTTTACTGAGAGCGCGTCTGTTATTTCGACACGCAACGGCAGCACCAATCCCAGCGCTGTGGCCGTCGCCATGGAGGGCGACAGCCTGGAGCTCAGCTCTGACACCAGCGATCTGACTTGTGTGCTTAAAACAACAGAACAAATCAGAGTTACGGCCTCACTGACAGACAGTTTGTTCTTCTATAACCAGCCTGTTGCCATTCTTCACACTCCAGCTTTGTTACACTTGGAGGAACAGCCAGAAAGGAGCAAATCAGCAACGCTTCCTCGTGCAGGAGCTTCAAATATCGGCACCACTGAGCCTCTGGGTAAAGACAGCTTCACCCAGACGACACCAAACGGCATCACTCAGAACCAAGCAGCAGAAGCTGAGCTGTCTGAGGCCTCTCAGGGTGCATCCAGGGCTCACTTCAGTCTCCCAGAGTCAGTTTCAGCCCCTGGAACCTTAAACAATATTGTGGTCAACAGACACTCCATGCACGCCATGACAGCACTCGCTGAAAACCCCTCACTGCAGCCTCCCCGGGCCTGGTTTGTGTCACTGGAGGGCAAACCTGCGGCTGAGATCCGTTACGCTGTGTCAGAGGAGCAGAGGAGACGCAGGCCAGCAGAGAGTCGGGAAACCAGCCTGGATTCAGGAGTGGATATGAGCGAACTCAACCAGGCGTCTGGAAGGAGAGTGACACTGGAGCGCAATGTCACTTTTGTCAAAAGCAGTAAAAATGTACCTCCACAGTAAAAAAACAAAAAACACAAAACAATCCTACCAGTCTGGGAAATGTTAGATGCCAATCAGAGTCAGGTATACGCGTTGCACGTGTGTAGAATTGAATTAAACTGCTTTCAATTAACTGTTAAAGCAGGAGCATGTGGATGGGGCTCTAAACCCTTTTTGACATCCAACTCTTACACATCAGTCCTTTGGTGATTCATGTACTAATTGATTATATTGAAAGGAATTTCCTAGTTTTGACGCAGAAATTCCCTTTTTCAAATTATGTACTTCGTAAAATCGCCACTAGAAGGCGCATTTGTACACGATTTGTAGGAGAATTGTTTACTTGTGTAAAAAATTGAACAGCTTAATGTATGATGTATTAGGCGATTAATAATTTAAATACACCTAATTTAAATTTGCACCAGCAATTTATAGAACGTACATCTATTTTATTTTTGTGCTAACTACTTTAATGACACCAGCAACACTTTGAATTGAATTAAATAAATGTTCTACTTCAGTCCAAGGCATTTATGGGTACTTCTTTATTTGCAGTTAATCAGTGAATATTCAAATGTGTGTTTGCTGATTCTTAGCCAGGTTGTTTATCAATTCATGAATGCATTAAAGTGCCTGAGATCAAATTCAAAAATAAGTTATTTCTTAAATTAATTGGATTTCTTGTGGGTACAAAACCACTCAGTTATTTATGGTTGCTCAATGTTGTATTAATCTTTATATGTCAAAACCAAGTCCAACTTGTTTATTTGGCCTCGATCGAGCAAGAAAATGGATTAATCTGAATATTTTGACTAACGCCAACCCCCTCCCCTCTGCCCCGGGGAGAGACCTTGAGTACCTGGCCCCAGACCAGGAATCTCCGAATGTGTGTGGAGTCATGTCACTGAGGCACGGTGGCTGGAGGGAACTGCCTGGAATGGAAACAGTCTGACGCACATGGTAGATCATAAAACAGCGGGAGGATTTGTCCTGGTCCATGGGGGCCGGGGACGCTTGAAAAGTCACCCATGTGCAATTACACAATAAATTGCTCATTATCAAATTACTTATCACTGCTGTTAGGGTGAATAGCCAATCAGTCAGCAGATTTTTTGGGAAATACTTTTATTTTTCAGGGTTTAAAAAGTTGAATTATTATGTAGATTACTTATCCTGGGTTCTATTTTGCATTATTGCACCTCTAAAAGGATTTTTCTTTTACTACCGCTGACTCCAGACATCTGAACGAGCCAAGGAATCCAGTAAAAAGGTACAGTAAGGGGGGCCCAGACATTAGTGACATTACTGTGCACTATTGTTCCCATATCACCCCCAACCAGTGGGACATTTTTCACATACCAGTCGAATGCCAAGCTTTTGAAGCACGGCTCCCTGCCTGGTGAGACCACAATCGTAAGCCAGCGGTGCAAAGTGGGGTATCTGTTACAGGCAAAAGAGCCAGTGTGCTGGTATTTGTTTTAACAGGCTGTAAGCAGTCACGGTTTCTGACAAACATGCAAAGCTGGATCAGGCTGGGTAAATAATTATACCGCAGAACCGTTATTGACATTTAAAGGTGATGCCCAGGAAATCAGCTGTGTAGCACTGAGGCCAACCACGCTGGTAGAATCAGGTTATTCCAGGTGTCCCCCCTTGTTAGGAGCGATTTCCGGAGCTCCTGCGGGAAGATGTAGAGGCCAGGTGGGATTCAAGACCTCCAGTGGGCTCTTCATCCAGCTGGGAAAGGCTCCAGACTGCCTCTCGCTAGGGGAGCAGTGGTAGAGGATGGATGGATGGATGGATGGATGGATGGATGGATGGATGGATGGATGGATGGATGGATGGATGGATGGATGGATGGATGGATGGATGATGAATGGATGTAGGATGGATGGATGGATGGATGGATGGATGGATGGATGGATGGATGGATGGAGTATCATCTCACTTCCTGTCAGCGTTGTCATGGCTACGCCAACCCTCACTACCTGTTTTAGTGGGGTTGGGAGACCCTGTGAGCTCGCTGCTGTAACTGTAATCTTTTAGTTGGGACAGAGCGACACCCCCTGCCCCCCCAACTCACAACCCTCGCTTTAATTATCGCCAATGATTTCAACATCTTTTCACAAGGAAAGGAAGCGACTGTTCTGTGAACCGTAAATAAAACCTTTCATGTGCTTTACGGACTGGTTGGATCCAACATGGCTGCTCAGGGTTAGAAAGGCCACAACGGTCTTTTTTATTGCAATAAATAAATAAATAAATAAATAAATAAAGGTTGATTTATAAGGGTGGGCTTGCCTTTTCAGCCTTGCACAATTGAATTGAAAGCAAATGCACTCTGAATGCTGTTGTTGCACAGGATGTTTTGCTATGATGTGTTTCAATAATTATTTGGCTCTGGAAGCAAATAGAGACCAGCTGTTTCTCGTGCTGCTCCGAGTCCAACGTATGTCACAATAACTGAGGAGTAAAGACGCAGTTCCCTTCAGTCAGCCAGCAACATGCTCCTCTTGGTTTTCACTTATGTAAAATTAGCTGAAACAATCGTAATGTATTTGCAAACAATAGATGTTCCTGACTGCTCTTGTTTAACTGGATGAGACAGATTTTAGGTTCGATTTGATGGAGATTAACAGCTGCCATCCATCCATCCATCCATCCATCCATCCATCCATCCATCCATCCATCCATCCATCCATCCATCCATCCATCCATCCATCCAGGACAGACGTTCCCTCCATCAGCCTAAATTTTCGACGATGTTGACAAATGGCGCCAACGAGAAGATTCCGATTGTGACAATCAACACTGTTTAAGACGGAACATACTACTTTGAAACATAATTTATTCACTTCATTCGCCTCCCAGTCTGAATACATTTCTCACCATTATTCCACCCTTTTAAAATGACTTTTTAAAGCAAGACAAGACAGCCAATGATTTCACTCTACAGTAGTGAAAAAATCTGAATAGGTACAACCCACAACAGATTAAACTGTTTATTTTTCTTGACTCCACGTGGTCGTGAAGTCGCAAAAGGTCAAACGTGTATTTGCCAACACATGTGCATCATCAGTGCCTTTCAGAATGGTGAGCAGGGTCTCAGCTGTACAAATAAAAAGGGGACAGGCACCACGCTGGGGCGATGTTTGAGTTTCTATGTTTGTGGTCTGACACCTGTACGGGGCCAGATAAGGCTGAGGGCCGTTGTTTCCCGGCTCTGAGCTTTCAGCTGCAGCTCGTCTCTCATTAACGCATCTGCTTTATTATTCTAGAGCCAAAAATAATGTAGCAGCAAGCGTCTTACGCCGTATCAGTAAGGTCTTTGGAGCGGGTCAGCTCTGGCTGTCTGCATAATCAGACAGGGAACATTTGGCGTTGAAAAAGAATAAAAAATAAATCACTCCTCCTGGCTACGACCACGGGGCTGATTTTCTAATTGGTGGCTGCAGATGATCGTGTGTACGTGCAGCTGTGGCTGGAATGAGATTATGTGAGACTGAGGCAAAGTTGCAAATGCCAGATCAAGTGAGCCAAATAATGTTGTTAGAGGCTGCACTGGGGTCAGGCAGATGCTATCCATGCTAGCATGGCAGATCTGGGGTGAGCCCAACGCTAACCACATTATAGCCCTTTGTACAGTGAAATATTGACCTTAAGATGTACTGTAAGAGGCCACAGGGTATGTTTTTAACTGCCCCTTATTCACATCATGGGTCACAAGCTCCATATTAATCATCCCTTTGGACATTTTTAGATTACACTAATGCAATAAAGACCAAAGTCAATCCAACAAGAGGGAACCAAGTTTACAAGAGTTTTGAAGAATGTTGCAGCTGATAATAAATAATAACTAAATAACTCAATGCTACTGATTCTGATTCCTCTGACGTTCAAGGAGTTTGTTGCTAAATGTGGGCCAAAAAAGGCCAAGAATCTCTGTTACAAACTCACTTGATTTAAAATATCCCAGCAACATGGTGAAGGGATTTAAATCTATTATTTTCCATATTAGCAATGTAGATGTTTTTAACTTAGCAGTAGTATTAGGGTTGTTTTGGTTTAGAAACACCTTCAGATCTCCAAAGCAAGCCTATTTTACCATTTAATTAAAGCAAAAAGAAGCCTGAGACAGAGATGCATTCGCAACAGCAAAGATTGTAACGATTGTTGATCTCCAGCAAAGCTGCATGGTTGTTGGAAAGTACATGTTTATTGAATTCCCCATAGAAAAGAGGTGCTGTGTGTTATTGGCCCGACTGCACTGCTCATTTCACAATCTGACTCCTTGCTCTGGTGTAGTGTTATCCTCCTCACACTTGCTGTGGACCCGGGTGTTCTTATGTAACCCCTGAGTTGGCCAAGAGCAGTTGGCCATAAAGCATATCGGTGTCTTAATGATGTCATTTGGTCTGCCAGCCTCTCCGTCTGCTCCGTCACAACCCAACAGGAAACAGGGAGATTGCATTCAGTCACATGGAAAGGCAGGTGACAGCTTGAGCGGAGAAAATTAGCAGGAAAAGTTTGGAAACAAGTGAGAATTTGACTGCTGTCCTCCAGCTGAAGCAGACTTTCTTTTGGAAGACCTTCAAGTGTCTCCCAGGAGACCCCTGCTGCTCTGCAACGCTGCCGCTAAGCTGTTTTCACTTTTTTATTCAATGAAGTAAACATGTCAGGCGTGATGCCCCTCTGACCATCAGTTTGGAGCCTGGGATGGAACCTAGAACCTTGCTGCTGTCTGCCCCTGCCCCCAACTCTTCCATACTCTGCATGATTTACCCAGGAATTATTCAGGTGTTTCCAGTTTCGGTGACCACGGGTCGTTTTTGACACTGTTGAATTGTATTCTACAGGGGAAAATGTTGATTTGGAGAAATGTGGAGTTTATTTTAAAGATCCTTTGAAAAATATTCATAAAAGTATCTATTTTTTTCGCTGTTATCTGTGTTTACTATAGGTTTTCCAATGAGCAAGGCCAGGGAGGATCTGAAGAGGAATTATGCTCCACACTCTGCCAAACATGATCAGCATCATTTTGGAATTCAAGGAAATGCACCCCCATGGGTCTGACTTCACTGATAAAGACGTCACTCCTCAGCAGCACCAAAGATCATCTTGAATTTGTTTGAATGTCCTTTGAATATAATCAGCGTTCCGAACCTTTTTGTCCTCACTGCCACCCTCGCAACAATGTGGAGGATACAAAGATGCATTACCAGATTCATTCCAGGCTACTTCAATTCATAATAAGGTTACGTATTATTGATGAGTGTTGCTCATTAACCACTCAGTTGGCTCTTGTTTTACACTTTGAGACGATGGCTATATCTTTATTGATCTGTCGCAATGATGCTGCATTCGGTAGCCGAGGAATTAACCGTGGCGCCACAGAGCTCCACAGGGTTTGTCTTCCTGTATGCTCCCAATGATCCAATGATCGATGACACGATCAAGTTATTTACCAAAGGAAGTCTACAAGACAAACGTCACCATCCCTGCAAGATTGTGTTTCTTACAGGAAAAGCAACAGCGCGCGTTACCGGCCCAGAAACAAGTCGGACGATTCTGTGGCACGTCTCCTAAAGCCATCTGGAAAAACCTTCACCAAAACGGGACCTTTCCCCTGTCGCGGGTGCGTATCTGTGCGAGCACGTGAGTCACTGTCACAGTGAAGTCTCTGCAGGACCTTTCTTTCCACGCACAGCTCGCAGCTCTTTCCCTCCCAACCCCAAAGGCCTCAGAGGAAGAGCAATGACAAAGGTTCAGGCAACAGATGGGAAGAGGTCACCGGTCCTCCTGTTAATAGCACTGCGCTGACCCTTTCGGGTGGTGATTGGCTGCCAAGGTATTGTTGCTGCATTGTTATCTATCTGCACGTGTCCTCACATACTTATTACATATGACTCTAAATGCATATGTAATATATTCCATTATGTCTATTATATTATGCAGCAGCACTTTAAACAATTAGTAGAAAATGCTCTTTTTCTGCAGGAATAAGATATAAAATACTTTACATTTTCCCAATTTGCCTTGTCCTCAACAAAGACAATGTGTCTATTTTTGTCTGAACTGTAAATATGCACCATAGTTGTTTTATGCTCTTTATTTTGTTATTCTCTGGGACTCCACATCTGGTCTACATTTAAAAGTGCTCAGTTTGTAAGATCTGTTTCCCGGGGAGACCGAAAGATGGAAATCTGTTTTTACAGTAAAGTGGTTTGGAATTAAGACACATTACATGTATGAGACTGACAGCACTTTATCTATTTTGCTTGTCTGAAAGTTAGTTTATTTTTACTGTATGAATATTTGTTTTGGAGCCAGCGGCAGAGATTAGACATGGATGGTACATTTGTGCTTGATTAGGATGTGCTTTAGAAATGAAGATCATATAAACATCGGTCCACGTCCTCTGAGGCAGATCTCAGGCTCAGGCAACCTGTCAAAGAAGCTTTTACATCTCAAAATGTTTTATTTTATTACGAGACAAAAAAAGAAAAAACGACCTCAGAGTCGATAGAGAAAAGATGAAAAGAATCCGATTTTCAGAGCAGCTCGGCCATTTTACACAGCCTGCAGAAGGTTGGCACCGTGACCACTTCCTTCCTCCTTTGACCCCTTCCCTTTCTTCTGTCTCCTTACCGTCACTGCTTTCACTGCACATTTACAAGGCCACTGGCTTCACTTACCGTCCTAGAGGAAAACATGTTGAATGTCAGCCTGCCGCGCGGTTCTTTTGACTTTGGCTCGTCGGAGACAAGCTTGGGCATCTGCTCTGCCTTTACAATGAAGTAGCCTTCATTTAAATAAAGAAGAAGCTCCTTTTAACCACTCTGTGGGTTACATACATCATGATGCTGTACCTCACTGCTCTACTGCATGATTTGGATGAACAAGAAGGTCTGTGTTGTGACCCCGCTGGAGGTCACATGAAGCATTTCCTTTCATAGAATCCACTTTGAGAAAGTGAAAAAAGAAAGACCCTAAACAAAACAACAAAACTCAGCCTTTCTCAGTCCTTCTAAGTATAGCGGCCGTCTGTGTTTATGTTTTGCTCCTGCTTCCCTCCATCTGATCTTCTATTCTGGGACTTCCAGATTGTTTCCATTGACATTCGTGTTTTGAGGGAGAGTGGATGCACCTGTTGGTGTCCCCGATGTATGTCAGGAAGTGGCTTTTGTACAAGACTGCTGATAGTAACCGTGGAGAAGTGCCACACTCACAAAAGGAGAGAAGGTGATTTCCTTCAGGTTACATCCTCAAACTCTGGCGTGCTCATCGTCCGAGGACAGAGTGCTGAGAGAGAGGCTGACATTATAGAGCAATTAGAGCTAGACCTTTAAGAATTATTGTTTCATTTAACACATTCCCCAAAACACATTAACAGCTGCACTAAATAGAGTACAGACATCGGGGGGCATCCTCAGCTCCGGGTCAAAGGTCACAGAGAGTCCAACTCAGACAATATGATTCACTGCAAACACTGTACATAAGCATAAATTCAGTGCCCATATGTAGGTACCTTATGCTCTATAGCTACCATTTGAACCCACAAAACACTTGTAGAAATACAGTTTAAAAGTAAAAATAAATAAAAAATAAATAAAGGGGGGGGATAAAATTGGCTGACAAAGACAGTAGGTCAGCCGGTCCCAGCTGGCCTGTGTGTTACGTAATACCTGTCACATAAAGTCTTGTAAAATAGGGTTTGGGGATTTTTTTTTCCCCCTGGAAAAGCTGAGCACAGCAAAACTTTTCTCCTTTGGATTTCACCAGATAAGATATATTCTAGGATGAGCTGAGTTACCGTCGCAGTTTGTTTCTGTGAGGATTATTTTATCAATATTATTTCTTTCATGGGTGGGATTTGGGTTCTCCAAATGTCCGTGACAGCAGTACAAAGACAACGCTTCTCCATTACACATAACAGAGGCTCCAGTTTTTTGCAGCGCCGTTCACGATCACGCCTATCAGTATCAAGTGGAAACTAGCCTTCATTAGTTTCCATTCCCAGTGCCAAAAAAAGCAGGCTTCCATAACATAAGTTCATGGGATCCGAGAGGAAGTCAATGTACTATGAAACGGAAGAAGTGGGCTTTGTCCCTTACACTCCAGGTCCAAATCAAGGGCACAGAGACGTTTTTTCACCGCATCCAGGAAGTTTCCAGAGGCCATTTGCAGTGCAGGCTCACCGCTAGGGCCGTTAATTCCATTTAACACCACCACACACTCCCTTTTCCGTTGGATGGCTGCTGTGAGTTTGTTTAAGAGGACAGGCTGTTTCGCTTTGTCTGGCTTCATGTGACACTCCACAGCCACTTGATGTGCACTTTGGGTTGCAGCTAATCTCCAGGAGAGCTGCAGCAGAGCCCGAGGGTGTGTTTGAATGGAAGAATATTTGGTTTCAGTGCTGCATGTGAGATGGAATCTGGGTGGACTAGATAAAAGTAATGATGAACAATATGCTGTGTGACAATACGCTTCAGTTGATTTTTAAAGAGATTTTCTCATTAGTTTCTTCTTCTAATTTGTTCTGATGTGGTGAAGAGCCTTTATTTTTAAATTTCTTTTGCGGGGGGCTTTTAGTGTCAGCATTGGTCCATCTTCTATGTTCATGATTTACGGAACAGCTTCACCCCCATTATCACGCTAAGGTTTTTCATTTGAGGTCACTTTATGGCCTCAGATGCATTTTTAAAGATAAAAGTACAAACCACTGCTTTCCACCTTGTCCTCATCACCAAACAGGAGGTCAGTGGGAGCATCTCCTATACAGACGACCCTCGAACAGATGGTTCAATCACGCCAGCCAATTACCTGGTGAACAGGCGGGGGAATTTGCAGATAAGCTGCAAACAGATGCCCATATGTTGCATAAAATGCACACTGGTGAGTTAGTGAGCAGCTCCAGCAGGCAGCGAAGGGATTACGTAACAATTAGCACTTGTTAGCACTCCTGTCTGTTTTTGTGCTGCGGTCACTTCACAATGCAGACTGAATAATGGACGCCCACCAATGCCAACCAAAGATCTATGGTGATGTTTTGTGCGTGAGCATCAAGTGGGGGTGGCTGACAACCCTTCACGATCTGTGTATGAAGGGGGGAGGTTCTTGAAATTGTGGATGGGGTGCAGGCCTTTATTTTTACAGCGACTCTATTTTCCATGAGTTGACAGTCACTTTAGGTGAGCTCACAGGTCGCGTTAGTCATTGTTGTGATGAGTCATTGGTGCTGCAGCGCTGGAACAAACTGAAGAACACTGCAGAACAGCTGCGGTTTATCTCCTGCAGACACCAGAACTATTTTTATATCATTTATATATAAATCTCTAGCACTTTTTGGACTTATCGGTGGATTATATAATCGTGTTTTTATAGAAACAGCCTTCTAAAGCTCGTTCATAAAAATAACGGAACATTGTTGGCACAGCTAATAGTAACAGTAGCGCCGCTAAAGTCAAAGACTTCTACCATAAAATTGCTTTTTTTTTGCTTCTATAGAAACGCACCCACAATAATTCAACATAATTTATTGACTTCAATAACGAGCGAAAGCCAAAAGGAGGAGAGGGTTCCTAAACAACCACTGCCTGTTGACTGGAAGTTCTTATCAAAGGATGTTCAGGAAATGAAGCATTACTAGTTTGTTTGGGGACTCAAACAGAAAAAAAGGCCCAGTCATTATAAACCAGCTCAGGGCTCGAGCGAGATGCAAAAGTTTCCCTGTGTGAAAGATATTGGGATCGCATTTCTATACTCCAATTGGTGAAAAAACGTGTGTGATTAAAGAGGCTTTTGACCCTGGAAGCTTCCATTTTGTCGTGGGTGGTGTTGGTGAAGGATAGGGTGTTTAATAGATTCTGGCTCCTGTGCTGCGACAACTGGGTGCAAAGCAAGGCTGAAAGAACAACAAGCAAGAAAGGTAAACTACTTAATGCTAGTGGTTTCCCACATTTGCAGCGAAACACTTAGCGCTTGTTTATTTTGTTAACGGTAGGCAACCTGGGTTTGGTCATTTCCTTTCTTAAGAGTTGAGCCTGTTGTCCCATTAGCGATGTCCTGAGTCTCTAGATCCACAAACAAATCACTCTTTTCCCTTTCTGCTAATTCTCCTGCATTCCAAGATGGCTGACTTGAGTAACCTTTGTTCAGTCTAAGAAACGGCTGAATTCCAGACATTTAAATCAGAAATGCAGCCTAAGCAACTGAAAATGAAACGCTAAATATCAAACTGTACATTATGGGGTCCGTGTTTCTCATCTGCTGTTTGCATCTGATAGTTCATACTGGGACACAGTGTTGCTCCCAGTCTGACCCTGCCCTGAGACTCCTTTAGCTGTGGAGATGGTGCCAGGGAGTTCTGTGTCACAACTGTGACAAACAGTTTTCTGGGTGTCAGGCAATCACAAACTCCTCAGTCAATGTGGAGATTCAAGGGGCTTCTACACCTCCATCACTTGTAAGGCTCAACTGGAATTCTTCCTCTGGTAACTATTAATATACACAATTTCATGGCAGCTAAATCCCAACTAGCTTGTCTCACCCGGATCAAGTGGTGGAACTGACAACACGTTTGTGGGTCAACCGAGGTTTTCATCAGCAGAACGCCGCCGGGTGTGGAGCGAAGAACATCGCGCAGAGCTGAGACCTTAATGCCGATGCTGCTGGTGCCAAAGTTAAAGCGTTCTCTTTTGGGTTCCAGGTGACAGATTTAGCGAGAATTTGAGCTCTCTGGTGTCAAGTCCAAGGACACGGGGATGTTCGACCATTAAAAGCACAATGTCCCAGACACAAATAAACAGCATGCACCACCGCACAACTAAATATGCTTCTGGCAATAATTAAAAGGCAAAAACAACACATGTGCTACACGTTTTGCACATGTTAGAATGCATTAATGTGACTTCCTGCACACAAAGCTTTGATTATACTGGAGCAAAAAGCCCCTTTCACAGTTTATCTTTGGATGCTCACTTTCTGCTGTGTATGTGCCACTATTAGGATACACCTGTCATCACAGTGTCAGCTGCGGCCAAACAGCCCTCTGGCCAGTGTGCATTAGCTCCTTCCTGGAAGCTCTTCAGGCTGGATATAGATATAGAACACAACACACTTTTACAGAGTGAGCAATAAAGGTGTCAGTTGCTGACAGAAATACTTTTTGTTTTGTGTTAAACTGGTCTCAAACAGGACAAACGTGCTGAATTGAACTCATCTACGAACAGAGTTTCCTTTATTTGTTTTATGCTAGCATCTCTCCAACCGGGTAACATATTGCTGTACTGCATGAATGACGACATGGACCGTTTATTGCAGTTTTATAACTGCAATGTTTAATTGCAACAAGTTTATAGTTATATATAAGAAGAAAGGGTGGGATGGATCAGATTAGATATGTGTTTGAATCTACTGGATTTGTTTTCCCAGAGGAATACAACAGTTGGCATGTCTAAGTCTATTTCCAGTTCGATTTTTCACTCCTGCAGCCCAATCAGTGCTTCCAACAGCGAGGCTTAAGTTAACGATGAGAAACTAATTCAAAATATTTTTCCATTTTCGGTTTCATCAGCCAGCCCTCAATATTTGATCTCCCATTGTAGTTACTTGTAGTCGTCTCAGTTAAAGTCTTGTCTAAACAGAAAACATCATTCTGTGCACCACATCCTGGAAACCGAAGCCCCAAGGGTGTTTCCCAAGGAATGGCAAAGACTGGTAAAGCCCTCACTGCCCCCCCACCTCACCACCACCACACACACACACACACACACACACACACACACACACACACACACACACACACATCTGAGGGATATAGCAGCACCTGTCCAGGCAGTGATTCCGGGGAGGCCCCTGTTAGGAAGCCGTGAGCTATAAAGAGACGTTTGAGAGGGCTTTCAGATGGCTCTGAAGAGGAAGGGGCCAGACAGGGTCAGATGCAATTTCCTGAATGTGTAATTTTGCTCAAATAAGAAGACAAGATTTAAAAACAGTAACATTACTGGAAGACGTGATTCACAAGGCCACTACAAGAAGATCTGAACAATAGAACCACCACAGTGGAGCCATGCTTGCGCACGCTAGTGCCAGATTGCTCAACAAGCTAACAATTGCTTCACCTCACCCTGTCCATCCTCTCTGCTTCGCCTGTCAGAAAACGATGCCTGAAGCATTTGTATTTTGCTTTTATTTAACAATCAGAAATCACTCTGAAATGGAGAGTATATTTCAAAAAGATTACCCTACAGAACCTACTGTTAAAATAACCGATGATGCTTTAAGCTCCACACAATCGTTGCCTGCCTTTGCAAATATGAACAAATCCAGTTCTTTTAAGATAAGCCACAGGAAACCTTTTCCACTCATTCATCTTGGAGCACACGATGAGCTGAC